>NC_141691.1:1468783485-1469383485 GCF_964263255.1 Lissotriton vulgaris
TCTGGCGCCACACACAGTGACACTAGGCACCCAGTTGCTACATTGGAGCGAAGCAGCCCCCCGATACCTGGGGGTGCGCCTGTACCAATCTCCGGCTGACTTGTACGAAGGTAATCACCGCAAGGCCTTAGCTGGTCTACGGTCGGCGCTGGCCTTCTGGAAAACTCTGCCCTTGGCACCCATTGGCCGAGTGGCCAAAATTATAATGGTACCCAGACTCCTCTATCACTTTACCAATCTCCCGGTGATCCCACCCAGGTCCTTTTTCCGGGAACTAAATACTTTGCTCACCACTCTTATATGGGGAAACGGTCGGCACAGAGTAGCGCTTAGTTACCCACTACGGAGGGAGGCCTCAGAGCTCCATCATTTGAGTCATACTTCCTGGTAGCACAACTCCAATGGCTGTCCCATTGGACAGCGGAGCGCCATATAGTGGAAACTACAACAGAAACGGGCAAGACACCTCTCCCGGTCATCAGACGTCTGCTTCTCCCGGGCATCAAGCCATCCCGATCCAGGTCTCCACCGCAAGCAAGTGTATGATGAGAATTCACCGACTGTCCAGGGGCAAGCCACTCTACTTCCCGCTGTTGCCGTTAGTAGGTTTCCCACTGGGAGATCGCCTCTCCACCACCAGGAGATTACAAATCTGGACCGATCACGATGTGACAGAGGTGGAGGCGTTGTTCCAGGATGGACAACTGCGCACCTACGAGCAGTTGGTTGAGTGGTATGACCTCCCACGTGGCCAGTTCCTTACGCACAGACAGCTCCTGGAGCATGTACGACCGTTCTGGGACCTCAGAGAAGGGGAACCGCCCACACACCCGGTGCTCCACACAATACTTCGCATGGGAGCCGGTAGACACCTAATAACGTGGCACTACAAGGCCATCAGGGAACTGACTAACGTCTCCTTGGACACCCTACGTCACTCTTGGGAGGACGATATAGGCAGAGTGTTCCATGACGCGGAATGGAAACGCGCCCTGGAATACACCAAAAAAGTGTCCAGGAACGCGCGATTTAAGAACATACAATTTAATATTCTCCACTGGGCCAACCTTACGCCAGACAAACTCCAACGTTATTATCCGGACACGCACTACCTACCGGCTGCAACCTTCAAGCATATGTTCTGGGACTGCCCCTCCCTACGCCAATACTGGGCCACAATCCACCGAATCCTCCTGGAGTTGGTTAACCTGCCGTTGATAGACTCCTGGGAAGCTTGCGCGCTGGGGACAGACAATAGAAAGAAATCGGAGAAACTACAATGGAAGTTCTCTTCCTTCGCCCTACTTTTGGCGAAAAGAGCCATCGCCATTCATTGGAGGGCCCCCATGGGTCCCCCGGTGGCGGCCTGGACGGGAGCGGTAAACAAATGGGGAGCAGCAGAGGAGGAACTTTTACAGGACGAGGAAGTGAAGGGAATGCGTAAGAACCCCATATCCCTAGAAAGGGCGCAGTTACTCATACGCTTTAAGCAAGAAACAACCCCGGCGGACACTCCGGACCCGTCCCTCCCGCGCCCGGGCCTCTCCGCACCGTCCCACCTGGCCACCTGATACACAGGCCCCCCGCGTGCAGAGCGAACCAGATTGATGGGTGCCTCTCTGGGGCTCGGCGCCCACTGCCCTTGATGGGTCGCCCCTCTGCCCGGGCCCCCCTGGAGGGCCCCCTCCCCCCCTTTTTCTTTTTTCTTTTTTTGCTCTTATCTTTAGCCCACTGGCCACAAAGCCCTCCACAAATAAAGCACTGTGATCCTGTCCAACCCGTTACACACACTTCGAACCACTCGCCACACCAGGAAAAATTTCCCTTTCGGTTTCAAGTTTTTAGTTACTAGCCGGAAGTTCCGAACCGGCACACATTCCCTTGTTGGTAGCTATCACGAGGTTACAAGTATACACTAACTCACACGGGGACGACATTTACAGACACCTCCACCAGCACACAATCCCACGACCGTGGAACCGAGAACTCTGCAATCGTGCATCCCCCCCCCTGGTTTCCACGTCAGCGGGCCAGTGGATACCACGCAGCTGACTGAGGTCCAGAATGAATGATACGGAGGAACACTGTTTGTACTTCCTTTGATTGCTATGTAATCCTAGACTGTGCGGAAAATTGGTATTCATGTATTGTATCACCCCCTCTGGGGGCTTGTTTTGCAGAACCTCAATAAAAAATATAATCAAAAAATAACATGTAGGCTTAACGTCATATACCTACTGAATCAACTATTGACACATCTTTGGGCAGTCACACACCCCCCACCGAACCACACACACATTCACTGTACCATACAAATAATCAGTTAAGTAATCAATAACTAATATAGACTTTCATGTAGCTAGTAACCAACTGATGCAGCAGTTTACACAACTGGCAAAATAATACAGATATTCACACAGTTTAGTCACTATCCAATATATTTAGTGAGACACTGTAAATTAGTCAAGTAAACAGTCAATCACACTGCTACTAAATCCTCTATTCAGATATTTATATATCCACTGATTCTTCAATGCAGATTGGTGTATATATATAATACATATTTAAATAACGAACCAAACCACATTCACTGGATGATGTCATCAGTGATGTCATCAGTGATGTCACTGACCATGTCAGGAATGATGTAATATGTGACATCATCACCAGTGGATTGCGGGCGCGAGAGTTTCAGTTAGTACAACTAACTATAACGGAGGAATTTCAATGATTTTGTGTGAGTGAAATGTCCAGCTAACTATAACACCCCTGAAACCTATGGTTTTTTCAGTGAATATATATATACATACATACATATATACATACAGGAACTTCGCCCGGTTACTCAAAATGAAATGGAAAGACAAACATGGACCCACAAATCTTCGTGCAAGCTATTTATTAAATTGGTACACCCAGCACTACCGCCATGCTGCGTTTCGGCCCTTAGGAGTCATTGATCACATAACTCCATGAGGAGTGACCCAAATTTTAAAGTAATAGTCCAACTCCATGTGATATGATGCCAATAGACATAGTAAAGGTATTGCTCAACTCTATGTATTATGTAAGCATTGCCTTGCCTGGAGCAGCTAATTAATGAATTGTGCAAATAAGCAATTAATGTGCAAATACGCCAATAAACATTCATTAATTCGAAAAAAGCAGGGAACAGTGTAGTTGAACAAGGAAAAAGATAAAATCACATTAGTTATTAGTGGACAGTCATGGATGCATAAAATGCTACAAATAATATATATATATATATATATATATATATATATATATATATATATATATATATATATATATATATATATATATATAATATCCTAGAATCTCCATAGTTTATAGTGGTAGACTTCTTTCAACAAACTTGTTTGCTTGTCACCCTCATTGGGCCACATAGCTCATAATTGTGAGAATTATTTATTGCTTCATTATTTCATACTGTGTACAACACAAAGCAGAGATGCAGATAATTCAGAACAAAAGAATACTTCAGGTGTGAGCTGATCTTCAGCAGATAAATTCACAGTCAACTAGTTTTAAACTTATAGTATTTTGCCTAGCCGGTTTTAGAAGATATGAGTCAGAGAAAAATATGAGTATGTGACTAACAATGATATATAGTACCAGGTCCATCTTGGGCACAGAAATCACTGCATCTATGAGAGTAAAATGCTACTTCTGATTAACTGATACATTTATGGGTTTATAAGGAAACATGTTTCTCTACTGGAACACAGATTCCCCCTCAAAGAAATAAATAACAAAGTTTCACTCTTTTAAGTTCTGTTTTCGCATGTGGATGTGTGCCAGGAGAATTCCAAACAAGTCATACATTTACTTTAAACAAAGGCTTAAGCTTACAGTAAATTGCTTACCTCAGGGGAATTTAATGAATTGAGCACTAAGAATATGAAGGAAATATTGACTGCAATGGCCAGTTAATAAGCAGAAAACATAATTTGTCAATGTAATATAGAAGAAAAAATGAATTAACTGGGAAATAATTTAAACTTGTATGTTGCCAGTAAATTCTGCACTTTAATTATAGTTTATTGTCTGATATTAAATCGTAGGTTAGTCATTCGAAAATAATGCTTCTTGTCAATTATTTTTATCTATATATAAGTATAATTAAAGAACCTTTTTTTGCACAAACAGAGTCTTAATAACTCATGAATCAGAGGGTAATATAATCATTGCTCATATTACTTATATTAGAACAGTGGAATGTTGAGAGCTCCACTGAAGACAACGGAGTGGCTCAGGGCCAACAATGGCCAGGATTGACCTTCAGCTCCAACATTCACGTGCTTATCTTTGTTTTTCTCCCTTTTTAGTTTAGATCATTCTACACTCAGTGGATGGAATGTTCTAATAGCTTTAACCCCTTCGACACTCATGACGAGCTGGGCTCGTCATGGTGTAGCCTCCTCATACACTGATGACGAGCCCAGCTCGTCAAAAAACAATGAAAATAAGCAATTCCCAGCACAGGAGGGGAATTGCCTTAGCAGCCATGGAGTTAAAGCCCTTCTGCCTATTAAGTTATACCAGTTATTAAAGGCCCTCTTCCTCTTTATAGGCCTTCGCCCGCTGCTCAGACCTGTAAAACAGGGCCATTAGCAACGAGGATAGTCCTCGGCAGCGGGCTGTAAAGCTGTATTAGAACACTGGAATGTTTAGAGCTCCACTAAAGACAATGAAGTGGCTCAGGGCCAGAAATGGCTAATATAGACCTTCTCCTCCAATATTTCAACACTTATCTTTCTATTTCTTCCTTTTTATTTTAGAACATTCTGTCCTGAGTGGGTGTAATGTTCTATTAGCTCTATAGCCCTTCTGCATTGGGTTATTCCGGTTGTTAAATGGCCTCTTCCTCATAATAGGCTTTTGCATGCAGCTCAGGCCTATAACTCAAGAAGAGTGCCGTTAGCTGCTATATAGCCGTTGGGCTATACTGGTGTATTAGAACATTGCAATGTTGAGAGCTTTGTTGAAGACAACAAAGAGACTCTGGTTGATAAGCCCTTTCATAGACCTTCTCCATCATGCCTTTTTGTTTCTCATTCCCACTCTTTATTTTAGATCATTCTATCCTCAGTCTTCAGTTTGTGGAATGATGTAGCATTATAGTCTTTCCTGAGGCTGTGCCAGTTGTCAGGACCTTGTCTGAGGCTCAGTGCAGTAAATAAGAAAGATGACCTTTAACAACCGTTATATCCCTTAAAAGTGGGCAGAAATGCTACATTATCATTATTTTTTTCATTTATTTCAACTATTACTAAAGCTCTAATATAGAATTGTCCTATTCATAGGTGCCAGGCTTTTTGTATTAGCATAGTATCTCATTATGTTTCTGCAAGTTACAAAGTATTCCACAACACAGTATTAAATTATTAAAAGTCATTTTTGGATAGTGTTGAGCCACTTCACTACATGCTGAGTTTTATTACCAGTGTTTGAATTGTGTCTTAACCAGGTTATGGTGCCTTTGTTGTAAAAAAACACTGTTTGATTTAAAGCAATTTCGTTCGCTATGAGATTGCTTTAACCTCTCTGAGTATTCTTTTAAATTCTCTGTCTGTTATTCCTGACCTGAGGCAACCCTAAATGCAAGAAAGACATATGTTTCGATACAAAGACGGCAAGATAGCTTGTATAAAAGTTAGTTGGCTATAAGCCTGCGTTCTAGTCCCAAAGAACGCTTCATTGACTGATGCTTTATAAAAGAGATTTTTATCTATTCTGTCTTTACGCAGATATGATAACCAGGTTCTCCTTACAGGAAAACACCAGTGACTGGATCTGCTGTATCCATTCCAGGAACTGATTCCCTTGGGTTCAGGATGCAATTTTCATTAGAATGTCTTTAAGGCATGTGGAATCCCCTGTACCTGCCCACACCATATCCCACAGGACACATTCTTGAGTGCCTGCTCTAACATTCTAAGGTAATTTTGTCGCCCATTTCTCAAACTCTCACATATTCCCAACAGTCATGATTCCCCTCTCAGAGATGAATGATAAGTCAGTGACACTACTGGAGATCAGTGGCATTCACTTTCATGATGGGAATCAGATCTACATGAAAGCTTTATAGCCAACCTTTCCACCCCTGCCCTTGATGAGTAGCATCCTTCATTGCTCACGGGCATTCTAGGTTAACAATTGCTAAGCTCATCACCCTTACTGCGCTAAACTAAACCCTGCACTTTTCAGGCATACGCATTCTCCGTCTTGTCCTTGAGTGCCACTCCGGCACCTTGGATTCCCTTTGGTCATCTATCCGCTGTGCAAGGCGGGGGTTCTGGGTAGGGAACCAATGTGTTCTCAGACTCTTAAACTCGGTTCTGTTTTTGTATTTGCATTGAGCCACCTGACTGTTGCAATACAAAAACGTACAATAAAAAGCCCAATTTAAACCATGTGTATGGTGATACCAAAAAAAGAAAAGGAGAGAGAGAAAAGAGAAAGGTTTCACTCTCTAACGCACTTCAAATGTACAGAGGTTATTTTTCTTTTTTATTGACAAACAGCTCATGTAACCGAAGAACAGCTCGTACACCACACCCACAGTGGTCCTTGAAGGAGTGAAAGGACCTTCACGACTTTCAGCCATCCCCAGGTTACCACAGTCCTGATGAGACTCTAGTATTGGATATAGGGTTGAAACAGCATCACAAAAAAGACAGACTATACTTTTGCATAGGTGGTACACTGAGAAATTCCTCTGTGCCTTTCATTTCATTAAATATAATTGGCTGTCTTTTGAATGGAATAACCAATATACCTCAGATGTTCATAAACTTTACCACCGTGTTCTCCTTGTTTTTATTTTTTTCTCACTTTGGGCTTGCTTTTCTGTTTTTCTATCACTCACATCATTATGAATGCATAATTGTCTTTTTCTTAATAAAATAAATATCGGTTTGGCTGTATCGGATTATACTACAAGATAGTGGCTGTTCGTTTTGAATTAACTTATGTATTGATTAAGTCAAGACAAGAAAATTCTGTCACAAAAATTTGAATTTAAATGTTGGTATAGATGAAGCTCACACAGAAAACTCTGTGTCACTAAAACACATTTTCTATAAATGAGTTCCATGTGAATACTTGTTCCAAGATTTATCTTTGAGACCTGGCAGTGCTTCTCCTCAAACTTTCCTGAATCTGCCTTACATTTTACATTTCGGTTTCCATAATCCATCTGGTGTGTTGTAGGAGAGCAGCAAGACTTCTGCCACACCTCCAGTCTTCCCATGGACCTGTACCCTGGGTTTGTATCACAAGGGTCCTTGATGATTTTTCTTCTATATGGGATGAATTATTCACAAATCGCAATTTCTGATGGGCTTGTATCTTGCTTTACTGCAAGAAGCATCTTCCCGTCACAATAGATTATCAACGTTCATATGAAGTTTTCAGACATCTGATTTTCAACAGCCACAGGGTGGCATTGCCTGCAAGACAAGTAACACATGAATGCTAACAGATTGCAACTAAATGACTCCCCTGTGCTGAGGATTTGATATTTGATGACAAACCTGTCCTGTAGAGTGTGGACTGTGGTGCTTAGTGTCCATTTAACCTGAACAAATTGAAGAGGCAAAAGAGCTGGCCTCCCTCCCGGACTATAGCAACACAAGTTCCGCAAAGCTATATGTTTCTTAGGAAGTGCTTTCATCACCTCAACACGATGGATCACTATTTGCTTTTTTCCCCTTTTCTACAAAGAGCCACAGCAGGGACATCTATCTTTTCCTCCTACCTTCATTAACCAGGACCGTTGTATCTGAGATTGCTAGCTCAACAAGGAAACTGCTGGCTCTGAATTTTGGACAGACCTATGAAATGGAAGTTCAGAACATTTGACACCTGGGGTCGTATAATGGAGAGTGTCCCGGCGGCCCAATGGGTATGTGCGCCCGCTTTGCACGTCCCCAGGGCACTTTGGTAGTACAAAAAGGGCCACAGACGCTTGTGCGTCCCTTTCTGTAATACAGATAGTGCTGGCGCACTTATACCACCAGTGTTCTCACCAGAAAGTGTTCCCTCATTTGCATGGGGGCGTGGCCCCATGCAAATGAGGGAAACCCTTTGACTCTTTGCCTTTGCCTGTCCTAAAGAGAGCTTCAGCTAAAAGGGCTTTGGCTTCCCTCCATTGGCTCCCTATTAGGGAGAGAGTGCAGGTTAAGGCCCTGTGCGTTAGTCATCGGATTTTACAAAGGATGGGGCCCTCCTACCTTCATGACTTTTTAACTCCTTATGCACCGACCAGACACTTGAGATCTGTTGGGACAGGAAAGGTGTGTGTCCCTCACATTAAGAGAGTCAGGATGGGTGGCCGCTCTTTCCGCTTTAGGGCTGCACAGTTGTGGAACACTCTTCCTCAAAGCCTCCGGCTGGAGTGCTCTGAATCGATTTTTCGTAAAGGCCTGAAGACCCATTTATTTCCTGCTGCATAGGGGTAGCCCTGTCTTAGAAGGTTATATGTTGTTGCTGTTTTGAGTTTGGTACCTTAGCGCGGGGACACCCTGGCCCAGTGTAACCATGCGCTCTATAAGTGCAATTATTATTATTATTATTATTATTATAGATGAAGGTGCAGAGGCAAAGATGCTGTCAGGAGGCGCACTGACAGCTGCGCCCCCTATTAGCAGCCCTCTGGAGGAGGGGTAAAGGGGGTCCTATGGACCCCCAGATGCCCCTTTGCAGGCGGGTGCAGTCACTCACTGCACCACCTGCAGGGGAGCTCTGAACCCCCTGAAAAGTGCAGGCGGGTTGCCGTCTGCATAGTGAAATATGGAGCGGCTGCTTCAAAGCCGCTCTGTTTATCACTTGAATGCGCGCCCCCAGGGCAGAGCATGTGCGCAGCTGCACTGGGGGCAGCACATTCAATAGAATAGGACGCACTTTCTCTGCTTGCGCCCGACGCACCTGCTTTAAGGCGCGCCATGGTGCAAACAAGAGAAAGTGTGCCCTATCTATATATAATAGGGCCCCAGGTCTTGGGGTCAGTGGACTTGAGAGTTACGTTGAAGGCAACCTTCATTGTCCACAGATCCCGTGGAGGTGCCTATTCCTGGTATTCATAATCTAAAATTCTGAAGTAGAAATCTGAATGAACACTATACTCCGTATCTTCCGGTTTATTGGTGGTGCCTTAACATAGTGAAGTAAGCATTACAGTTACACACCACGATGGCAAAAAGGTACCAGAACCTCAGTCTTCCAAAATTAGCACTTGCAATTTGTCTGTTCAAGTCAAAGCCCACATCATAATTGTTTTATCCTCCACTCTTTGGCCACTTTACATGTGGTTTTCTGTAGGGACTAAACACTAAAACTAAATCAGTTTCACCCATCCTTCATGATCTAAGCTTCCAACCTATGATTTTAAGTGGTAACCGATTGTTTTCTTTTGGAATTCACAGCAAAATCTAGTGAAAGTTTCTACAAAAAAATAGACCTATTTTTTTAAAATAAAAAGTTGTCCGGGCGCTTGGATTTGCTAGGGTGCTAAGGACTTACAGGCTGCACAATCCGTTTTTCTAAATCCTTCTGAAGGCAAGATGATTCTTGAAAACATAATAATTAGATGACAAAGGGTTTCAGGCTTTGGGATTTTGGAGGTTTACAAAATGCCCTCCTTGACGTGTTTTCCCGGTGTTTAGGAGGTTCAGAAAATCAGCCAAAGCAGAGAACAGGCTCTGGGCTGGCTGATAGAAAGAGAATCGCGGCTTTTTTAGGGACCTTGATCATGAAGCTGTTTGTGAAAAATGCAGATACTCATAAAGATGGATTTGTTTTTTACTGGAAACCATTGCTGTCTCTTCAGATGAAAAGAGATTGAGGATGTAGGAGGCAGTCCTGACTGTTGATGGGTGGCCACATTGTAATCAAACTGAAAAGTAAAAAGGGATTGGACTGGGATGGGGCATGCAACAGGTGTGGTCACTCCCACTCCCCCCCTTCTATATATGCTGGCACTGGAGCCGCTAGCCTGCTGGATACAGATGGATGGCCAATAAGGGGCACACAGTGGGACCCTGAGTGGGAGGATGGCATCTCCCTATATGCAGATGAAATACTGGTATACCTGGCGGACCCTCACAGCTCCATACCAAGGGTTTTAGAGGTGCTGGATATATTAGGGAAATATTCCAGGGTCTGTATCAGCTGGCACATATCAGTGGTGTTCATGTAGAGCCGCTGGACTCCCCAGGCCATGTGGCCATGTGGCCATACCCCCTTAACAGGACCACAGAAGGCTTTAAATGCCTGGGGGCAGCACTTTATTTGAGTCGGTGTTTTCTGGTGCTTTGCACCAGCACAAATATCAGCACCGGCTCTTATGACAGTCTGCCACATGGTGGCGCTGTCTGCCTAATTAGGGATGTGCACAACACCAACAGTTTATTAATTCAATCTACATTAACAATGACTTATAACTACCACCAAAGCCATTCATATAGCTTTGGGGGCCTGGAATAGTATGAATTGTCACACTTGTTAGAGTTTGATATGTGTTGAGTTCATATTGTTATTGGCAGCACTGGCAGGGGCAATGGATGGTGCAAGCTGCATTGGCTGCCTGACGAGGGTCCTAGCACTTATATTTTTTACAAATTAAGGACTACCTTGGGGTCTATTTTACCCCAGACTGATCCACCACCAGAACCTTGGACGAATATTAGAAGATTATAAACACGATATAGGCAGCTCACATTTTCTCTGATGGGTATAGCATCTATCCATAAAATGATAGTGATACCAAAATTCCTATAAATGCTTAGGAAGACACTTTTTAGGGTCCCTGCAAATGTTTTCAGGGCTGTGGACGCGGTCACATGGACCATGCTGTGGGATGGGGTCCATGGTCTCTAATACTTGGCAAAACAGCTATTCGCAATGGACCCAGGAGGGGGTACACACATAGGCTGGATTGACGAGGACCTACACCACGATGCCCATCACCAACAGAGATGGTGATCCTTCTCTGGAAAAAAACACAAAGAAGGGGAGCTGGTTCACACTTGAACTCCCCCGTGGGAATCTGATGCACTGGCAGAACTGAGAGCACTAGAAGGTATAAAACAATTGGACTTAATCAGTACCACAAAACTGGGAGATGTATGGTGTGTTTTTGTTATTTTGACGATTTATAGACTGCGTTTGAACTGGTGGATAGCCCCTATTTCCGATATATACGAATGAAACATGCCCTAGCAAACTACAACAATGGTTTACAGGAAGACGCCGGCAAACCCGCTAGAATGCCGGCTTCTCACAGCCCCATTGCACAAACATGCGGTGTCACAGATTTACAGAACAGTACAATGCAATAGGCAGATACCACTGTATGCTTCGCAACATAAATGGAAATGCAACTTGGGGAAGATGACTGGGGGAAGCCTGCTGTCACCTGAGAGAGGTATCCATAAAAGCAGGATTTAGACAGGTACAACTGAAAATACTGCACTAAGTGCACTACACCAGAATCAGGCTGAACCATATGGGGAAGGCGATAATGATAAATGCTTACGAGGCTGTGGTTGGCAAGAGACACTGAAACATACACTCTGGGACTACCCAGTTCTGGAGGACTATTTACAATGGGTGGACCGGCACATCTTGTAAGTCATCAGGGAGACTTTAGACATAGAGTCTAAATTGCCAACACTGGCTATCTGGGGGGAAAGCATGGGGTCCAAATACATTGGACTGTTCTGTAACATGGCCCTTGTGGTTGCCAGAAGAGACATTCCCCGCTAGTTGGGAAGAAGTGAGCAACCACCAATCGAGCAAAGTGCATGCGGGAAGAGGACACAGAGTACAGAGCGCGGGTCTGCCCACATAAGTTTGCAACGGTGAGGGGAGCCTGAAAAAAGTATAGAGGCATAGGGTAAAAACCAAGCTGGAGACATCCCCGAAGATAACCAGAGTGTCCCTCGGCCCTGCTCAGTTTAAACACTAGGTTTCATTGTTTAAATGCACTCATGATGTTGTGTCTGAGATGGTGTTGATAATAAAAAATAATGAAAATATTATTTAAAGAAAAAAGGTAGAAAGGTAGTCGGAAATAAGACAAGTTACAGTAATGCAGACACTAGCTGCTCACTGCCTGGTTGAAAGAAATCTGGGCTTCAGCAGGGAGGCAGGAATAACCTATTTAAAACCTTTTAGAAGATTAAAGTAAATGGTTGAAAGAGCCATCAGTTGACGGATGAAAAGAAAGATCCTGGTTGAAAGTGGCCCCAAGCTTTCCGAACAACGGCCATCGGTGTTGGACATTGGCCATGACGGAAGGACCGCCATACCAAGGAAGACTAAACAGAATGAAATCCACTGGGGACAAGTACCTCGTCGTCTCAGACTATAACTGGAGACAATTGTCTCTCATCAAGTTACGAGAGCAGCACCTGGATAGATTGTGATTGCCATCCAAGCAACGAACAATCTATGAAACACTGAATCAGTTATAAACATGCAGCAAAGTGCAAAACAATGCTTACTTTTTAATAGACATGCACAGCTCACTATAATTGGTGATAGTAAAAAGTGATGTCATATGCACAGATGCTGGTCCAGAGATTGCCCTGTGTCCTGGGAGGTAGGGTGTTATGCATTTAATTTCATTACATTTCTTTTTAAAATATCCCAGAAATCCATGCAGATTCAAAGATATTGTGGGGCACTGCAGTAGGATTACTAATCTTAGCTTGAAGGTTTATGGTAGGGAATTATGTTTTCATTGGTGTGGAAACTCACTTGTTGGGTTGCCACAGACCAAAGTATCACTAAAGTATACAAGAAAATAGCAGCCTTACACATTTTTAAGTTGAACAAGCCATGTCTGATCAATACAAACTGACCAATGTCCACGTTAACTAAATTTCAAAATATCCAGTTACCATTTTAGGGAAATATAAGATTGAAAATCTAATTTTACAGAATTTTTACAGGTATTAAATCCTGTGAAAAGGCAATTCTCCTTTCACGTCCGACATAACACACTTCCACTAGTATTATACTAATCCCCAAGGTCATCCTTGGCGCCATCTTCCCTCATTCACGTGATACAATCACTTTTTTCACACCTGTGTTTATCTTATGTATACACGGGGATCCTTCTAAAATTATAACACCCTATAACCCCACTGTAGGCAATCTGTTTTAAACCACATGAATGTCTAAACAAGGATAAGATCCTCGGTGTTTCATAGACATCAAGGAGTATTAATTCGGTTACGTTTTTTGAACAGCAGTACCAAAAATGTTTGATATGCATATGTATCGCCGATGTATGACTCATTCGAAAATGTAAAGTCTTTTTATGAAAATGTTTGTATGTACCCTTGCTGTTCAGATATTACAGACTCACTGTGATTCGTATGCCTAATTGTATCTGTATTTATTCACACTCAAATAAGTGATCTATATCAATTGCTGTACAATGAATCAACTTATGCACAGCCTTTGCCTCTCCTCCTCAATGTCACCCGCCTCTCTAACGGTATATTTATTTCTTCTCCCACTGTTTATCTTTGTTTGCAAACTTTAATAAAACATTTTGAACACAACAAAAATGAAATAAGAATTAAGTGCCAAATAACTAAAGCCAGTAGGGTTCTTTAAAAGACAACTAAAATAAGAGGCTGCTCTTAACATAAAATAGACTATTGCACTATGTTTAGTCTTTTATCTTGGCAAGTACTGTCCTAGTTCTATTGTTTTATTTTAGACCTCATATCTATTTGGAAGAGTTGTGCAGCATGTTGAGTCTAATTACCCTACTCTCCTCAATGACTACAGTTTTGGCGATGAGGAGCTTGCAATTGTTTCTGGTGTCCACTCTCCTGTACTTCTCTTGACTGTTCATTTTCCTCTTTCCCTTCAGGATAAAATCCAGTTTGTCACCTTGCTCTGTAGAAGTAATAGGCAATTTTTCAAAGACCGTCACAATGATTGCATCGAGAGAGCAGACATGCATCAAATGGCTGACGCGCAAGCAGAACATAAAATGTTTGTCTAAGACATACGCTCCAACTCACCTGTGACCCAGTGTGCATGGCTTGAAGCCAGACTTTACAGCTAGAACTGTCTAAACCAGGGGTCTCCAATCGTTTCTATAACGAGCAAATTCTGATTGAAGAAAATAGTCCAGAGCAACTACTGGCTTTGATAGGTGTTACAGCCGTGACCACATCAAAGAGGATCACAATAGGGACACACCATGCAGAATTACTATAGGACCCGGATCCCCCAGCATGCTCCCCGCTCCCTCCTGATAACCTGATACCCACATTAAATCATCGACAGAGATTTGTGTGGGTGTAAAAACGGCCATGTTTAATATTTGACATTTCATAAACATGACAAGTCATTTCAAATTCATTATTCACAGTTATATCAACACAATTTTATTATTGACTTTATTATTGACTTTTCATATCTTCTTCAGCAAGATTCTAATCCTCCAGCACTAAGGGGCCTTCCAGCTCGCATCCTCCCTGCCGAGCATCCACGCAAGGTGCAACGCACTTGCGCCCATGAGAAGTGGGCCCCAAACCTCTGATCCTTGTCCGCCCTCACCAGGGGCCCGCCCTCAGACCACCAGGCTGCCCAGGGACCCAGGAGGCTCATAACCTGTCGCCCTAGCCTCCCCAGCCGGGGCCATATTTTTTAGCGGAGAGCTTACCGTCTCCCCCCTCAGTGCTGGCCTAGGGAGTACGCAAGGCGGACTCCCGTCCATTCCGTCGGTCAATTTTACTGTTCCAAGGTCTTTCTACCGCCACATAGGTGACCAGGGCCCACAGGTCCGTCATCTTCCCCACCAACGCTCTGAATGAAAGACCCCCCTTCTCTAACCTGAGTATCCGTAGAAAAGCATGCTAACTGTACTCCATCTTTGTGATACATCACCTCACTGGAGACCATTCTGTGTGGAATGTGCCTCAGGCGTCCCTTCGCTGAGCACAACCCGGCCCATTCCCCCATGAGCCGCCTCACTTGAGACATTCCAGGCTCTTGGCCGCGCTCCGGGCCCTTCCTTGTGTTACCTCAACTCACCAAAATCATTTGGTGCGGAATGTGACGCAAGCGGCCCGTCTCTGAGCGCGACTTGGCCCATTCTCCTTGGGTTGCTTCAACGCAACCTTCCCGGCTCCTGGCTGCCCTGCGGGGCCCTCCGCCCCGCGTGGTCTCTTGCCTGACCATGACATTCCGCCAAAGGGAAAAGACCCTCGCCAGACAGGCATACTCAGTTAGCAGCGCCTCTTCGACCGTCAGGCTCTCCAGTGTCTCTTCCACATCAACAAGGCACACTAATGAGCAGGAGAGAAATAGAAAATTCAGGCACAGTCATGACGAAATCGCAACCAATGTTTATCAGTCACCCAGGCTTGATATAACGGCAAAACAAGCCGACCACCAGCACCCCAATTTCCTCCAGGTGTCGGATGCAGGTCCCGCCCTTGCCACCAGAGCAGCCACCCCAATTCTAAAAGAATGCCCTGAGGCAGTCGGCTCATTAGTGCGAAATTGTGCGGCCCCCGCAAAATGAAGCACCTGCTAGAGTAGAGTGCTAGGGTTCTCCTGACCCTCAAACGGCAAGGACTGGCTTGTGTAACGCAAGCCTAAGAGATGCGCCACTATAATCGTACCACTGGTTGTCCGGTTCAATGTTTAGACGCGCAGTGTAATCATACCGGACTCCACTAGACACCGTATATTCACGCAGGACGTGGCCGGGCAGTGAAGCAGAGTTGTCATGCCGGACCCCCTTGGGCACTGAGGCATAGTATTATTACACCGGTCCCCACCAGGTAAGAAGCAGTGTTTTCATCATACAGGACTTCGCCAGGCACCATAGTATCGCACAGGACTCCACCGGGCAGTGAGGCGCAGTGCTACCATACAGGACTCTTCCCCGGCACACTGTTATTACACCAGGTTCTGTCCGTGCAAAACGGAAATACAAGGTTCAATCAGGCAACGCCATCCGACTCAGGGTATGCCCTGTAAAGATACTGGTAGACGTGGTCCAGTCCAGTAAACTGACGACCAAGCCCAGTATTATCCTACAGCCTCAGGATTCCACCAGGCACAGTGTAAGCTGCATGGCTCTGTCGAGTAACTTACAACACACGGGTTCAGTCAGACACAGTATTGTGCTACCATAATTACCCCGCAAGTCAGGCCCCCCCAGTGTACAAAATATGATCCCAGCTGGGTTCCGCGGGGCACAGTAGTAGTGTGATGCATGTCTCTACCTGTGTAAACTATGACCTCACGTGGTTCGGTCCAACCACGAGGCACAGCTAACCTACACCGCGAGGGCTAAACACAAACATTTCAAAACTCCCCTTCAATACATCACAATATTAGAAACGAGATTCTTCAAAATTGAATACTAACGTTGCCCTTATGCTATGTATCCTTACCCCATCATGTTTCTATTTGTAAACTTTACTTTGAAGACATTGCGTTTTCCGGGAGATGCTGTCCATTCGAGTACATTGAATCAAGTGGGCCAACTTTGGTGATTGCAATGCCCTATGATCACTACGTGCCTCTAGCATATAACCATGAGCAAAGAGTTCAGTCAGACCCAACCATATCGCAAAGCGCCCTCCGAAACTTTATTAAATAAAATGTAGTACCGCGTACATCATTATTGCATGGGGCACCGTCGAGCAAAGCCCAACAGTGCAAACACATGTGATACTGGAATATCCCAGAAATGCTTTTATCATGTAAAGGGGGGTTTATTATTAAACACGACTCTACTGTCAATGGTGCTCACTGCTGTATAACATTTGATTCCAGCAATGTGGTTTTTAGATGCGCCCTTACGTTACTAAAATACTAATAGCTAGTGCCTTATTCTACTGCAAAATATTCTTCGCGCACACACGTGTAGTAAGAGAGCTGCAACTCACTGTATCTAACACTAGTTAGATTTATAGTGCTAACCAGGCGCTATTTAAAGACTGAACACGTGTTTCGAAGTTGTGTTTCCAACAAGGATAATTGCAGAGGCCGCCGCACCCACCCGCAGGGTGGGGGAGGCTCAAGGGCCGGCGCCATAACCCACGCGGTGCCAACAGGGGGAGATGGAACTGGTCCTGGGCGCCCCGAAGCGGCCAGGACCAGCGGAAACGGGGTGCGCACCAGCCACCCCGACAGGAAGTGACCTTGTGACCTTGGCGCCCATGGGGGGCGACCAATGGCCAACCTTGCTACCTTTGAACCCCCCAATCAAGGGGGGTTCACCTGAAGCCCGTAGGGGGCTCAAGGGGATTTAAACACCGCCGCTCCCCAACCAGAAGCACAACGTCTTCGGAGGAGCTGGGAGAGCGGCGCGACAACGACATCGTTTGAAGAGGACCGACTACGGCAGGAGGCGGCGAAGGACGGCCGAAGCAGAAGAACGACCACACAGAGCGGCGCGCCGGTCAAGTTCTCCACCCAGCTCCCCGGGAACCCGAAGCGACGGAGAAAGACTGACGTAAATAATTAATTTACTCTCTTAATTTCTATGCAGGTAAGTACTTAGTCAATAATAACTCAATCGGAAAGAAAGAAACCAGAGTCCGTGGTGTTAGAGTTTCTAAGGGGTTTTATTCCTCAAAAAGGAATGGTCATGACCAAGATATCATGTTCTTCCCACCACTGGGGTGGAAGAAGGGATAGTAAGAGCGCGCTACATTTTATTGACAGTACATAGCTTATATACTTAATTTATGTCATAAGAAACAGTGCAGGAGGCGTAACAGCTGAGAGAAGACAAGATAACAGCATACACGTGTTACTAGTACGTAATCAACAGGCGTGAACTAGGCGTGAACTAGAAACGTCACAGGTAGGTGTCACGAAGGGGTGGCACTAACAGAAATGTTGCAATGTCAGCAGAAATCGGAAGCTTGGATGCGCGCGCAGCTGCATGACGTGTGATTGGAGGGGTGCAGGGGACTTGACATTTACACTGACGGAAAGAGACAGAAGTCTGGCATGTCAGATCAACTTGTACTTCTATCATATCTGATATCTGATGTTTAGGAACCATATTATCTGGACGGAAAGGTCTCTAGGGCAGAAGCTATTCTATACTAACTGTGGATGCGTGTATAAGCGCCTAAGTGTCTGCAAGAGAAGCGTGGGGGCACGGGGCCTTCCATGGAAGCATGGTAACAGAAGCTATGAATTACTTGCACTGAGACAGGTCTGCCCTTTGGCTCTGCAGCTGGGGAGGATGTTTACTGAAACTAGTAGGCAGGAATGCATTTTTCGAGGAGCGGAACAGATAACTCGAAGGTTATAGTCAGTCTTGGCAGAAAGCAGGCTGAGCTGAGCGCGAGGGGCCGCGCTGGAAGTAAGTCAGAGTTCACGGGTACAGAGGCAGCCTGGGCAGAGGCTGTCAGAGTCAAAAGCCAGAAAAGAGGCTCGATGGCAGAAATTCAGGGCCTACTCCGCCAGAGCAGGAAGACATGTAAAGTACACTACAAAAAGACGGTGGCATAGCATACTTAGGAACGGACCATTTAATCCATTCAGGGTGGATCTGAAAGAGGACAAGTTAACGTTGGACGCAAATGTATTTGCGTCTTCATAGCTGACACAGGAGGGAAGTTACATGCACTTTAAGCTGGTACATGGAGTCGGTGGGGTACGCGCTAGGGAACACAACTTGACCATAAAATTTATATTTCCTCATTCCCTCCTTGTTCCCTACGGACCCTTCATGATATGTCGATCCTCATGAATCGATCAGTTTGTTCTTGTAACATCATTTGTTCTTCTTTCTTTCGTTTACGTTTTGAGAGAAAACTGGAATGTTCAATACAAGAGGTGGCACACAGTCCACAAATCGCTGGCCCACACTGCAGGCACAGGCAGCAACTGAATACTAGGACTAGGCCAATGCCTAGGAAGGATAGGATCTTCCATCCCCAAGCGGTTAACGTTGTCCAGAACCAACCGGACCAAGTCCAGGTGCCTGGATTCTGATGTATCTGATTTGCAATTTTATGGAGACGTGTAATAGCTTGATATACAGATGGTGCGTTTTGTGGTATGAAAACACAGCAACTTGACCCGATGACCTTACAGGCTCCACCTCTATCTGCCAAGATGACGTCAATAACAAGACGATTCTGAAGGACAACAACCCGCATGGCGGACTGTTCTTCTGTTAAGTTACCTAAGGCGGAGGCAGTTTCATTCACTACTGCTTCAAGTGTTCTAGTTAATCTGCGTATTAATTTACTATTTTGAACAGGTCCTAAAAAGAAAAAGAATCCTTTATTAAAATCGGTGTATTGTTCCCATGCCGTTTCTGTGTAGTCGACAAGTGGGATATCTCCTCTGGGTCTATTCTTTACTAGATTTGTATTTCTGTGGTAATCAGGAGGGGCTAGGAAAACAGGTGGCAGAAGGAATGCAATGTAACAGGTACCATCCCAATCTGGAGGTAGGCGTATGTATGCGGTATGACCACAAACAAAATAAGAATGACGAATAGCTTTAAAGGACGATTTTCCATGATCACTGAATTCGATCACAGTAGTGCATTTACTATGACCTAAATGTACTGAACCTTTCTTCCTGATACATAATTCGCCAGTGACTGGCAATACTGACATAGTGGGTATAACAGGTGCGGCTTCGGATTCAACAGTAAGAATCATAAGGCTAATTGTATAATTACCTAATCCATACACTTCGTTTTCTAGATCAGTTCCTATTCTAGTGGGGAGTCCCTCCTTATCAGGGTAACAGACGTCGAGCAGGACCAAGTTCAGGTTTCCCCAAACCCAGCCCCCATCGAAAACAGCAATATCAGGATCTAAGGAATTAATTATTTTAAACCATGCACCACAGGAGCCATTGTGAGTGAACGGGTACGGAAAGAGGGGCAGAGCTCCCTTGTAATTCTGGTAGGGAGGGAGTCGGCCACATATCCAGCAATCTGTAGCATTGTTAGTTTGATGGGAATGGTGTAGCATACTAATGAAAGTGTTGTTGCGCAGCGCAAGTCTGTAGGAGAGTTCGTGTGGAGGTAACTCGCTAAAAGTATGTTCAGCAGAAACATTGTAAGCAGATTGTTCACGCTTGAAAATAGGGTAGTAGATAGGTAGTAAGATGCTAGCAACAATAATTAAAATACTCAGAATAAACATGATTAATAGTGTCACTATACAGTGACTACGAAGTGATTTACAATATGTACGTTTCTTGTATTCTCTCTCTCTATCTCGATCTAGGGGATACATGTCAGAAACTATTTAACCGATTCACCTAGGGGAGGACTTAAACAATTAAACTGTCTGACTTGCTAGATCGGAGCTTAAGTCTATACTCCTCTTGGGGAGTTTTTTCTCGTTCAGATACTGTAAAGTCCTTTGGCTCAACACAGTCTTTGGTGGGGGTGGACGAGTCTCGGTCTGGTTTCAGTTCATGGAATTTTTTCACATGACTCGTATGCACCCACCCCTTTCTCCCTTCAATCTTCACCGCGGTCCTCGTGGTGAGAAGGACGGTCTTCGGCGATTTCCAGCGGGGCTCCAGCGGACTCTTTCTATCAAAATTGCGCACCAAGACTAGGTCCCCAGGACGGACATCATGTGGCTTTACATCAGTGTTGTCGGGGAAGGCTGCGGCAACCTGTGAACGACATGATTGGAGTGCAGACATCAAGGAGGCAAGGTAATCTGTCAACATGTTACAATCAACATCAGTAATCTTTTTCGGAATGGGCGTCCCCCACATATTCGGTGGTCTGCCAAAAACCACTTCGTACGGGGATAGCCCTGATCTCGAATGGGCAACCATTCTCATATAGAATAGTGCCACTGGCAGGGCGACTATCCAGTCGACCCCTTTCTCCTGACATATTTTTGCAAGGCGGATCTTTAGTGTCTGGTTATGCCTTTCTACAAGGCCTGCGGCTTCAGGATGTCGGACACAATGGAATTTCCACTCGTATCCTAGCAATAAAGAAACTTCTTTCATTAATGCAGATGAGAATGGCTGACCGTTATCTGAGTACACGACACGAGGCAAACCGTACCGTGGGAAAAATTCACGAACCAACTGCTTGGCAGTGGTCGGAGCAGTATAGTCTGGGACTGGATATGCTTCGGTCCAACGGGACAGAGCACAAACAACTACGAGGACATATTTAAATCCTCGACAACGGTCCATCTGGATATAATCCATCTGGAGTACTTCAAAAGGGTGATCGGGAGGATGAAATCCACCTTGCTCTACAGGGACGCTTTTACCTGGATTGAACTGACAACAGATCATGCAAGTACGTACCTTCTGTTTCGCTGCTGCTCGTAAGTGTTTATTGTTCCAAAGATTTTGTAAACTGTCTAACATCTCTTTCTCTCCTAGGTGTGCTGGGCTATGTGCTGTATTTATCATGACCTGAACCATAGAGTCAGGGAGAAACCATGTAGATTTTCCCTTCGTCACCCAACCTTGATCTGTTTGGATCCCTCCTTGTTCAATCCATTTCTTTATTTCTTCTGGGGTAGCATGTGTCTGAATATCGATTACATCTAGTGTGGGATCCCTGACTGTCATACAGTGTGTCGGTCCTGTTGTCTTTGTCATATCAGTTGTCTGAGTGTGAGTCAGTGCTGTATGTTTTGCTGTCTGGTCTGCCAGGTCGTTACCCTGGGAAACAGAATCTGTGACTTTAGTATGTGCTTTACACTTCATGACGGATATGCCTGAAGGCAGATGTATTGCTTCTAACAGTGCTTGAATGAGGGGACCGTGTTGGATCTTGGCACCATGAGAGGTCAGGAAACCTCGTTCTTGCCATAACATGCCGAAGTCGTGTACAACTCCGAACGCATAACGGGAATCAGTGTATATGTTGACATTTCTGTTCTTGGCTAGAATACAGGCTCGGGTCAGAGCGATGAGCTCTGCCGCTTGAGCAGACAGTGTGTCAATACGATGTGTTTCTTTAACTTCAGTTTCAGTGATCACGGCATACACGGCCACTAATTCTCCTGTACTTGTTCTCATACATGAACCATCCACATAAAGTGTCAGGTCTGGATTTGTCAATGGAACATCTGTTAAGTCTCGTCGGGGCTTTGTTACTGCATTAATGATCTCTATGCAATCATGCGGGGCTGGATCTGTCATAATTGTAGGTAACAGTGTTACTGGGTTCAGGATGCTGCAGCGTCTGATTTCTATGTGTGGCTGGAATAGCGTTAATTCGTAACCTGTCAGTCGTGCTATAGTCAGGTGCTGAGTTTGGGTTCTGTTTAAAAGAACCTCTACAGAGTGTGGTACTTGTACTGTTAACTGATGTCCTAAAACAATTGAATCGCTTTGTCTTATTGCTAACGCTGTTGCTGCTACTGACTTTAAGCATGCAGGGAGTGCCTGGGCTACGGAATCCAATGTACTTGAAAAATAAGCGCAAGGCTTATGTGAACCTGCCTGATCTTGAGTGAGGACAGACAATGCTGTACCGTCACGTTCTGTAACAAAAAGTGTAAACGGTTTGCTGTAACATGGTGTCGCTAAAACTGGTGCTTGACATAATGCTTTCTTTAATTCCTCAAAGGCTTGTGTGTGTTCCTGAGTCCAAGGGAGGGCAGTCGAAGTTGCTGCCTCCTGCGTTGTTAACTGGATGAGTGGTTTAGCTAGAAATGCATATTGAGGAATCCATTGTCTGCAGTACGAGGTGAGGCCTATGAAGGCCCGCACTTCCTTTTGTGTCTGGGGTCGTGGCATGTTTACAATTAACTGAATGCGATCGGGAGTGAGCTGTCTCCCCACTTTGGACAGCAAGTGACCCAAGTACACAACTTGCTGAACACAGAATTGCAGCTTCGAAGGAGACACCTTGTGTCCCTTGTCCGCCAGAAAATGTAGAACTGTCAGTGATGCTTGTTCACATTCGGGCTCACTTCGTGCGGTGATCAGTAGATCATCGACGTATTGCAGTAAAGCGGTGTTAACTGGCATTTGAATACAATCTAGTTGTCTTTTCAGTGCTTGACTATAGATGCTGGGGCTTTCTGTGAATCCTTGAGGTGCGCGGGAAAATTTGAAACTTCGTCCATTTAAACTGAATCCGAAGAGATACTGGCTCTCCGGATCAATGGGTACACTGAAGAAAGCGTTCTTGAGATCAATTACAGTAAAGAACGTTGCTTCTGAATCAATAGCAGTCAATAGGGAAGAGATATCGGGGACCACAGGGTACTGTGGTACAATACATTTGTTCAGTTCTCGAAGATCAATCACCAGCCGATATACTGGCGGTGCATTGGGGTCAGTACGTTTAAGAATTAGAATGATGGGTGAATTACAGATATTGGAGTCGGTCTCTACGACCACTCCTTGGGCAATAAGCTCTTCAATGATTTCCAGTAAAGCCACTACAGCATCGGGTGGTAACTTGTATTGTCTGATTCGTGGTAGAATAACTCCTGTCTTGAGTGTAACACGGTATGGTGTGATATGCATACAACCTACATCAGTTGGGCCTTTTGCCCATAGGTGATCTGGTACATTTTTCAATCTGACATCGAATTCTCGCAACACATAGTGACCCTTGAAATCCCGTAGAAAGAGTCTAACTCCCTCCGGGGAACAGCATAGTATAGCTCCTAGAGCCTTCAACGTTTTAATTCCTAACAGATTTTCTGGGCATGAGTTCGTGAGTAACAAATCCGTAACTCGTGATAATGGACCCACATCGGCATCTTGTTTACTTATTACTGAATACTCAATCCTTACTACTTAATACTGGATACAGCTAGTTTATACAAGAAACACAATAATGCACATTAAACGGTCACATTCATACCACGACATTAATCACATAAAGAGACATTTGAGACATAGATGACTACCCCCTATACTGGATGTACTGCTCAACAGTACAGATACACTGGTGTAACAGTGCAGAAATTCAGAATACTAGATATACTGCTAAACAGTACAGATACACTGCCTAAAAACAGTGCAGACCGGACTTGTGTACCCAAACCCGTCTAGATACGTCCCAGCAATGGTACTCACCGGGAAGCACGGAAACAGAAGGCCTCGGAAAACTCGACTGGACTCGACACTTCGGAAAACTTCGGAAAACCTCGGAAACCTGGTGGGCCTCTTGACACCTCGGACCTTGCTTCTTTCGGCTAGGCTCTGGTCGGGATCCTCCGCACTCCTCACCGCCTCGTCTGGGCACTGATCGCAGTCTTCGTCACCTCCGTGGGTCAGAGGGAGATGCAGGAAATCCTGCCGGTACGCGTAGGTTCCATCTAACTGATGGCAGGGAACAGAGCTTGCAACGCACCAACCGGCGCGTGAGGTGGGGGAGGGGTCCCTATTCGGGCGCCAAAATGACGTAAATAATTAATTTACTCTCTTAATTTCTATGCAGGTAAGTACTTAGTCAATAATAACTCAATCGGAAAGAAAGAAACCAGAGTCCGTGGTGTTAGAGTTTCTAAGGGGTTTTATTCCTCAAAAAGGAATGGTCATGACCAAGATATCATGTTCTTCCCACCACTGGGGTGGAAGAAGGGATAGTAAGAGCGCGCTACATTTTATTGACAGTACATAGCTTATATACTTAATTTATGTCATAAGAAACAGTGCAGGAGGCGTAACAGCTGAGAGAAGACAAGATAACAGCATACACGTGTTACTAGTACGTAATCAACAGGCGTGAACTAGGCGTGAACTAGAAACGTCACAGGTAGGTGTCACGAAGGGGTGGCACTAACAGAAATGTTGCAATGTCAGCAGAAATCGGAAGCTTGGATGCGCGCGCAGCTGCATGACGTGTGATTGGAGGGGTGCAGGGGACTTGACATTTACACTGACGGAAAGAGACAGAAGTCTGGCATGTCAGATCAACTTGTACTTCTATCATATCTGATATCTGATGTTTAGGAACCATATTATCTGGACGGAAAGGTCTCTAGGGCAGAAGCTATTCTATACTAACTGTGGATGCGTGTATAAGCGCCTAAGTGTCTGCAAGAGAAGCGTGGGGGCACGGGGCCTTCCATGGAAGCATGGTAACAGAAGCTATGAATTACTTGCACTGAGACAGGTCGGCCCTTTGGCTCTGCAGCTGGGGAGGATGTTTACTGAAACTAGTAGGCAGGAATGCATTTTTCGAGGAGCGGAACAGATAACTCGAAGGTTATAGTCAGTCTTGGCAGAAAGCAGGCTGAGCTGAGCGCGAGGGGCCGCGCTGGAAGTAAGTCAGAGTTCACGGGTACAGAGGCAGCCTGGGCAGAGGCTGTCAGAGTCAAAAGCCAGAAAAGAGGCTCGATGGCAGAAATTCAGGGCCTACTCCGCCAGAGCAGGAAGACATGTAAAGTACACTACAAAAAGACGGTGGCATAGCATACTTAGGAACGGACCATTTAATCCATTCAGGGTGGATCTGAAAGAGGACAAGTTAACGTTGGACGCAAATGTATTTGCGTCTTCATAGCTGACACAGGAGGGAAGTTACATGCACTTTAAGCTGGTACATGGAGTCGGTGGGGTACGCGCTAGGGAACACAACTTGACCATAAAATTTATATTTCCTCAAGACGACGAGCTCGGCGGCCTTGCCAAGCTCCAGCTCGGTAAGCAATTGTCCGGTTTGGAGCGCGCAGTGAGCCGCTTCATCTAACGGACAGCACACACGGGTAAGGAAGTTCAGAGGCGGGTCCGGAATTCCTTCCGACCCAGCGGCGCAGACCAGCCCGCAGAAACCAGAACTAGGCCTTGGGGACAACATGGCGGAAGATCAGCCAGGAGACATGGCGGAAGTGCTGAAGAAGATCCGCGAGATATCGGCGGTACACGGCGACGAATGGCTCCAGCCCCATTTGGCCAAAGGGAAGGAGAATAGGCCGGACGGCCAGGCAGAGGAGGAAGCAGGCCCGTCAGCACCCAAGAAGCCTAAGACCACGCCGAGGAAGAAGACGTACAAGAGGAATCCCCCAAGGAAAGTGCGCCAGAAGCTCCCGCCGCTGAGGTCGGACGACAGCAAGCAGGGTGAGACAAACGGCGGAGCGGTTAATGGTGAGCATATTAGTACCATTGTAAAAGAATGTTTGAAATCGCTCGCTCCGACGTTACTGAACAGCTCAGGGCAGGGGGCGGCGGGGCCCAGGGAACAACGCACTGACGAGACAGGGGGCTTAACGTGGCACATGATGGATCCGGGGTGGGCCCGGCAGTCAAGGGTGCAGGAGCAGGTGGGCCTATCCCCACAGGGGGATCAGGTTTCCCCATTACCCGGGTGGGGGTACAATACTGGGTCCGGAAGCCCGAGGTCGGGGGGGCTAGGCAGTGACCTGTACGCCAGACCATCCCCCGGCCCTGCCTCCTTGACGACGAAAGCCACGGGGCTTGCGTGCCTTATTCCTCTCGCAGTAAAAGAAAGGATATGGCGCAAGGAGTTCATCGATATATTCTCGCTCCTAGAAATACAGCTAGAGGGCCTCGACCTGACCACATGCGACAGGAGAGAGGATGAAAAAAGGGAGAGGCGAGGGGCTAGAAAGGAGCGGAACTTCAAGAATTGGCTAGACGCTTTTAGGATCATGGCGTGTATCATAGTAGAGAGGTTCCCCCATTGCGCAGCTGACCTATGGCTGTATGAGGCTAACATACATTCTGCGCAGAGGCAATTCCCCGGGGATGCATGGTTGGAATATGATAAGGGTTTCAGGTTAAAGATGCAGAGGCACCCAGAGATGGAGTGGAACGAGGAGGACGTTTCAGGTTTTATTCATAAAATGCTCGCTGCCAAAGAAGTAAGAGCCTGGACGGGAAAATACGACCAGTCCTTTCGGAGTTCGTCCCACAAGGGGAAGAACAGAAATTACCAGAAGCATTCCTCTGGGCGGTCCAGCTCCCCCCCCGCGACCAAGGCCATATGCTGGAGATACGATGCGGGGGACTGTTCATGGGGCTCCTCGTGCAAATTCCAACATGCATGCTCAAGCTGCGGGGGGAAAACACGCTGCAGCGACATGCAAAGGCTCCAAGCGGGAAGCAAAGAGCGAAAAGAAAGAGAAACACAAGAAGCACTAGCCGGAAGGCTAGTGGGGGCAGGACACTAGTAAACGTTCAACAGTGCCAGCTGGCTAGGTCCCCCATTAATACACAACAGCTGCGCATTTTGGCAAACAGGTACCCAAACAAAACAGACGCCAGGACGCTAGTAGAGGGTTTTGAAAAAGGCTTCATTATCCCGTTTCAAGGCCCACTGCCATTAACGGGAGCGAATAACTTACAATCAGCGAGGCAGCATCCCCGGGTGGTGAGCGCGAAGATAGAAAAGGAGAAGAGCCTGGGTAGAATCGAGGGCCCCCTCCCTCAGGAATTGTGCGAAGGAATAGTCATCTCCCCACTAGGAGTAGTTCCAAAAAAGGAAAAGGGCCAATTCAGGCTGATACACCACTTGTCATACCCTGAGGGGGGGGTCTGTAAATGATGGCATCGACCAGGAAGCATGCTCTGTGGGTTACGCGTCAGTGGACGACGCGATCGCACTAGTCAAAGCGGCAGGAAAGGGGGCCCTCATGGCCAAGGCGGACATCGAATCTGCCTTTCACTTACTACCGGTACATCCGACCAGCTTCCACCTACTCGGTTTCCAATGGGAAGGGGGCGTGTACGTCGACAAAGCCATGCCCATGGGATGTGCCATATCTTGCGCCTATTTTGAACAGTTCGCTACCTTTCTGGAATGGGCCCTCCACGACAGGCATCAGGGGGGCGGGAAGCTGCACTACCTGGATGATTTCCTGTTCACAGGACCGGCGGGAGCCCCGACGTGCGCCAGTACATTGGCGGCGTTCGAGGACCTGACCGAAACACTCGGAGTCCCCTTAGCGAAGGAGAAGACGACAGGCCCAACGACTAGACTGACGTTCTTGGGCATTGAGCTGGACTCCACGGCGGGGACCGCCAGGCTCCCCCCGGAGAAAGTGCAGGAGTTCAGGGAAGAAATAGCCAAACTACGGGGCCGGCGCAAAGCCACCCTCAGGGATATCCAGGGGGTGGTAGGCAGGCTGAACTTTGCGGCGAGGGTCATCCCGCCCGCCAGGGTCTTTTCAAGGCGCCTCACTGCGCTAACGGCTGGCGTCACCCACAAGCACCACCACATCCGGCTGAGCACGGGTGTAAGGCAGGATCTACAGGTATGGGACGAATTCCTGCAGGATTTCAATGGCGTGCTGATCTGGAAAGAGGGTTGGGTAACAGCGGATCAGCTATCCCTATACACAGACGCAGCCGGGAGCCTGGGATTTGGGGCAGTCCTGGGGACCAGATGGTGTGCCAGCCAGTGGCCAGACAGGTGGCATGCGCAGGGGCTCACAAAAAACATCACGTTCCTCGAACTATTCCCAATAGTAGTGGCTCTGACGGTATGGAAAAAAGAGATAAGGAACCTAAAGCTCACCTTGTGGTCGGATAACTTGGGGGTAGTACAGGCCATTAACAGAGGCGCAGCAAGATGCCCGGGCATGTTGAGGCTAATGCGAGAGTTGGTTAAATTGCAGCTCGAGGGGAACCTGGAGCTGAAGGCCCGACACGTGCCGGGGACAGAGAACACGGTCGCCGATGCGCTGTCCCGGTCACAGATGACACGGTTCAAACAACTTCTACCCGGTGCGGACGAGGTGATGACCCCCTTTCCATCATACCTGTGGGACCTGGGGGGGTTGACTTGTCCAGATTAATAGGGCACTCACTCACCTCTGAGGCTCGCAGGAGATACAGGAAATACGCGGCCACAGTAATGAGAGTAGGGGGCATAGAGTCACTGGAAGACAAATCGAGGGTGCGCACAACGGTGGAGAAATTCGTGCAGTGGGCATTCGACGCTAAGAAAACAAGGTCTTGGGCACAGGCGCACCTGGCCGCCATTGCATACTTTGCCAGGCTCCACACAGGCGAGGACCCCACGGCAACTGTGTACCTGAAAGCAGCCCTGAAAGGTTGGCGGAAAATTGAGGGGACCAAGAAGGACGCCAGACGCCCCATTGATTATGACAAGCTGGGTCGGTTACTTAGCACCCTATCCAGCATCATTGCAGACAGGTACGAGCGGCTACTCTTCGGGGCCGCGTTCACCACAGCTTTCTTTGGGGCATTTCGGGTAAGCGAAATAGTGGCCCCCAACAGGTCAGGCCCGGCGCAGCGCTGCCTGCAGGCAAGGGACATCAAGCCGATGGTAAAAGCTGTGGAGCTCACGCTCAGGCAATCCAAAACGGATAGGGCCCGAAAAGGGGCGACGATACGCCTACATTGTATTCCAGAGGTGGGGCGCTGCGCAGTGTGCTGGCTGTTTCAATACATGGTGGCTCGCCCGGCGGGGGATGGCCCCCTCTTTGTACACCAGGACGGAAGGAACTTGAGCAGGTTCCAGTTCACGGCAGTAATGCGCCAGGGCCTCAGTAAGGCGGGGCTTGACGCAACATCATTTGCCCCGCACTCCTTCAGGATCGGGGCGGCGACCTCGGCATCGCAGTATGGCATGCCAGAGGACAGGATCCAGGCCGTGGGCAGATGGCGGTCCAGGGCCTACAAGTCTTACATACGCCCGCATCTCATATAAAAAAAAAAAAAAAAAAAACAGAAAGAGGAGAGGGGTAGTGGGGGGGGGGGGAGCAGCCGCCTTGGGATGCCGTACGGCAGGGTTTCCTGCCCCTGCCTCGTCCACACCCGGTGCGCAGAAAGCCACCTTAAATTGAGCATTTTCTCTCGGCAGGAGGACGCCCACAACTGGTATGGGTCGTAGGACACTCATTCGTATCCAGAATGGAGTCCTGGTGGAGGCGAGTCGGGCACCAGGAAAGCAGACCCAAGGCGACATACATCCGCTGGATCGGACGGCCCGGCATGAGATGGGAGCAGTTGCTACCGACCCTGGACGGCCTCATGGCAGACTCAGCGTGGCTGCCGGACGTACTGATCATACATCTAGGAGGGAACGACCTAACACGGTTGGGCCGCAAGGCGGTGGGCCAAGCCATCCAGAAGGACATCGCCAAAGCGGCGGCATGGCTGGGGACCACGACAGTGGTGTGGTCGGAGATGATCAGCAGGAGGCACTGGAGGGGTGCCGACTCCAACAAAGCGGTGGATAACGCGAGGCGCAAGTTAAATATCGCCATGCACAAGTTTTGCTCAACCAACGGCCTGGAATCAATCCGGCACGGGCTCATCCACCCAGGCCGCCCAGAGCTATATGGACAAGATGGGGTGCATCTGTCCGACAAGGGAATGGAGGTGTTCTGGGGCAACTTGTGGGGCGCAATGACGCTCGCGGGTTGTCGTTAAAAAAGGAGCAAAAGAAAGGGGAAGGTAGGTGGCCACGAACCAAGGGGCAGAGGGGGGAGCCGCAGAAAGACGTGAGCCTCCCTGCGGAAATCCTACAATCGTTGGCTAACCAAACACACCGGTGGGCGGTGTGTAGGAGGAGGGCCACTCACTTTTCAATGCCGCACGGCAGGGTGACGTGGCCGCACAAAGGAGGGGAGGAAAAGACGGAGACGGCACTCGCGGCCCAGACCCGGCCGGACGGCAGGGCGCAAATGGTAGCGAGCTGGGGACCTAACTCCAGGCAAAGAAGCTCCCCTCCATGACACCCAAAAAGGGGTGTGGCCAACCAACTACCGGAACACCAAGAAACTGATTAAGAACTGGTTGTACACAAGTGCCATTTACGAACTGATGGGTGCACGAGAGGCAGACACCTGTACCAGGGGAAGGTGTCATAAACTGTAATGTGATGTGCATGATTTATGGTTAAAGTTCGCAAATGAAGATTGTACAACCAGTATGTTATTAATATGTTATTAATATTGTTATTAATAATCATTATTGATATTAATAAATCTGCGGCCAACAATGACCATCACCAAGAACTGAGATTGTTGGCTGACCTTATTTGCTAGGAGTGTTGGAGGAGATGGAGGATGTATGCAGATGCCAACCGGCAAGTAAGTATAGACGGTTGACCCACTGAGTAGGCACATGCGAGGGTTATTGCAGAGGCCGCCGCACCCACCCGCAGGGTGGGGGAGGCTCAAGGGCCGGCGCCATAACCCACGCGGTGCCAACAGGGGGAGATGGAACTGGTCCTGGGCGCCCCGAAGCGGCCAGGACCAGCGGAAACGGGGTGCGCACCAGCCACCCCGACAGGAAGTGACCTTGTGACCTTGGCGCCCATGGGGGGCGACCAATGGCCAACCTTGCTACCTTTGAACCCCCCAATCAAAGGGGGTTCACCTGAAGCCCGTAGGGGGCTCAAGGGGATTTAAACACCGCCGCTCCCCAACCAGAAGCACAACGTCTTCGGAGGAGCTGGGAGAGCGGCGCGACAACGACATCGTTTGAAGCCCACCCACCCACACCTGAGGAACAGCAGAGTCGCAGTGCTGGACAGTGGGGAAGGCGTTGGCGGAAATCCTACAATCGTTGGCTAACCAAACACACCGGTGGGCGGTGTGTAGGAGGAGGGCCACTCACTTTTCAATGCCGCACGGCAGGGTGACGTGGCCGCACAAAGGAGGGGAGGAAAAGACGGAGACGGCACTCGCGGCCCAGACCCGGCCGGACGGCAGGGCGCAAATGGTAGCGAGCTGGGGACCTAACTCCAGGCAAAGAAGCTCCCCTCCATGACACCCAAAAAGGGGTGTGGCCAACCAACTACCGGAACACCAAGAAACTGATTAAGAACTGGTTGTACACAAGTGCCATTTACGAACTGATGGGTGCACGAGAGACAGACACCTGTACCAGGGGAAGGTGTCATAAACTGTAATGTGATGTGCATGATTTATGGTTAAAGTTCGCAAATGAAGATTGTACAACCAGTATGTTATTAATATGTTATTAATATTGTTATTAATAATCATTATTGATATTAATAAATCTGCGGCCAACAATGACCATCACCAAGAACTGAGATTGTTGGCTGACCTTATTTGCTAGGAGTGTTGGAGGAGATGGAGGATGTATGCAGATGCCAACCGGCAAGTAAGTATAGACGGTTGACCCACTGAGTAGGCACATGCGAGGGTTATGCAGGGGCCTTTCACGCTACGGGAGTCCTATTATTGACTGTTCACTCGGGCACTTACATTGTTTTAGGACTGGGAATAGAGCCGCCATGTCCTTGTTGCGCTTGCACCACTGAATGTCATACTTCTAGTTGCCATTTGATTATTCAGATTAATGATCGTCCACCCTTCATTCCCAAGCCGGGATAATCTTATCTTCGAAGCTGCGTTAGTAAGCCACTTCACCATCATAGACGGGTGTTAATCGGGCGCAGTGCCACCTCTACAAGCAGGTATAGCAGTCACTGTAATGTCCCTAAATACGGGTTATAGAGCACTGTCAGATGATTAACTGGCCTTTTTGGCATGGCACGGGTGAGGGTTAAGGGACACTATTCTATGATTAAATTGGTCTCCGGTATGCCCTTTATTACCATTAAACATGTGTTTCGGGCTCTTCATAATCAATAAGGTCCTTCGCTCGGGTGCCTAATGCACATACAACATGTGTGTGTGGGGGCTCTTCTTATCGATAAAGAGGCACGCGCCGGGCACTTTCCACCCGGCCGAAAGCCGTGTAATGGTGTCCTTCTACGGTTTCGGCCACCATGACCGCCCCGTGTCCCATATTAGAATTACACCCCTTGGTAAGTGGGTATTCGTCAGCAAACAGCGTTACCGATAAGTTTTGCGATCACTAGCCTTGGCTCAAACCTGGTATGAAGCGTTGGCCGTTTGGCAGCACATTAAGGTGAGTGCCCGTCACATGACTGAGCACGATTAACCTGGCATGTACAGCCATTACTCATGCGTGACACAGCACTCCAGGCCTTACAAACATGGAAGAGTGCGCCCTGTAGCGTGACAAAGCAAGCTGTCTTCGCCATCGTGCATGAGTGTAACAGGCACTACATTACCTGTACACCACCACGTTTGCCATGCAAAAACACATAGAATTGGTGCTACGAATCCCCCTTATTACAGGTGCGCATAAGGCACCCCATCCCCATAGCACACGTGTCCCACGGCACTTCATCACCTCCAAACGGCTGGGGACAAAATTTCTTATTAACATTTTTTAAGCGGCCAAATCCAACCACCCGCACGTCATCGACGTTCACGAGAGTGTGGGACGATGCGGATGCCTGCTACTGTCGACTGAGGTGAGATGTACGGCCCATTTAAACAATCACTTTGCGCAGATATCAAGGAGGCAAGCTATAGCAAGACTGAATGCCACCAGAGGGTTGACAAGCCTAACTAAAACCTATGAGTCGCGCCAAACTAAACCATCCATGCACAACGCCCTAGTAAATAATGGCCTGCCAATAAAATAACTGAATCTGGGCTGGAGATCACTGTGCAGCATAGCCAGATACAGGCTGTGCAATTAAAGAGCCGAATCCTTGCTACGCTTACTACGTTGGTGTCCTACATAACTGCAACACCGATGGAGGCCGTGAGTAAGTGCGGTGCTACCCGTATCTGTGTGATAAGCGGAGGGGCTGCCCCCACTCTATTCATGCTGCAACTCTCCCAGGCGCAAATTTCAGCACAGCACTGTGAAGCCAAAGACGGCTGTTTGTGCGTTTTGGCGCAGAGTTTAGGCGCCCGCACCCATTCCATTGCCCGCCTGGCCGATTTGCATCATTGGAATATCACGAACTAGTCCCTTCCCTTACAGACAAAGCAGTTTACAGAGAAAGACGCACTCTTCTCAACAAATCAAGCATGGCCTTGGAATGCTATTTCTCAGACATGCTAATCCTCCCGATTCAGGCGTGAGACTACCGATTTGAAGGCTAGTCTCCCGCCTCCCGATTCCTACAAGCAAAAACCCGATTCCTCTGGGGTTTCAGCTGACAGGGCTTGGTATTGTGTAAAGTGTGAATTCTTCCAGCAATGAGTGGAGATGCAGTGGCTCTCGAAGGGGTGAAAAACCAACAAAGCATCATTAACAAGGGAATCGTCTTTTAAAGACCTGCAAAGTACTGGGGGGGGCTGTTTCTGCCCGGCTGCCACAGGGGGGTGGGGGGGTGCATGCACTGCCAACAACCTGCCAGGCCAGTGCCCAACACTTGCATCACCCTCTCTGCCTGACATTATGCTCCATGCTTCTGAAAGGTAAGAAAAAAACGTGCATTTGCGTTTCAAATGTCCGATCCTGCAGCAGCACACTTCCAAAGCCCATACATGCCAGTAACCCGATTCAAGGCCCCATTCTCCCATTTTTTTTTTTTAATCTCCCACTTTGCTCTCCTGAAATGTTGGCATGTATGTTTCATTATGCGCCATACTCAAACTGCTATCTTTACCGCTGTCAAAGTACGTTTTATATGCCATCCTCTTCCAATTTCCCAGAAGGAGATTTGGCGGGGAAAACTGAGTGCGTATTGTACTACATTATGAAAATTCACCCTTCTAAATAGTGACAATGGAAAGGGCCCCCTGCACAATCATTCCAAAAGCCTTGCGTTATGTTAAATATAATTATAACTAAACAATGGCCCATTAGCTCAGGAACCTTTAGTTAATGCATCATTTCAGCCGAAAGTTCTGACTGTACTAGCCCCATGCCGGGCTCCAATTTGCTAACTTCACTTAATCGAGCGCTGCTAAAAACATGGCAGCGCTACTTTACCCAACTGCTTTAAAATGCCACATTTAGAGCAAGTTTCCCCGCTGGAGATGATGTTACGAGCCAACGAAGGGAAAGAGATCCCGCACCCGGTCCCCCTCTGCCCGCCCACGTCGCCCAGGAAGGAGCCGGTGAGCTCAGGGGCCCCGCCGGCAGCCGCAGACCACCGAAGCAGACCCAAACCCTCACTCCTATACCGATAATCCGCGGCTGTCCCCAGGCCCCCCGAGCACACCCGTCTCCCTACTTGGCGAGATGGTCGGCCTTCGACCTCGACGCGCTTTTCCTCATCGCCTCTCTCAACGGGCTCTGCAGTGCTGAATCGCCACCCTACGAGGATCCTCCGACCTCCGCCTTAATTTAAACCCTTAAAAAATTCAAATGGAGGGAAAGTTAAACTAAAAGAGGCGGGAAGGGGGGGGGCGCTTCTGCGAGACCGCAACCGGCCCTGTGTAGCAGAGGACGGAGAGACTGAGGTCCCTGCCCCAGGGACCTAAAGAGGTCCCCAGTCTCTGCCCCCTGCCCCACCGGAAACGCGTCGACGGATACTCCGGAAGTACTAAGCGGCGGGTCACCCCATTGGGCTGACCGGCCGCCATGAACTCTAGACGAGGTAGGGGCGGGGGACGGGGAGGCGGGCCCTAAGTGCGCGCTCCTGGATGGTCACGCTTGTCAGTAGCGGCCACCGGGCTGTATATATCAATACTGAGTGTTGGCAACCATAATATTCACTGATACAAAATCATAAATGTACATATATTGTTAAGTATAAATGTACAATTCTAAACTCCACATCTACCTACCTCGAAGCTGTATGTCTTCATGTGGAGTTAAGAACATAAATAAAAATACACTTGCCTTTATGATATTGTGGTAGCCTACATGATGCATACAATATTTTGGGTGGATGATATTTAGAATTCTGGTCTGTAGTTGAGCACCAACCACTCGACACATAAGATTGGTTTGCTTACAACAGTGCCAGGAAAATATTTATCATAATAAAGTGCCTCCATGTGACTAATAACCTAATCGTCACAGAGGTAAGTGCCCATTGGCACAAAGAAAATAATAAAAGCTATAAATATACACAACTTGGTATGAACTATCATCTAAATAGCAGTGAAAGTTTTTTGGGGGGGCGACTTTTTGTTTGCAAATATCAACATATTGGTTTCTCAATATGTATGGTTTTCTCTCAAATATGCACTTTCCATTTTGGGTTAACACATTCGAAGAAAATCTTATCTTTTTCTTGAAAAGCGACCTCCTATAATATGTTTAGAGTAGACCCTCTGAATCAAGAACTCTGGATGCATTTCCGGCAGCTTCTTCCAGGGTACTGCACGCTGCCAGTAGCTCCTGAGCTACCCACTAGGGACCCCTGGTCTAAGCAGTACACTCGATTATACAATGCTGGGCTCCTACATAGGTAGCCAGCCCTGTTTATGGACACCTAAGGCACAGCATGATAAATGCAGACAGAAGTGCCACCAAGGTGCCAGGGCCCTGTAGCTCAAATCAGTGAGTTTTGGTATGCACAGAAGAGATGGCTCACACTGTATATAGTTCATTCCTTCTGCATGTTGTAAAGAATTGAGTGTATGAAAAATTATTTGTTCATTTATGGTGTGCTTCAATCACAATATCTACGGGTTCACGCGTGAGACAAACTTGAAGGATGTATTCAAGTGTATAATCGGTGCGTCTTGTCTCCTTGTCCTTAAATTATTACAGCTTAGCATTATGGCATAAGTGCTCTGAGTTCAAAACTACAAAACTTACAATTTATATCGTCTTCAGACTTTAAATGTACTTCTAAACACTCAGTGGCAAGGAATCACGGGGTTCACTATGGGAGTAAAAAAATGAGTATTCCTTAAATGCTTTTACATAAAGGTCGTTACTTCATGTCCCTTTTAGAAGCCTGTTTGGGTTTTCACGTCTATTCTGCTTTTCTCTTCTGTTACACCAGTCTCTTGGGGAAGAAGCATATTTCTCGTTGTTCAATGCTCTTATACCTTTTCAGCATGTGTTTCATAAAGGTCTTGAAGGAGCAGAAGAACAGTGTTCTCCCTTTTCAACTCCAACACAATGTTTTCACCCCATCCAGTGTAGCCTCTGGCTACACCACCTGCTTGAAGGAGCAGACGGCAAAATATCAGCGCCTCCGAGGAGAATTGTAGTCTTTTTAACTATCGGTGGGAACCCCTCGTTTTATACAGATGTGCTTTGGGTGTTCCTCTCCATGGAGCTCTGTCCTTGCTTCTCTGTGGTGAAGGTTCAGGAAAGACTTCCCCTTAGTGAAAGATGTACTCCCGTTGACTGTGGGAGTAAGGTGAAGGCTGTGATCACCCCACAGAGAGAGGCTCCTCTCTTCCTACTGTTGGTATTCAGCCCATATCCTCCATGGTGGTTCTTTTATCACTCGTGTAGTGTCACTGTGTAGTGATATCCCAGTGATACATGACGAAAGGAAAGGTTAGGTCTGTATGCAGGATTAAGGTGCTGGTTTCCCACGCCTCACGCACCACTACCACCGCAGCCACCAGAGGCTGACAATATGGGCCCTAAGCTCTGACTCAGTTGCACATGGGCTGCAGCCACAATCCTCAGAGGTGGTGGAATGCTTTCATTTCTAGAGTTCTTGTGAGCTGTCCAGCCGCCAACTAGGTACCAGTGAGGGTTTGGAACCACTTTCCTGTCCTTCTCATAACTATCACCACAAAATGCCAGCCACAGGAACTCGCTGAAATGAGGAGTACTTATCCCTGTTCCCTTGTGGCGGTGGTGTCTAGTGACTCTCATAATATGTCGGAGCTGGTGCCTTGACTTTCTTCAGGAGTCCAAAGTGTGTGCTGAGGCCCTCCAAGCCACAGTTTCAAAGATGTGCACAGAGAAACATCATGAACCAATTGCAGCTTCCTTTCCAGAGCTGTGTACTCAGCTGAAGTAAGATAGCATAGTGGGGTGTACAACAACCCAACAACTCCAGGTTACATATTTGAAACACAAAAAAAGGCGGGCTTTGATACACCCTTTTAAGTTACGTAAAATTGTTCTTTGGAGTGTCTATTTGTGGGCTATTGTAGTGACTGACGCAGGTAATGGAATATTAGTTTGATTTATTCGATGTGATGGATGAGACATATAAATTGCCCATATATGACTGTTTGTAGAGCTTCTAGTTAATTCTCAAGTGTGCTGCCTCGAGGATACCCCTGCTGTGGAGCAGTGCTCCAACCCCACTCCTATTGTAGACACATTGGCTCTGCATTTGGTACTACCCACTCACTAGTCAGGCCTTCTGTGACAGCACTATACTCCTGGCTCCTTTAAAGGACAGCATTTATTAGCTGTCCTCATAAATATTCTGGCATGTGATGAGAGGGTGGGCTTTGGTTTATGGCAGTGGCGGCTTCTCTGCTAAGGCAGAGGAGTGTCGCCCCACTGACAAGGTGGCGATATGGTAAGTTATTTTATTTTTATTTTTTACATCCGTGCCCCCGCCCTGCCTCGCCACCCCCAATCGGTGCCGGCTGCTACTGGTTTATGGATACATTTATGAAACAAAGGGTCACTCCTCTGACACCTTTGTTATAGTCTGGTTCAGGGTTTAGCAACTGTTTCTTGGCAAAGTTGTAAACCCAATCTGGTTGAAGATCAGAAATCTGTGATAGCTGTGAGTATGGGATTCCACTAAGTAATGTATTTTGGCATTACCTAAGTGGGCTGTTCCACCATCTTTGTTTTCTTTTGTGCTTCTGTGATCTGGTGCTCATGTCTGGTTTCGGAAGGGCATCACAGGAAACTACAGGCACACTTTCCACAGGAACTCATACAGCAGCAAAGGGCATCTATTAATGGTTCATTGTGCCTCATCCAGAATGAAAGTGAGGAGCCCTACAAGTGTTCTAACTTTTAGCTAAAACCGATAATATTGTCAGCAAACGTGTGGCAAATATTTGTATTTACTTCTTTTCAGAAATATTGCAGCATCTTAAATACAAAGTGTTACTATTTTCCAGTGTAATGGTAACCAACTCAACCTGCTGGGATAACGTGCTGGGATTTAACATTGCATGCAGGTTACAGGCAGAGCATAACATCACTGACCCATCTTGATAGTTTATCCTGCTCTTGAGGATGCTTATGTGGTGTTAGATCAGAGCTGGATAAAATAGTTGCATTTCACTACCCAGATGGTGTCATTATCAAATGGTTGTATTTTAGCCTTTTACCAAACTGAAGATGATAGCTTACCAAAAGTAATTTGATGAGTTATCTAATAATGAAAACTTCTGACTAAAGGACTAGGTTTAAGCACACCCACCAAATATCACATTGTCCACTTCTTTCTCCTGAACTTTTGCATCAATACCTCTTATGGAATTGGGGCAGTGACTAAAGGGAAAGATGCATGTACCCTGTCATGGCATTCAGTTACAGGTTGAATCTTTTAGAAGAGGCATACATGTTTAACATGCTAAAATGCATACACCAGACATGATGTTGTTCCAAAACATTCAAGTTGTACATTTCGTAAAATCTAAATCTGCTTTTTCTTCTCCACCAAGGCACACGGCGAAATTTAAGAAATGACTTGCTTGTGGCCGCAGACTCCATCACCAATACCATGTCTTCGCTGGTCAAGGAGCTGAACTCAGGTGAGGGTTCACTTGGCAATAATGATAGACATCCATGGTCTTGTTCTTGTATCATGGATGACGTTCCAAAATCCAGGCAAACTATATGGAACGGGTTCGCACGAAAGCAGATTAGGTTCATAGATTGCTGTGTGGTTTTTTTTTTGTTGAACATTTTTTTTATTGGAGTAAATTGCAGTTTTCTTAAATCAAATACAGAAAGAAAAAATCTTCACAAATACGCATGGTCATTCTTGCCAACATAACATAATGTAAAAAGAAAAGGTTACTCAAAATACAATCCCCAGATCTTTGCAAACTTTTTTTTCCCCCCCCACCTGTTTTGCGTACATCTGTTCATATTTCCTGACCCTGCTCATTTTATCAAACCACGCCTGAAACACCGGAACCTGCGGTGTTCACCAATTCTGTAATAGCAAAGATCTAGCAATAGCCATTGCGATTTATACCAATTTAGCCCAAAATTCTGAGAGTTTACAAACTGGATCGAAGCCAAACAGTATTAAATTTATAGTACAAAGTATCGGAATTGCATAATAAGTTTTAAGAAAATTGAACATTTCTTCCCAGAAAGACTGAATTTTTGGACAATGGACAATAATATGAGACCAATTAGCTTGATCTCAATGAAGACATCTAAAGCAATTTGTGGACGTATTGACGTACATTTTGGCAATCATTGCAGGGGTGCGATATAGCAGCCATTTACTAAAAAAAAGCATTCTGCGCCAATTAGCTCCCCGTAGTGTACCGAAATTTAACTTATTAATAGTTTTCCATATAACTAAAGGTAACACTAAATTTTCCTGTGTATGCCATTTTCGTATAACTTTGGCACTCAGCTCTTCCTCTCGATTTTGTGCCAAGCAGTGCTTCAATTCCCCAGGTTTCTTTATGGAGACATTAACAAAAAGATCTTCTGCCAGCTGTGATGGGGTACTAATATGACTAAGATCGAGTTGTACCTAAGATTCATAAATCACCCTATAAGACCCGATTAATAAGAAATTACCGGGAATTAGGCGTTACATTGCATTAACAGATAGCCAAGGCTCATGCCTCATAAAATCGGATAATGATTTAAACCCAACACGTCCCCATTTTGTAATAATTGAGGGATCAATTTTAATCCTTAAAAAAGCCAAGGCACCTATTAGGGGAGTAGTTAGGTTGAAAAGGGGAAGAGAATACTTCTTAGTCATGGCATCCCGTCGTTTGAAAAACCAATTCAGGATCTTTTATCAAACAAATTTGGGTGATTTAGGGACAAGGACAGGGGAAGGGATCTGAATTTCTAAAGAAATTAAGTCAAAGAAAAAAATTATGAATAAACCAGTGCATGGAGTTGTATCTTTGAATCTATCTAAATAAAACGCAAAGTATGCAATATAATTTGGTAAAGAAAGGCCGCCATATTCGGTTTCTTCATATAAGGTCCGTATGTCGATTCTAGGTGTTTTTTTGCCCAGACAAATTTAGAGAACAAGGATTCTATACGCGCAAAAAAAGATCCAGGAAGAAATACTGGAATAGTCGAAAATAAAAAGTTAAAAAGGGGAAGAATTTACATTTTAATCAGAGCGATGCGACCAAGAATGGTTAGGGGTAATGGATCCCAACGAACAAACATAGAGCGGACCTTTTGGAGCAGAGGGACATAATTAAGTGTATATAGATCCTGGATTGTAGGAGAGAATAAGATCCCCAGGTATCTTTTAGGTTTAGGATTGATACAGCTCTTCAAATCTGGATGTAATACTGAGTCAACACCCCCACAGACCAGGATTTCTGTATTTTTTTTGTTGATGCGATAACCCCCTAAAACCTCAAATTCTTCAAAGATCCGAAGAGCCTGTGTCTGTGATTGAAGGTCCGGCTTAATAAGTAACATCATATCATCTGCATAAAGTTTAATCTTGGCCATAGAAATGACCGGTTGAATGATCTGTACACAGTTCCGAATTGCCACAACCAAAGGTTCAATGAAGTGGGCAAAAAGTATGGGAGACAGGGGGCATCTCTGCCTAGTTCCCCGCTGAACTAAAATTGAACCCGCTGATAACTTATTAATAATTATATTAGCTGTGGCACCCGTATACAGATTCTGTACGAAATTGATGACTTGTTGTGGGATCCCGAAATGTTTCAAAATAATAAAAAGTGTATCCCAAACTACTAAATCAAAAGCTTTTTCTGCATCTAATAATAAAACCAAAGCTGGAACACCGCGTGACTCAAAATAATCTAATGCCTCAGTTAAAAAATGCGTGATGAATTAAATCAGCTGTGATATTATTAAAACGAGATGATAATAATTTGGTAGTGATTTTATAATCCGAATTTAATAACGTAATCGGTCTGTATGAGTTTGGATCCTTCGGATCGTTCCCCTTTTTTAAAAAACTAACAACTGTGCCTTCATGAAAGGATGCGGGAACATGCCCGTCATCGAGCATAGAATTTAATAATAGTAAAAAAAAGATCAGCAAAAGAACTGAAAAAAGCCTTAAAAAATTCAGCTGGAAAGCCGTCTGGGCCACATGCTTTGCCCAGTGGGAGATCGTTTATAACCACATTACCCTCCTTACTAGTGAATGGGCTTCGCATGGTAAATTGATCATCCAATGATAGACTCGGAAGTGCATGTCTACCCAGAAAATCGGCCAATTTATGATGGTCAATGGAATACTGTGTATTATAGATTTTATGATAGTGGGAGAACATTATAGAGCTTAATTCAGCCTGGTCTGATGACATAATATTAGTTACTGGATTTCTTAACAAATGAATCCTATTAAAAGCAGCTTTTTCTTTAACTTGCCAGGCCAAAAATTTCCCCGTAAAATACTTTCTTCATAAACCTTATGAGTTTGTCTGCGAAAAACCTCTTCACTTTGTGTGAAATAATGGGTACATAGTTTCCGTTTTGCTTCACTGAGTTGTTTCTGAACAATACAAGTAGGGTTCAGATAACGTTGTTTTGTTAAGTCCTGAATTTTTTGTAATAATGAATTCCTAATCTTTTTAACTGCGAGCCATTCAGCTGCATCCTTGCTTATAACGATGCCCCGAATAAAAGCCTTCAGGGAGTCCCAAATAATATATATTGGAGCTGTGCCAGTATTACGTAGAATAACGTCCGTAATCTCTAATTTAAGAGCTGTTACCCATTTTGTCTCTTGTAAATATGCTTTATTAAAAATCCATCGTTTAGGAGTACTAATATTGTCTCCCATGGCGAACTTAATAACCACCATTGCATGGTCTGAAAAGCCATTATGCCAGATTTTCTGAGAGGAGAAGTTTAACTGACTAGAAGCAAGAAAAAAGTCAATTTGAGAGGCTGATTTAAACCTGTTTTAAAGTCTGTTTGCCGGGGATTCTTCAAGCGACATGAATTACATAAATCAAAAATTGACATATATTGTAACATAGTCCTTAGAGATTTAGGTTTGGGCTGTCTTTTGAGGGATGAGGTAGAGTCTAAGTTGGGGTTCATAAGTATGTTAAAATCAGCGCCTATAACAATGTCCCCTCCCACTAATAACAAGGATTGGAACATACCATCATAACTCTGGGAATTATCCTCTACAGGAGCATAGAAGCTAACAAAAGTAATAGGCTTTGGTCGATTTTTGAGACTACATGAAACCCAGCACCAACGGCCCAAACCATCCTGTTCCGTCTGAATAATTTCAGCTTCCAAGTTTTTATTCAGAAAAATAGCAACTCCACGTTGTGAGCAATTAGCACACGAAAAGCCCCGGAATAGAGCCCAGGTTTTAAACATTAAAAACTCCTCCTTTTTAGATGGAGTAAGATGAGTTTCTTGTAACATTATTACAGCGGGGTTCTCAGTTCTAATCCATGACTCTATGGCTCACATTTTTTTCCTGTTATTGAGACCATTAAGATTAAACAAAATCAATTTCAGCTCCCCCATTTAGAAGAAATAATACATAGTGCTATTTGTAAAAGTTAGACTTTTCAACATCGTAAATAACTCAAAGCATGCATTTCCATAGAATAGCAAGAATCCATGCGAAAATACTATTTTACTGAACAGAAATCTACTGCAAAAAACTTCTCCATTTTCATCCTTTTTTCTGCCACCCACCAAAACACCCACCCCGAACTTCACCCGTGGCCATCTTCCTTTACCCTCCACCACGCCTGCCACTGGGTCTTCTCCCCTACCATAGAGGTGTCTTGGGTGTAACACCCCGCTACCTCCCGAGCACCCTCCCCAACCCTCTTCGCCCCTCCTCAAAATACATTCTAAATTCTTACGCCTTCTTACAATGGTCCAAAAAAAAAAAAAGTTAGATGATAAGTAAAGGACCAAGAAGAATTAACTTGAACTAATTACCCCAAGGACATTTTACTAAGCAGGTCTTGGGCCTCCTCTACATCTGTCAGCAAGTGGAATTTGCCTTTAATCAAAACATTTAGTTTTGACTGCTGTGTGATTGAGGCTTAAGCCCCCTTAGCTTTAAACAGGTGAAAGATTTTTAGGTTTCGCTGGGGGGCGGAGCCGTTAGGCTCCTCCTCCAGCGAAATCTGTAGTTTCTAGTATGGGTGACTTTAACCCGCCTCTCTGCTTCATTGGCTAGCTCCATAAATGGAGGCTAGCCATTGGAACAGAGAGGCGTCCGTCAATGCCGGACCAGACACGGGGGCGTTCCCGAGATTCTTTGGCTTTTGCCGACGTCACGCGACGCCGGGAACGCCCCCGTGTCTGGTCCGGTCCTCCTCCAGCGAAATCTGTAGTTTCTAGTATGGGTGACTTTAACCCGCCTCTCTGCTTCATTGGCTAGCTCCATAAATGGAGGCTAGCCATTGGAACAGAGAGGCGTCCGTCAATGCCGGACCAGACACGGGGGCGTTCCCGAGATTCTTTGGCTTTTGCCGACGTCACGCGACGCCGGGAACGCCCCCGTGTCTGGTCCGGCATTGCCGGCACCCGCCTTCCGTCGTCAGCGTCTCTCCTCCCCCTTTCCCGCCCCCTCCCGCTTGTTATATTTTTATTTACGGGTGCCACCCCGTTTTTATTTAATTATTGGAGGCCGGTGCCCACCCGGCATTGCTCCGTGTTGATTTCACCGCCGCTGGCCCGGAGATCGAGCAAGAGGAGCTGCGCCCGCCTCCCTGCCAAGGGCCGCGCTGCCATTGGCGGCCCTCAGCGCAGGAAGCCAGGCACGCAGTGGTGCGACGTGGGCGGGGCCTCGAGGCGGCCATTTCCGCTTCCCCCTGCCCGGGGGAAGCCTGCTGGTGGTTCGTTGCCGGTCTCCCGTGTGGAGAGGGAGACCGGAACTGCTGGGGAAGCCGCCGTAAAGGAGCCCCCTCACGCAAGGCTGTTTAATCCCTCCCGCTTCCGTGTCTTTCCCGCCCCCCCCTCCCGTGTGGTTTAATTCCTGTCTAAACAACACGTAAGTGTCCCAAAACCTTTTTTTCCCGCCGCCGCTTGTTTCCGCCCCCCCCCTGTCCGTGCGCCGTTCCCAACCCCCCCCCCGCCACCCCCTCCCGCTTCTGTGTCTTTCCCGCCCCCCCTCCCGCTTCCGTGTCTTTCCCGCCCCCCCCTCCCGCTTCCTCGCCTTTCCCGCCCCCCCCTCCCGCTTCCTCGCCTGCAGTCGTGAATTCTGTGTCTGAACTGTTCTGCTTACAAAGTTTATCCACACATGCGTACACGTCTTTCACAGGTCAACATTTACTCTTTATTTAAAGCATGGCATTGCTGCGCATACTGTGGTTTAATTCCTGTCTAAACAACACGTAAGTGTCCCAAAACCTTTTTTTCTGCGTTTCCGTGAATCTCCCACTTGCTGTTCCCCTCTTGCCTTTGATGTTTTTTTTCGAAATCCATATCACTTTCCGGTATTAATATATGTCGAGGACATACAAAAGTCGTCGCTCTGGTATTTTTTTTTATCGGTGACTTTAACTCCTTTTAAGCCCCCTTATTACCCGTCCCCGTATTCCTCGGGTGTCAGGGTTCCTTTAAGCACTATCACTACGGCTACAAGTCGCGCTTTTTGCCTGTTTTACTTTTTAAATTTAGTGTGTAGCGTAGGATAGATAGGTTGATGAGTTATGTACGTGCTGCAGAAATCTGTTTGCTACCTGCAACTAGCCATGAGCTGGAAACCCCGAAGCAAGTCAAAACAATGAGTAACATTTGATTCGTTAAACATAAAACGTTTATATAAAGCCTACGGCGCTACGTGTAGAAGGTTCTTTTTTGCTGTCGTTTTGTGCGGATGAGTGACCCTCCCTCCCCACCCCATGCCCTCCCTCTCGTGTTTTTTAAGGGTTACCTCTACTGATGGCGTCTGAGCTGAAACACGCCATAGACTGTCCAGAAGGGGATTTGCGCTGAAAATAAAATGCCCAACAATTGCCTATTCTAATTATCCCATAAAATGTCACTGAGACCATCTGATTCGTGCTAAAGTCTGCGTTTTACGCGCCCTGACCTTCAGCCTAATGACATTTGCACAGCCATGTTCTGCAGCTAGACTGACCCCCACCTAGATGGTGTATTGTTCTAGACAGCCCCTAGATGAGAGAGGACGGGAGTCGGTGCAGGGGGTCGCGTCCTCTCTCCCACCCCCAGGAAGAGGAGCCCAGGGGTCTGAGTGACAAGGTAAGACTTGTCCACAGTGAATCACAAGATGAGGAAAGGACCGGGTGCTTAATATGTACAGTGCAGATTGTATGTCCCGGCTTCGCTTTGCACGCCCTGTGATCTTGGGCATGTCGTGTGTACAGAGTAGATTGTATGTCCCGGCTTCGCTTTGCACGCTCTGTGATCTTGGGCATATCGTGCCCACGTGAGCAAAACGTATATATGGGAAGGAGCGGTGTTTTTTATTAGGCAATACAAAGAATTTATGAAACAGGTGGTGCCCCCAAGTACTCGCCCGCAGTCCCCCCCCCCCCGCTGTCCGTGCGCCGTTCCCAACCCCCCCCCCCCCCGCCACCCCCTCCTGCTTCCGTGCCTTTCCCGCCCCCCCTCCCGCTTCCTCGCCTGCAGTCGTGAATTCTGTGTCTGAACAACTGTTCTGCTTACAAAGTTTATCCACACATGTGTACACGTCTTTCACAGGTCAACATTTACTCTTTATTTAAAGCATGGCATTGCTGCGCATACTGTGGTTTAATTCCTGTCTAAACAACACGTAAGTGTCCCAAAACCTTTTTTTCTGCGTTTCCGTTAATCTCCCACTTGCTGTTCCCCTCTTGCCTTTGATGTTTTTTTTTTCGAAATCCATATCACTTTCCGGTATTAATATATGTCGAGGACATACAAAAGTCGTCGCTCTGGTATTTTTTTTTATCGGTGACTTTAACTCCTTTTAAGCCCCCTTATTACCCGTCCCCGTATTCCTCGGGTGTCAGGGTTCCTTTAAGCACTATCACTACGGCTACAAGTCGCGCTTTTTGCCTGTTTTACTTTTTAAATTTAGTGTGTAGCGTAGGATAGATAGGTTGATGAGTTATGTACGTGCTGCAGAAATCTGTTTGCTACCTGCAACTAGCCATGAGCTGGAAACCCCGAAGCAAGTCAAAACAATGAGTAACATTTGATTCGTTAAAAATAAAACGTTTATATAAAGCCTACGGCGCTACGTGTAGAAGGTTCTTTTTTGCTGTCGTTTTGTGCGGATGAGTGACCCTCCCTCCCCACCCCATGCCCTCCCTCTCGTGTTTTTTAAGGGTTACCTCTACTGATGGCGTCTGAGCTGAAACACGCCATAGACTGTCCAGAAGGGGATTTGCGCTGAAAATAAAATGCCCAACAATTGCCTATTCTAATTATCCCATAAAATGTCACTGAGACCATCTGATTCGTGCTAAAGTCTGCGTTTTACGCGCCCTGACCTTCAGCCTAATGACATTTGCACAGCCATGTTCTGCAGCTAGACTGACCCCCACCTAGATGGTGTATTGTTCTAGACAGCCCCTAGATGAGAGAGGACGGGAGTCGGTGCAGGGGGTCGCGTCCTCTCTCCCACCCCTCAGGAAGAGGAGCCCAGGGGTCTGAGTGACAAGGTAAGACTCGTCCACAGTGAATCACAAGATGAGGAAAGGACCGGGTGCTTAATATGTACAGAGCAGATTGTATGTCCCGGCTTCGCTTTGCACGCCCTGTGATCTTGGCATGTTGTGTGTACAGAGCAGATTGTATGTCCCGGCTTCGCTTTGCACGCCCTGTGATCTTGGGTATGTCGTGTGTACAGAGCAGATTGTATGTCCCGGCTTCGCTTTGCACGCCCTGTGATCTTGGGCATGTCGTGTGTACAGAGCAGATTGTATGTCCCGGCTTCGCTTTGCATGCCCTGTGATCTTGGGCATGTCGTGTGTACAGAGCAGATTGTATGTCCCGGCTTCGCTTTGCACGCTCTGTGATCTTGGGCATGTCGTGCCCACGTGTGCAAAACGTATATATGGGAAGGAGCGGTGTTTTTATTAGGCAATACAAAGAATTTATGAAACAGGTGGTGCCCCCAAGTACTCGCCCGCAGTCGTGAATTCTGTCTCTGTACAACTTTGCTGCTTACTGTTCTGTTTACAAACTTTATCCACACCTACGTACACGTCTTTTCACAGGTCAATGTTTACTTTGTTTAAAGCATGGCATTGCTGCACATACTGTGGTTTAATTCTTGTCTAAACAACACGAAAGTGTCCCAAAACCTTTTTATGCGTCAGAGATTGACCATGTGCAACATTTAAGCCAGGGCGCACGCCCTGAAACACAACACTTTATTGAACGGGTCCACGTGTCCTCTCCATCACAAGGTATTTGATGTGCAGTTCAAGCTCATGAGCAGCGAGTCAATAAGATGACAAGGGCAACTGAAGAGATACCCTTTGACCTAGATAACATCACATGGTTGACCCACTCCCTCATCCACCCATAGCCCATCAATACACTCCTATTTGTTGCGAGCCCAGGCTCTTGCAGCCGTGTTTACATTTAGTTTCTGCTTCTGCTTTATGACCCTTGACCCCAAAGGCGTCAAGATCAATACAAGTGGTACCTGGGGGGAGAATACATGCCTCCAATTAAGGCCTATACCAGTGCCAATTACACCCCTGCCACCTACCGCCAGTCACACTCAGCAATGCTCTGACTGATCAGGCCTGCACAACCCTCGCCTGACCTTTACGTATTTCTTGATTGGAGTTCCAGAGGGTTGATCGCTGATTGGCCAGGCTCAAAACCCAGAAAGTTGATGGGATGGTATTGCTATCAATGGTATAATCTTCACATTGGGGTCGAATGTACTTTGTCACTAGTACTTTCCCGTCAAACCAGCCTACTCTATTGCCAGCATTACGTGTTTTGTTTACAGGGTTATTTATTTGCAGTTTTCGGTAGCGCGATCTAGGGCGGTGCGACCGGTGCAGCCACACCTGGCACTGATCTCGGGAGAGGCTCTGTGTGCAGAAATAACTTTCGGTTTTAAAAGCACATGCTGTTTCCTTGTTGTGTCCAGCAGATTTCGGGGAACGATACAAATATCAAGATACGTGGTGATTAATGTTCCTGTTGAAGAGACATCAGTTTTGTCGAGGGGCGGTTTTGACGCATTTTAAAGTAGCGCAGAGGGTTAATATGCCTGCTGCAAAGAATGTGTACCTGCAGATCACGGAACAGTAATCCACATTGGTTTGTGTAACTTTTCATATAGACTGATCTAAACATGTAAGATTAGGGCTTTAAGTGGGTTGAAAAAACTGGAGGGTCTCTCAAAGCGGCCTGGCCAATGTGAATAAGTACGTGGCTTAAAACCACGTAAACTAAAAATCTGTGCTTAGCATAGTGTGCCAATTGACCGGCATTTTTCTACTTCTGTCTTTCCATCCAGATATATAATACAATAAGTAACATTACACCTACAACAAGTCAGGACTATTGGCTTTGTCAGTGGTATTTTTATAAGATAAATAAGCAACAACTATGGCTTAGTTGTATAGAATATTGAAAATGCTTCAGTTCTGAAATGATGTTTTCAAAACCAACACATAAATAAAAAGTTTGTCATACACAATGCCAATAGCTCAAACTTTTCCAAAGGCGAAACCGTTGCATTGTAAATGCTTGTTACAAATTCTTTTCTGCGACGGGCCGCTGCGGCGGACATGTCGGAGAAAATCCGGCATTTAGTAGTAGCATTTGCTGCAAATTGACCCTGTTTAATGGCCCTGGAGAGTATGGATTCATTAATACGAATGTCTGCAAAATTCAACAGAATGCTGTGTGGTTAATCCACAGGAAAACATATCCTGGCAGTCAGTGAACCTATTGTTCCTGCATCCAATTTAGATCGAGACTGTACTTTTTATGGTCATTTAACAGGGAAAAATGAGCATGCCGTTTTTCTGCTAAAAGAGTAAATTGGACAGAGCTCTGGAGTTTCACTTCTTCGTGCTTAAGTATCTCATCCAGCCAGTGACTTCTTTTTTAATCCTGCATTTATAGACTCGGCATATATAGACTTATTAATATGGGGCTACAAGACTCTGAGTTCCAAACCAACAAACGGGACAAGCTAAGTATGGAATTAGTAAATGGAGAGTCTGAGCCTTGGTACCCACTACAGTATTTATGTCGTATATAACTTGCACTTCAACCTGAAAATGAAACCATAAGGTTTAAAAAAATATGCATGTGTATGGTTTTATAATAATAATATTAGTTGTAAAAGGTCAACTGGGGAAATGATCGAGGAAAAAGTACACAGCACTTAAAGGTCAAACAAGTAGAAATGTTGCAGCGTCATTTGATGACTGTAGTAGTACCAGTTTTAGAATATGACGCCATATCAATTGCTAGATAAACCTGACTTATTTGACTCCGTATTAAAACCTGTTTAGACATCCTTTGTCATATTGGCTTAGCCCCACCGAAGGATCTATACACGTGATTTGTACTGAGAGCAACACTTTACGGCATCGAAGAGTACAGTAGACGTATTCATCCCACGAGAATACACTACAAAATCCTTGGGCACATATCTGGATTCCTCTTAGCAGAATGATGAGCTGTTCACCTGGATAAATTCAGAGGGTCATGGCGGAGAGTAGAAATATGTGCCAGGGGTTCCTATTGGGTTTGAGAAAGGAATGTTAAATACGGGAAAGTTAATTATTTTGCAAATAATGGGTCCGGTGTACAACACGTTTAAAAAAGCTTTATGAAATGAAATGAAAAATGAGTGGACTCCATAAATTGATATTTGAATAAGACACGTCGGACAACCACAACCAGGAACGGTTGCTTCAGAGCTCACAAGATAGGCAATCATTGGCTTTCTGTAGACCTGTGCTGTGAAGATGGCACATACATTAGATGATGTTAGTCTGTAGTCCTGTCACTGCTCATGGTATGTTGTGGCTTTGTAGATACTGCCTATGTAAGTGCTATCAGAGGAATATCGTTGTCTAGACAAACAGACAACATTTCTCCCACAGCTTTTTGTTTACGCTGGTCATTGAAGTGATGTCAAATTGTCCCATGTGTAACCATCCTTATCCTGTTCTTTAATCATAAATTTGGATGGGTTGCTTGGGTTTATCTAGAGACTAGATGCGATATCTGCATAAAACCCTTTTTAGTTCGAGCCTCAGCCTGGGCAGCGCATGGGCTGCTCTGCGAGGCATGCTGTATTCAGGGATGAACTTGAAGCTCCGCCCACTCTCCGTCCATCTTTTCAATTGGCTGCTGCAACTGTCCTTTGTAAATGTTGGCTTTTGATTTGTTAATAGACTTATTAGTCCCTCCTTAGTACCTCCCTGTCTTCTGTTGTAACCTCCCATCAGGACTGGACCTTTTACTGTGTCCTTACTGTATAGCTTGCATTAGCTCTTGGGGAGAACTCTATGCTTAATTAATCTAAAGGGCACTATTTAAAAAAAATATTTTCCACCAACAACTTGATCAGGTTTGACTTTCCACATCTGCCAGGGAATCTTTTTTTGTTTTTGGGGGGGTGGGGGGGCGTTTTACAGCAAAACTCGTAACTTCATTCCCGGGGGAAATAATTAAGTGTATAAATCATATTCTATGTCTCCCTACTCTCAAACCACTTCTATACTGATGCAGAAACGTGTAATCTCCTAAAGGTTTTGCCTTCAAGGGGAACCACCTACGAATGCCAATGAGGGAGTAATGTTCATACAAAGAGCCCTTTCCTGGGCATTAGTATGTCATCACCACAGTCTCTAGCTCGGAGCATGTTGTTCTACATGGTTGACATACGTTTCACTGATATTCTGGCCTTGTTTTACAGAAGTGGGAAGTGAGACCGACAGTAACGTGGACTCCGAATTTGGGCGGACGCATTTCGATGATCTGGTCCCATCACCAACCTCCGAGAAAGCCTTCCTCGCCCAGATCCACGCCCGGAAGCCTGGGTACAGCTACAGCGGAGCAGCCACGGGCTCCCTTCGCAGTGACATGTAATTATGTGTTTTTTCTTTACTTCCAAGTTGCACGCTTAAAGTTTGCTTTTCTTCGTGGGGCCATGTCACGACCATTTTCTGTGCCTGCGGAAACTGCAGACAGCATGTTTCCTGGCCCGTGTTACCTTGCTGCAGTGCCTGGCATGTATGAGCGAGCTCGCGGTTACTTCGTTAGAGCATGTGATGAAGGCAGAGCGACATCTATCAAGAACATGGACATTAGAACGCCCCCATCTATCCTACAATACATGTCAAATCTAAACAAGCTAGGACACCAAACAGCCCACCTCTACAAGCTACTTAGCCCCAACACATCGAGTCTGAACAATAAAGCCCTGGTACCCCTGGAAAGGGACACAGGTAGAAACCTCACGGAAAGGGAGAAGTCAACCATATGGCTATCCGCAACTAGAAACAAGATAACACCACAGCAAGCCCATACGAAATACTGGCTGCTTCACAGGGCGTTCTGGACTCCAGCTCGCCTCGCCGCTGCCGGTATTAGGGAAGACGACAGATGCTGGAACTGCCACAAGGAGAAAGGTGACCTAGAACACCTGATCCTACACTGCTCCAAAGTCAGAGTGTTCTAGAGCAGAATCAGGCAATTCATATCTGGCGTGAGAGGCCAACCACTACAAGGCAGCATCAACGAAATCACAGTGTCAGCAATAGCTCCAACCCCCACAGCAAAAAATGACAAAGACCTGATAGACCTACTCCTAACAGCAGCCGTTAAATTATCCTCACAAACTGGAAGGACACCAGAAAAGCCACCTTCAAAGGCTGGATAAACTGGATCACCTTCGTAAGAGGAGCGGACAACATAGCCTCACATCACTCACCATGCCACCACTCCGGAGGGGGGATGTGGAAAGCACTGGATGAACACTTGATCACCCTCAAACCCCCGTAAACGCCCAAACCACCAATAGCGGAAGCCAGCAAACTACCTCACCCATCATGCAATCGCCAACACCCCGGGGGGCCTTTTTTTCTCTTTTATCTCTCTCTCTCTTTTCTACATTTCTACACAAAAATCTGAGAATGAGGGTACGGAAATAAGTAACCTTTGTACAACACAGCCCAGCGCGCAGGGGCGATACCACTGCTGGACATCAAGCTGTATTACCCTCGATGTACCGAAATGAGACACAGAAACTGTACTGTATGTATATATAAACATCTGCTTAATAAAAAATTGTGAAATCAAAAAGAACATGGACATATTATTGCTTTCTGCGCAGGCGCAGAAAAGACTCATAGGACCTCTCTTGGTGTTCCATTTCCTTTGTGTTATGGAGACCCCTGATTTATTATTTAATATAGTATAAAGGAGAGTAGGGTATTTATTATACGCCTAATATATGGGAAACCTTTTTTGACAATGATTTTAAAACGTTGCCACGAGAGCGCATGGAATACATAAGGTGTCTGCGTAACAGTAAAAGTGGGTAAAAAAAAGCTATGTTAGAAATGAGGATAAAATATATTGAAAAGATGGATTAAGGAGCTCCCCGCTTGTGACCCGGCCATGAGGCCAAAGGCTCGCAGAGGTGTCTCAAGGCGGCGTCCGCGGGGAGCACGAACAGGCCTTGGGTTCATCCTCCCATAAAAGCCAGATGTTCAGTTAGTTACAATCTGACTCGACAGAATCAATTACTCCCTCACAAAGTGCGCAGTAAAACATTTAAGAGGCTGCCGAGACCCAGTTAAGGCGTCAGTTGTTCATAAACTGAAGCACACCGCTGGAGCCTCGAATCCCACAAATAGATTTACCTCGGAATGCCATTTATTGCTCCCCTGAAAGGACAGTCTAGTTACAATTTATGACTTGTTGTGATGTGTTCAGTACCTCATGACTTCATTCATAATGAAAAGTAATTTACATTATAATTACACTGCAGAGGAGCAGATTGATAACTCACAGCAGTCGCTGCTGCACAAGGACAGCAAGATGGCTTATCGTGTCCTATTGGCAGGATGGTAGCTAGTAAACAAGCTGTGTAAATCCAGGCCCTGCACGTAATATGGCGCCGCTGACAGCACACTTAGTAGCTTTCACGCTAGGAAGGCGGTGCAGTGCATGCATCCATGATCGCGCTCTCATGTAAATCCACCTCGAGACTGCCTCCTGTAGGGCCTCCAGCGCTAAGACTTCTTAGCTGTCTGACAGTTCAGTGATCAGCAAAAGGCTAAGATGGCGACAGTAATATCTCGGATTAATACAAGGAAGCCAACAATATTCCTAATTCACTTTTAGTGTATTAAGTATCACATATAGACGTTGGCTCGTGCAGCGGCTCACGCAACTCTCAAATAATTAATTGGGATGGCTGAGTGCTGAAGCATCTCTTTAGTCAACATTGCACCCTGAATAATGTCACCACTGCATTCAACTCATTGCAAACTTTTGCTAGTCCTTGACTTTTGTGCATTCTGGGAGTTGTAGTCTTGTTTTGCTTCCATTTAACTAATTTATCTAATGCACTTAAAATTACTAATTTGTTGGTGAAACTCTGAGGACATGACACAGTGTCCTTAATGACCTGGAGTGAAGTGGTCCTCCTAACCCTGACAGAGATGGCATCCCCATCTAGGCTGTGGACAATGCCAGTTCTCCTTAAAGATTAACACACAGGTGAATCCTAGTAGTCAATAGTAATTTATCTACTTGATGCATAATGCCTAGGATTGTAATTATCATTTAATGTATAATAGTATCAGGCTCTGTACATTAACTTGAACTAGCAACCATTACAGCTCTAGATTAATTGCAACGTCTTTGATTTGCGTCATATAACAAAAAACACACTGTTCCCTAGTAAAAATACTTTACATGCAAAGAAGTAAATGGTCTAGACGTGATTCTAGATAGGACTTCACACAAAATGGTCTGTATTCATTCGTAACATGACTTTTCTGCCTGTGTTTAGTTTAATTATTAGTAATTGATTGTTAACGCAGCTCCAGAACATATGTAAAAGTGTTTTCTATTTATGTTTGCTGTTTGACGTATGTATAGATAAGGGCTAAAAATACCAGCTTTTGGTGATTTTGCTTATTTTCGTACCAGCTGGGCCATTTAAATACTGGAGGTGCCGGTACAAAATCGGCCAGGTGGCAACCCTACGATCAACAAGTACATCAACAAACACAACCCATTACAGCAAGTTTTCAACACTTATATAGGGTCTGTGTTTTTAAAGTCAACAGTGTTGTCATCCCAATAAAAATGGCGGGATCCTCATCAGGGCTCAGAGGTATACAACGAGCCAGAGAGTGAGATTATGAAAGGTAATGCAGTTGCTAAAGAAGGGTGTCCCTGGTGAGAAGGCTCAAGAACAGTTTGGCCGGGAATGTCCAGAGCTGGAAATATGCCCGATACCCATTGAGGGCTCCAATCAGGCCACAGTGGGAACCGTGTTCAGGGCCTGGGCTCATGGTTGAGTGCCAGATTCCCTTACTGGGTTCCAATCAGCCCAAAAATGGAGATGCACCAGTAGCGTTGACTGGCAGCATGAAGCCCGTTTTGGGACTAGGAGAAAGTACTACATGCTGCTAGGCAGCACTACCAGTGCATCCCCATCTGTTTGTTGATACACTTGTTGATCACAATTTATCACTTGAGTGTATCACCTTTAAAGAGAACACCAAGCATGTTTGTTTTGCACCAGCATTCACTGCACCACTATGTGTGTTGAGATTGTTTTGCTGCTATGGACCAGTGTGTCTTTTTGTTATAGTTCTTTCCCAGGGATCCTTGGGTCTTCCTTGCTGAAATATTATAATCTTGATTTGCCAGCACAAATGATTTGTAGATCTTGTGGTAAATTCTCGTTAACTTCAAGTTCAATGTGCGTTTCAGTAGTTTAAAAAAGCTGGTATAAAGGCTTCAATATCAGTTTCACATTAGCAATTGGAAACGTCTTGGCTGTTCCTTGTAGCATTGAGCCGACCATAGTGTCACTTAAGTACGTACACAACACAGAAAAAATACTTTTGTATATATAAATTCCACATCCTTCTCAACATAATCTGGAACATCTATGGGTGGGGCATACTACATATGCAGGTAGACATCCACAAACTTCTAATTATGTGGATATTCAGGTATCTCTTACACGTAGTTTCCCACCCTTGTAGCTCACATACATTTGCTAATGTAAAAGGCAAAAGTCAAATGCTTTTCCTGTAGGAAATAAATGAGGGTACACCCCCATATATAATGGCTTTGTTGGAGAATTCCTGTTTTTAAGGTGTTTGATAACATTCATACTTAATCCAAGGATTAATCGAGTGTTTTCCAGAGAGCATTTTTCTCAAGCCTAGGGGTTCTGTGCATAGAATAGTATGATCGATGGAGTTCCGTTACGACTAGATTAGATAAACTAGAATGTGAGAAGAGCATGCAATTGGGATAGGTCAGCTTTCATTTTCTGTTTACATATTTACAACTAGATGTATGAGAGACAGGTTTTTGCCTCAAATCCCGATTATTTCAACAAGCTCTAAAGGGGGATTTCAGGAAACTCTAAATAAAGAGTAGACTTCAAGGGATGACTTTTCTCCACCAGAGGAATAATATTGTAGAGGACATTCAGCTGGTGCATTCTACTCTGTATTTAGAGTTTCCTCCCGAAAATGTGGGATGTTCAGTTCTCTACAAACTCCAGAGGAGTGGGACAGTTACTAGACCTAATGTCCTCATTGCGATGCATCTGAAGATGGTGACGCTGTCCTATTCCATAAATGCCCTTAATTTATAGATGGAAGAAGTGGCGTAATTGAATGTATTTGTGGGTAGGATGTCCCAGGCTTGCAGCGAATGCCTCCATGGAACATCACCCTAGTGCCCAGAAGCAAGGATATTCAGTGTGGATCATGAATGCATTCCGAGAGTGTAGATTTGCAGCCAGGTTATGGAATTGTGCAGATGCTGGGGCTGGTAATTGGTATTCCAAAAGGCAAGACGATTTCCACTTGTGTGCAGGACTCTGTGAAGACTGTAGAGAAAGACAGGTCTGAAGATTCCTTAGACTCATAATTGAAAGTAGACAAAACATGACAAATGGAAATCCTTGAGCCAAAATGTCAATCCTCATGGAAGTTCCTCTGGCTAGCATTCCATTCCATTGTTTATCTGTACCATATGGAAATCAGGCTTGGCTCTGCCTTCAAACAGAACAGTCAGAACTGGAATTCTAGTTCGTTTTTCCCACTCCTGGGACTACATGCAACCCCATCCTAGTTTGGCCTCATTGATAAGGTGCAGTTTTATTCCCCAGGCAAATCAAGATTTGGGGCCCTGGTCAGGGCATTGTCTGTTCACTTAGGGATAATCTCTGAAGGTGATGGTTAGAAATGCTTGAGTCAACTCTTCTTGAATACTGAGTGTTACGGAAAAGGATCAACCATGTGCAGATCAGTCTTGGTGAAAGAGTAGCAGTCCCGCCCAGATTTGTTTTCTTCTTCTTCCATTGACTAGGGACACAAGTGTTACCACATTGATGAGTTCCAATGAGGCCAAACATGTCTATATGCTTGTGTTCTCATACCTTGCCCGTCCTAAATGGTTCATGCTGTCCTCTCACCAGGATGTGACATGAATCGAATAACACCTCCCCAGTTGTGGGGCTGTGACATTGCTCAAAGATATCTGCAGGATTGGAACATCTGGAGTTCCTGAGCATGCCCTAATCGTAGGATCTTCGAGCGGCAACAGCTGAATCAGGTGTGTTTACTGCACACAGCCTATACGGGCTGTACTCAGCGGGATCAGAGTCACTCATAAGTGTTCCCCCCACAGAAGAAACAAGAGGTTCTTTGTGGCTCCTCATTACAGGGTAAGTTTCAGATCTACCCCGCAGTGGGGTGCAGAGGGGGTTATTGCAACAATCCTGAAGAGGGTCTCTCCCCTTGTCGATCAGGTCACACTCCTTGTCGCTCTCGGTGACCCCCTCTGGCATATGGGATCACTGTATTTTCCCTGTATGTGGGCCCTAGCCTGCTTGGCACAGTGAAGTCCTCAGTGGCGGCCCCTCCTGGCATACAGTGTTGCAGCTCAACACAGCACAAGGGCTACACCCTTCACAGCATATCAGTTTTCTCACAGAGGCAACTCCTCACTACACAATGCTCCAGCCGGATCAACACTACAATGCACACAGCTCAAATCACGGCAACCCTCCTCTGGCATACGAGGGTCGACAACTTTGTCCTGCACACGGACAATGACCTGATCGGTGCAGCTGCTGTCTCTTCACACCCGCAAAGGGAGTCCTTCTGATGGGTTCCCCACTGAACCTCGCTCCCTCTAACGCTCTCCTCTTCCTCATAGAATACACTGGTCTTGGCAAGCAGGCAGGCACTGGTGCTCTAGGCTCCAGGGCAGGTGGTCTTGGATTCCTTGGGTGACGTCCCCTCACCCAGCGAGGAGACTAGCAGGTCTTGGTCCCCAGTCCTGGTCACAGGCAGAAGTCATGCAGAACTTCCCCACCCCATACAGCCCATCTGGCTGATTGGCAAATGCCAGTCAAACCTCCCATTTTATAGTCGATTTCCAAACAGCAAATGTGATTTAGAGTCTTGAGTATTTGAAGTTTAAGTTGGGGGTACTCTTTTCTTTAAAGTGCCACTCCTCTGTCCTCGCTTCCTCTTTAAAGCTGTCTGCCACAGCAAGAGAGACTCCAAAGCTGATAGCCCCAAAACACAAGCCATGGGAGTGACTATAGAGTTCACACCTGGATGTCAGCCACAGTGATATGTGTATAAAAAGGTTAGCCCAGGGTCCCAGCCCTACTCTTTATGATTCCCTTATCAGCCCTGTCTCCTTCCTGAAATGTGCCCAGGCCCCTTTCTTGTGACCTTTCATTGTTTCAAAGAGCACCCTTTGAGGTTTACGAGGAATCCTGTCTCTCCCTTCTCCACTATGTGTTCCACCCAGCTAACAGGAATGCAGCAATACACAAATCTGTCTAGGGGTATTCTTCTACCTCCTCCCCTCATGTTTCACCATGCAATCAATCAATCAGGATTTGTAGAGCGCTGCTGCATCACCCACGTGGGTCCCGAGACCCTGGGAGAGCGTGCTGCCTTTTCTCCTGTTGGTTGAACATCCAGCCCTTGATGTTCTTCCTGAACTGCTGGAGCGATGGTGATGCTCTGAGGTGCAGGGGAAGGTTGTTCCAGGTCTTAGCTGCCGGGTGGCAGAAGGAATGGCCTCCTCTGTTCGTCCGGCGACTGCATCGGGTAGCTGCTAGGCAGAGGAATTGGTGGCAGAGTTTCCTGGTAGGTTGTGGGACCCATGCAGGCCAAGGTCTCCCAAAACGGAGCCCAGGGTCCTCCATCTATTGTACTATTCACAGGCACTCCTAAACAAAGTGCATGCATACAGCATACGCACACTGCCCAGCACTGTATCCTTCATGTACTGTAGCACTCATAAGCACCCATACATCCAGAACATATATTCAACATGCAAACAGAGCCTTGTATTCTTCATGCACCATATTACTCATAGGCACACATACATCCAGCACATACATTTAACATGCATGTACTGCAGAGTACTACATCCTTCAATATTTGAACCACTCATAAGTACATATTCATCCAGCACATGCATTCAGCATGCATGCACTGCACAGTACTGTATTATCCCTGTATTGTACCCTCCCCAGGCACACATACACCCAGCACAGATACACCACTCATGCACTGTGCAGCACTACATACCCAACCAATGTGGGTTAAGGGCGAGTTAAGTACACCTCTGGGTGAGCCTGTGGGCCTCACCCCAGTTACACAGGTTAATAAGGACCTGTTCATTCCTACTGATCACTACACAGTATGCCACCACCACTGCGCTCGTGCTGCTTAACTCCTTGTGAAGGCAGTAGCCTCTCACCACTATAAGGGTAGCACTTTGGGTGCCCCTCCTAGTCCAACAAGACCGGAATCCATGAGACAGGCCTATGTCATGGCACTCACACACGATCTTTGTTTGCCTATGAAAACAAAACCCAGCATTAGGGACCAAACATCTTCACCACCAAGACAATATTAAACTTTATGCAATTTGTGTAATGGAGCCAGGAGTTTAGGTCAAACTCTTTGGGAGCTCACCCTTATTATACCAGATTTACAGTCAAAGTGGTGTGTGTTATTGGAGAGGATGCTCAGCAAACACTTTCTAATTTCTAATTTAAAATACTTCTAGAGCGCAGCGTACACCTTGCGGTTTCTTGGCGCTGGGGGGATCAGCAACTGAGGGGGAAAAAGACCAGGGAGAGGTGAAGGGGAATTTGAAGGAATTTAAGTGGGGAAGGCCTGGCTGAAAAGGAACGTTTTCAGATCTCTGCGAAAGGGGAGATACTGAGTGGCAGAGCGGAGGTGGTCAGGAAGTGAGTTCCAGAAGGTGGGAGCCAGGGTGGAGAAATTGGCCCCGCCCCACTTTTTGCGAGTGAAGCGAGGGATTTGGAGAAGGGACTTGGAGGAAGACCAAAGTTCTCTTGCAGGTACATAAGGCTTGATTAGTGAGGAGATGAAGGCGGGGGCAGTGCCCTGGCGGGCCTGGAAGACCATGCAGCCGATCTTGAAAAGGGCCCGTTCCTTTATAGGGAGCCAGTGAAGCTCCCTGAGAAGAGGGGTGGAGTGGTGATAGCGAGGGAGGCCGTACACCAGCCGGGCTGCTTGGTTCTGGACGGTCTGGAGTCTACGCAAACTGTACGCGGGGATACCGTGGTAAAGAGCGTTTGCGTAGTCCAGTTTCGATATCACAAGTGCGGCCATGATGATCTTGAGTGCCTGGGGGGAAAAGAAGCGGGAGACAGTGCGGATAGTGCGGAGAGAGAGGAAGCAGGAGGACACCACGGAACTGATTTGTGAGTGGAGGGTGAGTTGGCTGTTTATTTTGACACCAAGTGTTTTGACCGTGGTGGAGGGGGTCGGTGCAGAGCCAAGAGAGGGGGGCCAGAAGAGAGAGTTCCAGGGACTGGATGAACCACCAGTGAGAACCAGCTCGGTTTTATCCGGGTTCAGCTTAAGGTGGTTGTGGTTCATCCAGTCCCTGATGAATGTCATAGTTGACTGGAAATTAGAGACCGAGAGAGGAGAAGGGGACAGATCAAAGATGAGCTGGAGGTCATCCGCGTAATTATAGACGGTGACCTCCAGCTGCTGTAGTGCAAAGATGAGAGGAAAGATATAAAGGTTGAAAAGTAAGGGGGAGAGAGAGGATCCCTGGGGAACACCACAGGTGACAGGGAGGGGAGAGGCCGTGAAGTCGCCTAGTCGGACCGCCTGAGTGCGTTCCCTCAGAAAGGAGGAGAGCCAGATCAAAGCTGATCCCCCGATGCCAGCCGCCTTGACACGGGTAAGTACGATGGTGTGGTCCACCGTGTCAAAGGCGGCGGAGAGATCAAGGAGGACCAGTGCCTGGTGTTTGTTTTCATCCATACCCTTTCTGAGTTTGTCCAAGACTGAGACCACGACTGATTCGGTCGAATGCCTGGGACGGAACCCGGCTTGGCGGGATGCCAGTCCCCCATTTGCCTCAACATGGGCGCTGAGCACCGCGGTAACGTGGCGTTCCATCACCTTGCCCAGAAAGGGTAGCAGGGAGATGGGGCGATAGTTGGCCGAGATAGAAGGGTCAGCGCCAGGTTTTTTCAGGATGGGCACTATGGTAGCTGCCTTGAGCGCAGAGGGCACTACGCCCTGTGCCAAGGAGCTGTTGAGGAAGGCAATGGGGGGGTCAGGGCAGCTGGAGTAGATTTGCTGCAGGACTCGTGCTGGGCAGACGTCCGCGGGAGACCCCGACTTCACTTTAGGAAGTATCTCCAGAAAAGAGTCCTGAGTGAGGGGGGGGATGGAGGTAAGAGGATGGGGGAGGGGAAGGGGGGAGGGATCGATGAAGGCAGAAGAGGGTAGAGGGATATTGAGCTTGATGGTCGCTATTTTATCTAAGAAATAAGTGTTGAGCTGGTCGCAGAGAGGCTGGGAGGGAGGGATATTGGGCGAAGTTCGGTCTGAGAATGCCAGGTCATTCACTATGTCGAAGATTTCCCTGGGTTTATTTTCAGCAGAAGTAATTTTAGACGAGAAGTAGGTGGTCTTAGCGGCCAGGATTGCTGTTTTGTATTTGTCCAGTGCTGATATGAAGTGGGTTTTTGATAAGGGATTGTAATTTTTCCTCCATTGCCTCTCTGCCCGTCGGGCGCTCAGTTTGAGCTCTTTTAGGTGGTCATTGAACCATCTATTAGAGTCCTTTGGTCGGCGGATGGAGATACGGCGTAGGGGCGCCATAGAGTCGCAGCTTTCAGCCAGCCAGGTGTTAATGGCCTTGGCTTGAGAGGTAGATGGTAAGCCAACAAGAGTAGGGATAGAGTCGCGGAGCATTGAGGTCAAGGAGGGGTAATCCAGTCTATTCCAGTTCCGTGCCCAGGTGTTTTTGGCATGCGGAGTTTTAGGCATCACGTTACGGGGAATAGAGAAGGAAATGAGGGCATGGTCGGACCATGGGCACGGCGAGACGGTGGCCGAGGCCACGGGGAGGTTAAGGGACCAGACCTGGTCCAGTGTGTGCCCATGGGAATGAGTGGGGACGGATATGTGCGACACAGAATTAAAGGACAAAAAGCAATCTGTAAATTCTTTTGAGGCTGAGCACTCGTGTGGGTCGGAGGGCCAGTAGTTAAAGTCCCCTAGCACCAAGACCGAGGCATAGTTAACCACCAAATTAGCCAGCAGGTCTTGAAAGGCCGGCAGGAATGCGGGCGAGGGCTGGGGAGGCCGGTACATTAATAGGCAGGTGATGGGGGGGGGAAATGAAAGAGAGCGGACTATCAGGAAGTCTGCAGGGGGAATGGGGGGGGAGGGAAGTGATTGGAAGTTCAACTCCGACCGAGCGATCAGGGCGACCCCACCGCCTACCTTGCCTGCCGGCCGGTCAGCTCGCAGGGCCACATAGGAGGGGGGTAGGGTGGCCAGGAGAACGGGGAGGGAAGTATCGCAGTACCAAGTTTCGGTCAGGAGCAGTAGGTCAGGTTTCTCAGAGTCGAGTAAGACGAAGAGCTCATGGTGGTGCTTGACCGCTGACCTGGTGTTGAGTAGCAAGACAGACAATGCCGGCGAGCGGGGGAGGAGGTCGAGGGGAAGGGGGCAGGGTGACGGGGGAGCGTGTGGCGGGGGATGAGGGGCTGTGGGGGAAGAGGAGGCAAGGCCTAGAGAGGAGATCAGTCTGCGGGTGGGATCCGGAAGTGGCCATTGACCTTGAAGAGCCATTAGATCCTTGGAAGAGTAGGATGTAGTTTTGGCATGGAGTCGTGCCCCTAGCCCCGTCCGGCCGCGGACGGGCGCAGACGGGCTTGCCTTAGGCGCGCCTTCGGCGCGCAGATGTCGCGCCCGCTGCGCTCGTCCGCTGCGCTTCCTGCCAAGGCACATGCTTTATAGCAGTGGGTCAGGAGGTTGGAGGGGGTGTGGCCAGCCGAGGGGGCGTGTCTCGCCTCGCCCTCGGGAATGGCGGCTGAAAGGGGGGAATCGTTGCAGCGAGTAGCGCTGTTTCTGGGAGGCCAGGAGATGCTGGTAGGTAAGATGAAGTTTAAAACACAAGATTATACACAAAGATTTTAAAAATGATCGTCGTTTGCCCCTGCTCCCGGCTTTCCGCCTCAGGAGCCAATCAATAGATGCGACGCCTGCCACCAGCGCGCTCTATTTGTAGGTATGGCGGGGGGGGCGTGGCCAGCCGAGGGGGCGTGTCTCGCCTCGCCCTCGGGAATGGCGGCTGAAAGGGGGGAATCGTTGCAGCGAGTAGCGCTGTTTCTGGGAGGCCAGGAGATGCTGGTAGGTAAGATGAAGTTTAAAACACAAGATTATACACAAAGATTTTAAAAATGATCGTCGTTTGCCCCTGCTCCCGGCTTTCCGCCTCAGGAGCCAATCAATAGATGCGACGCCTGCCACCAGCGCGCTCTATTTGTAGGTATGGCGGGGGGGCGTGGCCAGCCGAGGGGGCGTGTCTCGCCTCGCCCTCGGGAATGGCGGCTGAAAGGGGGGAATCGTTGCAGCGAGTAGCGCTGTTTCTGGGAGGCCAGGAGATGCTGGTAGGTAAGATGAAGTTTAAAACACAAGATTATACACAAAGATTTTAAAAATGATCGTTGTTTGCCCCTGCTCCCGGCTTTCCGCCTCAGGAGCCAATCAATAGATGCGACGCCTGCCACCAGCGCGCTCTATTTGTAGGAATGGCGGGGGGCGTGGCCAGCCGAGGGGGCGTGTCTCGCCTCGCCCTCGGGAATGGCGGCTGAAAGGGGGGAATCGTTGCAGCGAGTAGGGCTGTTTCTGGGAGGCCAGGAGATGCTGGTAGGTAAGATGAAGTTTAAAACACAAGATTATACACAAAGATTTTAAAAATGATCGTCGTTTGCCCCTGCTCCCGGCTTTCCGCCTCAGGAGCCAATCAATAGATGCGACGCCTGCCACCAGCGCGCTCTATTTGTAGGTATGGCGGGGGGGCGTGGCCAGCCGAGGGGGCGTGTCTCGCCTCGCCCTCGGGAATGGCGGCTGAAAGGGGGGAATCGTTGCAGCGAGTAGCGCTGTTTCTGGGAGGCCAGGAGATGCTGGTAGGTAAGATGAAGTTTAAAACACAAGATTATACACAAAGATTTTAAAAATGATCGTCGTTTGCCCCTGCTCCCGGCTTTCCGCCTCAGGAGCCAATCAATAGATGCGACGCCTGCCACCAGCGCGCTCTATTTGTAGGTATGGCGGGGGGGCGTGGCCAGCCGAGGGGGCGTGTCTCGCCTCGCCCTCGGGAATGGCGACTGAAAGGGGGGAATCGTTGCAGCGAGTAGCGCTGTTTCTGGGAGGCCAGGAGATGCTGGTAGGTAAGATGAAGTTTAAAACACAAGATTATACACAAAGATTTTAAAAATGATCGTTGTTTGCCCCTGCTCCCGGCTTTCCGCCTCAGGAGCCAATCAATAGATGCGACGCCTGCCACCAGCGCGCTCTATTTGTAGGTATGGCGGGGGCGTGGCCAGCCGAGGGGGCGTGTCTCGCCTCGCCCTCGGGAATGGCGGCTGAAAGGGGGGAATCGTTGCAGCGAGTAGCGCTGTTTCTGGGAGGCCAGGAGATGCTGGTAGGTAAGATGAAGTTTAAAACACAAGATTATACACAAAGATTTTAAAAATGATTGTCGTTACACTTTCTGTCTGTAGAGTAAGACTATTGTTATCAAAAGCGTTATCATGTAAGAATAAGTAGATTTAACTGTTGGAGACAATTTTTTAATGTCTTATTTACAAAGGTTCACTATTTTATGTAAGAGCATGATGGTTACACTTGAGCCTAGTCCATGCTGTATAAACCAATAAAGAAGTGAATAAGTATGTTATAGCAGAAAATCAATACATGCAGAAGTATCTAACCCCTGTGGGGGCTATTCACAAACATAAACTTACATATGAGTACCTCTATACTTACAAGTTTAGTCTTACACTTTCAAGTAACTATGTGACTTTTGGCTATTCTTCAACTCTAGAGGGAGTGGCCCAACCATCCAAGGGACTGGGTGCCAACACAAACAGTGTAAAGTAAATTTCCCTTGGACTTATTATCACAAATAGTCATTCAAGCTCATACAATACTTCATCCACACTTGTGCCAAAGTAAGGGGTCTCCCTAGGTTACATATACAAACCCATTGCAAATGTGACTCCAAAATTGTCAAGACAATATTCAAATGTATTACGTAATCAATAAAAGTTATTAAAAACCCAATAATGAAAAATTCATTTCACAAAACAAAACAATGTAAAAAGTTAAAATCATTTACAAGAAAGAGACAAAATTAGATGATTCATTTCGAAATCCTCATATGTAATTAATCCGATAGAATGTTGAAAACCATGTCAGGCTAATATTAGCGAACAACAGCACACTAGTTCCTTGGATGTAATAATGACAATAGCGTTGACGCGTTTCGGTGTGCTGCTCGTTGTGCACCACCTTTTTCAAGACAAAAAACTTTGTTGTCTCTCTTTTTTCCGTTCTCAATGTTAAAAGTCAAATACAATCTGATCATAATTATGTGCTCGAGTTGTATAAAAACGCTTCCTTAGTGATGTGATATGGTCATGCTATCTTCCGATTGTGGACTTCTGTTTCACCACACGGGGGCTTTATTTTTCAGAGTCATAGTCTGAGATGATATTAATCATGCACTCTAGGATGGCTGTAAGAATACTGCGCATGTGACCCTGTGGAACCTCGCTCCAATCCGTGGTCCAAAGTGCCATATATTTTCACAATTTTTCACTCTATTCAATCTGCTTTACTGTAAAAAAAGGGACGCTGTCGGCAATCTGATAAACTTCTCTAATGTCGAGTCAGTAAAGATACGATTATTACCGCAATCCCCAGTCACCTCCGTCAGGCGAGGTCCCAGTTACGGCAAATCTTTTTTTCTGGCAGCAAAGTCAAAAGCATGTCGTTCCCAGTTTCGGGAACGACATGTGCAGGTCATCAGCTGCTCCCAGCTTACACTTCGGGCAACAATATCTCTCTGCTGATATCCTGGAGAGTTTGGCCGGAGTCCAATACACCCTGTAAGTTGTAAACAGGTGATTCCTTCTGAGATTGGCTGGTTTGATTGTCTTTTGTGATATTGCAAATGCATCAGTCCAAATTTTCCTAATCTCCTCCGGATTTTCTGCTAGATCTCCACTCCAAAGGACAGATATTTTGGAAGTTGAAGTGTCTTTTGCCCCTAGCAGAGTGCTATACCAGAAGGCCACCTCGCGCTTCCAGACACTGCCTCCATCGATAAGATCTAGAATTTGGGGCTCCTCCTGCATCCCCCAACATTGTCTCCCCCACCGTGAGGACAACTGGTAGAACTTAAATCTTGTTAGGGACCCCCCGGTAAGATTTACTAAAGATTCCCAATCTAACAGCTGAGAGTTAATACTAAGGTCCGCCCACTTTGCAAAACCCGCCTCTCTCAATGGGATTGCCAGTCGATCTAACAAACAGTCGGGGGTACCAGGTGAGTCCCAAATGGGGGCATGCATATTGTAGTAGGGGATTTGCAAAACTTTTCGGAGGTACAGCCAAGTTCTTAATGCAGCCTGTAGAATTTTCAGGCGGACCTTTTTATAAAATTTTTGATGGCCAAATTTATAAAGAAAGAATTCCGAGCTTGATGGCTGGTCTGATAACATTGCCGGAAATAGACGACCATGCGAGGAGGAGTCAAGCCTGTTCGCCAAAATTCTAACATTTTTAAGCTGGCGTAGCAATACATCAAAAGATCCGGTAACTCAAGGCCTCCCAACTTCAACCCCCTTCTCAACTTCCTCCAGGCTATTCTGGGAGATTTTGTAGCCCAGATGAATGAGCTGATTTTCCCTTATAGGTTGGCGATGTCCTTGTGGTCAAATAATAGTGGTATGTTGTTAAACAAAAAAGTTATTTTGGGGAGGATGGTCATTTTTATTAGATTCACTCTTCCATAAATGTTCAAAGGAAGGGTCACCCACCTTGATATTAACTTGCTGACTTCCTTTACCACCACCTGCCAGCTAGTTTTAGTGGTATCTACTAGTTTCTGTGTAAAATGTATTCCTAGATACCTCATTTTTTGTTTAGCGCCCTGTACTGGGAAAGTACTATTCCAACTCATGATTTCGGTCTTTTCCTTATTTATTTTGTAACCCGACACCCTTCCAAAATCTTCAGATAGTTTAAACAGTATGGGGATCGATTCTGTAGGGTTAGTAGTATAAAGAAGATGATCACCTGCATATAATGCCGTTTTAAGTTCTACCTCCCCCATTTTAAAGGGCTGAATAGTGGGATCCGATCTCAAGGAACATACAAAGGGCTTAATGTATACATCGAACAGTAGGGGAGGAGACAGGGGACAGCCCTGCCTTGTGCCTCTGGAGATATTAAACCAGTCTGTCATGCCCCCATTAATCAGGACTCTGGCCCGTGGGTTCTTATATAGGGATTTAATTGCCTCAACAAACATGGGGGGAACCCAAGCCTGGCCATTGTCTCCCAGAGCAAAACCCAGTTTACCTGGTCGAACGCCTTAGCGGCATCTATCGCTACTATTGTAAGTGGAAGGCCTCTTTCTTCTGCAACATCTATTGCCCCCAACACCTGGAACGTAAGTTCGTTGAGCTGCCGACCCGGTATAAAACCTCTCTGATCTTGATGGATTAGTGACTTAATAACTTTTGCTAACCTGGAAGCTAGTAATCCAGAAAAAAAATTCAGATCACAATTCAAGAGGGAGATCGGCCTATAGGATTCTATCCTCTGAGGGTCCTTATTTGGTTTTGCTATTAATACAATTGTAGCCTCCAGCCAAGAGGTAGGAATACTTTCCCCTTGAAGAAGAATTCTGTTAAAAAGTGATACAAGCACAGGCAGAATTACTTCTAGGTTATCCTCATAAACTTCTGTTGGTAAACCATCTGGGACTGCCGCTTTCCCCCGACTCATCTTCTTCACTTGCGCCCTCACTTCCCCTTCCGTGATCTCACTGGCCAATAAGCTCTTTTCCTCCTCGGGTAGTTGGGGCAGATCTATCTGGCCCAACCAGGAATCTACCGCCTCTACTTCAATACCTCCATCCTCTTGGTATAGTCCCTTAAAGAATCCCCTAGCTTCCTCCCTTTAGCCTCTATTAACACCGCCTGCACAGTGGCATCCCTGAGACTTGAGTTCGGCATCCGTAGTAGTTGGGTGCAGGGCTTGGCAGGGTTAGTGCGTTGGGTAGCCAGTTTGGCTAGAGGGGAAGTGGGGATGCTGAGATACTTAATGAAGACTGAATTGCTGGGCACCCTAAGTGAGTTCTCCTAAATTGTAAAGAATTTCAGAAGGGCTGTTGCCCTTCTACAATTGGAGGAGAGTACGCTTTTTACTTTGTCTGCCGACCAGTTAAAATCACTCTTGAAACAGGCCTCATGGGATCTCAGTTTTAGGTTGGACAGGGAGTCCATTCTTGCAAAGAAGGGAGTCACTCCCCTTACTGATACTTGCGTTTTAAAACATATGCAACCCTATGTCGCCTGGAACCTATCCCACGGCATACGGCGGTTTTGGCTTCTCCTGAGGCAGGATCTGCTACCTTTAAATAATCTTATGGCTAGGTGGTATGGTTGTTCGGCAATCTGTAATTTCTGTAATTTGTTTACCCAGGACTGTATACACGATCTCTTTATATGTCCTGTACTTCGATCATCTCGGCGTAAGTGGCTGAGACAAATATGCTTGAAATTAAACATTCTTACTGCCAACTCCTTCTTACATGCTTTATATAATCCCCCCAATGAAATGTTCTGTTTTAGCATTTTTAACTTTTTAAAAAGTTTTTTAGATATTTATTAGAGGGTCTTTATTAACTGTATTGAGCTGATTGTCTTGTATTTTGGTAAAATGTGTAAATGTCTTTTGCATTTGAACGTGTACTTTGTATTATGTACCTTTTTATGTGGACCTCTTTGGAGTTCCAAAACATAATAAATAAACTTGAATCCCCTAGCTTCCTCCCTGATCTCATCTTCGCCTGTTATCACAATCCCAGAGGCTCGCTGAATTAGCGAGTCTATGTTATTCCTGCTCTTCTCTGCCCTCGCTTTCCAGGCAAGAAGGGCTCCACATTTCTCCCCATACTCAAAGTTCTTCATTTTACTGACCTCCCACCTGTCCTTAATGACTTTATCACTTCTTGCTTGGAATAGAGATTGGAGACCCAGAAGATCTTTTTCTAGCCTTGGGATACTTTCCCTATCTGTCAGGACCGCCAACTGCAATTCTAATTCCTTCTTTTTAATCCCTTTGAGGTCCTGGATGTCTCTTATCTGTGAGGATTTTCTTATAAAGGACATCAGATAACTCAATATACCTCTTAAGTAGGCCTTAAAGGAATCCCAGACCAATTGTTCTGTGCCTGATTCAATATTAAAAAGAAAGCACTCAGAAATACTTCCTTTGACCTTGGACTTAGTCTGATTCTCCAACAGAAGTGTTCTGTCAAGGGTCCATCTGACCACAGTAGGCTTAATCCTAAACTTTAATATAAGCTCTACCACTGAAGGCTTTTAGTCTTAAGCTTAAGTGATTTGACCTTTTTGTTGGTCTTCTCGAAGTCTGTCCGGATTAGCCCCATCTCGATTGTAACAGTGTCTAGTTTGGTGTCTAGGGCTTCCATCTTCTGGCCCAGCGCCGCTTGTACCCTGTTAATAGCCGCCATAAGATCCGTTAATGTTGGTTCAGTGGGTGCTGACCCCACCTCCTCACCCACCAACGGCGTCTTCTTTGATTCAACCGGGGAACCCCTAGGTCTGTTTGATTGGATAGTCTTGGAACCCTTAGAGGACCGCGATAGGGGCTTGTCCGATTCCGGTCTTGCCGCCATTGTGCCACTCGCCTTCACCGGACCAGACCAGAGTGAACTCACACCCGATGTTGGTGTCGCCAATCGCTTTGCCTTCTCTGATGGCCTCCAGCAGGCAACATGTGGTCACCACGCCCGACTAGCCCACATCCGATCACCCGGACCAGTGTGTTCCCAACAGTTCCCGCAGCTCTCGGGTAGCAAACAGAATGAGGGGGTATACTCTTTTTCCAGAGCAGCAGTACATCAGGGCTGTGCACATTCGGCAAATCTCCTTTTGTTTCTTCGTCTGGACGGGTAGTGCGCCACACATATGGGTCCGCGGTTCATCCGTGGCACATCTTCCACCATTTCAAAATGGTAAACTAGTGAGTCTCCAGTGGGCATCCGGCAGACACCCCCGGGCCCAGGCGTCGATATCACACCATACACAGAGAAGCTCCTTTCAGTCAGCCCAAGTGGTGCCAGCAACCATCAGGCCAGCAATGTGCTCCGTATTTCCCACCTGCTCCCACCCGAATGCTCCTCCACCGAGCACCAACCACCACCAGCAGCTCGGAGGATCCCGGGGCAATACAGTCTATCGTTCCAGGCAGACAGTTTTTTGACCCTAATATAGCATTGCGACCCTCAGGGCAGAATCACCAGACTTCCGGGGGCTAAGCATGAGAAAGTTAATATCCGAGGGCCGGGGAGCCCAACCGCGCCACCCTCCGCCATGTGCGATTCGAGGCGGCCGCAGCGTCCCACAGCCCTGCTGTTTAATCCTGGAGCTGAGCAGAAGGTCAAAAGTGCCCGTGCTCCTCCGCGATCGTTCTTGCGGAGGCGGCGGGGCACAGCCGCAGCCCCGGGGCACCAAAGGTCAATCTCGGGCCGGACCGACTTATTCTGGTCCACTGACCCAATGTTGTTTAACTGGAGGGCGGCCTCACAATCACGCAAGGTCCCGGCGTTCTCATTAGGCCAGGCTCCAAACTTCCGGCGGCACTGCTCCGTACCTGGAGCACAGAGGCGATCCGAAGGACCACGTATGGGCGTCGCTTTTACTCCAGAAGCGGGGAGTGATGTTTGGGTGCAGGATAATTATCAGGATATATCTACAGGGAGCGGAGGTCGGCGGAGCCGAGTCTCTAAGCGGCCATCTTTGTCGCCGGCTTGCTATTGTCATTATTAACCGTTCCCATGCTGGTGACGGAACCGCTCCGTCACCAGCCTCGATCGCGCTGTGCTGGTGACGGAGCGGTTCCGTCACGGCCCGCTCGGCGCACCTGCGCGGCGCTGATTTCGCACCTGCACGGCTCGTTCCATTGAGCGGGTGGGGCAGTGACGGAACCGCTCAGTCACAAGCACAGCGCACCGAGGCTCGTGACGGAGCGGTTCCGTCACGAACATGGGAGCGCCACGCGGCCCCCCTCCCCCCTAGCGCTGCAGCGGAATTAAATCCGAGGAACTAGTTTGCTGTCATTCGCTAATATTAGCCTGTCTAACGAATTAATTACATATGATGGTTTTGAAATTAATCACCTGATTTTGTCCCTTTCTTGTAAATTATTTTAACTTTTTACATTGTTTTGTTTTGTGAAATGAATTTTTCATTATTGTGTTTTTAATAACTTTTATTGATTACATAATACATTTGAATATTGTCTTGACAACTTTGGAGTCACATTTGCAATGGGTTTGTATATGTAACCTGGGGAGTCCCCTTACTTTGGCACAAGTGTGGGTGAAGTATTGTATGAGTTTGAATGACTATTTGTGATAATAAGTCACCATTTATGAGTGCGAAGTTGCTCAAAAGTGTAGACTTACATCGTCCCTGCCCACTGAAATAGGGGGTGTAGTCGGTTAAAATGTGAAATACGACCATAACGTTACTACTAGTAGTCATTTTGCAACTGTAGTTGACAGCCCACACACTTGAAGGGGACCTCCGCAATAAAGGCGAACAACTCCCTGTTAAAGTTTAGAGAGATTAATAAAAGTTTATTAAGTTTAAAGAATAAAAGTATGTTCAATTTTAATATTAACATTTGTTATATATGTATTTTAAAGGTAGAATGAAGTTTTAAAATGTTATTGCACTATTAAATACTTTTTATATTTTGTTATTATATGTAAGTATATTAAATTATATTCATATTATTTTTAAAGATTTTTTGAAAAATTAAATCTAACTAATGTAAAATATTTATATTAAGTATTAAAAGTTATTGAAATTATATATAACATTCATTCAAGTTAATTATTAAAAAAATTAAGTTACATGTATTTTTAAATTAAAAAAGATCATTAAATTATTTATAATTTGTATATTTTTTAACACTAAAACATTTTATAAATTAATATTCTAAAAAAGAATTGGTTGATTTATTTTCACATTACTTCCAATGGGGTTTAATCTTAAATCCCTACCTCTATTATTTTCTATTGGAGGGTATTGCAGCATTTATGAGTAGTTATGTGTGGTGCTGGACTTACTCCGGCTCTGAGCTGGAGTACACTTACAATTGTTTTGGGTCCTTTTTCGCTGTAGTAACTGTAGAAGTTCAGTTTGTGCATAGAAGTGGGCTTACTCTTTTGTGGGTAGGTTGATGTCCCTCACTACACCCCTCTCAACACTTCCATAAACCTCTCTTTACTCCTCCATTAACCTCTCCCCTTTAGTCATAAGTATTCCCCATTTTTCAGTCACACTCCGTCCCTCCCACATTTAGTTCTACAATGTATACGTAAGTGTGCGGAGATCTCTACAGTCGGGTGGAGATCTCTACACATAAAAAATAAGAGCCGAAGAGGCATAGATCTTCACATGTTGTAGACTAGTGAGTAGGACTTTGTAGTTTGTAGGAGTACTACTACTAAATGCACTGCGAAATGTAGTTCCTGCATAGGCGCTTATAATTTAAAATAAATAGGTTCAAAATAACTGAATTGAATAGTTAGCTATCAGGCTTACTATCAGTTTGAACCAACCACCTTTCTGGAGTTTAGAGAGCATTAGTATGTTTAAAGTGTGTTGCTACTAATAATATTTTGCTTTTAGAGTTACAGAAGATGGAGACTCCTACGGCAGGCCGGATGATGAAGTCTATGAAAATGATTCTGTTCATCAGCTCGAACATGAACTCAAGATGGAAGAGTATCTAAAACAGAAGTTGCAAGATGAGGCCTACCAGGTATGTGTACCAAGGCCCACACAATGGCTGCACTCTTATCAGTCAGCATGCCCTTTCTTCACTGACGCTCTGTGTACCTATCTTTTATCATGTGTGCCTGCCAAGGAGTGTTGTTAAGGAAAGGACCATTTCTCCTCCCTGTCATTCGTTCACGTACATATAGCCCTCCACATCATTGTCTAGATGGCACACTCTGGTAGGGTCTTGCCAGCCATCTAGGTGTATTGATTTAGTAATGTTCGTGCAGCAAAATGCAGTATTGTTAGTTTGAGCAATTTCAATGGATAAGACATGATCTTAACAATGGGCATAATATTAACATTTGGCTGCCCACAGTATGGAGACGAGACAGTTTTTCTGGCAGCTGCGGAGGATATTCGCCTTCTTGATCAAGGCTCATCAGCATTATTGAACTTATTGGATCTCACTGCTGCTTCTGTCTACATGCCTTTAACTGGCACAACTCTTTTTTGTATCTCACAGAACCCAATTACCTTGCCCCCTTTTTCTTCTGAAAACTCCTGAAACATCTGTACAGTATTTCCGGGGTACTCCCAATTCTGACTCTCTTCAACATATATATCGCTCCTCTAGCTGAAAACCCACTTCCATCTGGCCTGATGCTTAGTGGAGAATTGGGCAATTTGCTCCTTCCTTCCAACTCAGCCAAGAGCCTGACTCTTAGAAATCTTTCCATGGTGAATCAAGTCAGTCCTGTTTCCTCTGCTTGCCTTTGCATTCTAAGAATGCTCTGAGATATGTTCAAGTGGCTCTCTTAACACTCATAACATTGTCGCCCAAGCCCTGGTCACCAGCTGTCTCGACTACAGCAACACTCTGTATGTTCACATTCCTGAGTATCTCATAAGATGACTGTGTCCTGCTCAGAACACAGCAACCCACCTGCCGCACAACTTCTCCGCATGTACATTGATGACTTCACATCTTAAGGCCTTGCACTGTCTTCCTATACACAAACACTCCAGCTATAAATGACTTTGCCACACACACAAAGTGTTCCATGGTGCTGGGTCACACTACCTGAGAAGCAAGATTCTTTGAACAAGCCTACCAGACTGCTCCATTCCAACACCCTTGATCTAGATACACTCCCACAAATCCGCCTCGCAATAACTAGTGGTGGGTCCTTTTCCATTCTGGCAGCACATACTTGGAATCTTATTTCCCTTAATCTACGACTGGCCCATAACTTTCTCACTTTTAAAAAGAAACTCAAGATATGGTTGTTTTGGCAACCTAGCTCAGTCCTTATTCCAAGTCCTCGTCCAGGTTCCATGCTCCTCTGCAGATGTTCCAAGCTCATAGATACCCGTTTGGGGTGAGTAGGCACCCTACAAATAAATATTACATAACATGCATAACTAACAGGTACCTGCTTGGCATCTCTTGCATCAGTCATCATGTAGGATCTTTTCATGGAAATATTCCTTAGATGCAAAAACGTTTCAAAGCTTTTAAGCAATCACGGTTAAGGTACATTAATGAATAAATATGGAACATTAGCAGACCAAGAGGCTGCATTGTGAGTTGTGCAGCTGTCAAATCCAAAGATAGCTTCTGCTCGGCATCTGGACTTAATGTTTGTAATTTCTTGAATATATTCCTTCAACTTTATGAACCTATGTTTTCTTCAAAGAAAGGATACCTTTTCCAAATTGCCCCGCTTCTTCCTGTGTTTCCTGGTATCAATTTTGTTACAGGTATTCCACGTAGTAGTTTCATGGGATGCCCAAACACAATGTCTGCAAGTTTGGCATTATGAGGGTTGTAGGCTGAGACCTGACATTATTGTACAGTATTCACTATGCAGCTCATGAGGTAAAGTTGCTGGCTGGGTGCCCCGTCTAATTGTAGTGCAACACGATACAGGGCATCATTCAGGTAGAAAGTCTTTGATTTATTATTAAGGTCTTTATTCGCTGTGAAGGAGTAACTTATTTGTAGTGAACCACTGCCATCAAACACAGGACCAATCAAACTGTCTTTGTTGTCTGCTTGCCCTAGTTTACGGAGAAAATATTCCATTTGTATTCCAGTAATTGGTCCACTACAGAGGTTCTTGCAACTCTAGTCCCTCCTTTATGTTACTGCTTTACCTGAATGTTTATTGTAATGACAGCCTGCCCAGAGCCAATATTGTTTGAGGACTAGCTATTCATATGTATGGACCAGACAAAGGGACAGTAAATGTACTAAAGAAATACGTTCTCTCTATTTCTTCTAAAGAGTTTATTGCTCAGCAGAAGGTGATCCATCAGCTTGACGTGGAACAAGCGTTTGTGGATTTCTCAACTTTGATCAGGGATTCTCAGGGCCTCAATCTATGTTATGTTATGTTATGGTATGGTTTTGTATTCAGACTTTTCTAGCACGCATATCACCCACCACTGGGTATCCTGGCACTAGAAAACATACTGGAAGAATTGGCTGGATACGCATGGAAGGGCACAGGATGACATTAGAAAAGCCAGGTTTTAAGTTTCATCTTGAATACATGGAGGGAACTGGATGATCGAAGTTTAAGGGGAAGTTGGTTCCAGTGCTTAGCTGCTAGATAGGAGAATGATCAGCCTCCTGAACTGGCCCGACAGATACAAGAAGTAAAGGCCAGGTAAACAAGTGATGGTCAAAGACATTTGATTAAAGGTCTTGAAGTTGTGACAGAGCAACTGATAGAGCTGACATATGCACCAAAGCCACTGAAGATCCTGGAGTAGGTGTGTGAACGATGCGTTGGGAGATTTAGTACCAGTCTAGCTGTGGCATTTTGGACAATTTAGAGCCTCTTGACCACGTAGTCTAGTATGTGAACTTAGAGATCATTACCATTGTCCAGTCTGCGGGTGATCAGACTTGAATGACCATCTTATGGACGGTTATGGGCAGCCAGAAAAAGGTTTTAGACAAATGTTTGAGGATACCAAAGCAGGTGTATGAAACAACAGGGATTTGATTGGCTATGGAGAGTTGATTGTCCATTATAATTCCCAAATTTTTAGCTGCTTTGACTGAAGCGGGGATATGACACTTCTTGGGCCACCGACCTCTAGACCAGTGCACAGTGCAATTCCAAACAAGACTACCTCTGTGATGTTGTTGATAAGCTTTAGATTGTTTTTTTGCATCCATCTAGTATCTTTGAGCATGCAGGCATTGAGGCTGGATTGGGTGACATGGACGTTTTCAGATATGGAGCCGATAAGCTACGTATCGACTGTAAATAAAACAGCCTTGAACCCATACGATTGCAGCTAGGGAAGCTAAGTAAATGTTAAAATGCCTGGGGCGCAGTGATGAGCCCTGGGGAACTCTGCGCATTACCTTTGTCTAGTGGAACTGAAAGGAGATGAGGCGTACAGATTGAGTGCACTCAGTCAGGAAAGATTAAAGCCATTTGTGGCTTCCCAAATCCATGTAAGCGTTTTAGCAGTACGACATGAAACACTGTATCGAATGCCGCAGAGAGATCCAACAGGATCAAGAACAACAGGATTAAGGCAGCTGATGCTCCCAGGATGCAGCGGATATTGTCTTTTGCAGCTATGAGAGTAGCCTTCATGCCGAACGGAGCACGGAAGCCTGACTGTGATGGGTCCAGGATTTGATTGGTTTGTGAAAACCTAGATAGTTGAGCTTTTATTAGGAGGGTGACGCTACCTAGGGCGCTAGCGGTACAGTTACTGAACCTAGCCACACTTAAAATGGTATCCCATGTATGATCGGAAGAGAGTTGGTAAGACTATGTCTAGGCTGTTTTAGGCTGTTGGACTCCAGTTAGCCCAGCTCACGCCTCGCCCGAGTTATTTTAGCCAGCTCTTCATGTATAGTGCTTTCAAATTTCGTGCGCTTTCAAACTGTTTAATTTGCTTGCGCTTTTAAACTGTTTTATAGTGGTGCTCTTTAGGTATTTTACTATTGCCAAACTACTTGCTCTTTTCTTTTAAAAACTTTATTTCAAATTGATGCCTCAGTATAGCTTGACCTCCTAACCTACCTGACACATTTTCCGCTCTTCATTCTTCTGCCAGGGTCGAGTGGCCGGCCCGTTCCACCACGGCTGTTGTGCTGATTGTGCAGAGCCATCTCAACCACTCACTCTCACTTCCGTCGCCAGGCACTTCTGGTGGTCGCGTTCTAGGCTTCCACCGGTGATATTGTATTTAACGGGCAGATGATGCGGACGCGCGCCTAAGGCAAGCCCATCTGCGCCTGGACCGGGCCATCTCAACTACTCACTCTCACTTCCGCCGCCAGGCACTTCCAGTGGTCGCATTCTAGGCTTCCACCGACGATATTGTATTTAACGGCCAGATGATGCGGACGCGCAGCGGACTCCAGTTAGCCCTGCTCGCGCCTCCCCCGAGTAATTTTTAGCTGGCTCTTCATGTATTGTGCTTTTAAATTGCTTGCGCTTTTAAACTGTTTAATTTGCTTGCACTTTTAAACTGTTTTATTGTGGTGCTCTTTAGCTATTTTACTATTGCCAAACTACTTGCCCTTTTCTTTTAAAAACTTTATTTCAAATTGATGCATTAGTATAGATTGACCTCCTAACCTACCTGACACATTTTCAGTTCTTCATTCTTTCTCCAGGGTTGAGTGGCCGCCCCGTTCCACCACGCCTGTTGCGTTGATTGTGCGGAACCATCTCAACCACTCACTCTCACTTCAGTCGCCATGCACTTCTGGTGGTCGCGTTCTAGGCTTCCACCGGTGATATTGTATTTAGCGGGCAGATGATGCGAATGCGCGCCTATGGCAAGCCCATCTGCGCCTGGACCAGGCCCAGGGCCATAACCCCTGGTCCTTTTGACTCCCGTGGACTCAGGTACACCACAAGGGATCTGCTTCTCCTCAATAAAACCATGGACAACTGTTGTATTTTAATCCCTGGTAAAGAGGCAGGCAGAATGTCCTTCTGGATTTTCACTCCCGCAACCAAGGAAGATCAGAGCGTTTCACCCCCCTTCAAGTCATACGAGTTATCACCCATCCAAACACTCAGCGAGTGTAGACATTCACTGTGGCCTTGCTAATGTCAGGTCTCTCGCAAAGCACAAATATGAAATTGCATACATTATTTCCAATCTGGAGTTAGATATACTTTTTATTACGGAAACCTGGGCAGATGCTGCCTCTGACCCGGACTTTGTTACTGCAACCCAAACTGGATTTCGATGTATCAGGGTCGACTGGCCAATAAAACGAGAGGGAGGAGTACCTATTATTTATAAGGAGCCGTGCACAGCAACTTTCCCTCCCGTTTCAACTCCCTTTCAGGAGGCCCTTTACTTTGCCCTCGAACTTAACCCTAGGTCGACCTTCAGAGGCATTTTACGGGAGTAGATGGATTGCCCATAGAATTTTACTCGCATTACATAGATGTGTTGGCCCCGAGGCTACTGGAGGTCTATAGAGAAGCGCATGACCTTGGCCACCTCCCTATGACCATGCGAGAGGCGCTCATTATTCCATTATTAAAGCCAGGGAGAGAGAGCACGGACACGGCGGCTTTTCGCCCATTGTCAATTATGTCAACTGACTATAAGATTTTGAGTCGGCTCTTGGCGTTGTGCCTGCTTCAGTATACGGCAAAATTGGTTCACGGGGACCAAGCTGGGTTTATCCCAATTCGAAATACAGCCACTAATATACAGAGATTGTTACGAGTTTTTGGCGAGGACCACATTGACTTCTCTATGGCCGCGGTCCTGTCCGTGGACATAGAGAAGGCTTTTGATAGCTTAGAATGGCCCACCTGTACAAAGCAATGGGCTGTTTTGTGTTGGGAGAGACGTTCCTAGGATGGACGAAAGTGTTGTATAACTCGGCAGTGGCAAGAGTGAAGGTTGGTGCGGTAATCTCTCCCCGGTATCAAGTGTCCCGTGGGACGAGGCAGAGCAGCCCACTCTCCCAATATTATTCGCATTAGCTATTGAACCTCTGGCAGCATATGCTAGGCTGGGGCAAAGGTATGAGAGTTTGCCTTGAATTTGAATTTGAAATTGAATTTTTATAGCGCGTAAATCACCCCTAGGTCTCATAGCGCTTGCAGAAATTCGGTGAGAGAATTGGGTAGGGGGTTGTCCAAGATCTAAAAAAGATCTAAAAAAGCCAGGTTTTCAGGTGCTTGCGGAATGTGCTATGATTCGGATCAATTCTAATTGATAGGGGTAGAGAGTTCCATGTTTCTGGGCCTATTTTAGAGAAACATCTGTCTCCATTTCTGACCGTACGGACTTTTGGGACTGTTAGAAGGTGTTTGTCTGAGGATCGGAGGATTCTAATCGGGCTGTAATCATAGAGTTTTCTTTCCAGATATTTTGGTCCTTGGCCATTGATAGTTTTGTGGACCAGGCAGCATATTTTAAATTTGATACGTTTCTTTATGGGGAGCCAGTGTAATTTCCGAAGACAAGGGGCTGATGAAGTGCGAGGCGGAAGATCAAGGACCAGCCTGACCACTGTATTTTGAAGTGTCTGGAGTTTGGTCAGGAGACTTTCATTGATGGCAGCAAGCAGTGCATTCCCGTAGTCCAGGCGACTTATGATTAGGCCCTGGACTAGGGGCATACGGGACGATATGGGGATCCACTTAAAGATCTTTCTAAGGCTGCGCATTAGTCCTAAGCTGGTGTGTACTACTTTGTTGACGTGAGATGACATGGATAGTTTATTATCAATAGTAACTCCCAGATTCCTGACTGAGTTTTTCTGGGCAGGGCAGGGGCCAAGTGTTGGTGGCCACCATTCACTTTACCAGTATTTCTCTGCATTTCCAAACAACATAATCTCAGTCTTTCCAGCATTAAGCATCAGGTAGTTATTAGTCATCCATTCTTTTATAGAGGTCATGCATTGTTGGAATTTGGATTTTGGGCCTAAGGTGATTAACAGCTGAGTGTCGAGCCGTAAGCTCTGATTACCTTTGCCAGAGGGGATAGATATATATTAAAAAGAGTGGGGCTCAGTATTGATCCCTGAGGTACGCCCTTGTCGTTTTCCGCATTAGCTGAAAAAAAATGGTCCAAGTTGGACCCTCGATTGCCTTCTGGTCTAGTAGCTCTGGATCCAAAGTAGGGCTGAGCCCTCGACACTGATCTCAATCAGGCGCTCTAAAAGAATGCTATGTGAGATGGTGTCGAAGGCCATAGACAGGTCAAGTAGGATCAGGATGGCTGATTGTGGATAACATTCGCCTGTCAATCGACACAAAACAATCTCCGTGCTGTGGAAAGCTCTGAAGCCTGACTGGGATGGGTCCAGTAGCTTGTTTTCTTCCAGGTGTTTGACTAGCTGTTTATTTACTAATGATTCCATGATTTTCCCAAAGAGTGGTAGAAGGGAGATCGGGCGGTAGTTTAGGGGTTGTTTTGGGTTGGCGTTATTCTTTTTTAGTATCGGTCTGATTATGGCCATTTTCCATTGAGTGGGGACCGTACAGTGGACTAAGGAAAGATTCAGGGTTGCGGTCAGTTCAGTGATCATGGCCGGAGCAATTTTGGCCAGGATTTGGGCGGATGCTGGGTCTGCTGGAGACCCTGATTTGACTTTCCTTATTGTAGTGCCAATTTCCTCCTCTGAAAATGTGTGAAATTCTTTTAGAGTATCATAAAGGGGAGGTTGTTCTTTGAGTGATTGGTCGGTTAGCCTTTTGCCTATAGCTGGCACAGTCGGTTTAGGAAATAGTTTATGTATGTCGTTTATTTTGTCCGTAAAGTAGGTGGAGAAGACATTAACCCACTCTTGATACTCCATGATTGGAGGTTGGCAGGATAGGGGATTTGTAAATTCTTTTACTATTGAGTACAGTTCTCTATGTAAATTCCCTGCTTTGCTAATCCTGGTTCCAAGGTAGACTTTCTTTGCTGATGCTATCTTGTTCATGTAGTCTTTATGTAAGGATTTATACTGTTGTTTATCGGCTGTGTTTTTTGTTTTTCGCCATTGTCGTTCGTCTGATCTAGCCGCCTGTTTAGCTATTTTTAGGTTGGAGGTGAACCAGGGGGATCGTTTGTTGGGGCATTTGGTTGCCTGTTTCGGAGCTATAATGTCTAGGGCTATAGTGATGGCCAAATCTAGGTCGGTGGACTGCGTCATTTGAGGGGAGATGAAGTGAGTAGAAAATGCGTCAAGGTTGATCTTGTTCCAAGGGAGGCTCATTATTACTTCCTTTCTATGGCGGGGTTGGATGAGGTTTACTTGATTATGAGGTGATGTAACATTGATCTGAATTCCCTGAGAGTTTGTGGATATGAGGTCTAGGTTGTGTCCTTCATTGTGTGTGGGACCGGTCTCTAATATTGTCAGACCTAGCGAGTTGATACTAGTAATCAGCTAAATCGTGTGAGGGTCCTGTAGGAGTTCTGCGTGATAGTTGAAGTCCCCTAATAAGAGGAAATTACTCCGTGCCAGGATATGAGGGGCTATAATTTCCATCAACTGTGTAGCAAAGTTGGTTTTATTGCCTTTCAGAGGCGAACAGCAATACATCTCGCTATATGCAGATGATTTGCTGATGTTCCTGACGTATACTGAGGGCGCACTGTAGGGTGCGGCAGAACTGCTCACAGAGTTCGGTGACATATCGGGGCTGAGGGTGAATTGGACTAAGACGTACTTGTTTCCTGCGAAACCTGGAAGAGCAGTACCTTCCATACGGCGGTGAATCCGCTGGGAATCTTCCTGATTTGGTATACCTTGGTACACAGATTTACCATGAAGCCAGTGCTATTCTAGAGCGGAATATTGGTAGGTGGATACGAGCACTAAGGGGGTGCATGGCATTTTGGAGTATGCTTCCTTTGTCAGTAACGGGAAGGGCCGTCTTACTGAAGATGGAAGATGGTTATACAATTATAAAGACAGATACCTCTGAATACCATAGATCACAACTATTCTTTTCAGCCTACAACAGTCCTTTTTATTGACTTTGGGCAACAAATTATTTATATTTTTACTTCAAACCTTTTTTTTGTTTGACCTTTCATACATCAGAAATCTTGTTGTTTCTTTTTTTCTTTTCTTTTCAATACACGAAGGCAATTATATATAAATACACTTATATGTACAACATATACATCGTTATTCCATTTACACATACACCACAAGTGATTAAACCAAAAAAGTATCTTTACAAAACATACCAAGACTCACTCAATATTTACAATTGGATACCACTCTTTTGGAACATGTTGGGTTTAATTTTGAGGGTCCTATAATTTTCAATAACATTTACTAGGACCAAAGCTACCTACTCGAAGTATCCTGATTTTAAGGTCCTGTATAGGGTCGGAGATTTGATTTTACAGTGTTGCAGAGGAACATAAACGTTTTCCGCTCAGCTGCCCTAATGGGGTCAGTATTTCTTTTTCTTAGATTCCTCCAAGCCTCTATCTGTTTTCTGCCGACACGTTTCGACGTTATATACATGGGACCAGAAACTTCAAGTATTAAAAGGTCTTCTTCAGGGCTCTGCTTCGTTTTAGTAGGGCATCTTAAGTACTTATAATGGTAATGGAGTCATTTTAGTATGTGTCTTTATAATTAACTTTACTGTGCATTCATAATTGTGAAAAATATGTACTCACGTATCTACAATGATGCATCCAAGCGCCTGTTACACATTTTTTTATCTTTTAAAATCAAAAATGAAAACACTGGGTCAATGACCATACTCTAGTGTTGTTTGTACAATTCTCCTATATTCTCAAAACCTACCGGACTTTCTTGATTTTATTGTGTTTCCATTGTTTCTATTCGTGTCAACGGCGGATGCCGATGTGCGTAGGAAGACAAGAGGACTCTATATTTCTTAAGTCTGTGCTCTTATTTTTGATGTTTTCGATACCTAGTGAAAAATTATCATATTTTAGTGTTTGGATTAAGGCCCTCTCACTGTTGTTATCTGTAAAGAAAGCTCGCGGAGAGAACACAGTACTGGTATTGATTTTCTTAACTTTGTGTAGGCGTGCCCTTCGCCTATGTCGCAGGTTTGTTACCACTGGTATCTGCTTTTTTGTCGTCCCCTTAAAAACGCTGCTGAGCAGTTTTACATTCTAACCACCAGGGATTACCAGGGTTTCATCCCCATGTTGGTGCGCGCTCTCCTTCTGCACTGAGCGATGTGCGTGCTCTGATCATAACTGTGCAGTGCTTTCGTACCTTCTATTTTTGTTTTCAAATTCCAGTTTTCAATGCTCTTTGCCGCTACTTCCTTTCTTTCTCGGGACTCTCTCTGTCCTGCGCCGGAACCGGAAATGACGTATAACGCCATTCTCCGTGTGATGTTTGTTGCACTACAGAAACATTGGAAGGAGGGATTAGCAGAGCCTAAAACAACTATGGCATGTCAATATGTCGTGATGGCAGCAGGCACGTTTAAGGCAGTTACATGCCTGTATCGGCGAATGCTGAGACACATTGCGATTGAAATGGGAGCTAGGCGTCGGAAAGCCCAATCCCAGAGACTGCCTGGGGACATATTCTGCGCAGGGCCTGGAAAAGCACTAGAAATGCACGATTCCAGTTGGTGCACTTTTTTATATTGCACAGAGCGTATTTTACGACGGGTAAGATTAAAAAGTACTTCAAGTTTGACAGTGCTGCATGCCCCAGATGCACAGTGGAGGCAGTGGAGCTCGAACATATGCTATGGGATTGTCCGAAACTGGGGAATTATTGGTCTGACATAGGAGACTTACTAATCTCAGTTACAGATCGCCAGATAGTTTTTGACTTAGCCACGTGTATATTGCATTGGTTCCCCCATACCTCCAAGACAAAAGTAACAAGTAAATTCATAGATATGGGGCTGTTGTTAGCAAAGCTTGAAATTACCACACACTGGAAATCAAAGGAGGGTCCTAGCAGCAGGAGATGGAAAGCAGAACTGATTAAATGGGCTGGCAGTGAAAGTGTCATTCGGTTTCAACAAGCGAGACGCTTGACTAATGAGCAAGCTCTGGATTCAGCGGAGGCGTGGGAGGGGCTGCTGCAATCCATACCTGACCAGCAATAGGCTAAGGATACATAAAAGGGTGGTCCGCACCGAGTCAAGAGTAAATATCCACTATAGTAAGGTCTGGTACTCAACTATACCGTGATACCCGAAGAGGATGCTGCAAGTGCTTTGAACACACCAGTGATGGGGGGAGGGCATTGGACTGGTTTTGGGGTGTAATAACAGATAGTGTTGATTATTGTAATGCATAGTGTTGTGTTTTGCCATAAGTGAGGTGCAGTGGGAACGTTTCCTTTCTTTCACTTAGGAGAAGCAAATTATTGTCATATATCGTGTATGGTATTAACTTCTGTTTTTGGACACTTGAGAGGGCTATGCAGGTAGTGATTGTCCCTCATGAAATCTATAAAATGTGTTCAGAGGCATTTTACTGTATCATCCTCCAGGCGCTAGAAGCACTTTTATTCAGAATTTAGACAATCTTCTTGAACCAATTCTTTTAAACAATGAGTTCACAATTCTCGGAGACTTCAACTTTTATCTTGAAGGTCAAGATGGTAGGGAGACTGGCGATCTACTAGACACACTGGGGGACGTAGGCTTAGCCCAGCTAGTACAGACTCCCATGCATGAGGCCGGGCATAGGTTAGACGGCATCTTTACCTCGGTGCAAGGACTAACACTAAAAGAAACCCTCCCACTGACTTGGACAAATCATTCGCTAATCAAGTTTATCCTCCCAGTCCCAACTGCAGGGCATAGGGAGACTACAAAGCCCCTTCCCTCTACCAATATAGAGTGGAATAAAGTAGGTTAAAAAAACCTTGGAGCATATTTGGAAGACCGAAGGCGAGCCCGTCTGCGCCTGTCCACGCCTGGACCGCTCCCAGCGGCAGAACCCCTGGACCCCGCATCCCCGCAACGCCAGACTGCACTACGACTCCAGCACCCTCCACGCACTCAACACCGAACGAGACCACCCATGCTACTGGGCCACCCCGAAGCACACCCAAGGGCTTTTTGCCTGCCGGAACTGCAGATTCACCAGCATCCAGCCCACCAAACCACCAACCAGAGAACCCAACCACCTCCGCTGCATCCTCCTCAACACCTGCTCGCTCGCAAGCCCGCCATCGTACTCTGGGACCTCCTAGACTCCACCGCCCTCGACGTCGCCTTCTTGACAGAGACCTGGCTGAACGCCACCTCAGTACCAGACATCGCCATAGCCATCCCACAGGGCTACAAGAACTCCCGCAAAGACGGTACCAACGGAGTTGGAGGGGGTATCGCCATCATCCATCAGAATCTTGACCAACACAGACGACACTCTCACCACTGCCGAGCACATGCACTTCCAGATCCACACCGACCCCAACACCACCCTCAGAGGAACACTCGTCTACAGACCTCCCGAACCACGACCACAGTTCAGCGATACCATCGCCGACCTAGTCAGCACCCACGCCCTCGCCTCCACGGACTACATCCTCCTCGGTGACCTGAACATCCACCTCGAGAACAACAACAACGCCAACTCCACCGCCCTGATCGAAAACCTTGCAACCTCGGACTCAAACAGCTTGTGACAACACCCACCCATGCCGCTTGACACACGCTGGACTCCATCTTCTCCACAAGCCCCCACGTCTCCTTCAACTACATCACTGAACCCCACTGGACCGACCGCAGATGCGTCCACTTCACCTTCTAGAAACCCACCGCACCCGACAGCTGCCACGCCGCTGCGGAGCAAGGTCACCAAGGACGAACTGACTACCACCCTCGCCCTGAGACCACCCGCCGACCCCAACGACCCAGACACCACCGTGACCAACCTCAAACAGTGGATCAACGACTGCGCCAACACCCTCGCCCCTCTTAAGACCTCCACAACCAACCACAACAACAAGAAAGCTGCCTGGTTCACCAAAGACCTCCGGATCTCCAAGCACACCTGTCGGAAGCTGTAGAAGAAATGGCTCCACGACGAACAGCTGACAGCCACACAGCCCACAAGAGCACCACCCGCAGATACCACCAACTCATCAGGGCCGCCAAGAGGACCGCCTTCAAGGACTGCTTAGACAACAACGCACACAACACCAAACAGCTCTTCAACATCGTGAAAGAACTCTCCAACCCCAGCTCCAACACCAACGACTTCCCACCATCACAAGACTCGTGCGACTCCCTGGCCACCTTCTTTCACAGCAAGATCACCAACATCCACGACAGCTTCAACTCCGACACCCCCGCACCGTCCACAACCCCTGCGACCACCACCCGCACCAGCCGCCTGACCGCCTGGTCCAATGTCAGCGACGAAGACACCATCAAAACCATGAACTCCATCCACTCCGGATCCCCATCTGACCCTTGCCCTCACCACGTCTTCAACAAAGCCAATCAACAGTTCTTTCGAGACAGCAACCTTCCCGGAAAGCTGGAAGCACGCCGAGATCAACGCCCTTCTGAAGAAGCCCAGGGCAGACCCTAAGGACCTCAAGGACTTTCGGCCCATCTCCCTGCTCCCGTTCCCGGCAAAAGTAACAGAGAAGATTGTCAACAAACACCTAACCCGCTACCTCGAAGACAACAACATCATGGACCCTTCCCAATCCGGCTTTCGCAGCAACCACAGCACCGAGACCACCCTCATCTCTGCCACTGACGACATCGGGATCCTGATGGATAAAGGAGAAACGGCCGCCCTCATCCTCCTGGACCTATCAGCAGCCTTCAACACAGTCTGCCACCGCACCCTATCAGCACGCATCCATGACACCGGAATTCAAGAGAAGGCCCTGGCCTGGACCACATCCTTCCTCTCCGGCAGAACCCAGAGCGTCCGCCTCCCACCCTTCCGCTCGAAATCCACCAAGATCATCTGCGGCGTCCCACAGGGATCCTCCCTCTACCCAACGCTGTTCAATATATACATGGCACCGCTCGCCAACGTTGCACGACAACATAACCTCAACATCATCTCCTACGCCGACGACACCCAACTGATCATATCCCCCACAGAAGACCGCCAAAGCCAACCTCCACAGAGGAATGAAGGCCGTAGCCGACTGGATGAAGGACAGCAGACTGAAGCTGAACTCAGACAAGACGGAGGTCCTCATTCTCGGACCCACCCCATCGGCCTGGGACGATTCTTGGTGGCCCACATCGCTAGGCACAGCCCTGGAACCCACAGACCACGCATGCAACCTGTTGGTCATCCTCGACTCCACCCTCTCCATGACCAGGCAAGTCAACGCCGTCTCCGCGTCCTGCTTCAACACCCTCCGCATGCTCAGCAGGATCTTCAAATGGATCCCTCCCGACACAAGAAAAACCGTCACCCAGGCCATCATCACTAGCAGACTCGACTACGGAAACGCCCTCTACTCAGGAACAACAACCAAGCTCCTGAAATGACTACAACGAATCCAGAACGCCTCTGCATGACTGATCCTCAACTTCCCCCGACGCAGCCACATCACACCCCACCTGAGAGGCCTGCACTGGCTCCCCGTCAACAAGAGGATCACCTTCAAACTCCTCATCCACTCACACAAAGCCCTACACAACACCGGACCCACATACCTCAACAACCGACTCAGCTTCCACATCCCCACCCGAAGCCTCCGCTCAGCCAACCTCGCCCTCGCCACAGTTCCTCGTATCCGGAAAACCACCGCCGGCGGCAGATACTTCTCCTACCTCGCCGCCAAGACCTGGAACGCTCCCCCCACCAGCCTACGACAGACTCAGGACCTGCTGGCCTTCGGAAAACTCCTCAAGACCTGGCTCTTCGATCAGCAGCGGCCTCCCTCCCCCCAGCGCCTTGAGACCCTCACAGGTATGTACAGTGATTGATTGATTGACTATTACTTTAATATTCACCCAGAGGTAGCTGTCATCGAATACACCGACTGGCTTGACGATGCAGTTAAGGTCTTGGTGCCTACAAAAAAACCTCAGGGAATAGGAGTATCCCTTCTGCCCACTGGTTCTCTGATGCACTACGGAAGGAAAAGCAAAAGTGCCGTCGACTAGAAAGGCTTTGGAGAACGAACTACCACATATCAGATCGAGAGGTATATAGAACCACCCTTTCACAATATAAAAACTTATTGATATCAGAGAAAAAGGACTTTTTCATTAAACAGATTGAGAAAGCAAAAAATGTGTCTAAAGAATTATTTGCGATAGTAAATCAGCTAGCAGTACCCAAGAACATAGGGATTAAGGCGCAACCAAAAGTTTTGTGATGATATCGCAGCAGCCTTTAAAGCCAAAGTCCTGGACATTTTTAAGGTCTTTGAAGATACTTCAGGCCACTTTCCCATTACTTGAACAGTACGCCCTGAGTCTATAAATAACATCCTCCTCTGGTTCTCCCCTACATCCTTAGCGGTAGTGGAAAAATATATAAGAGAAGCAAAGTCGGGGTCTCCTTCTGACCCATGCCCACCTGCGTTTCTGAAAGAAATAGCGGAAGTGATGAGACCTGGCCTCATTCCATTCTGGTAATTTTCCTTCCAGATGGAAAGAGTCATCCATCCTTCCATTGCTAAAAAAAAAAACAATCTGGATGGATCCAACCCGTATAACTATCAACCTATAACTTGGCTGCCACTGCCAGCAAAAATAATCGAAAAAATCATGAATATGCAGCTATCTCAATTTATTCGTGAAAACAATTTGCTCGATCACTCCCAGTTTGGCTTCCATTACGAGCATAGTACAGAAATTGCACTCATCAAAGCCTCAGAAGAGATCAGAGAGGTGATGGATAGAGGAGGTACAGTCGCCCTTATGCTCCTCGATCTATCAGCCGCTTTCGATACCACGGATCACTCTCTCCTGCAGCAGCGGCTGGAGAGCTTGGGGGTCAGGGGAATGGCATTAGCCCTGCTATCCTCCTTTCTCAAGGACTGTAGACTAACAGTATCAGTAGATGGGTATCACTCAGAGCCGTATACCCTCCCCTGCTGAGTGCCACAGGGCTCTTCCTTAAGCCCTTCTCTCTTCAATGTCTACATCTCTGAACTCGCTCCCCTGATCCGTGACTTTGGGTTTAGTCTGACGTCCCACGCCGACGACACCCAGATAGTGGTGGCTACCTATAAGAATCAAGCCGCTCCCGCTCAACAATTTCAGAATAGCATGAGTGCAATAAATAGATGGATGAGTACACATTGTCTCGAACTCAAATCTGATAAAACTGAGGTCCTAATTTTGGCAATATGCACCCCAACTGGGGCAAACTATGGTGGCGGGCAGAGATCCGCGAATCACCTAAACCAGTGCACAAGGCAAAACATTTGGGAGTATGAGTATTTCCGTGTTGGCGGGAGCGTGAAAGATCGCGTCCCACCAAACTTTTCTGAACCTTCGCGTCTACTATTTGGAATTTCTAACTGTTTTGTCTCAACTTACCACAGTGAACAACTTAATGTCGCTCGGGACTGGACGAGTGATACACTTCAAGTGCCTCTCTTACTTCAGCGATTTTAGGTTTGACGAATTTCTTCATCAACTTCACAGCTAAGAAACTATTTATTCAATCACAGTACAGTTGTCTATTGCCCTGAGGAAGCCTTATTCAGGGTGAAATGGGTTGGCTGTATTAGTGCGTCGTTGTTTTGAACAAAGCAACTATTAAAATATTGTGATTGAGGCCATTGAAGAGTCCGGAAAAATCCTTTCCTTTTATAGCATTTTATGCTGTTGTACCTTTGTGTTGCCTCTCTGTGATTTTCTTTTGACAATAAACTAAAACCCTCACATCAGACAAACGCCATTGTCTCCGCCTCCCATTTTCTTATTAAGAATATAAGGAAGATCTATCCTTGCAGACACAAGAAAGATAGTGGTAACATTGCTTATCCAATCAAAATTAAACTACTGTAATGGGCTTTATTTGAACATACTGAAGCAATGCTTAAAAAAACTTCAGACTGTTCAAAACACAGCGGCTCGGCTGCTCGTTAACATTCCTAGGCACAAATCCGTCTTCAAAGAGATTCGCTGCCTGCACTGGCTCCCTGTATTACAACACATCCAATTCAAGGCCCTGTGTCTGGCATACAAAGCACTAACCCATACAGGACGCCCCTTTCTTCAAAATCTATTTGTCTGGTATGACCAGCCAGATAACTTCGTTCCACAGGGGCCAGACTCCTGACAGTACCCAGAATTCAATTGTCGCACTGGGACGGTTGCAGTTTTCTCTACGGCACCTCTAAACTCTAAGTTTATCTATCCATATGTTCTACTCCTTTCCATGCAGGGCAATGGCATATTGTTATGGCACGAAGTGGGCAGATATAATACTTTAGGAATCTCATGCTAGTAGTTTCAGGAATGGAAAGACTGGTCAGTAATGAGGTTATACATGTGACAGTCTGCTCACTGAGTATAAAGACATGTCCCAGTTAACCCTACACTGAGGGTACTCTGTTGACTTCCAGAGAATTCTGGATAGACCTTTAAGCCCCTTTGCCCCACCCACAAATGCTTGTGCATGAATTCCCCAGAATACCTCAGCAACGCATGACGATGTTGCATCCCTGGGCACATGCTTAACACTTCCAGGCACACACTACCTCACTACCCAAAAGATGCAGTAGGTGAGAAGGCCGCCACTCTGTTGTCCAATGACCCTTCCTATGTACGCTCTCCCTGCCAATATATGAGGTAAAACTAGCCGACCTACAGAAAAAAAAGTAAAAGCTCCTCTCTGTTAATGTTGTGTCTGCCTCTCTTTCAGCTGGGCACGGCTAAAGGGTATTGATGTCTTTGTCTTACACTTGGAGTTTCTACAATTTCTCACTGTGTTTTGTAAAAAAAAAGATCTGACCCGTGGTTATGATTTACAATAATTCTGACATTGACCGTGAAACTGACTATAATTGTATTTCTTTATCTGATTGTTTCTTTGGTCACAGGTCAGTTTGCAGGGCTGAGCGCACTGTCGGGATGTCACTCTCCTCAAGTAAGTATTAAAACATGGTGCACAAAAGCTGCTGCCAATAATCTCTATTGGCATTTGTTGTTCTCACTGTTGTGCTGTATTCATACACGTGCTAAAAGTTAACATGATGGTCCGAATACGTGCCTGCTCATCTAATTCAATTTAAGATTCTGATGTGATGTAATGGCATCCACAAACTCCTTATGTAAAAGAGATTGATTTAGCATACACAACCCCCAGCACTCTGTTGCCACTTTCTTGGCCTTTAGCGCTATATAAGTTCTGTGATTGTGATTGATTGATTGATATTCCCCATTGATCACGGTTTCCAAATCCAGCCAGAAAAGATGCAATTCTGTCACCTTCTGTTAGAGCCTCCGACTATGTTAGAGACAACCAGGCGCTCAGGCGAGTTAAACTGTTCATCCTGAAGCTGGTGAAATGTTTTTATTGGTGAGGAACACCCAAATCCTTGTTTCAACAGGCTGTGGATACAGGTTTAAGGGTAATTAAGACACATTGAGTGTGAATCTCAGGTTTGAGGGGCAATATTTCGTGACATTTCTGTAGGAATAGGTAATCATGGTGCTTTTTAAACAATATAAGTTGTGAAGTATTTTAGGGCAAATCCAAATGATAGCAACAGTAAACCTTGTTAACATTTGCACACACATTACCATTCTGTGGAAATAAAGATTTTATTTACAAATCTCAAGACGTGAATTGCAATCTCGCCAGGTTTTCAGTTACGCAGTTCAAAGATTTCTGTTACTTAAGTAATGCAAGCTTAATTCTCCCATATTTTGTTCACAGTACATGTTCTATCTTACCACTGTTGAAATCCCCAGGTCATCGTGATCATCCTCCGTGGCACTACTATTACCATAATCAATGACTTCACCACCAAGATTATAGTATTCAAACCCAGCAGAAAACATGGTTGAACCAAAACCATATCTGTCAGGTACACTGATTGGGCCCTTTTACTGTAGGGCGCACTGTCCCTGTTTGCGTCGTGGCACGCCTTTAAGTAGGTGAACCAAAACCATATCTTAAGACTGTTTGGGGCCGTATTACTGTAAGGGCGCACTGTCCCTGTTTGCATTGTGGTACACCTTTAATGTAAGTGTGCCAGGTGCAAACAGGGATGGTGCACCCTATTACTGATGTACCAAAGTGCTCCTTGGGTACAGAAAGTGGACATTATGCCTTGGGGGCACTTTACATAATATAACCCCTGGTGGGACTGAATATATATTGTTGAAGTTTAACAGTTCCCTAGCCATATTTGTTTAAAGCTGTGAACAAACATTGGAATGCTGGATCTCTGGGCTTCTACTGGCCATTAGAAGCCCAGAGCACCCCATTATTTTTAATGGAGCTCCTAACATCCCATTGTTCTAATAAATCCTATTATTACGCAGCTTGAAACAGCTCACGTTGTGGTGTACACTGGCTAGTGTTATAATACATGGGATCTTGTTTTTCCCGTATAAAAGACATTCTCTATTCTCCGTATTACAGGTGACTTGTGATGACTCTAGTCTCCAGTAATAAAGAAATGACGTAGCTGCTCAATTGTAATAAGTTATTACAGTTTAGTTCTGACATCACAGTGCCTGCTGCCAGAGCCAGTAGCAGCTGTGAAAGGCAGTTCACAGAGTATAATTTACGGTCAGGTGTAAAACAAGGAACACGGGAATTGGCATTTCTTTTTTCTGATATATTTTTCTAAAATGAAGTGGAAAGGAGATATTTATGACAACTATTTTTTGAAAAATTTCTCTTTACTTACATTTTGTAGTTTTTGATGATTCAAATTACCAATAATCACGTAACCTGTTCTACCACAATTAGACTAGGAACAGGTTTACCACAATCTTGCAATTGCACTGGTTGCCAACCCTTGGAGTGCATATCCCATATTGCTAGTCCATTATCAAACTCCACATTATCTGTGCCACAGGAGCCTCAAGGAAAAAGAAAATAAAACAATATCTGATAGACATATAGCTGCAGATTCCTTACCGTTGAATTTCCCAGGCGTCAAACTGCATCCACAAGATTTTTCTTCAAGCAGTACTGCTGAGCGCCAGTAGGTGGCATTGGTCAGCTCTGCATGACGTTGTCTGCGTCATCTGCACCGTAGTGAGTTCTGCGTCACCTATACAGACACCATCTCGCCGCACTGACGACAGTTCTTCTCTTTGCGCGCCAGTCAAGCGCTGTTCCATGAAGAGAGATACCTTCTGTCACTTTTTGACAGACTTTTTTTGACCGCTTTTAGTGTGTAGGTTTTTTCCATCATGTCTAGGAAGACTTCTGAGTTCACACCGTGCGGCTCCTGTCACCACACCATGTTGGTGACGGACCCGCATCTGGTTTGAATGTAGTACCTGGAGTGCGACCACGATTCGAAGTCGGGTTCCGACTGTCTGGCCATGGCTCAGAAGGCTTTGAGGGAGCAGTCCCTAAAGCTACGTGGCCCGGCAGTCGACCCCGCATTGCATGACTCCTAGGGGTCTGGATCATAGTCCCGGTTGAGAGGAAGGTCTGGGAGCTAGTCCAAGAGTCTCACGCCCTCTTCGTCCCACTCCAAATCATAGGGACACTCAGGTAAGAGGCGCAAGAAGCAAAAGAAGTCGAAGCATGCATGCTTTGACTTCTCCAGTCCGTCGGCCGACATAATAGAGATGTCTCAGTGTTCTATGTCTCGTTCTTCGGAACCTGTACCTGGGTCGGCTTTGCACCTCCTGGATTTTCCAGGAGCCGGAGCAACCCCCACCCAACTCCAAGAGTTCTATGAGGCTGTACGCATTATTTTTGAGAGGCCTGACCCTACCAATGCGTTTTCAGACAACAGGTTGTCAAAGGGGGCTGCATCTCGTTCAACATCAGTGGCTTTGTACCCAATGTCCCCCTACGGATCCGGGGATGAATTAAATCCAGTGCCGGTCGAGCCATTGCGACCTTCCCGGACGCCCATGCTCCCAGCACTGCAGTTGCCCCCCAGTGATGCCAGCCCAATTCTGATTCCTGATGACCCGAAACCGCATCGACCGACGCTGATACCAGTACCATTAGAACTTCTAGGTTAGTTTGTTTCCTTAGCCCTATTCTGAGGGGCTAGAAGTGAGCCTGAGCCGTATTCTGCGGGGCTAGGAGTGAGAGAACATTGGGAGGGGTCTCTGGACCCTATAGAAGACCAGCCTTATCAAAAAATGGACTGATATGAGTAACTGGGTAGGACCAGTGGATTGGACACCTCTCCAGATTCTGGCATGCTTTCTTCCCCTACAATGGCTGTGGTTGAGGGAGCATCCTTTCCTATGTTTTTGTGAAGGGCGGCTGCGGTCTTGGACCTTCAGCTCCCTTCCATGGTGGTCAAGACTAATATCTTGACAGAGGTCCTGCAGCTTGGTGTCTTCTCTTCGGGAACCCTTGCTACCCTTTAATGGGGCCCTTACAGATGTCCTACTGGGAAATTGGTCTAAGGCCAGCGCAGGGGGTCCTGTGAATAGGACAATTGCCCACCGCCCCTGCCCAGTACCAGGCGATCCAAGTTTCCGCACAACCCACCCTACCCCAGAGAGCTTGGTGGTCCAAGTCTCTACTTCTCATGGCATGTTCCCTTCTGCTCCCCCGGACAGGGATTCCAAGAGGCTGGATAGTTGGAGTAGGAAAATGTTTGCTTCCACCAGCCTTGGATTGCAGTCGGTGAACACCGAACGCTTATTGGGCTGTTATCCCCACTCTCTGTGGGAAACCCTTGTGCAAGTGCTGCCACAGGTCCCAGAGGAGGCCCGGGACATCCTCTCCCAAGCAGGTTCAGACGGGACAGATGCTGAAAAGTTCGCCATCCATTGTGGTCTCGACACGACCGACTCACTGGTCACAGCGATTTCATCAACGGTGGCTGTTTGACACCATGCCTGTCGAGAACGCCTGGCTTTTCGGGACATGCTAGGCCTCTCTCATGGACATGCCCTTTGATGGCACCCGTCTCGTCGCAGACAATGCAGACATGGTGCTGGAGCACTTTAAGGACTCGCTGGCCTCTCAGTGGCCACACGTCCACAGTCTGCATTTTGCTACTATTGTGGCTACAGAAGAGGCTTTCAGCCATGCCAGCCCTATCTCAGCCACAATGCAGCACAAGTTCAACTACCGCCTGGCGGCCGAGAGCGTTGCTTGTTCCAACCTCGTGGGTTGGGCGGCCGACGGTCATGTCAGTCCACCCCCCATCCCCACCACAGCCTGAGCCACCAAGCCTTCCTAGTCTTACCCTTCTCGATCATGGGCAGCCAGTTGGTGGCAGGCTCAGCCATCACCTACACCACTAGCAGACCATCACGTTAGACAGGTGAGTCCTGCATATAGTCTGAAGGGGATACTACTTCCCCTTCAAATTAACCACCCTCCATGCCTCCATCTTATGACCGGCTGATGGAAGATCATCTTGTTTTGCTTCAGGAGTAAGTCAAGGGAGCCATAGAGAAGGTTCGGCACAAGAAGTAGGCTGGTGTTGTTATTCCCACTACTTTCTGTTCCCAAAAAAGGACAAGGGCCTTCGTCCTGTCCTAGATCTATGAGCTATCAACTACTTCCTCAAAAAGAAAAAGTTCAAGATGCTAACATTAGCTCAGTTCGTGTCTGCCTGATACCCGGGAAACTGAATGGTAGCTTTGTACTTGCAGGATGACAAGTTCCCCATTCCCATCTTGCCTACTCATCGATGCTACCTCCGGTTTACCGTAGCCCACGAGCATTTTCAGTTCACTGTGCTCCCCTTTGGCCTCACCAGCTCCCCTCAGATGATAATCAAAGGTGATGGCGGTGGTCACAGCTCATCTGCGCAGATTAGGGGTGTCAGTTTTCCCCTATCTTGATGACTGACTGTTGAAGGCGGGCTCGCCCCAAGCTGTCATTTCCCACCTCCAGATTATGGCGTACCTCCTGCTTTCGATGGGGCTCTCTATCAATGTGCCGAAGTCACACCTGACTCCCTCTCAGAAGCTTCTTTTCATCAGAGCTGTTCTGGACACAGTACAGTTTTGGGCTTCTGCATCCTGTTAGTGACTCATGCCAGATGGCATATGCGGGCCCCCCAGTGGGACCTGAAGTTCCAGTGGGCGCAGCATCAGGGGATTCTTTCCCACATGGTCCAGATCTCAGAGGGAACGGTACAGGAATTGCAGAATGGATTGACAAACCGCAGTTGAGTCACCAGCAGACCTCTCTCCCTTCCCCAACTAGATCTCACAGTGGTGACAGATTTGTCACTTCTGGGATGGGGCGGCCATCTGGGAGAGGTGTAGATCAGAGAACTCTGGTTTACTGCAGAATCCGGACTCCACATCAACTTGCTGAAGATACGAGTGATTTGTATGGCATTGAAAGCCTTCCTTCCTTCCATCAAGGGGAAGCTAGTGCAAGTGTTCGCGGACAACACCACACCCATGTGGTACTGCAACAAACAGGGCGGGGTGGGGTCATGGAACCTTTGTCAAGACACCCTGCGCCTCTCGACTTGGCTGGAACAGCGGGGCATATCCCTGGTGGTTCAACACCTGGCAGGTTCACTGAAAGCCAGGGCGGACAAACTCAGCTGTTGATGTCTAGAGGATCATGAATGGTGTCTCAATCCGGAGGTGGCGCAAGGTCTCTTTCAGCAGTCAAGAATTCCTTGGTTAGATCTGTTCACCTCCGCCTAGAACGTGCAATGTCAGCAGTTTTGCATGCGATAGTTTCCAAGGTGGATCTCGCTCTGAGACACTTTTTTGTCTTGAATGGAGTTCTGGCCTCCTGTACGCCTTTCTGCCCATACCACTCCTGTCCAGAGTTCTCAAGAAGATCAAGAACGACCGGGCCTAAGTCATTCTTGGGGCTCTGGACTAGGTGTGGAGAGTCTGGTATCCACAGCTTCTCCAACGGAGCATTGATCCCCCGATCAGGTTTCTCCTTCAGGAGGATCTTCTGTCGCAGCAGCAGGAAAGGGTTCTCCACCCCAACATGTCAATTCTTCGCCTTCTTATGTGGAGACTGATCGGCGGCAGTTGATAGCATTCGGCCTACCTCCCGAAGTATTGGCAACTAGGCATCCCCCCACCAAAACAGTCTACACCTGCCGATAAAACAAACATATAATATATTGTACAGAAAAGTCTATCAACCCTCTCTCTCCTTCCCGTTCTGATATTTTGCTTTTTATTTTATCCCATGCCCAGCGGGGCTCTGCTGTGGACACTCTAACAGGGGACGTTTCAGCCCTGTCTGCCTTTGTGAGGCTGCCACACCTACCCTCATTATTTGAATGTTCCATTGTAAATCGGTTCCTCAAGGGACTTGTACATATGTTCCACTCTTCCCCTTTCATTATGCCTCAGTGGGATGTTAATGTGGTTCTCACCTTCCTAATGGGCGCTCCGTTTGAACCTCAATACAATTTATTTATTTATTTATTTAGAGTTTTATATAGCGCAAACATGACCCAAGAGAATATCAGAGCACTTTACAAATGATCAGGGTGAGAGAAACAGGTAAGGCTGATAATAAAAACATTCGCAATACCAGTACAGGAAGTAGCAGTACCTAGGTGATGATGAAGAACTCCCACTAGTACAACATCGCCCTTTATTAATTATATGGGTGAGAGAAACAGATAAGGCAGGTAATTATAACCAATAATACCAATCAAAATAACAGTACAGGAAGTAGTAGTACCCAGGTGGGGTGAAGAACTCCCTCTAGTCCAACAGAACTGGCCAAAGTGTCAGGAGAAAGAGCACAAGTGCTGGCAGTGTTCATTATCGGTGCCAGAGAGTAGGGATCATGGGAGCTAGAGCAAGAATATGTTCACCCATAGCACTTTCACTTGTTTTTTGAAAGATGCAGGTGACGGGTTAATTCTGATTTCAGATGGTAGAAAATTCCAGATTCTCGGGGCAATGCCCGAGAAGGCTTGATTGTAAGTTTGTTTCAACAGTAAAGACGTGGTGCTTCTTGAGGTCCAAGAACCACCAAACCGCTCCAGTTTGTATGCAGTGTACCTCTAGGTAGTGGAATGTATGGCTTTGTGTGTCATGCAAGCAATTTTTCAATAAATTCTTGCCTCGTAAGGAAGCCATTTTAGTGATTTCAAATCAGGTGTGATGTGGTTCTTGCATTTAGATCCAGTAATGAGCCTTGCAGCTGAGTTAAGCCAACTTTGATCTAGGAAGGCACTAGAGGGTTATATTTCCATAGTCCAGCCTGGAAATCACTAGTGCTTGAACAACTGACTTGAAGTCATCAAGGGGGAGGAAGGGTTTGATTTTCCTTAAGATGCTCATTTGGAAGTTAGCTCCTCTGGTGGTTGAGCTGATGTGCTCCTATATGTTCAATTTCTTGTCAAGCATTATTTCCAGTGATTTCGTGGAATCCTTGATGTGCGGAATGCAATTGAGGGCTGTTAAATGTTTCATCAATTCAGCAATGTCGAGTGATTGTTTGGAGGGTGCAATTAAAAGGAATTCGGTTTTGAGAGTATTTAGTTTGAGGTGGGTGTAGGTCAACCAGTTTTGAGTTCTTTATAGAGTTGCGTTGAGAGACCTATTATCTTCAAGGGGGGAGATTTTCAGGTAAAGTTGGGTGTCAATGGCCTACATGTGATAATTGATGTTTGATGATTCCAAAATATCGGTTAACAGCTCCATGAACAGGTTAAAGAGAGTGGGTGAAAGCGAGGAACCCTGCGGTACCCCTAACAAGACAGTTGGGGAGTTGGACAGGGAATGATTAATCTTTTTTTGGGGGGATCTATTGTGGCGGAAGGAGGCGAACCAGTCTAGGATGGGACCGGAAAGCCCCATCTTGCGTGCCAATAAGTCAAGGAGGCTGTCATGTTTGACAGTATCAAATGCTGATGAGAGGGCGAGGAGTATTAGAAGGCAGGATTCAATTTGATCAAGCATCTGTCACATATCATCAGCTATGCGAGTTAAGGCCAATTCAGTGCTGTGTCCCTGACGGAAGTCAGATTGGTATTGGTTTAGAGTTGGAATTGCTCTATGCAATTGCATAGCTAGGCACGAACACATTTCTCAAGGAGCTATGAGAGAGTTGTCCGCTGTGTGTTTTTTAAGAATGGGGGTTATCTGTCCGACTTGAGGCAGTCTGGTATAGTGCCTAGAAGTAATGAAGTGTTAACTATTTAACTATTTTGGTCCAGAGTCACTGAAGATATTCAAAGGAAGCGGATCACTGAAGTGGTTTGAAGGTTTAAGTGTTGACTGGATTTTTAGTATGGTAGTTTCATCAAATGCTTTGAATGAACACCATGAGGCATTATTTTTTGGTGGGGTGCAGGCCACATGGGTGTGTGGAGTTGATGTGTGAAAGGACCGGGAGGAGATCCAATGCAGTCCGTAAGTCGCTTTCAATCTTTTCTATCTTTCCCAGGAAGAAGGTGGCAAGTTCTTCGCAGTTAGGCTGCAGATTAGACCCAGATAGAAGGTTGGGTTGCCTGTAAGATTGCAATATAAAGTTCAAAAAGTTTTTTAGGTCAGTTCCTGGTGTGTTTAGCTGTTTCCTAAAGAAGTTTGCTTTTGAACTACAAATGTGTTTGTTGTAAATGCATCTCAGAAATCTTAGCTGCTTGAGGTGTTCAAGAGAGGGGAAGAATCCCCATGACAGTTCAGCCAATTTTAGATTGCATCTTTCAGCTTTTAGGCTACCATTGTACCAAGGCTTGGAGTCTTTGGTGGACACTCTTTTTAGTTGGACAGGTGCAATAGAGTCTAGAATGTTTGTCATTGAATTATTGTAATGATCAGTAAGGACCTGGACATCTGGCAAGTCCTCAGGAGTGGGTAGGATGTAATTGCTGATAGATGTCAGTTCATTCAGGTTTATGTATCGAGTGCTCCTTTTCTACTGTCTGTTTTTTTAATTTATTTGAGCCGATTTTGAGGACAGCAATTCAGGAATGAGGAAAATAATGCAGTGTTGGTCAGTCCAATCACAAGGAACGCTAGATTCAAGTTGAATGGACTTGGCCTTAGAGATGATTAGATCCAAGGTCGCTCCCAGGTTGTGGGTGGAACTATCGCAGATTTGGATCAGGTAGGAAAGTTTCTAGGCTAATTACTGGTTGGCCATTTGTGTCATTCCAGTGGGTTCCAAATGTCACCAATGAAGATCTGGGCACAGTGTAGACCAGAGTTGGTCATGATGATTTCCATAATTTGTTCAATGAATGGGAGATTATCTCCTGCAGGGTGGTTATACACATGCAGTTTGCATCGAGGTCTATCATTACACAAGGTATCGATGCCTTGATATTCCCACGAGGTGAGAGTGGCATTTTGTGTTGCTTCTCAGAGATACTGTTGCAGTGAATACAGGCAATACCTCCCCACGTCTGTTCGGTCTATCTAATCTGATGATGTTGTACCTAGGCGGTACTAGAATGTTGAGAGATGGTGAGGAGGAGTCATTTAGCCATATTTCAGTCAGGACTAAGAGGTCGAAATCATGTGTACGTATATGGTCAGTAATATCTGCCGCTTGATTAGATGCTGATCTGCAATTGAGTAGCATACATTTCAGGTGGAGTATTAAGACAGCGTAGGAAGCCTGAGTGATGGGAATGTGCTTGAGGTTGGTTGCTTGAGGTTGGAATTGTTAACTGCTCAAGCCCTAGGTTCTCTCTGTGGATTTGACCCAAGTTGTCTGGGGTGTCGCAGTGTTTAGATTTGCATGAGAGGAGGAGGGAGTAAATACTTTTGTCCGATAGCTTATCTTTCATCCTGACAGGCCTGGTTGAGGCGATAGGGTAGTGAATTGTTCTCCAGGTCCAATGCGGAGACATTGTGGTTTCTGAGATCCCATTGGATGTGCGGGGTTGACATCTGTCTCACACGATTGTTGTTGGAATGTGAAAGGGAGTGTCTGTTCTTACCCAGTGACCTGCTGAGGCAACAATAATTAGCTAGCTCAGAGATGAAGGATATTAGGCATTGTTTGTCAGCGTTAAGTTGATGAAGCTCTAGAGAGATCTCAATAAGTTTGGAGTCAAGTGTGGTGTTGGAACAGGTGGCCGTGATGTGTGTTTGGGGGCCAGGGGAGAGGGTGCTCCAGCGTCTGGTGATAGGGAGCAACTGATTTGGGAGAACCAGGGGAGGCGAGGCAGGAACAGAGATGGAGTCATGATTGAGGAGTGGGGGGCTGGGACTAATGAAGTGGTTGATAAGGTGTGCTAAGGAGAGAAGAGCCATGTTATTGGTCATGTTAGGGGGTTTCAAGTTTGCAAGTGTCATGAATTGTTCCAAAGGGAGTCTCACAGGTGTATCAGTGGTGACAGCTGGAGTATGTTCAGAGGTCACGGGCAGAGGTGCCCCCTCTGGCTGCTTACCATCAAAACAGCCTTTTTAGCGGCAATCACATCCACCAGGAGGGTGAGCAAAATGCAGGCTTTGTCATCAAAGCCTCCTTACAGGACAATATTCCCTGACAAGTTGGTTCTTTGCACTAGGGACTCTTTCCTTCCGAAAGTGGTAACACCATTCCTTGTGGGGTAATCGGTCACATTGCTCACTTTCAATGATCTGCTGCATCCCTGTAAGGAAGAGGAACAACTCCATCGTCTGGATCCAAAAAGAGCATTGGCGTTCTACCTGGACCACACTAAAGAATTCCGGCTCGACTACCAACTCTTTGTGGTTTATGCTGGGGCATAGAAAGGTTGTGGAGTGCAGAAGAGAACTATCTCACAATTAGTCGTCCTCTACATCAAGATTTGCTACGCTCCGGCAAAGAAACAGCCTCCTGAAGGTTGAAGAACTCTTCCACCAGAGCTAAGGCTGCTACCACCGTGTTGGAATGTGAAGTTCCAGTTCTTTACATTTGTCAGGCAGCAACGTGGGCATCCCTGCACACGTTTACCAAGCATTACTGCCTCAATGGTTAAGTCCACAGGGAAGGCCTCTTTTGCCATTCAGTCTTGCAGGACATTCTGGTCTAAACTTGTCCGCAGTCCCTCCTCCGGGGATGGAATTGCTTGTGTATCGATTAAAAGTTAAGGAATCTATAGCTAGATGTCTATATCAGATGGACAAGTTACTTACCTTCGGTAACGCCTTATCTGATAGAGACATGATCTGGCCGCAGATTCCTTACCAACCCACCCATCCTTCCCACACTGCGGACAGGTTTCTAAGGTCAAAGCTGATCCTTTTCAGGGCCTTAGTTGTTAAAACACACCAATGTCAGTGCACTTCATGGCTCTGTACTTCTGGCTTGGAAAGTAGTGAAAATTAACTGACATCAGCGCGCCGAGGTGGTGCCTTTAAAGGTGACGCAGACGTCATTACGGCACAGACGATGTAACGCGGAGTCGGCCGACACCACATACCAGTGCGCAGGGGTATTGTTCTAAGAAAAATCTACCGGATCTAGTCTGATGTCTGGGAAATTCAAAGGTAAGGAATCTGTGGCTAGATCATGTCTCTACAAGATAAGGCATTAACAAAAGTAACTAACTTGCCCACCTAAGCAATTAAAACATAACACAGTGTTATCACTGTATAACCATACAACTTTCATTAACACATTTTACTACTGTCTGCTTTGCTCATTAGTCTGATACTCAATCAGTTGTTAGGTCCCATGTAACCCATACTATGCTATCGTTCTAAGTTTAACAATGGGGGTGAAGATAATGTTTCCTTGCTGGAATGTGACAGTGTGTAAACCACAATCCTCAGCTGCTCGATATTCAGTTTGTGATCTCCATAGTTCAAGACGTTCTCATGTGTGGTTTGGCCTCTACTGCCTGTATAGATGTGTCCCAAACCATACCTACTGTCGCATCCCCTTCCTCCTCTGCACATCGACAAGTGTGTTGGTCTCAGCAGTAGCCTACTTCCATAAGTCCCTAAGCCAGACTCCTACCCAAAAGGCTTTTGGCAATTTCCACATCATTGCTATACAGCATTTAATCAGAACCAGAGCTAGTTCTGTGAACTTAGTCTTTAAAGATCTAGACATAAGGCTTAATAGGCACAGTGAAGGGTCTAGATTCCCCGTCTTCCCAGATATTTCTCCCAGTGCCCCTAGAACTTTCTCACAGAATTGTGCTATTACGAGGTATCGCCGCACCATATAGAAGAAATCTGTGTCGACCTGGTGACAGCAGGGACAGCAAGATATTGCTCTCTCAAACGTATGTGCAATGTTTTTGGGTTGGGGTACATGCGATATAGGTACTTACATTTGTGGATTTCAATCTGGGGTTCCGAGAGACCTGCTGCGCATACTCTTGAGCAAGGGACCATGTCTTACCTGTAATATCTTGCTGTAGACATTGCACCCACTTGTCCCATACAGTCCGCTCCTCAGGCTTTCAGCCAACGTATGTGTTCTCTGAACCCAAGACCCCTGAATCATTCATATATTTCTACTCACGCCCCATATTAGGTTAGAGAGGATCGTGTTCAGCTGTTTAAAGAAGCGATAGGGTAGTCTTAACAGGAGCACATAGGAAAATATGCAGCCTGGGCAGGACAAGCCTCCTTACTATTGCTAATGGCAGCAAGATCCAGAACTTGTTGGACTGGTGCGTTGCCATAACCACTCTACCCAGGTTGCCCTCAATAAGACCTTCATCTTTGTGGTTCACGCCCATATATTTAATGGAGTCAAATCTCCATTCTGATCTTGTAGGAAGTGTCTCATTGCACTCCACCTCTGACAATTGGAGTAACGGGAACAAGCATGATTTATTCCAGTTAATTTTCAGGCCTGAGTTATCTCCAAATCCGTCTAAAATGCTAATTACCTCCGGTTCAGCCTCACAACCATCTCTCATTTAAATAAGTGTGTTATCAGTGTAGAGTTATGTTATGCTGATTTGTAGAGCGCGCTATCACCCATGAGGTATCCTGGCACTCCCCGTCAATGAGAGTGAAACAGTCTGCCACCTATCACTCATTCTGATGCCCCAATTCACTCCATTGCTGCATAGAAGGCAATCCAGCGACTCCATAGCAATAGTAAAAATAGGGAGTGATAGTGGGCAGCCCTGTCTGATGCCCCAGCTTTCTGGGAGTTGCTCTGATATCGCCTGGCCTGTGTGCACACGTGCCATTGATTGGGTGTACAGTAACTGGATCATTTTCTCGAAGTTTGGACCTGCCACAGACTCCTGGTAGTCCACTCTGCCCAGCCTATCTACCAAGTCTCTGTGAGTCTTTCTCAAGTCTCTGATAACTTGGGCATCACCTGAGTCATGTGCCAACTGAACCTATTTGTTGTGGATTACCTCTTCCGCTACCAGACTGTCTGTATTGAAGCCCTTCCTGACACTGTATGTTGTTTTTAAGCAAATTCCCCGCATCATTCTGTCATCCCAACCCTGGGTGTTCCCTCATTGTCTGCAAAGTATTCTGTTATGGGTTTGCCCAGTGTCTCCCTAAATGGGGTACCCGCTATAGTGCGGACATTCAATATCAAAATGGGTGTTTGTGTTTGTGTTCTGCCCCAGCCTAACACAATCTTGGGGGGAGGTTGTGGTCCAATAGTGCGCAGCCTATGTACTCTGTGTCCTGCCTGGTGTGTAGGCTGTGGACTTCAGAGTAGTATGAATATTCTCTCTGGAGGGGATGAATGTTCCTAGAAGGGCACATGAGGCCCAGCCTGGCTAAGACTGGGCTATCACTCGGCCCTCTGAGTTCTGGGGAGAATCTGTTAACCCCAGTGTCAGGAACATAGTTGAAATCCCCTCGCCATGTGTGCAGTATTTAAAGGTTATCAACTAGATAAGGAGTGAGGGAATCCAGGAATGCTGGGCGGTTACTGTTCTGGGAATATATTACGAACAAGACTAACGGGTCCCCATCTAGTAATCCCTCCACCACTCCATATCTGCCCTTGGAATCCACCCGCCTAGTCTGGATTACAAATGGAGTGCCATGTGAGATCCATAACAACACCTGTCCAGAATATGGTGAATACATTGTGCCTTCCATTTGGCCACTCCAGCTCATTGTCAGTCCTTGCAGTTCTATGGCTGGCATGTTTGTTTCGCGGATGCATGTGATGTGTATCCACTTGTGCTTCAGGTAAGTGTGGCTTTTGCAGGCGTGGCCATGCCTCTTACATTTCATGCCAGCATGTTGCAAGTCGGTAATGCATTTCTTTGTTTACTACCCATGCCACTTACTTGTACTGAACATATGTAGCAGGCTACAGGTTGACAGTAATAGCTCCCATGTACATAACCACAGACAGTGTGTGACTTGCATGGGAGAGGTTAATCAGCCAAAGACTAAAGTTAACATCCCCAACTCCCTCTACCCAGGTTAAGCAGCAACCAGCTCTTTGCCAGTCATAAACCATAAGTGAAGTTCTAATTTGTGTACTTTCTAATTGCACAATAAGGTTCATTGTAAAAGCAGGAAATATTTATGGCAACTTGTTTATTTGCTCTTTGCTTTATGTTATTAGAGGAAATATAGAAATCAAATCTCCCCTTGGGAAATCACCATAGCACATGCATCCGCAGCACACACCTTTTCAGACACCCTTCAAGTTAATGCCACATCAAGAGTTTACAAGCAAATCCAGTAACACATCAATAGAGAGAAATACAAAGCTTTAATGGTGTGTTCGCAGACACCATTTTTGATTGCAAATGATTGCAATATGTATATCAACAATAATGCAGTGATCATATCACCTCCATGGAATTAAAAACACTTATTTTAAAAAATGTAAATATTGCATTTAAAAAGCTACAATTCGGCACAAAAATAAATGATCACATTTAAATAAAAAGGTAGAGACAAAAAAGACAACAAACAATTGTCTATTTCATTAGTACCTATACGCTCAACCATTATACATGATACATGATGTTGCATTGAAATCATCATCTATTGTATCAAAAAATTATACAGATTCAGTTAATTAGTTAAGTCGACGTGCTTCGGTGCATTTCACAATGTATTGCCACCTTCTTCAGGACACACATATATATTCCTCCACATGTGTAGGGTAAAATGATTAAAACCTGTGAAGAAAATATAATACACATATTATGGTATTCGTGTAGCAATTGTTTTAATTACAAGGCTAAAGGAAATACTTATATTAACAAGACATCAAAACCCCAGTGCATCCCATACTGCAGTGGTACTGTCTCCAACCAACCAGTCTCAAACGCTATGTGACATCATGCAGTCATTGCTTCCATATCAGTCAAACATAGAATCCAGTAGTGTTGACACCCTTGTTCGTCACTTTATTTAAATTAGTTTACTTGCTAGCATCTCTAGTCTGTCATACTATTTACACTGAGGCCTTCATACATCATTCACTCTACTCATCAGCAAAGTGTAACACACTCCTCCATAGATATGAGTCGAAGTTACTTAATGGGACCAATAAGTAAATATTAGTGTCCCAGAAGGGCTTCTTATCCTAAAAGCTCAAGGCAGTTGTGGACGACCATCGTCCAAGAACGCATTCTAGAAGAAGTGAGAGCAACAAAATAAGCATATGTATCACTCAGCGCTATAGTTAGCTTCTATATTGCATAAAGCAAACTCATTTGCTCACCGTTGCTTAGTGTCACTTCAATATATGACCAGTTGACGAAAATGATGCAGACTGGAAAGTTTCATACGGAAAATGAATTATCCTTAAGGTTTTAGAAACAACCACTCAATTTGTATGAAAAGTGTTGAAAGCTGTTCATCTTCTAAAAGATAAAAGTGATAAATATATTTTTTTCCATTTACATATTTATAAATGATAACTAGTGCCCCTGTTCTTAGATGTCAGCAAAAGCAAGACCCCACATTATGTTTAATAGTAGGGTTGCCAAATTACCCTATTAAACATCTCTGGGGAGGCCATCTAACTCTTGATAGAACACGCTTAAGTACGCCTATCATATTAGTGACCATTCTATTACATAATCGGTGTTCATATGTTATATAGTTTGAAGCTCGGGACACTTAGACCCATATGTCCCTATCTTATTTTGCCATAATCCTGATGTCTAAATGAGCCCATTTATAGTCAAATGGCTTGACCTAAATATCCATGTGGTTTGTAATGGGGCACCCAGTCCTTTTAAAGATTCAAGCGGTCACTGCCTTGAACTGCTCAAGAGCGATTTTACCAAGCAGGCTCCTTTATCTACCTTCCTCATTGCGTGCATGTGGGTAAACAACAACACCGCCACCCGTGTGTATTGATTGTGTCTGTGGCATTTTGCTGATGTTTGCTCAACTGTTCCCTGGACTGCCCCCTGTACTCACTATAGCGTGTCTCATTTCAAAACGTGCGCATATCCCTGAAACACAATAAGGGACTCTACTGGTTACCTATGGAACGTCACTGCTTCCTAAATTGTGGTCAATGCGAGTAGTTCGGAAGAGAAACCCCTTCCACCTACCAAAGCCAGTGCTGCCCAACACTCGCTGATTGGGCATCCTAGCTTGTACTATATTATTGAATGAGGCAATACCTATAGAGAAAACCTAAACATGCTTACCTTTAACTTTCGTGCCGCAAGGACGCCAATATGCGTTCCTTTTGAGAAATACTCTCACTATCGCATGTACTATTTAAATACATCTCCATTGGCTAATTATCATCATGTGGTAATGACCATGTGCTTCAACATCTAGACCGGTTCGAAAACCCTGTTAGAAATACCTGGGCACCATCTTGGCCCCGAATCGTTCATGTCAAAATGTATATCTCGTAATCAGGATCACTACATCTAATATATTCCCATCTTCATAGATTAAGTGATTCTTAGCATGAGGATGTCTAAGAAATCTTCCCTATTGGTTGAAAAATAAATATGTTAGAATCTATATATTCTATATTGATAGTACAGACGAATTTATAAGTCTATATCATTTATTACTGTCTAGACAAACCGGCTATTTGCTAAATAATATATAGAGCTGTCTGCAAGTGTTGACCCAAATACCCCATCAGGGAGAATTGTTGCTCTTCCCCAGTGCAGAGAGCTATACAAACACTCACAAAGGGTTAAGTTCGGCTTACCTGCGCAGCGTTCGCGCGCAGGTAAGCTGAAGACACGCCGAAGAGTAGCCAAAGAGTAGCCCGTCTGCGCCCGTCCGCGACAGGACGGGACCAGGGACCATGGACCCTACTCTAACGGGCAAGGACTTCAGTGAGGTACATGGTATTACGTATACAGCTCAAGCACTAAAAGATCTGCAGCCAGTGTCCTTGGCAGGCTGTGCTCTGGGTTCTTGCCATGCCCTGAAGGCCCTTTTTCGTGTATCCACTGTCGCTTCCAGGCTTCCCATATTACCACTTCTATTGGCAGCAACACAGGGGAAACTTTAGTACCTAATGGTCTAAAAAGCTTTCTCCTGAATATCCGCTCCCTGCCCAAACATCACCTCGAATTCTGGAATCTTGTCAATACAGTAAAACCAGATATCTGTTTTTTAACGGAAACCTGGCTGAAACCGCATACGGTTCCTGCCATCACGTTGGGGGTCCCTGTGGGGTATAAGATCTTGAAATTTGATCGTCCAATCATAACTGGGGGCGGCATTGCCATAGTGTATAAAGAGGGTTTGAAGATTTCCATACTTGAACAAAGAAGTTGTTCTTTGATGGAAATTATGATCTTTAAGATCAGTTCGGCGTCGAAAGCCCACTGGAAGGGAGCACTGGTTTATCGCCCTCCTGGGCCCAGTACAGGCTTTACACTCTCTCTAACGGAACTATTGGCTCCGCATTTTAAGGCTAAAGAAGATTTTATTCTTTTGGGAGATTTCAACATCCATGTAGATATCCCCACTCACCCTGACACATTGGCTCTGCTTTCCGATCTTTGTTTACTAGGGCTTGAAATACAGAATATTGGCCCTACGCACATAGGGGGACACACCCTGGATTTAGTCTTCTCCAACTGCCCCAAAATTCGGTGCCGACCGACGACCCAAGTGAGCTGGTCAGACCACTTTATGGTCGAATTTTATCTTCTAGGCCTGGACAAGTCGAACCAAAAGCCCTCTCCCTGCAGTCTGGCGCAGACAATGTCACAAGGTGACAGCGGGGGAACTACAGAGGGTTTGGAAGAAACCCATTATCTCAGGGGCAGACAATGTGGAGTCTGCTTTATCTAAGTTTAACAAAGCTCTTTCAGAGGCGGTCGAACTGTTGGCTCCTCTGAAACTACACAAACAGTACCCCACATCCAAACAAGAGGTGTGGTATACTGAACAACTTAGATTGGAGAAACAGGGGTGCAGAAAACTTGAGAAAATATGGAGGAAAACCCACCCTGAGGAAAGCAAGAAAGCATACTCCAATGCTTTGTCTACCTATCATAAAAGTATCAGGTTGGCCAGGAGGAACCGTCTTACCTCACAGTTGGCAGAAGCGGGCAACTCCTCCAAAGAACTCTATAAGATTCTACAGACCTTTGTGAAACCGGTAGCTTGTGAGAGCCCTGATGACTTCTCCCAATCTCTCTGTGATGATATCTCTCTGTTTTTCGAGAATAAAATAGAGCTGATTTTTGAAAAATCACGAAGGCCACTAGACTCAGGAGTAACGTCATTACTGCTCCCCCATTGTCATTAATACATAATAGTGGCTCGCTAATTGCGTTTCCGGAGGTTAGTCATTCTGATGTCACCTCCCTGATTAGTCAAATCAAAACAGGGTCCCCTGCGGATTTTCTACCTGCTAAAATGGTTGCCTCTTTAGATAATCTGCTATGGCCCGAGATTCAGTCAGTAATAAATCTCTCCCTCAAGGAGGGACAAGTACCCCAAGAATGGAAGAAAGCTGTGGTGAATCCCATCCGGAAGAACGCAGCTTTGCCATGGACTGACCTTTCCAACCTCCGCCCCATCTCCCTTTTGCCTTATCTAAGCAAGATGACCGAGAAACATGTGAATACCGATTTGTCTAATTTCATCGAGGCAGCGGGAGGTCTTGACTATACTCAATCAGGGTTTAGACCTAACTACAGCACCGAATCAGCCCTTCTCTCCGTGACCGATAACATCAGGATGGCACAGGATAGAGGGGGCTCTATGATTCTGGTGCTGTTAGACTTGTCCGCTGCCTTTGACACGGTATCACATGATATTCTTCTCGGTCGTCTGCGGAAGGTGGGGATAGGAGGTTTGGCTCTGTCCTGGCTTGAGAGTTTTCTCTCGGGCCGCTCACAAGGTGTCAGATTGGGATCCCACTATTCTATCTCTAGGGAGCTCACTAAGGGGGTCCCACAAGGCTTATGTCTAAGCCCTACACTCTTTAATGTGTATGTGGCCCCCCTGGCTGACATTGTGAGAGCGTATGGGTTCACCCCAGTGTCATATGCTGACGACACTCAGCTTTTGTTTCCATTCCAGACCCTCACACCTGCAATTAAACAATCCTTTGCTGAAGGTATGAGAGCAGTGTCTGATTGGATGGCCTCTAATTGCCTTCAATGTAATATGGGCAAAACTGAGGTCATGCTCTTTGGGGAGGCCCCCCTTCTGTGGTCACCAGAATGGTGGCCACTGGACTTAGGACCGGTCCCATGTCCTAAGCAGGTGGTGAAGAATCTAGGGGTGCGGTTAGACCAGGCACTGTTGTTGAAAGAGCACGCAAACCAGGTAACCGGGTCCTGCTTCCGGGTCATCGGACTCTTGAGGCGCGTGTTTCCGTTTTTGCCTGACAGATACAGAAAGACCCTTGTCCAGACTCTTGTGGTCAGCAGGCTGGACTATTGTAACGACCTCTTTATATCTGCCAATGATGAACAGCTTGGCAGACTACAAGTGGCTCAAAATACTGCGGCAAGACTGGTCCTCAATGCTCCAGCTAGGTCACCCTCACGCCCCCTCCTGGAGAAACTTCACTGGTTGCCCATTCGGCAACGGGTCAAATTTAAAATCTGTTGTATAATAGACAAAAGCCTCTTTGGCTCGGGCCCTAAATATTTGGCTGAAAAATTCAACCTGTACAAGCCTGGACGTCTCCTGCGTTCCAGTAATCAACTGTTGCTTTAGATCCCTCATGTTAGGAGGGCTAGACAGGGAGGCCGAGCACTGTCATATAAGGGTCCCACCCTTTGGAACACGCTCCCCCTCACACTGAGGCAAAACACCAACCTTCAGGCCTTTAGGAAATCTCTTAAAGCACACTTGTTCCTGACATCCTAATTCTGTGCACCGCCTAGCTATATCTTGGGCACCCTAGAGGAACACAAGCGCGGAGATACCCCTTCGGGGGTCGAGTCCTGCGCTATACAAGCATACAAATAAATAAATAAATACTATCAACCTAAGTTTAGTGTACCATTCACCCAGATGTTGTTTTATAGAAATGCATAAAAGAAGTAGTCTCATCCGGAATCAGTTATGTGGTAAACCAATCCCACTCTTCTTTATTATTAAGGCCCAGTCTCATTGTGTTAAATTTGGACATGAACCATTGTTCCTTTAACTTCCTTCTCTCCTTTGTATTTCCTCTTCTCTTTTTACCAAATATTTTTTCCAAAATGAACCACCTTATGTCAATGCTCACGTGACCTTTTCTAAAAAGTGTTTTACTAGTGGGGCATTAGTCTTCTGTATGTTTATGGCTGACTTGTGTTCGCAATTTCTAAGTCTGAGTTCTCTACTTGTCTCACCCACGTATCCCAAACTACATGGCTACATCAGGAGATATACCACATTACTACTACGGCAGTAATTTACGAGTTGGCAGTGAATTTAGTGCCTTGATTTTCAATAGTTTGTGATGGCACATTGGTCACAGATACTACAGTTGCCACACCTGTATTTACCTGTAACTTTACGTCATTCCCAGGTTCACCTGTGTTTGGGGTTTTTCTTCTCTATGCGTTTGTCTAAGAGAGTTCTCAGATTTTGTATTTCGCCAAAATGTGAACAGTAGTTTTGCTAATCTCACTTTCTCATTGTCATTAAGCATATTCCAAATTGTATTGATGACATACTTGCTGGGATTGATTTTGTCTGAAAAGTGGCTTATAAAGACAATCATCTCCACAATTCTGTTTCTCGTGGGTTTGTTATAAAGTCGGGCCCTTTTAAATGAGTGATTAATTAGCGTCTTGGGGTAACCTCTATCTCTAAACTTCTTTTTAAGGTTTTCAGAATGTTTATAGAAATTCTCAGTGGATGAGCAGTTTCTTCGTAGTCGAAGAAATTGCCTAAAGGGGATGTTGTCTTTTTCTGCTTTTAGATGATGGCTTAAATAGTGAAGTAAATAACGTGTTCTTTTCGGTGGGCTAGCTAAATAGCTCCACATCCAAATGTCCCCTCGTTCCTTAACATCACATGAAACTGACCTAATATCTATTGGCAAAAACGAATAACTGCTTTTGATATATTGGGTTCTACTTTTATTCCTCATGCTAAACATTTTTTTTATTATATAATGTATAATAATGTGGCTATACAAAGGATCAGGCGCCATCGGTGCAAATACTGGACCTTGCAGATAGAATCTTGTAAGCAGAGCTGCCTAGGTTGTTAAGTCCCACTGGTGCAGGGCCCCCCACACTAGTTGAAATCTTAAGTAAATCCAAGCCAATGGTAGATGGGAAGTGTTTCTGAGAGAAGTAACACAAACACCATGATTAGCAAGGACATGAAAATGTCAGCAAAATATTTGGAGCACAGTATAGTTAACTCCTTTTCAGTTTCCAGCTGAAAAAAGATGGAACCATGATATAAAATATCTTATTGTGTAGTACCCAATAGTTATCCATGAAGCGTGCAAAGTCTATGTTTCACAGAGTGCTTAGAGTTTTATTGGTGTGGGACTTTGGTATGCTAATCTATACTACTATTATAAAGGAAGAACTTTGAGGCTTTGAGGCGGGTAAACTCGGAACCACAGCGCCAATCCACACACCCGATACATCGTTGTAATCCTCAGGGTGTGCAGATGGACATAGGCTATATAAAGTTAAAAAATATGTTATATTTAAAAAATTTCCATTATAAAAAAAGTAGTCCCCTCGAAGTAGCGCTGGCCACGACCTGCGTGCTGACGTCAGGAGCGCGGGGAGGTGCGGCGTCCAGGAGCGCGAGGAGGAGCGGCGGACATGGCGCGGGGGAGGAGCGGTGACGAGCGGCGGACATGGCACAGTGGAGGAGGTGAGGAGCAGCGGACCGGCGGGAGGAGTGGTGACCAGCGGCGAGGAGCGGTGAACTGAGGAGCGGCGGCTGAGGTAAGCGGGCAGGCGGGGGTCGGGCAGGCGGGGGAACGGATACTTACACCAAAACAGAAGGAGGAGCGGTGAACTGAGGAGCGGCCGCTGAGGTAAGGCTCCGGGAGACAATGTCGGGCAGGTCGGGGGTCGGGGCAGGCGGGGGATGGAGCGTCCGGGGGCCCAGGCTGCTGGGCAATGTCGGGGCAGGCGGGGGTCGGGGAAGCCTGATTGCTCCCGGACAAGGTCGGGGCGGGCTGCTAGTGCCGTATAAAATAAGAAATCGATGGGCCACCTCAAGCATGCTGCACAGGGCAAGATTTGAATTGTATTGTGATGGAGTGGGTTGTGGAGTAGATGAGTGGTTTGTGGAGTAAATGAGCAATGTACTTCAATTCATTCAGCTTATCAGCGGTATATGTTGAGTCTAACATAAGTTGCAAGCAGATAGAAAGGAACAGTCTTTCCAATTTGTGTAAGTTTCCATTTCTCATCTCCTAAGTAGGCCATGACCTGATGAAAACAAAAAATTATTGTGGAAATATAAAAAGAGTAAGAAGAGACGACTCTGTGGCTTATCAAATTTTTCTTATTTCCTTGCGAAGTTCTACGACTGAGTCTCCAAACAGAGGTCACCTCTGGGACCCCACCCCACAATCCCCCGCACCTGCCCCCACCCAAGGCCTTCGCATTGCACTGCACACATATATCTGAAAGAAACACGTTAGTTTTAGATTCCTTACCTTAGAATTACCCCCAGGCGTTAGACTGGGTCAAGAAAGTATTTTCGTCAGCAGTACCTCTGCGCGTCGGAAGGTGGCGTTGTTCGGCTCCGCGTTTGTCGTTGACGTCGTGTCGCTGGGATGAGGTCGCGGTAGCTACTTAGATGCCGCCCTCACGCGCTGACGTCAGTTCTTTCTTTTTCCACGTCAGCCAGTGCAGATCCAGAGACAGCGGTACTGCAGTAATTTTTTAACTAACTTTTTCTCGACTTTTGTCGACTTTTGAGTCTATCGACTCCTGGTGCACTAGGGCTGCCTGGCTTCAAGGATTGTGGGTCCTGTAACCGACTGATGTCAGTTACGGATCCGCACCGCGTTTGTCTCATCTGCCTGCAGCGCAACAATGACCCCAATTTGTGCTCTGACTGCCGGTTGATGGCACCAAAGTCTTTGCGGGAGCATTCACCGAAAGTTGCTTGAGCGCCGGCCGTCGGCTCTGCGCTGTTTGAGGTCCTGGTCACAAGGGAAGTCGAGGGAGCGGTCGCGGAGCCACCGCCACTCATCCAAGTCTTCGTACTCTGGGTCGGGTTAGTCAAAGCACAAAAAGAAGTCGAAGAAGCATCGCTGTTCTTCGACTTCTCCCTGTCGGTCGGCTAATGCGACGAGGGATGCAGGCGGTGCCCCTCCTGCAGCTCCACATGCGGAGCCTGAGGACTCGACTCTGGGTTTTACTCCCTTTCCGGGGCCCGAAGTGACTCCTGCCCAACTTTGTACCTTTTATGAAGCGATGCATACCATCTTTGGGCGATCTGAAACACCTGGCGCGCCTTTCGTCCCCTTGAACTCGGTTGGGGGACCTAGGCATTCTCAGACACTAAGTCTCCAGCCACGGTGCTGCCAGGCCTCCGTGAAGCCAGGCCTGGATCCGGATCGGCACCGGTTGACCTCATTACACCTCCACCGGCACCGCAGCCGACGCCGATCGTGCCCCTGGCCGGCATTGACCCTGACCTCCATCCTGATGTGGACCCGGAGTGGGACCGGCGTCGCCCGATGCCTGATTCAGCGCAGAGAGGGGTTTTTGTGCCCCTGTTTACTCCTGGGGTCCCTTTTCATCCTGATTGGCAACCTGAGGAATAGGAGTAGGTCTGGGAGCGGTCAGGTGACCCTTTAACTGATCAGATGGAATCTGAGCAGGACTGGAGAGAAGAACTGGGGGATGCCAGTGGTCTTGACACTTCTCCTGTCCTTGGCATGTTGTCTCCTACTACCGTGGCTACGGAGGAGGGAGCGTCGTATCCAGTGGTGTTGCGTAGGGCGGCCAAGGCTCTCAACCTTGAGCTTCCTATGGTGGTGGTCAGGACTAACCTCCTGACAGAGGTGCTTCAGCCAGCTGCAAGCTCTTCGGAGCTCCTACTGCCATTCAATGAGGCCCTCACCTACATTCTTTTGGGCACGTGGTCCAGGCCCAACACGGGGGCTCCCGTGGACAGGATGATCGCCTGACGCCACCGCCCTGCCCCTGGCGACTCCACTTTCCTCTCCCAACACCCCACCCCGGAGAGCTTGGTGGTCCAAGCGTCCACTTCCAAGAGTGCTCTCCCAACCACCACACCGGAAAGGGAATCCAGAAGCTGGACCTCCTTGGGAAGAACATTTTCTCTTCTGCCAGCTTAGGACTGCGGTCAGTAAACACTGCATGTCTCTTGGGCCCTTATTCCCACTCTGTGTGGGATGCGGTTGCGCAGGTGCTGCCTCAGAGCCCGGAGGAGGACCGGACCATGCTCTCCCAGGCTGTTGCCGCCGGGAGAGATGCAGCAAAGTTTGCCATACCTTGTAGGCTGGACACTGCCGACTCTCTAGGCAGGACCATTTCAATGTCGGTAGCACTGCGTCGCTACGCCTGGATGAGATCGACTGGCTTTTCGGGGGATGTTAAGAACACCTTGATGGACATGCCCTTTGATGGCCGTCGCCTTTTTGGCTACAAAGCAGAGAACGCTCTAGAGTGTTTAAAGAACTTACAGGCTACGGCCAAGTCCTTGGGCCTCTCCACCTACCCTGCGCAGTCTGCTTTTCGGCCCTTTCATGGCTACGGAAGGGGTGCCCCGCTACGTCCCGCCCAGAGCCACAGGCTGCAGCGAGTTACCCAACTTTCATGCGGTCGGGACGTGGGAACAACCGTCGTGGTTCCGTGGCCAGCAGGCGGGCCAGTCCACCAACCCCCCTCTACAGCAGCCTCCACACCTTCCTAGTGCTACATTTCAGGCCCCTCACACACCAGTGGGCGGCAGGAATCGCCATAACCTCCCCCACTGGTGCACCATCATGTCGGACAGGTGGGTTTTGCAAATAGTCCGAAGGGGCTACTCCCTCCCCTTCAAGGCTACCTCTCCATCCATGCCACCGCAATACTACAGCATGTCGGAGGATCACCTAGCACTTCTCCAATGGGAAGTTGCGGCTCTCTTGGCCAAGGGAGCCATTGAGCGCATTCCTGCCCCAGAAGCAAGTTGTGGTTGTTACTCCCTCTACTTTCTGGTGCCCAGGAAGGACAAGGGCCTGCGTCCTATCTTGGATCTCAAGAACGTCAACCGCTTCCTCCGGAAGGAGAAGTTCCAGATGTTGACGCTTGCTCAGGTCCTGTCTGCCCTCAACCCGGAAGATTGGATGGTAGCGTTGTACTTGCAGGACGCCTATTTTCACATCCCCGTCCTGCCAGCCCACCAGCATTACCTGAGGTTCACGGTAGGCCATGAGCATTTTCAGTTTACCGTGCTCCCCTTTGGCCTTACCAGCGCCCCTCGGGTGCTCACAAAAGTGATGGCGATGGTCGCAGCTCATCTATGCAGATCAGGGGTTTCAGTCATCCCCTATCTCGAAGACTGGCTGTTGAAGGCGGGCTCGCCCCAGTCAGTCGTCTCCCACTTCCAGACAATGGCCGACCTCCTGCATTTGCTGGAGTTCTCCATCAATGTGCCGAAGTCACACCTGGTTGCCTCTCAGATGCTCCTCTTTATCGGAGCAGTTTTGGACATGATGCAGTTTCGGGTCTATCCTCCCGGACAGCGAATCGGGGACATTTGGGCTATGATTCCGATCTTTCAGCCTCTGTCCTGGGTTTCGGTCAGAATTACCCTGAGGCTGCTGGGCCTCATGGCCTCCTGGATCCTGCTGGTCAATCATGCCAGGTTGCATATGCGGGCTCTGTAATGGGACCTGAAGTTCCAGTGGGTGCAGCATCTGGGGAATCTGTCCGATTGCGTTCAGATCTCAGAGGGTACTGCACGACAATTGCAGTGGTGGCTCACGAACCAGGATTGGGTCAACGGCAGATCCCTCTCCATTCCCCAACCAGATTACAGAGTGGTGACGGACGCATCCCTTCTGGGATGGGGTGGCCACATGGGAGAGGCTGAGATCAGAGGCTGGTCTCCGGCGGAGTCTGGGCTCCATAACAACCTTCTGGAGCTCAGGGCGATTCGTCTTGCACTCAAGGCATTCATTCCCCATGTTTGGGGAAGAGTAGCGCAGGTGTTCACGGACAACACCACTGCCATGTGGTACTGCAACAAACAGGGCGGGGTGGGGTCGTGGACCCTATGTCAAGAGGCCGTGCGCCTCTGGACATGGCTGGAACATCAGGGCATATCCCTGGTGGTTCAACATCTGGCAGGTTCACTGAACACCAGGCGGACAGTCTCAGCCGCAGGTGGATGATGGATCACGAATGGCGTCTGAACTCGGAGGTGGTGCAAGGTCTCTTTCTACAGTGGGGAGAGCCTTGTTTAGATCTATTCGCCACCGAAGATAAGAGTTGCGGTCTGTTGTACACCTTTTCTGCCTATACCACTTCAGCCCAGAGTGCTGAAGAAGATCAGGCGTGACCGGGCCCAAGTCATTCTTGTGGCTCCGGATTGGGCACGAAGAGGTTGGTATCCCGAGCTGCTCAACATGGCCATCGATCCTCTGACTCGTCTGCCCCTAAGGAAGGATCTTCTGTTGCAGCAGCAGGGGACGGTCCTACACCGGAACCTGTCCAGGCTCCACCTCCTTGCGTGGAGATTGAGCGGCGGCAGTTGACGGCTTTCGACCTGCCTCCCGAAGTTCTTGATGTAATCTTGGCAGCCAGGCGTCCCTCCACTCATACGGTAAATTCCTGCCAGTGAAACAAATTTGTGGCATGCTGCACAGCAAAGGCTATGGATCCCCTTTCTGTCCCTCTTTCTGAGATTCTTTTGTTTCTCCTTTCTTTGGCCCAGCATGGGCTCTACTCTGGGCACTATCATGGGCTATCTCTCGACCATCTCTGCCTTCCTTCGGCTTCCGGATCAGCCCTCTCTTTTCAAGTCCCCATTTGTAAGTACATATCTTAAGGGCATAACTCACCTCTTTCCTCCTATTCCTTTCGTTACGCCCCAGTGGGACTTGAATCTTGTTTTAACATATTTAATGTGCGCTCCCTTTGAGCCGCTTCACAACTGCCCTTGAGGCTCCTTACGCTCCAGACTTCTTTCTTGGTTGCCATCACTACTGCAGGAAGAATGAGTGAGCTCCAGGCTTTTTCCTCTAAGCCTCCTTTCTTATCGGTCCATCCGGACAAAGTGGTCCTTAGGACTCGTCCATCCTTCCTTCCCAAGGTTGTCACTGCCTTTCACATCGGGCAGACCATCACTTTGCCCACCTTCTTTCCACCTCCGCATCCCTCGAAAGAGGAGGAGAGGATCCACCGTCGGGACCCAATACGAGCGCTTTTCTTTTATCTGAATCGCACCAAACAGTTCCGGGTGAATGACCAGCTCTTTGTTGGGTACGTGGGTGCAAAGAAATATCGGGCCATACACAAAAGAACCATTTCCTGGTGTCGCTTTGTGTATTAAGGTCTGTTATTCTCTGGCAAAGAAGCATACTACAGTGGGGCTGCGCGCCCATTCTACAAGGCCGACAGCAACAACTACTGCTTTGGGAAGAGGCGTTCCTCTCAATGACATCTGTCAAGCAGCTACTTGGGCATCCCTACACACATTTACAAAACATTACTGTCTTAACAGTCCGTTCCGGAGAGACGGCTTCTTTGGTCGTTCTGTTCTCCAGGACTGCCTAGTGTAGGATTTGTTCGCAGACCCACCTCTGGGGTTGGTATTGCTGGGGAACCTTTCTAAGGTAAGGAATCTATAACTAACATGTCTCTTTCAGATGAACAAGTTACTTACCTTCGGTAATGATATATCTGTAAAAAACATTAGTTAGTTATAGATTCCTCACCGCCCCACCCATTCTCCCCCTTCTGCGAAGTGATTTCTAGGACTAAAAATATCCTTTCAGGACCTTAGTTTTGTGCACCAGTGGTCAGTGTCTTGCATGGATCTGCACTTCTGGCGCGGAAAGTCCTGTACAGAACTGACGTCCGTGCACGAGGGCGGCGCCTAAGTAGCTAACGTGACGTCATCCTGGCGACACGACGCCAACGACAAACGCGGAGCCGACCGACGCCACCTTCCGACATGCAGAGTTACTGCTGATGAAAAAACTTTCCGGATCCTGACGTCTGACGTCTGACGTCTGACGCCTAGGGGTAATTCTAAGGTAAAGATTTTATAACTAACTAATGTTTCTTACAGATATATCGTTACCGAAGGTAAGTAACTTGTTCATCTGCAGCAGGGGAATAAACGTTCTGGACAATCATGCCATATATGATTACACTCTGTATTTCCTTTGAGGAGGCTGCGGGTTTTAGACCTCTTACCTATTGGCGCAGACTTTGGACAACCCCGGAGTTAGCAGCTTATGCCAAAGCTATTAAGCCCATTAGGGAAGCAGATAAATCAAACAAAATTGCTTGGCTAGAAAAGATTAAGACATTGTTATCTGAAATTGGCCTGGCTCACTTGTGGAATGACCCAGAGGGGAATTCCTTTCCATCTAAAAGAGATCTTAAAGCCTTATATAGGGACAAGATTCATGTAAAGTCGCTGTCCTCTGTTACTAGTGGTTCCCTCACAGGCCTCTTTCTTGAATATAAGTGTGAGCATAAGCTGGAGGCCTATTGGGACATTATCACACGTCCTGGTGATAGAAAACTCTTCCACCAATTTAGAGTGGGAACACTCCCCCTAAAATTGTTTACTAAAAAGTGGCGGGATGACCAGGATATAAAAGCTGACACTTGTTTAACTGAGGACGAGACTCTATCGCATGTCCTGTTTGTGTGCCCTGCATACAAGAGTCCTCGGCTGAAATGGGTGAAGCCACTTTGTACAAAGTTTGGAACTACATCTTGTCAAACGGCCCTGCGTATTTTAAAATAACTTCTGAAGTCATAGTTGTTGCTATGGCTAAGTTTCTGAGCTGGACTTGGGTCCTTAGAAGGAAAAACCTGCAAGGCATTATGTAATCTATCTCCTTATGCATTGGTGTACTCAAGTTTCCCCGACGCCATTCAGTCCAATATTGAAGACTGTAACCAAGCCCTGTGTAACTATGCATTAATAGCTTTTGACCCTGAATTTTCCCTTTCAAACCTAATCATTGTTTTAACAGTCTTGGGATTTTATATGACATGCTTTTATTAACAAAATATTCTTGTATGAAATTTTATGCCTTTTTATATCATATTGTATTTGTCTTAATGTGTCTTTTATGATTGATTATGATCGAATAAAGAAGGAAATTGATTGCACTCTAATTATGAAAATGATTTTAAACGTTTCTTGATTAATAATATAGGAAATAAAGTAAAAATTGACATTGAAATCACCTATATTGTTTTATTCATAGTGAAATAAAAAAGCTTTTCTAATTCTGACCTAAATATGAGCCAGTGTTCCATGTGTGCTATAATTATCCAATTTTTGAAAAAAATTGAGCTGACTACGCCAAGGTCTTGGCATAGAAGTGTTTCTGGATGGAAGTACTCCGTATGTATGGCCTTACATAGACTGTTCAGTCTTTATATAACTATAACTCGTTCCCCCGCCATGCACAGTTTTATCATCAATGATGTCATTGCAAGTGTTGCTGTGATTTTATCTAGGATGTCATAGAAGATGTCATGAGTGATATAATATGTGAGGAAATTAGCAGTGTATGGCGAGGGAGCGAGTTATAGTTAATTTAGGGCATGAGTTATAGTTACTTGAGATAACTATAACTGTTGAATTTCAGTGAATTAGTAAGGTTTCCTTTAATGTAAATTCTGATATAATTACAATTCCTAACTATGACCTCACTTTAACTTTTGATTTTTTTCAGTGAATTTCTAGTTTTTTAATACATAATTTTTTTACCATGCATAACGTCCAGCCCCCCCCCCCCCCACCACACACAGCTTTTCCTCTGGAAATGCAGACCTTACTATAACTACCCAGTGGGGGCCACCACTGGATAGTTATAGTTAGGACCATGTTTCCATAGGAAATTTATTTTTTGGTCTGCTAATGACATTGGCGACGTTTGATAAATCTTCAATAAACTTTCCACAAAAAAAGTCTGAACCACCTATGCTCCTTCATTGAAAGTTTCGGGGTGATCCATCAAGCAATAACTTACAAAAAGGGGAGATCCCAAAATGCCTTTTCCCCATGCAAGTCTCCATAGGTAAAATTAGAAGCAGCTGCAGCCAAAACTGCTGAATGGAATTACACCAAATTTGGCAGACAGCTTGATCTTGTGTCCAGAAAGTGTTATTTGGTGTAAATCTGTTCTGTAGTTTTTCAGAAATTAAGGTTAAAAATGTATGTTTATATCATGCCGCTGTGGATCCGCAAAGATTTGATCTGACTGTCTGCCGCTCCTGATCATGGCCAGGATTGCCCTGACTAAAATGGTTATGCTGCCCAGGGCATTGTATTATTTGGGAACTTACCAGCCTGGATCCAGAAGATTTGGCCATGGACCTTGAATGCACTGCTAAGAGAACTAATCTGGGATGGACAGCGTCATTGGGTGTCATGTCCTCTTAGACCATGGGTACTCACAAACTTTCTCTCGGGGGCCAAATTTACAGTTTGGTTTGTGTCCGAGGGCCGCATCGGTGGGGGGGCAGGGTCAGTGGGGGAGGGGGAGGGGCTAGAGCAACAACATAAAACTGACCATGAGGTTGATCATAGGTCCCTGCAGCGGATGCCTTCGTCCACTGAGCCGTCCCAGCATACACACATCTCTCTCGGTCTCCCTCCCTCTCTCTAGCTCTCTCTCCCTCTCACCCTCACCCTCCCTCTCTCCTGTCTTCCTCTGTCTCACTCCGACTGTCTCACTCCCTCTCTCTCACTCCCTCCCTCTCCGTCCCCCTCCCTTTCACTCACTCTCTGTCTCACCCCCTTTCCCTCGCTTTCCCTCCCTCTCCGTCTCCTTCCCTTTCCCTCCCTCTCACTCCCTCCCTTTCCCTCCCTCTCTGTCTCCATCTCACTCCCTCTCCCTCCCTGTCCGTCTCACTCCCTCTCCTCTCACTCACTCCCTCTCCCTCCCTCTCCCACTCATTCACTCTCACTCTCTCCCTCTCTCTCACTCGGTCACTCCCTCCCTCTCACTCCCTCTCCGTCCCCTCCCTTTCCCTCCCCCTCCTCTCACTCACTCTGTCTCACCCCCTTTCCCTCCCTCTCCGTCTCCTTCCCTTTCCCTCCCTCTCACTCCCTCCCTTTCCCTCCCTCTCTGTCTCCATCTCACTCCCTCTCCCTCCCTCTCACTCACTCACTCTCTCTCATTCACTCCCTCCCTCTCACTCACTCCCTCTCACTCACTCCCTCCCACTCACTCCCTCCCACTCACTCCCTCCCACTCTCTCTCTCCCACTCACTCCCTCTCACTCACTCACTCCCTCCCACTCACTCCCTCTCACTCACTCCCTCCCACTCACTCCCTCCCTCCCACTCCCTCCCTCCCACTCCCTCCATCCCTCTCACTCACTTCATCCCTCTCACTCACTCTCGCTCACTCACTCCCTCTCACTCACTCAACTCATTTACTCACTCACTCCCACTAACTCCCTCTCCCTCACTCACTCCCTCTCCCTCACTCACTCCCTCTCCCTCACTAACTCCCTCTCCCTCACTCACTCCCTCTCAACCCTCTCTCTCTCCCTCTCACACTCTCCCTCTCACTCCCACTCACTCACTCCCACTCACTCACTCCCACTCACTCACTCACTCCCACTCACTCACTCACTCACTCCCTCTCATTCACTCCCTCCCTCCCTCTCACTCACTCACTCCCTCCCTCTCACTCCCTCCCTCTCACTCCCTCCCTCTCACTCTCTCCCACTCCCTCCCTCTCACTCACTCCCTCCCACTCACTTCCTCCCTCCCACTCCCTCCCTCCCATTCCATCCCTCTCACTCACTACCTCCCACTCACTCTCTCCCACTCACTCCCTCTCCCACACTCCCTCTCAGTCCCTCTCACTCACTCCCTCTCACTCACTCCTTCCCTCCCTCCCTCTCACTCGCTCACTCACTCCCTCTCACTCTCCCTCTCCGTCCCCCTCCCCCTCCTTTTCCCTCCCACTCCCTCTGTCACCTCACCCTGCCTGTGCGCCAGCCGGGGCACACACACACAGCCGCACCCGAGCACTTCACAGGTCATTAAAAGACCATTTGCATGTTAATGATGCCTTTGTATTTCACCTCTCCTTAGGCCCCTGCAGCTTTACTCTGGCCATTCCTAGGATCGCCCGCCGGCAGCCCCCACAAAGCAGCAAGAGTCTCTCTCGCTGCTGCAGACACTTTAAAAAAAACACTCGGGAAACACAGTTATGATGTCTCGGGGGTCCGCGGCCGCCAGGGAAGGCTTGCCGGGCCGCCACTGGCCCGCGGGCCGTACTATGAGTACCCCTGTCTTAGACCAACTTACAAAGGTGAACTAGGTATCCTCGACTTCGAAACCTACTATTATACTGAACAGCTACAGTGGTTGACCCGGTGGCTAGCTGGAATAGGCCTGGCTGAGATGAGGGGAGGCGATGATGTTGGGAGTGAAGGTGACACCAGCCCGGAAGTCCGAGCCGCCCCAGAATGCCCATGCACTGCCGATTGTTGGGCTGCCGATGGCAGCAGCCAGTTATTTGACATTGTGACACATGACAGCCTTGAAGGAAGCTAACCTTGTTACAGTGGGTGACTGTTCTAACGAGGGAGCCTTCTGCACAATAGAGGAACTGATGGCAGGAGACGGCCTTGGAGATGGCCAGATTCTGACATACGGAGAAGTGGTGCAGGTGTTGCAGGGCCTGTACTGGACCCTGGACCCAGAGCCACACACACATGACCTCCAGCAGACATTAGTAACATTTGAACAGGTCAGCCACCTAATCTTGTGGCTATGCAGGAGGACGCAGGCAATGAGTGTGGATGCCATACCGCCCTACACGACCAACAGGAAACATATTGGAAGGCAATTCACGGAGAAGACTAGAACAAAATTCTAGCACATACATACACATACACCCGCAACATGAAATTTAAATACACACAGTTCAACTACCTGCACTGCACATTCTCTGGTCCCAGAGACTGAACGTGATGTTACACACTAAGGATAGAATTTACAAGGAGGCCTTAGACACAAAACTGCACTTGTTATTTCAACGGAAACCTATTATGTGTGGTCCAGCGATCACGAGAAAAAAAAACTCCTACTTTCCCCAATAGTGAATTAATTCACATAAGCAATTGCAAGAAAATGATCATCTTCTTGCAATTACACTCTAAAGATGCCTGTTGCCCCTGCTGTGCCCTTGTTGATGTAGACTTTATATGTATGGATTGGGAGTGTCCGTAAATCATACACTTTTGGACCCAAGTGACGAATGACATAGCCCACAGCCTCGACAGGCACCAGACACTTGGAACCGACACTAGGGCTGTTTCACAGACACCTGAAGATATAAGCGAGAAATAGGCCCATGGGCCTTGAACTGGGAGTTGTCAGCAGAGACATTACTCGCCATTGGAAGTCCCGGACTGGCCCACCATATCAGATGAGACCCACCCCCCTCCCTCCAAGTGCCCAACAGACCTTGTTACCTCCCCCGCTGCATTAGCAGGTTACCGTCTCGTCCACCTGGACTGGCCTGCCACATATCAGGTGCAGAACACGTTCAGAGCTGGGCGCGGGCAGAGGGGGAGGCCCTTTGGGATGAAGAACCAAGAGGGATCCGTAAAGCTACTATGGCAGAGCAATGGACAGAAGTGTTGTCCAGCTTGGTAGAACTAGTGGACAAGTAGACTGACACCACCATGACATTTGTATTGGCAGTGATATCTGAAACTACGTTATCAGATGAGACCCCCTCTACCCCTCCTGATCCCAGCAAACCCTGTTACCTCCCCCACAGCATTAGCGGGGTACTGTCTCGCCCTCCAGAGTGACAGGGAATCTGACTGGGTAAACATAACACTAGCTACGCACATGACCTAAACTGGGAAGTTAGAGTTCTAGTTGTACAATGTTTACTGTTCATACCGTGTATAAAATGCCATATGCCATGGCCAGATATGTTGACCTGGTCAGGGGGCGAAGAGTGGGAATGACATCAGATTAATGCACTGAGCCATCTTACTGTCATTCGCTGACCTGTGTAAAGACGGATTATTAGTAAGCAGTGTGAGAGAAGGTATTTTTGTAAATTGAATTATTTTTTTAAATACTTTAATTAAAAAGATAGCCTGAACAGCGCTTATACTGCTGTTCTGAACTTGTGGTCGATAATACAACCAGCACAAAATACAGCACCCCTGAGACACCAACCACTACATCGTCAAGGTAAGTTTATAATTATTATTCTTACCACCTCATCCACTTACCTACACTTACCTTGCAGTGTAGTGGTTGGTTGATACATTGGACACAATATTTTGTCATGTATTATATTTGTATTGGGGGATTTAGTCCGCCGTTGGACAGTGCTTAATTTGAAAAAAAAGTGCCACAAAATGATTGGTGGGCCCACTGGCAGCACAAACGAATGCTAAGACTGTGTAGTTTTGAGTCTGTTTTTCTCCTACCACCCTACACTTCCTGTCTCCTAATCGCATTCTTGCAAGTTCTTTTTCATCCCAGTTTTCGCCCATTTTCGTATCTTTCTCCTCGCCCTTATTGCCACTGTTACTGGCATTTTCTCTCTAGGTCAAATTCTGATGATGAAAAGTGAATTCCCATGCCCACAAATGAATTTTGGCGACCCCACCGGCAAAGATTAGCACAAATTAAGTACTGCTGCTAGATCTCCCTGAACCTGAAAGGGTTTTAGGGTCCTGCCTTACTTACCGAAAACCTAGGGGAGTCATTTGCCTTACAGAATTAATTCAACTCAATGCCCTCCTTGAGTGTTGTGTGGAAAAGAGACGGCTATGCAGAAGAATAGAACTCAGCACATTTCCATTTGCCCGCAGAGTGCATTGTTTTATAAAATCCTTCTCTTGATATTCGAAACCGATGACATCACTGAAGCCCCCTCTCGACCATAGCCAGACTAGGGAATCAAAAAATGCTGAAAGCCCCACACCCTTCCTCTTCTGGCCAGGGCACAAGTCCTAAAAAAGAATTTGGCGGGGCTAACGAAGTTAAGCGGTATGCAAGTGACATTATGACGCGTGACATTGGACATATCTTCACAGGAATTGACCTCGCTGGAAGTGACATCACAAGAAACGACACCACAAGAAGTGACATCAGATATTAAGACCTCACACATGTTTAACAGGTATATCATGAGTACATGTAAGTGCATCGTGAGATTTAACAAATGAGATTTAGCGTTGGGGTTGTGGCAAAAAAGTGGGGCAACCCCAATGCAGAATCTGGGCCTCAACTAATTCATTTCTTTTTTTAAAAACCTTGCCACAAATTAAATTGGCAACAAGGAGAAGCATGATAGTAGACCTGTTCTGCTTAACTGATAGCAAAGTCTGCATTTTAAAATATTTAATAAGTTAAGGCATGTGCTGCAGAGGTGCCCTCAGGGAATAATCATAATGGCGATATAACTTTGGAGGTTAACAATTTGTTGGAGAGATCTGTGTTTTGTGTGGTCCCAGATTTGAATCAAAGTAGTATAGAAGGTAAATGTGTCTCCTGCAAAGCACATCATGTAACAAGCAGATGACAGATTTTTATTTTATGTAGCTAGGTAGGTGGGTTACTGCTTTGAACACAGAGAATCTTTTGTTATTTGCAGTTCATAAATTGAAATCCTTCTTATATAGTACAGTGAGCATCTGAAAGAAACACGTTAGTGTTAGATTCCTTACCTTAGAATATCCCCAGGCGTCAGTCTGGATCCGGAAACTTTTGCGTAGCAGTACCCCTGCGCGTCGGTAGGCGTCGTCTGCAGGCGTCCCCTGCGGCTCCGCGTCCGTCGTCGGCGTCGTGCGCCGTGATGACGTCGCTGGAGTATATAGACGCCGCCTCCGCGCGCTGACGTCAGTTCTTCTTTTTTCCGCGCCAGTAAGCGCAGATCCGAAGAGCAGTACTCCGGTCTTTGACCAAGTTATTGAATTGTTTTCTCACTCTTTGTGCCTGGTAGGATGCCTGGTTTCAAGCACTGTGATGACTGTGAACGCACGATGTCGGTCACGGACCATCACCGCCTCTGTCTCCGGTGTCTGGGCCCCGACCACGACGTGGACTCCTGCGTCGACTGCCGGGCCCTCACCAACAAGGCTAGGCGGGAGCGGTCCCGCAAGCTACTAGAGCTCCGGGTGTCGGCCCCACGTCGGGACCGGGAGCGGTCCCGGTCCGGCCGGAGGTCGAGAGAGCGTTCGAGGGAGCGGTCGCGGAGCCGCGCCGAGCGTTCCGGAAGTCGACACCACTCGTCGGGCTCATCAGGTAAGAAGCACAAGAAGTCGGGGCGTCGTCATCGTACCCCCGACTCCCCCCGACGCTCGCGCGATGCGGCCGGGGGCTCGGGTGACCCCAACCCCGCGGCTCCGCGAGAGTCGCCGGCGCGGCCTGCCTCATACCCTCCGGTCCCTGGGCACGGCGCGACGCCTGAGGAGATCGAGGCGTTCCTCATGGCCATGAGGGCGCTCGGTTCTCTGACGGGGCCTACGGCGCCTTCGGGCCCAGTGCCACCGTCTGGGGGCCCTAGCGGTTCGGGTGTCCCTGCCTCGGCGCCGTCGGGTGCTCCGGCCCCGGCGCCGCCGACGGCTCCGACCCCGGCGCCGCAAGGGCCTTTGGGATCGGCGCCGGCTGGTCTTCCGGCCTCTCCGGCGCCGTTACCATCGGGGTTACCCCCGACGCCGTCCCAGCGCGGCGCCGGTTCTCCGGTGCCGGCTCCGGCCGGCGCCGGGGCTCCGGGGCCGGCTCCGGGCGGCGCCGTCCCCTTACCTTCCCCGACGCCGGACGCGGAGTCGGACCGGCGTCGCTCGACGCCGGGCTCGGCGCCGGTGGGGCCCATGAACCCCGAGGAGCCGGTCTACATCATTGACTCCGAATACGGAGAGGATGAAGAGTTCGGTGAAGGATGGGAGGGGTCCGAGGACCCTCTGTCACGCGAGTGCCAGTATGACCCGGACTGGACAGGTGACTTGGGGGATGCCAGTGGTCTGGACGACTCTCCTAACCCTGGTTTGATCTCTCCTCCTTCCGTGGCATCGGTGGAGGGAGCTGCATATTCAGTGGTGCTGATGAGGGCTGCCAAGGCCTTACACCTTGAGCTCCCCGTCGCGGCCGTGAGGCCTAACATCCTCACTGAGGTCTTCAAACCGCAGTCATGCCCACAGTAGCCACTGCTGCCGTTTAATGAAGCCTTGTCAGACGTTCTGTTGGGCACGTGGTCCAGGCCCGCTTCAGGTGCGCCTGTTGATCGGAACGTGGCCAGGCGCCACCGTCCTTGTCCGGACGACCCCAAGTTCCTGTCTACCCACCCCACTCCTGAGAGTCTGGTGATCCAGGCCTCGACCTCCCAGTCCGCATTCCCGTCGGCCCCGCCCGACCGGGAATCCAAGAGGTATGACCAGTTTGGCAAAAAGGTCTTCTCGTCCATTAGTTTGGGCCTGCGGTCTTGCAACACCGCTTGCCTCTTGGGCCGCTACACCCACTCTGTGTGGGATACGGTCGCGGAACTGCTGCCAGAATGCCCCATGGAGGTGCGGGCAAAACTCGGTCAGGCTGTGGCTGAGGGCCGAGATGCAGCTAAGTATTCGATTAGGTGTGGTCTTGATACGACCGACTCGCTGGGCAGGGCGATGTCCACGACGGTGGCGATTCGTCGCCACGCCTGGCTGAGATCCACCAACTTTTCGGCAGATGTCCAGAATACATTGATGGACATGCCGTTCGATGGCTGTCACCTGTTCGGTGACAAGGCGGACCACGCGCTGGAACGCTTCAAGGACTCCAGGGTCACGACCAAGTCCTTGGGTCTCTCGACCCAGCGTCAGCAACCGGGTTCGTTTCGCCCCTTTCGTGGCCAAGGAAGGGGCGCCCCCACACGTGCTGCCAGCCACGCGCCGCAACAATCCTTTCAACGCGGTGGCGGCTGTGGAAACCGCCGTGGAGGCGGTCGGGGACAACGGCGGGGTCAGGCCACACCTTCCCCCGCAGCATCTGCCTCAAAATCCTCCTAGTCCGTGCTTTCGGCCCCATGTGACGCCAGTGGGTGGCAGGGTTCGCCATCACCACGCTCACTGGCGCACGATCACATCGGACAGGTGGGTGCTGCAAATCGTCCGAAGGGGCTACTCCCTCCCCTTCGAGACCCCTCCTCCAGCCATGCCACCGCAGAACCACCGTGTGTCGGGGGACCACTTGACACTTCTGCAGGAGGAAGTTACGGCCCTCTTGGCCAAGGGGGCCATCAAGCGCGTTCCTGGGCCAGAAGTAGGGCTTGGTTGCTATTCCCACTACTTTCTGGTACCCAAGAAGGACAAGGGGGGCCTACGTCCTATCTTGGATCTAAGGAACGTCAACGGCTTCCTCCGGAAGGAGAAGTTCAAGATGTTGACGTTAGCTCAGGTCTTGGCTGCTCTAGACCCACAAGACTGGATGGTAGCGTTGGACTTGCAGGATGCCTATTTTCACATCCCCGTCCTGCCGGCCCACCGGCGTTACCTGCGGTTCACGGTAGGCCAGGAGCACTTTCAGTTTATCGTGCTTCCCTTCGGCCTTACCAGCGCCCCACGGGTGTTCACAAAGGTGATGGCGGTGGTCGCAGCCCATCTGCGCAGGTTGGGGGTTTCAGTCTTCCCCTACCTAGACGACTGGTTGTTGAAGGCAGCTCGCCCCAGACAGTCGTCCACCACCTTCAGATGACGGCAGACCTCTTGCACGACCTGGGGTTCTCCATCAATGTGCCGAAATCACACCTGTGTCCCTCTCAAAAGCTCCTTTTCATCGGAGCGGTTCTGGACTCAGCGCAGTTTCGGGTTTATCCTCCGGAACGGCGGGTCCGGGATATTCAGGCTTTGATTCCCATCTTTCAGCCGCTATCCCGGGTTTCGGTCAGGTTGACGCTGCGGCTGCTGGGACTGATGGCTTCCTGCATCCTTCTGGTGCATCACGCCCGGTGGCGGATGCAGGCTCTGCAGTGAGACCTGAAGTTTCAGTGGGCCCAGCATCAGGGCAACTTGTCCGACCACGTCTTGATCTCGGAGGGCGCTGCGAGACAACTGCAGTGGTGGCTTACGGACCGCGATTGGGTCAGAGGCAGATCCCTCTCCCTTCCCCAACCGGAGCACGTTGTCGTGACGGACGCGTCCCTTCCAGGGCTGGGGTGGCCACTTAGGAGAGGCGGAGATCAGAGGCATCTGGTCTCCGGCGGAGTCCCGGCTCCATATCAACCTGTTGGAGCTGCGGGCGATTTGTCTGGCACTGAAGGCATTCCTCCCCTTTGTCAACGGGAGTGTGGTGCAGGTGTTCACCGACAACACCACCGCCATGTGGTACTGCAACAAACAGGGCGAAGTGGGGTCGTGGACCCTTTGCCAGGAGGCTCTGCGCCTATGGCAATGGCTGGAACGTCAGGGCGTGACTCTGAAAGTTCAACACCTGGCAGGTTCCCTGAACGCCAGGGCGGACGAACTCAGCCGTCGGTGCTCGATGGATCACGAATGGCGTCTGAACTCGGACGTGGCGCAAGGCATCTTTCTGCGATGGGGAGAGCCTTGGTTAGATCTATTCGCCACAGAAGAGAACGCGCAATGTCATCAGTTCTGCGCGTTTGAGTTTCCAAGACGGCACTCGCACGGCGACGCCTTTCGGCGCGAGTGGAGTTGCGGTCTGTTATACGCCTTTCCGCCTATACCACTTCTGCCCAGAGTGCTGAAGAAGATCAGGTGCGACCGGGCCCAAGTTATCCTTGTGGCTCCGGACTGGGCTCGAAGGTACTGGTATCCCGAGCTACTCAGCATGTCGGTCGGTCCCCCGATCCGCCTGCCCCTTCAGGAGGACCTTCTGTCGCAGCAGCAGGGGACGGTCCTCCACCCGAACCTGTCCAGTCTCCACCTCCATGCTTGGAGATTGAGCGGCGGCAGTTGAGGCCATTTGACTTGCCTCCTGAAGTCTGTGATGTGATTCTGGCAGCCAGGCGTCCCTCCACTAAGTCGGTATACGCCTGTTGGTGGAACAGATTTGTGGCATGGTGCACAGCAAAGGCTGTGGATACTCTTTCTGCCCCTCTTTCGGAGGTTCTTCTGTTTCTTCTTTCTCTTGCCCAGCAGGGCTCTGCTCTGGGCACTATCAAGGGCTACCTTTCTGCCCTTTCAGCCTTTCTGAGGCTTCCTGATCAGCCTTCTTTGTTCAAGTCCCCGATTGTAATGAGATTCTTGAAGGGCATCACACACATGTATCCTCCTGTTCCGTTCGTGATGCCTCAGTGGGACTTGAACCTGGTTCTTACCTTTCTGATGTGTGCTCCCTTTGAGCCCCTTCATTCTTGCCCTCTTCGTTTCCTGACTTTGAAGACGGCTTTCCTGGTTGCCATCACCTCTGCCAGGAGAGTGAGTGAGCTCCAGGCTCTTTCTGTCCAACCTCCTTTCCTGTCCATTCATCCTGACAAGGTGGTTCTGAGGACTAGACCTTCTTTCCTGCCCAAAGTAGTTTCTGCTTTTCACATCGGGCAGTCCATCACCCTCCCTTCCTTCTTCCCGCCTCCGCATCCTTCAAAGGATGAAGAGCGGCTCCATCGTCTGGACCCAAAACGTGCGCTTTCATTTTATATGGAAAAACAACAGGTGATGGACCGAATGTGGATCAATGTCACACACTCACCCCAGTCCAAAGATCTGGGCCCAAATCCATCGTTTTTCTGCACTCCACACCACCCTGGGTTAGACAATGGCGATATGCAAATCAGCTCTGACCCTGTGCCCCATGGGAACAGTCCAGTCCGAACTACAAAAGCCATGTCCTTCCCAGAACGGAATCAAGCATCCGAGGACCGGACCGGTTTCGAGGTAACACCTCTCATCAGCCCGGCTAGCTTGACTCCAGTGGTGTGGAGTGCCTGGGACCCACGTCTGGGCATCCCCAGCGCACTTAGGGCGGAATATGCAAAAACAACAGGTGATGGACCGAATGTGGATCAATGTCACACACTCACCCCAGTCCAAAGATCTGGGCCCAAATCCATCGTTTTTCTGCACTCCACACCACCCTGGGTTAGACAATGGCGATATGCAAATCAGCTCTGACCCTGTGCCCCATGGGAACAGTCCAGTCCGAACTACAAAAGCCATGTCCTTCCCAGAACGGAATCAAGCATCCGAGGACCGGACCGGTTTCGAGGTAACACCTCTCATCAGCCCGGCTAGCTTGACTCCAGTGGTGTGGAGTGCCTGGGACCCACGTCTGGGCATCCCCAGCGCACTTAGGGCGGAATATGCAAAAACAACAGGTGATGGACCGAATGTGGATCAATGTCACACACTCACCCCAGTCCAAAGATCTGGGCCCAAATCCATCGTTTTTCTGCACTCCACACCACCCTGGGTTAGACAATGGCGATATGCAAATCAGCTCTGACCCTGTGCCCCATGGGAACAGTCCAGTCCGAACTACAAAAGCCATGTCCTTCCCAGAACGGAATCAAGCATCTGACCCAGGGTGGTGTGGAGTGCAGAAAACGATGGATTTAGGCCCAGATCCTTGTACTGGGGTGAATGTAAGACATTGATCTACATTCTGTCCATCAAATTGTTTTTTGTAATTTTCTCCCTGAGTGTACTGGGGTAGCTCAGACGTGGGTCCCAGAGCCTCCACACCACTGGAGTCAAGCTAGCCGGGCTGATGAGAGGTGTTACCTCGAAACCGGTCCGGTCCTCGGATGCTTGATTCCGGTCTGGGAAAGATATGGCTGTTGTACTTCGGACTGGACTGTTCCCATGGGGCACAGGGTCAGAGCTGATTTGCATAAAGCCATTATCTGACCCAGGGTGGTGTGGAGTGCAGAAAACGATGGATTTAGGCCCAGATCCTTGTACTGGGGTGAATGTAAGACATTGATCTACATTCTGTCCATCAAATTGTTTTTTGTAATTTTCTCCCTGAGTGTACTGGGGTAGCTCAGACGTGGGTCCCAGAGCCTCCACACCACTGGAGTCAAGCTAGCCGGGCTGATGAGAGGTGTTACCTCGAAACCGGTCCGGTCCTCGGATGCTTGATTCCGGTCTGGGAAAGATATGGCTGTTGTACTTCGGACTGGACTGTTCCCATGGGGCACAGGGTCAGAGCTGATTTGCATAAAGCCATTATCTGACCCAGGGTGGTGTGGAGTGCAGAAAACGATGGATTTAGGCCCAGATCCTTGTACTGGGGTGAATGTAAGACATTGATCTACATTCTGTCCATCAAATTGTTTTTTGTAATTTTCTCCCTGAGTGTACTGGGGTAGCTCAGACGTGGGTCCCAGAGCCTCCACACCACTGGAGTCAAGCTAGCCGGGCTGATGAGAGGTGTTACCTCGAAACCGGTCCGGTCCTCGGATGCTTGATTCCGGTCTGGGAAAGATATGGCTGTTGTACTTCGGACTGGACTGTTCCCATGGGGCACAGGGTCAGAGCTGATTTGCATAAAGCCATTATCTGACCCAGGGTGGTGTGGAGTGCAGAAAACGATGGATTTAGGCCCAGATCCTTGTACTGGGGTGAATGTAAGACATTGATCTACATTCTGTCCATCAAATTGTTTTTTGTAATTTTCTCCCTGAGTGTACTGGGGTAGCTCAGACGTGGGTCCCAGAGCCTCCACACCACTGGAGTCAAGCTAGCCGGGCTGATGAGAGGTGTTACCTCGAAACCGGTCCGGTCCTCGGATGCTTGATTCCGGTCTGGGAAAGATATGGCTGTTGTACTTCGGACTGGACTGTTCCCATGGGGCACAGGGTCAGAGCTGATTTGCATAAAGCCATTATCTGACCCAGGGTGGTGTGGAGTGCAGAAAACGATGGATTTAGGCCCAGATCCTTGTACTGGGGTGAATGTAAGACATTGATCTACATTCTGTCCATCAAATTGTTTTTTGTAATTTTCTCCCTGAGTGGACTGGGGTAGCTCAGACGTGGGTCCCAGAGCCTCCACACCACTGGAGTCAAGCTAGCCGGGCTGATGAGAGGTGTTACCTCGAAACCGGTCCGGTCCTCGGATGCTTGATTCCGGTCTGGGAAAGATATGGCTGTTGTACTTCGGACTGGACTGTTCCCATGGGGCACAGGGTCAGAGCTGATTTGCATAAAGCCATTATCTGACCCAGGGTGGTGTGGAGTGCAGAAAACGATGGATTTAGGCCCAGATCCTTGTACTGGGGTGAATGTAAGACATTGATCTACATTCTGTCCATCAAATTGTTTTTTGTAATTTTCTCCCTGAGTGTACTGGGGTAGCTCAGACGTGGGTCCCAGAGCCTCCACACCACTGGAGTCAAGCTAGCCGGGCTGATGAGAGGTGTTACCTCGAAACCGGTCCGGTCCTCGGATGCTTGATTCCGGTCTGGGAAAGATATGGCTGTTGTACTTCGGACTGGACTGTTCCCATGGGGCACAGGGTCAGAGCTGATTTGCATAAAGCCATTATCTGACCCAGGGTGGTGTGGAGTGCAGAAAACGATGGATTTAGGCCCAGATCCTTGTACTGGGGTGAATGTAAGACATTGATCTACATTCTGTCCATCAAATTGTTTTTTGTAATTTTCATTTTATATGGATCGCACACGCCAGTTCCGGGTGGATGACCAACTGTTTGTTGGCTACGTGGGTGCGAAGAAGGGACGGGCGGTATGTAAACGAACAATTTCTCGGTGGGTCGTTCTGTGCATCAAAGCGTGCTACTCTTTGGCTCGGAAGGAGCCTCCTGTTGGGCTGAGGGCCCATTCCACTCGGGCCACGGCGGCTACTACTGCCCTGGGCCGGGGAGTCCCTTTGCAGGACATTTGCCAGGCGGCTACATGGGCCTCGCTGCACACCTTTGCGAGGCACTACTGCCTGGACAGTCAAGTCCGGAGGGATGGCTTCTTTGGCCGTTCTGTCCTCCAGGACTTTCTGGTGTAGGAATGTATTGGTTCGCAGACCCACCACCGGGGTTGGTATTGCTGGGGTATCTATTCTAAGGTAAGGAATCTAACACTAACGTGTTTCTTTCAGATGAACAAGTTACTTACCTTCGGTAACGATATATCTGTAAGAAGCATTAGTTAGTGTTAGATTCCTTACCGAACCCACCCATCCTCCCCGTTCTGCGAACTGATACCTAGGGTTAAGGACATCCCTTTCAGGGCCCTAGTTTCAAATGGCACCAGTGTTGGTTCTCTCATGGCTCTGCGTTTTCTGGCGCGGAAAAGCTGTGTACAAAGAACTGACGTCAGCGCGCGGAGGCGGCGTCTATATACTCCAGCGACGTCATCACGGCGCACGACGCCGACGACGGACGCGGAGCCGCAGGGGACGCCTGCAGACGACGCCTACCGAGGCGCAGGGGTACTGCTACGCAAAAGTTTCCGGATCCAGACTGACGCCTGGGGATATTCTAAGGTAAGGAATCTAACACTAACTAATGTTTCTTACAGATATATCGTTACCGAAGGTAAGTAACTTGTTCATTAAGGACATATGACTCCTACACCTTGTAACCCTCACTTTCTCATGTAACACATCTTGTACATTGATTTACAAACTTACATGATTTATTGCCAATGTATAAGGCTTACGTTACATAAAGTGCTCTGACACCCTGCATTAGGTTGAGTAGTAATATAAAAGAAAAGACATAGTGCTATTTAAATAGTTTTTTTGTGTAAATACTGGGACAGACCAACACATGTGACATTCTTATTGTGCTTTTGTTTCCCCTCCTTTTCCTTTGCATTTACTTGTGAGGTTCCAGGCTGCCATCCAATCAAAAGGAGGTCTGATGGCCTCTTAACTTCACCCTTTATCTTTGGCCCAGCTGGAGGCAAAAATAAAAAAAGCCCCCCTCCTTTCCTGCACTTTTCAGCTGGGAATTGAAAGCAGACAACGTGTAGGCCCTGGTGAACGTGTTTAGGTGTCTGCAAATTACACCGGCACAAATTCAGCATATTTCTGTGGGGCCCAACTTCTAGTGGGTGGATGCCGTGTACCCGTGTGTACCCCCGACTTGTGCCCTCCTCCTAGCTCTGTCGTTTTCCATCCATTTTCACACACTCCTGCACTTCTCTCACTCCCAGATTGCCCTCTCGCTATCCCTCTACCCCCACTTCACTCTCTATTAAACCCTCAGTGTCTGCTGCAATTAATTTCGTAGAGCTGCGAAAAGTGACAGACGCAGCAGCAACTGCCCTGGTCTTTCATATCGGGCCACTAATGGCTCCAGCCACCGGGGAAATGGCCGATGAAATAAAAAACCATTCCAGCACTGCTCTTAACACTATTTATTCTTGTCTCTCTCTGCTGCCTTTTGTATACTGTACATATATAAAACTTTATAAATAAATAAATCTAAGCACTGTTGCAATTAAGCCATATTTTCTTTTCTCTATAGGCAACCTTCGAAACGGTCATAGTTGTAGGAGAACTGATGACAATGCGAACTGCCTAAACATGGCCGCCGAAGGAAGCGGAGTGGAGCAAAGAGTGCGTCTCTCAATTAAGAAGAGTCTAAACGTCGCTGAGGACTGTAGCACAGTACTTTAGTTCTAAGAGTTGTAGTTTGTAGGTGTGTGTTTTGCAAACAAAAAGACATTTTTCAACGCTAATGTATAATTGGAGACCTGTTCTGTAACATGGCTCATCACTGGCCAAGGGCACAGGCTATGGCTTGTGCTGCTATAACAGCTATCGGCAGTATTACCAAGATACGTAACATTTGCACATGATATCCAATCTGTTTAGTTCGCAATACCCATACTGTTTGTAGACAACAGTTTCATTTTTGAATACTTTTGAGATTTCGTTTACTGTATATACACTGTAACGCTTTATTTCACAGCACTGAAAAGTAACTGTGATTATGCATTGTACACTGATCGAGAATACTCCTGAGTGGGTGTATAGGCCTTTTTTGCCCAAGAGAAATGTACACTACCATGTTCGCAGCTTGTTTACAAGTCCTACTGTATGTAAAACAACGTGTGCGAAATGCACTAAAATGAAAGCTATAACTTAGGGCTAATGTAAAACTTGGGAATGTTTTCTCTCAGAATATTGTAAGAAATCAGCCATACAAATACTTTGTGTAAATATTTTTTTTCCAGAAAGACATTATCATATACAAAAAAGTAACATTCAAATTATATAGTATATAGTTTTTAAATGGGTACAGATCTTCTTAAAACTGTGAACTATGTTTTGAAGTACTAAAGCTGTTTATAAACCACAGGTGCCATAAGATCCCTGAACTGACTGAAGCTTGTTTAAAATTAACTCTTGTTTGGTTGTTTCTGTTGCCGTGTTAACTTAATCAAGCATGCCTTTAAGAAATCATCACATTTGTTTTTTGTTATCAGTTTATGTTGAGACATTCAGAGACCGGTTTAAAGTATGCTTGCAAACTTTCTTGGTTGTTTGTTTACATTTTCTGAATGTGTATTGCCTTAGAAGCCACCAGGTGTTCTGCATGACTACTATTAGAAGTGTCCCACAAGGCAGTCTCTTCCAGGGCTGCAGCAACCTATCTACCAAAACTGTTGGCGAAAAGCACAAAGATGTATGTTGGATTTTGGTGTGAGAAAACAGGTATCACTTTGAACAGATTAAGGCTTGATTATAACAACTCATTTGGAGAAATTATTAAGAAGGTGTGGGCACTGGGGTTACATCTAAGAAGTAGAATCTAAACTCCCCCTACAGGGTTGGACACCCTTAGCTTGCCCCTTCTTACAGCCCAGGAAGTAAAGAATTTGGCCACACAAGATGAAATGTTGCCAAGAAAACAGTGTTAAATTTCTGTCAGCTGCACCAGTGTGAACAGTGGTTTCCACCTACAAACTGCCTGGGGTATAGTGAAAGAGAGCTCAATCGACACTGCGCACCTTACCGCATGGTACCACACAGAATAAATGTAACAAAGGCACTATGATCCAGCGAGGGCAGGTGTGGAACTTCTGAAAATGTCTGATGCTACAGAATTATTTGGCCCTTCGCAGCAACTCAAAGTTTACCTGCTCTAACTTCTTTTACTAATTATGTACATTAAAATGCTGCCACGTAATGGGGCAGCCTCAAGTCAATAAGTATAAAACCAGGCGTTTGCAACCCCCACAGGACCTATGATGCACATGTCTTTCGTTTCGTTTTTTCCAAGAGAAAAAAGTGTCATTAAAGATGCCAACAAACATTCAAGTATTGGCTGTTGTGCATTGACTTTGAATCTTCTGCAGAAAAGTTCTTCTCTCCTAAGTGGGAATTGCCATTCCTAACCCAATGTCATTCTAGACCCTCTATGCTGCCAGACAAGTGGCCACTAGATCGAAAATGTAAGAATCAAATATGTCCCCATTGCCAATGGAATAGGCCAGCAAAATGTTACTTCGTATGACATGAAAACATACTGCAGTAGGGTCAAGAAAGAACACAGGAGATTCCACTTTTGTTAACCTGAAACCTGAAAGATAATAGTCTTGTCCGAAATCTAAAGAAAATGTCCCACAAAGGTTTGTGGTGTTGCAAAGACATTACTGAAAGAAGAGGAGGTGAGAAAGCCCTTACACCAGAGGATTGTCCTTGTGTTAACCCAAATACATTGATCTATCAGGATCTACGGGTGCTTAGGTCCATCCAAGGGGATTGTTATATTTTGAATATACATTGGGCTGTGCGCATAATTAGATACACAACGAAAAAGAACCTTCTGATTTTGTTGTAGGTATTTCGTCATTTCGGATGTTAAACAATAATTAAAAATTGGTCCACAAGACTAGCTTATTGTTGCAGGCAAAGTTGATCTACACAAACTTTAGAAACAGTGTCATTTCTGCACACTGCACCCAGAAAGTCCTCTTTTTAAGTTTACAAACTACAGCATATGAAACACTTTCATGAAATTATCTTGCTAAACAGTAACTGTTTTGGAGGATTTGCCTTGCATGGTTGTAAGAGTACAATTCTTTGTTATCGTGCATTTTACAACCAATCACGAGAAAAAAGCATCAAATGTAACTTATTTTTAGACAATGTTTGTGCCAGGCTACTCCTAATGTGAAGAAACGTTGTTATAACTTGCAGTAATTCAAGAAATATTGTTATAATTGAGCAAACAACTTGGCCGATTAAAAGGTCAATTTCGGCCCATATATTTTCACACCATTTCACTGACTTGGCAGCTTTTAAGAACGCAGGCATGTCAGTTAATTAATATAAGCAAAAATCTCGCCTTGTTTTTACAAGGAAGGATTTCACTACCATTTGGTATGGAAACACGATTTCCATGAATACTCCTGCCATTTGATTGTAGGTTCTAATCTCAAATAATTAAAAACTATTGTTTTGCATTAGCACAACCATGTGCAATCAGGTACTATTTGTGCGTAAATTAATTGCAGAAACATTTCAGATCATTTGATGTATTGGTAAATGGCCCAGTGCTTCAAAAAGTGTTTACCCATTGCAGCTCTCAGGCTCAGCCATCATCAGAGAGGTGGAAAGCATGTATATTCTTGAAAAGTTAGGGAATGTTTGATAAGCAAGATATTGGTTTCTATGGATTACATATAATATGTTGGCTAATCGGTACCTTGACTGTGTTTTATCCTTCTAATGGTCTGCTGCTTGTCCATATCGCTTCAGTTATTATTTGTTTTTGACGAGGACAGAGGGGTTTTAATTGTGTTCAAGACTTCTAATTGTGCTGGAGAACCCTCCATCCCTTTGAGATCATGGCTGCTCTTTAAGGGACTCATATTGCCAGCAGTTAGTGGTGATCAGATGCCATCTTTTCACTCATTGGATGTGTGTTTGAGGCCAAAGTTTAGCGCTGAGTGGTCTTATTGTAATATAGCAAAGAAGCAACACTCCACTACAAGCTTCTGCCCATATGATGATTATAACTCCTAAGTCTGGCTAGCTGTGTTATATCTGCACTAAGAATGCTTTATGCCCACTTCTCTACTTGTAGCATCCCTGCACATTAGCAAGCGAATTATAACTCTGAAGCATATCTGAACAAGACTTGAAATGAGGACATAGATATTGGAGAATGTGGTATCTCAAACTTGGGCAATGTGAGAGGCAACCAAGAACTAAGACCACTTTATAAATCCCCACAGTGCACTCAAATTGTAAATTAATTTTAATATCTGTGTTTACCGTTCAAATATGCTTTTATGTAAAGCTAATATATTTTTCTCTTGATGGAGAAATATTTATTGGAACTTTAGAACTGTAGTTACGGACTTACCTAGTGCCTGATTCCAAGTTTGGCAGCCCGCAGTTGTGGTGCGGCTACCACTGCACCGGCAGCCCGATTACCGTATTACCACTTTGGTGGTTGGACTGCCATAGGACCTCTGCTATGCCAGGGATCTGCGATCCCTGGTGGTCTTCAGCGGTCTGGGGCTCACAGTTTGCTGGTGGTGCCACTGCGGCACTGGCAAGCATATTACGAGTTCCTCACCGCTACAATTTTCATGGAGGTGAGCCCGCCATGAAAAGTGTGATGGTGAGGAAACCTCTGGGACAGGGGATGCATGCAGGGGGGCACATGGTGTGTCCTGCCCTGTCCGTATGCACCCCCTGTTCCAGCACGACCTGGACTTCACTGTCTATGCCGTGCTGGAATGCGCTGTGATGGTCCCACAGCACTGCCTTTCTAAGTTGCACATACAAGACTTTGAAAGGCACCACTGTGGGTCAGCTGCCTCAGGGACGTCCGACTTTTATTCCAAACGGAGTACAGCAGGCGGCCAAATTACAGGCTTGGCGGTCTTGGAGCGGGGGCTGGTGTGGTGGCCTGCTCCAAAACCGCAAAACTCGTCATAAGGCCCAGAGAATGTTGTCACTAACCTCCTCCCACACCATTAGCTTTCGCTCAAAAAGGTCATATCAGCAGATGGATCAATTCTGCTCTATTCTAATCATAATTCGGTGGAGATGCAGCATGAGGCATTATGATGATATTGCTCCCTCTACTAGTGAAAGAGAATGACAGGTGGAGCTACGTGCAAAGTTTAGTCACAGATGAAAAATAATACTGCAGCAATATTTCAGTAAAATAATGACATTTTTCAGAGAACACCTTTGTCATTTTACACTTTGCTTACTCATAGTGGATGAGACAGTCCTGCACGTATATGCGAGAATACTATGATAGTGCCACTGGGCTGGTGCTACAGCAAAGCTTATACTAATCAGCCATCAATGGCAGCACAACCAAGGATATGCCAGAATATCAATAAAAGAATCAGATAGGGTCCCACTGCCTTGTGAGGTGGCAAGAAAATGTCTGTTGTGGCTCCAGAATTTCCCACACCATGCTTAACTAGTTGTGACATGTAAGTCAAAGAGGTGTTTGCACAAGTTAGTGAAGAAAGCCACAGCATAATGTGGAAACCACTCTGAGCTAACAAAGAATGTAGATTACCTGACTACTTCATCTGACAACTTTCAAATACCTCTAAACAGCCATTGCAAGCAAACGTTGAGGCTAGCTTCAGCCTCTCAATGCTAATGCAGGGATGTTATGAACACACTTAAAGTAATTCGAGAACTGACCAATGTGCATTTGTTTGTGTAAAATGACGAATGTCTTTTGCTCTTCCACCAGCAGCTGCAACAGTGCCATGGCTCTGCTTGGAAGATCACCTCGTTATGTTAGTTACCAGCTGTAAAGTACCTCATTTAAGGGTACCGAATTCCCTTGTGTACAAACTAATCTTTTCCCTAATACAGATCTGAACCAGATGTTTACAATTCCTCTTTGTGGATTTTCCCCTGAGCTTGAAATCATTGCAAAACGAAATTTCCCAACTGTCTCAAATAAATTTACAAATTGCCTTAACATGAGTTACCACAGCATCTATAAGAATCCTAAGAGACTTGAATCTTTGATAGTCTTCGGCGGGACTTTAAACATTTTATTTAAAATTGAAGAAGGAAAGGGAGGTAATAGGCTGTGCAGGTCCTTGAACGTTAAGAGATAGTGTAAAGAAGGATAATAAGTAAGTGCTGTAGTATTGTTAACTGAATTGCATTACAATTTGTGTGGCCTTTGCTGTGTTCTTATATGTGTTTTCTTACATGCATGAACCAAACAACAGTAGCATCTTCTTTTAGCACAATTGGCTGCATAGGTTTAGCCTCCCTCAGAACTACTGGCAACTACTGTAGATATATCTTGTAAATACTGCAACCTAGGGTTGCGCTGAATGCCCTGGTTCAATTTTAACTGTCATGAAGAACAACCACTTAACCACGCTCGCATAAAGCAGGGGCATTTTTTCTTTTGAACCAAAAATGTATGAAGAGCCACATGTCAAGACTACTAACCATAAGAGATTTTTGTAACTATGACTACTATCCTTGACACTTCTTGGGACAGCAGACAACGAGACACTAACGAAGTTCACAATATTAATTGGTATTGTAAGAAAACTACTATTGTATGGATTTTTTTGTATTGCTGTTAAGTATTGTTTTGTGTGTGTTCGAACCTCCTTGGGGACACGTTATATTTTGAAGTGATTAAACTATTTGTGTGTCTATATTTTGGAATGGAATTATTTCTTCATTAAAAGAAAAACAATTTTGTAAAATGTCTGGCCCGTCCTAAAGGTGTGTCAGTTATTTTGTTGGCATTCTCTCTTTACTCTGACGAGTGTGGTGGCGTACTCATTTTGCTGGGTGCTAAGAATTGCTCTGTGGTTGTAGCTTTAAGCTACAGAATGGAAAGTAAGGAGTAACGAGTTTAAATCCAGTTTACAATTGAAGATATCTCTCTAGTCCCACTCCATTCTAGAGTTCGAATAACAAATAGAACGGTCGCAAGCATGTGAGCACAAATGTTCATACTTATCAAAAGGGAATATACAAACTACATATCCTATTCCCTTTGACAAACAAAAACATGTATAAATTAATAAGTAATCAAAATATAAGAACTAATGATACTTGAATAACATTATGTTGAAGGTTTCCACTAAAAAACTGTAACAGTCAATATGAGTAAAAAAAAAATAGCTATTAGATAAAAAGACATAACAATTCTACATAATGATTCACCTACCACATTGATAAATCTGGGAGAATGTGTTATCCTTTTATCTCTATTTTCAATCTCATTAATATTTTTTTTTTAAATTGCAGTATGCAAATATCCTTCAATTTGCCTCATTACTCTCGCCAACATCTGCTTCTCTTCCACTGCTCCTACCTGAGTCAAGAGTGGATTGAGATAACAGTTCACAACACATTTTAGTGCTTTCCTCCAACCAACCATAATTTTGTAACCACATTTGATTCTTTTATTTTTCCAGTTCCACGCACCTCTCTACTCTACTCCTATGCCAAATTTTGAAATCCAACCACTGCACTTCATTTCTCAAAATGCGAACAGCTTTCTGGGAATCATAAAAAACTCTTTCTCTCTTGGCAACCATGCCTAGTTTCTTTACTCAAACCCACTGGCCTACATCTAATTTAACTTCCTGTGCACCTCTCTTCTTGTCAAAGTATTTCTTGTTGTTTCCTTTATTAATTTTGATCCCTTATTTTCAGCAATAGACTACAAACACTCCTTCCCTTTAAAGAGCCGTCCAGGACACTGTTTGTTTTAGAAAAACATCCTCTAAATAAGCTTAAATGGTATGGCCCTGGACATATCACTGTACATTTGTGAAATGGCCACGTTTTATTTGTTTGAATCTCCCAATTCAGTTTACTTTTTACTGCCACCCAAATAGCTCCTATTATATTTTTTCTCTGTGCCTTTGTCACTTGAGTTGTACAATGAAGTGATCCTGTGGTTTATGCCCGCTCTTTTGAAGTAATACACTAGCCTTGTGTGATAAAAATTGTACTTCATTATCACTCATTAACACTTCTGAAACACCTTTTTCAATAAAAACGTCATACATAAAATTCAATATAATGTCTGTATTTTGCTACTATATCAATAATAGGCCCCCTAGAAAACAAATCAATCATGGTAATGTTATGCTTACTATTTTCTCGGGTAGGACCTATTATTGATACAGCAATTTTCTGCCAAGCTGCTTCTGGTGCTTTTTTGCCTTCATTTCAGGTCTAAAGGTATTCTTGGTTTTGTGAGCAATAACACATATAGAGATTCTATGGCTGAATCCATTGTAGGCCACCAGTAAAAATCTTAATACTCAATTTAGGTTTAACAATGCCTAAGTGGCTTTCATGACATTGTCTCATTAATACATTCTGATCTCTAGTCGAGGTACAATTCTCCCACTTCCTAACAAGTTACCTTCAACACTCAACTAGTTTCTGACTTCCCAAAACAACAAAATGTGTTGCGGAATTACATTTTTTCTTGGCTAACCATGCACCTCTAATTTTTTTACCTCCTTCAATATATTAGCATTCTTATCTTCTCGGTTACATTCATCCTGAACAAGTATTTGTATAACACTTTTACAAACTAAGACAATCTGTACGTTTTCCGACTTACTTTTATTGCACTCTGTTAGCTCAAGTGGTATCTGTGAAAAATAGCAAGTACATCCAGGAAATACGCGATTTTATTCACAAAATCCTGCAAACCTACTAAACAAATCTCGCTATTCTTGATGAAGCATTATTTATTCCTTCAGTTGTTACACTAATTTTGTCAAGGGTTTGTGATAACATCTTAAGAAGAAATATTTTCCTCCAAATTAAATACTCCATTACCCATACACATGCTAGCGCTTCCTATTCACTGATGAAGTATTTCTTTTCCGTAGGTGACAAGGTGAACCATAAGCTATGATACACTCTTTTCCATCAAAATTACTTTGAAATAACATTACCCCAAAACCTTTGCTGCTTGCATTAGTTGTTAGAATGCCGTTAGCTACATTAAGAACTACTCACGCTTTTATATTCAAAACATCTTTTTTCTCAATCATACTATCTTTTTCCTCAATCATGTGATCATCATATTAATTTTCAATAGTTATTTTCTACCTGCTTTAGAAAAATAGCCAGTTAAGCCACAAAAATGACATCTCTGTTCAATGATGGACACATCTTTTTAAAGGCTAAATGCCCTGTGCACAACATAGAAGGTCTTCTGTATTTTGTCATTGAAAGGTTTTATAATTTGGTTACAAGGAAAATTTGTAAAGACTGACTATGGGATATTCCTCTTTTTTCCCCCTAGCTTATTTTTCCTATTATATCTCCTTACGATTTAGAAACTTTTTCCAACTGCTTTTTCCTAATGTCCATACCATTCTGTATTTCTGACGATAGATAGTATATGTTTAATGACAAAATCGTCGTGGCGTGGCCACAACAGGCGCCAAGATGGCCGCAATCTTGTGAGGCTCCGGCAGTAGCGGCCTCAATCCTTGCTGAGTTAAAGCCATCATTACCTCCTGCCTAAAGACAATGCATTTCTGCTGCTCCTGAGTGCCTCAACTACGAATATGTAATTTGTCCCTGGGCGCGATCAGCACTCCTCAGGCACCATTCCTGACTCAAGCGGTTTGAGTGGCCCGCCATTGCCTCGGAGGGCAGAGGCCCTGCCATGTCAATGGCCACGGGCAGTGTTCCCTCTTAATTATTTTTTATCTCTGTGCGGCAGTGACCTGTTTGTGTGCACACATTTCTTGTTTGTATGCGCAACTGAGTGATGTTAGCAAAATTGTCTAGCAAGGATTGGCAATGTCTGCACCCTGCACTTATACAAGTATACCCCTCATCCTGCACTCACAATACAGCTAAAAACTTACACTCAGGCACATAGTCACCCTGCACTCACACAGCACACTCCTCATCCTAGACTTATGAAGACTCATCGCTTACCCTGCACTCACACAGACACATTGCTCACCCTACATTCAGGCACTTTGCTTACCCCATAATCAGATGCACTCATAAACACACATACATTCTGCATTCAAGCACATTATTCACTGTACACACACTCTGACATGCTGCTTATTTCACGCTTACACAGACAAGAGTCACAATACATTCACACAGACAAACCACTCAGTCTACACTCTGCAAGCAATCCTTTCACCTTGATCTCCCTATGCACATCACTCACTCTGCCCTCACATTACTCACAATGCACTCATTTAGGCAAACAACTCATTGTATAGTCATAAAGCCACACCCAAACACTGCACTCACAATACACACCATTCAACCTGTCCTAACAATACGCTTTGCTCGCCCTATGCAGAATGAACACTTCCTCATTCTCACACAGGCACACTGCTGACCCTACATTAACACAATTCACCTTGTACTTATCCAATCACTTCACTATGCACTTCTGATGACTCTCACTCCTTTCAGCATGTACAAAGCCCATCACTAACCCTGCTCTCACTGTAAATTCACAAAGTTACATCCCTCACCCTACACTCAAACTGGTATACTGCTCATTTTCCCCTCAACATGCACACTGCTCAGTTGCGCAAAGGAACAACTCTCACCCTAAACTAATTCAGACATACCCATATCCCTGTACTGACAGAGGCATACAACTCACCATGCATACAAGTCAGAGACATTGGATAGGACTAGACACAGAACAGCTCCTGCAAAGCCCAACCTGTAGGAGTAGGAGGAGCGCTGCCAAGGAGAATTCAATCATACCCCTTTCCCCATCCTTGTTAGACTTGGGTGGGTGCAGGAGATTTGGAATTAAGAGACAAAATACAATCCTTGTAAGTGAATTAAGTATAGAGCATCTTTTATATTATAGGCAGTACTGAGGACAACATCAGTGAGGCAAGCAGGTAATTAGAAGCAAACCTGGAAAACTATGTTAAGATAATATTACAAAAAAAGAGACTGTGCATATAGGACACCGGTAAAAGAAGGAATTCGGGCTGAGAAAGCTGTGCAGAGAAAAAAAGAGCCTGCCCAGGGTGAATAACTGTTACAGTAGTCTACAGTGATGGGGTAACTGAAGATAAGAGAGCCTTAACTGAGAAAGACTATTGCATAAAGAGAATGAGACCACAATGAAAGAAACCGTGCCAGGGAAGATGCAGTGACATAGAGGGAACAATATCTGATATAGCTGTAACCATGGGCTACAGCTGTGCAAAGAAGAAAATGCTGCTCAGAGTCTGTGACCAGGAAAGACAGCAGTTAACAGAAAAATAACTGGATTTTGACAGTATTTATTGAGCGAGACTGCTGTGCAGAAAAAAGGGCCTTCCTAGCTCAGCAGTTTAAGAACTACCCCACTACATTTAATTAGAAGTGCCCAGCACAATACTGAGTAAATACGTGGAGCATGTGCCTATATTGTAAAGCGTAAATTGTTACATTATGATAACTGTGAAGCCCTTCTCAGGGTAAATTTAAGGTTTGCTTTTCAGATTCTGATGAAATCCTAGCTGCTCCAGCATATTGTATGGGTTGTACCTCACCAGTGGCAAACTTTTTCACCATGTGCTGCACCCAAAGTTGTGGGTCTTTTGAGGGGCTACACATGTAGTCTCATCAGTTTAAAAACTGCCTGATCTGATGAGAGATGGAAAGTGAACATGAAATTATAATGCCTATGTGATTTCAATTCAAGCACTGCTCAAAAGTAGGCTTGAATGAATTTGGAGAGAGCTGGCTAGGTGGTAAGCCTCGGATCCTTTCGTTGGTGTTAGCACCCCTCTAACTTTTGTTGTGAAACATATACAAAACGGTAAAACGTGTGTCAATTAACTGGTCGGCCCACTCGTGTAATCAACACTGGTGTTCATTGTCTTTGAAAAATGTGTGTTTTATTACATTGTACTGTAAAGACATAGGTGCTTTGAATTACTAATGTGGCTTCTCGGAGTAGTACTGCACACATGGCTATCATTTGTTTTAGTATAAAGCAATTTAGGACTCCTTCTAGGACCTCCTTTCCGGCGACCCTCTGAATTTGCCAAGCTGAATCTAGCCCATCCTCCCCGCATTTTTTGACTTCTGATAAAATTGGAATTTTGCCCCCTTGCATCATGACTTCTGCTGAGTGGACCCACCACTTCTTCAGCATCGTCACTTTAGTAAAGGGGAGAATCCTAAGGTTCTACTATTTTGGATTTCGTCCCGTATCTAGCCGCCATTTTGTGTCCTGCCGCCATTTTGTGTTGCCCTCACTCAGGCAGCACGGCGAACAATGTGTTTTGCGTTTCCAGCTGCTATGTGTCCTTTCAGTTAAAAAGTAACTCCATTGCCCTTGTTCACGAAACCTGATGTCAGGGTCTGGCTGAGTTTGTTAAACCATGTCTGGCTCGATTGATCCCTGTCTCAGCCGACTATTTGCCCTCTCCTATTCTTTCCTTATACTATCTCATCCGACTGGCCTTCGCTATTCTCTCCTTGTATGCTCCTATTACACAACCATCCTTTGAGGCACACAATTACGTCCTGCCACCTGCAAGAAGGGATTGTGGACGCCATCACTGATTTGTCGGGAGGGGTAGCACACGGGGTTTGAGAGAGGGGCGTATTTGAGGCACCTGATAGCTTGTTTTCCAACTTTTCCTATTGGTCCGTTTTGTATGTGTAAGGAGTAAATTCTGTAAATGTGGTTCCTATAAAAGATTATGCGCCACGGATTGAAGTGGCAGTCTCCTTAGAATCCACCTCATGTGTAACTTCTGGGACAACTGTGCTTAGCTGCAGCTAATAAACCTGACTTCCATGCTCAACGGAGTGTCTCTGTTTTTTACAAGGCAGGTGAACTCGGGGATTAAGGCGTGCCCTGCGCCGCCCGGCCCATAAGGCCCGGTTCTCCAACTGGCGCCCAATGTGGGGCAGTTTCAGTGGTAGCGGTTCAGCCCGAGGGTCGTGAGAAGCCCCGCAAGAAAATTCCAGAGGATTCGCGAGCCACGTCAAGCGACCCCTGTATGTCGAAGTGGACCGAAGGTCTTTTGCAGCGCGGCTACTCTTTTCCGACGGCTGCTGATGACTGCTGCCCTGACTACCGCCCTGCCTTGGACCCTCTGGTGATGACTGGTATTGCGAGACGTTAGACGGACCTCTGTTGGCGTGAGAAGATCATTTAGTTAAGTATTCGTGGGTAGCGCCCACTTCTTTGTTTTGTTTTTGACTTTTGTTATTCGACTGTTGCAATAGCCGAAGCCGAGGGGTGAGTACATTTGTACTGTGTTCTTTGCTTTCACTCCTTGAAGTTAGTAAACAGATCAGTGTGCTTAAAATGCCTGGTCTGAGCGGATTTAGGACATTTTGTTGTTTTTGCTGTACTAGGGATTCCCGGCTCGAGGATTCATGTCCGATTCCTCTGGTTGGAACTCCCACTTATGAGCTCTATTCCAAGCATGGTGTTGGTCCCATTGCCTTTAATGAGGCATGGATCCGATACACGAAGAAAGAAGGTGTTTTGCGGTGGCCACAAAATGGTAGTTTTGAGCCAGATATATTAGATAATTTGGAATCAATTCTGTTCAAAAGAAAAGCCCGGCCAGCAATGTTTGACTCTTTCCGCCTTTGGCGGAAGGAAGCCAAACAGAGAGAAATTAAACAAGCAAAAAGAGATAGGAAAATGAAAGATATGACAGTTATACAGGCTGCCCAGCAATTTAAAGACGATGAGACTGATCGAGCGTTTGAGATCTCAGATAGACAGCATCGGATGGCAATTGATAGGTGCTATCCCGTGTTACCTCCACAGCGCAAAGATCTTGATGAAGATCCCTTAATGTCCGGCTCCTACGCAATTGCCTCTTCCCGTATTACCGCCTGCACCTCCTTTGCCACCATCTTCTGTACCTCAGTCTCCTTCGCCTTCTGTTTCTCTTGTTACGGCTAATTCTTCTCTTCCTTTGGTTAATACTGCGTCTCCAGTTTTACCCCCTACTTCTTCTCCGATTTGTAATCGGTTAGTTGATACTGTCTCTGGTCTTTTCTCCCCCCTCTTTGGGCCGTTTAATAGGACTCCTGCTTTTTCCCGTAGGCAATCCCGTAGCCAAATTCCAGATTCTGAGGAACGAGTTGTATTTAACTCTCTCGCTCATAAATGGATGATGAATGGTCCACTGTATAGTGTACCCGATATATTGAGTACCTTTCTCCAGTGGAATGCGCCTACGCAGAGATACGTTTTTATGTCATGTGTGACACACTTGTTAAAGGATTGGAGGATATGGAGTTGGATTTAACTCCTCAGGGTCTATTGGATATACAGGACAGGTTTGATAAAGGACTTATTGTGGGTCCTGACGTTGAGGGTGCTATAAAGACACTTGTTACTTTTAGGTCCTTATATTCTTCCCAGACTATTCCTGAACCTGATCCTGCAGTTAGACAGAGGAAGAATTATCCTATGAGAGAAGTTCCTCCAGTATGGAGGGAAGCGGTTCCACAGGCCAACGATGTTCCAGGTGTCCCTGCTCATTTTCAGCGTATATGGGTACATGTCCCTTGGAAACGAGCTGAAGTTTTAGCACTTAAGCAGTCTTTGCCGGACCCTCGTAAAAATCCTGCTGGTTACTATAAAGAGCTGTCCCAGACTGTTGATGCAGGTATTATGAATTTGGCTGATATTGATATGCTGATGGGGAATGTAGTTCCACAAGCATTGTGGGCTCGGATTCGTAGAGAGGATCACGATCAAGCTTTGGGAGGTACTTGGGCTGATATATCTGCCGCAGATGCAGCACAAGTGGGTGGTGCTAAGCCAGATGATTTGATTACACAGTTGCCTGGTAGGATCATTACCTTAATGAAGACGACGATGATGCCAGCCTTACGCGTTAACTGGTGTAAGCAGAAGAAAGATGAGTGTCTCTGATTTCTTTACTTGGTTTGAGGAGACATTTATTGATCATAGTGGTCAGGATTTAAGTACTGAAGGTGGACAGCGAATATTTGTGGATACATTTGTTTTTAATATGCTTCCTTAATTGTCCCATAAGTTGAAAGATTCGGAAACCTCTTGGGCTGTTTCTTCGTCTGCCCAAATATTAGCCACTGCTCAGTATTATGAGAATAGGGACAAAGAAGAAAAAGATAAGGCTGAGCAGAAGACTAAGGATTTAAAGACAAAGGTTCTTCTTCAGCAGGCTTATCCCCCTCGTTCTGGCCAGCGTCAGTTTCAGCAACCTACTCAGCCTCAGAGGTTGCTACAGAAACCTGAGCCTTTTGTTCCACGACCTTTACTTGGTCCTAATCAGTGTGCCTTTTGTAAGGAGGAAGGCCATTTTAAGAATAGCTGTCGGGTTTTATTGCGCGTAATGGTGGATTTCAAGGGCCGCGAGGCCGTGGTGGTTTTCAATCCGCACCTAAGGGTAGAGGGCGAGGTGCGTTGCCTCAAGGGCAGCATTCCTTTCCCCCTCAGAATTTTTCAAATTATTTTGATCAGCAGAATACTCAGTCTGCGCAATATTACAATGATGATTAATGTGTTGTAGGTGAGGTTCAGGATTTTCATTCTAGTTAGGACAGCCATGGACAAAGTAAGGGAGTCGTATCAGTTCCAGTGGATCAGAATGGGCCTTATGTTGAGGTAGTTGCTTTGGGTGTTGCAGAGCCATTTCTTTAGGATACTGGTGCAATGAGAAGTTCTATGATTCATTCAAAACTCCCTGGGGCACCTTTGTCTGGCTTAACAAACGTTTCTGTAGGATTTTCTAGCGCCCCAGTTGCTAACCCAGTTTCTTGTCCTTTGCCTCTTTCGATTGGTCCTTACGATTTGGAAGCTCCACTTATTTTAACGACTGGTTGCGGAGAAAATTTGTTGGGTTTGGATCTGTTGAAACGTCCCTATGCAACGTTGTATTGTTCCCCCTCTGGTGTGCGTCTTACTTTGGGTGAGAAATTGGTTTCTCCTATATACCTATCGAAAGATTGCTTTCCGCCTGAGTTGCAATCTCTTCCTGCTACACTTTGGGCTGCAGGTCCGAATGATGTTGGTTTGTTGCAGATTCCTCCTTATGTGGTTACTATTAAGCCTGATGTTAAGTTGCCACGTATTCCACAGTACAAGATTTCTAATGATGGTGAACGAGCTTTGATGGCTATTATCTATGATCTGGTCCAGAAGGGTGTGGTCGAAGAGACGAGAGGTAATGTTTGTAACAGTCCTGTTCTCCCCGTTCTTAAACGCAGCGATCCTTCTCAGCCTCCTGTGTATCGCTTTGTGATTGATCTTCGGGAGGTCAACAAGATTGTTGTCCCCCAGTTTCCTGTGGTCCCAGATATCACTGCTTTGCTTACTATGATACCCGATCTGTTATCGATCTAAAAAATGCTTTCTTTAGTATTCCCATTGCTGAGGAAAGTAGGGATATTTTTGGCTTCTCTCTTGGAGGCCGAAGTTTCCGGTTCAAGCGTGCTCCTCAAGGTTATTGCGAAAGTCCCTCCATTTACAGTCAGGCTTTGAAATCTCAGCTTGATGCTTTCATTCTACCTTTAGGTGCCACTTTGATTCAATACGTTGACGATTTGCTGATTGCTGCTGATTCGGAGGATTTTTTTAAGGATGTGACGGTTTCTTTGTTGCATCATTTGTCTGACCTGTATCATAAAGTGTCTCCTTCTAAGTTGCAATATTGCTGCCAAGAGATTACCTATTTAGGTCATCTCTTGTCGAAGGAGGGAAGACGCTTGACCCCAGAACGAATTCAAGCGATTGCACAAATGTCTGAGCCAACTACACAAAGAGAGGTACGTGCCTTTTTGGGCATTACTTCTTATTGTAGACAATGGATTCCGAATTTTTCTTTGTTAGCTAAATCTTTGCTGGCACTTACGTTGAAAGATACGCCACAACCTCTCCCTTGGACTGACGAATGCCAAAAGAGTTTTTCTGATTTACGTACTGCTTTGTGTTCTGCTACTGTGTTAGGTACTCCTGATTACAGTAAGCCTTTCACACTCTACGTTCATGAAAAAGAAGGTTGTGCGTTGTCAGCTTTAACGCAACAATTTGGAGACAAACAACGGGCATGTGCCTATTTTTCAGCTACGTTGGATCCAGTAGCCAAGGCATTGCCTAGTTGTCTCAGAGCTACAGCAGCGGCAGCGATTTCTATTCGACAATCTGCTGGATTGGTATTGGACAACACTCTTGTTGTTATGGTACCACATGCAGTAGATACTCTTTTGAATAGGACAAAAACACAACACCTCACAAGTGCTCGTTTGTCTGGATATGAGCTGATGCTCTTGGCTAGCCATATACACATCAAGCGGTGTAATACTTTGAACCCAGCAACATTGTTGCCCATTCCGGATGAGAAAGGCATTCAAGAACAGCATGATTGTTTTCTTCGAACAGAGGAGGAAACGAAAGGCAGAATAGATCTAAAAGACACAACACTTGTGGATCCGGATGGGATCCTATGGGTAGATGGATCTTGCTTCAAGCTTCCAAATGGCGAGACGACTGTAGCTTATGCTGTTACTACTTTGCATACAGTAGTAGAGACAGCGCGCATTGCACAGAATTCAGCCCAGCAGCTGAATTAATTGCTTTGACGAGAGCATGTGTGTTGGCAAAAGGAAAGAGAGTGAACGTCTACACTGATAGCCAATATGCTTTCGTTGTGGCTCATAGTTTTGGTCGCTTGTGGAAGGAAAGAGGATTCTTTACTTCCCATGGGACTAAAATACAGCATGGCCAGTTGGTGACTGACCTTCTCGAATCACTTGCTTTGCCTACACAAATAGCAATAATCAAGTGTAGTGCTCATAAAAAGATTATTGATGATGTGGGTCGTGGAAATGCTTTTGCGGATGAGGTAGCAAAGGAGACAGCGAGAGATGTTACAAGTCGCATGTGTGTTGCGGGCCCTGCAAGATGGGTCAGAGAAGGAGGAATGTGTGAGGACACAATAGAAAGTGTGAGAATGATTCAAGAAGAGGCTACTGAGAAAGAACTGAGTAAGTGGAGAGAAAGAACGGGAATGTTGGACGCGACTCGGTGTTGGACGGAATTGTCAGAACATCAACGATGGCTGTTACCAGACGCCTATGTACTACCTGTAGTTACTATGGCGCATGGTCCAGCCCACATTAAGGTAAAAGGCATATGTAAGATTTTGGCTCCAGTATGGCAGAATGAAGGAATTCCTAAATGTGCAGAAAACGTGGTAAAGCATTGCATTGTTTGTTTAATGCATAATCCAGGAAAGGGAACCCCAACTCCAGCAGGTCATTTTGCTCCCCCTACGTATCCTTTCGAGGTATTACAAATCGATTATATTCACATGGATCATTGTAATAACCTCAAGTATGTTCTGGTGGTGGTCTGTGCCTTTTCCAGATGGATAGAGGCCTACCCCCTAAAGGACAATACTGCTTTGTCTACTGCCAAAGTCCTTTTGAAGGAGTTTTTCCCAAGATTTGGTTTGCCGCACATTGTCTGGTCTGACAATGGTAGTGAATTCGTAGGTCAAATTATGCAGAAAGTGTGTGCAGGTCTCGGTATTAAACAGAAATTCCATGCGGCAAACCACCCTCAGTCAGCAGGATTGATAGAGTGCTATAACGGCACTCTCAAGCTCAAATTGGCAAAGATTCAGGCGAGCACAGGTCTCGCCTGGCCTGATGCCTTACCATTAGCACTTCTGTCCACGAGAACTACTGTGCATTCTCGTTTAGGCCTGAGTCCGTATGAGGTCGTTTTTGGGCGCCCAGCAAATGTCTGGGGAGTCCCTCGACCTAAGAAGTATTCTGACATTCCATACCCAATGCTGATTGACTATTTGCATGACCTCACCACTAAATTACGTGTTCTTCATCAACAGGTTCAAAACGCTTTGCCAGAGGCCTCCGCAGACCCAGGTCATTCCATCCAACCTGGCGACTGGGTCTACGTGAAAAAATTTCCGCGGAAATGTTGGGGCCCACCGCGACAAGTGTTGTTGACGACACGTACGGCAGTGAAAGTCGTTGGAAAGAAGAACTGGACCCATGGCGTGCACTGTAAGAGGGTACCCTTGCCTTTACCCTTTGACCAATGGATTCGTAAGGGCATAGGTGATAACGAAAGTGAAAAAGTACCTAGATTTGTACCGTTTAGTAGTGCACGGCTGGAACAAACGAACTCTGAGAAAGAAGACGACGACGTGTTACAGGAGGCCGTCCCAACACATCTGCGTTTGAACACGGTGAATCCAGAAGCCTTGTTTAAGGACCAGACGATCCCTAATAAGACTCGATATAATTTACGACCCAAAGTGATTAAAGACAATAGAACTTTTCTTTTTTCGATTTTTCTGAATATACCTTTTTTTTTTTTAAACAATGTTTTTTCTTCCACTATCCATCAATTTGCAGGGTCACAGTAGGAGTCTTAAGCTGTGACCTTAGTAGTGACATAGGTCTGCAGGACTTGCAGTGTCATAGGACGGTTAACAATCACAGCTAAGTGATCTAGGAAGATTGCCGTGAGCAACGCTTTAGAGTATGGGTGTTAAAGTGGAAATTAATGATCAGACTGTAAACATGAAAAGTAGATTTAAGAAATTAATGGTTAGTCCATGTGGAATAACCTTATGTACTTTAATATGTTTATGTATTTCATTAGCCTGTGTAAGGTGGGTTGTTTATATTGGGCAGCAAACACCTGTTCCAACATCTATCTCTTTACCTCATATTACTACTGCCTCTCCACATCGGTTTTATACACTTTCAGAACATGAACAGATTAGGAGAACAGAATATTTCAACAATTCGTTTATTCAGTTATTGCATCAACATCAACTGGTGATGAATACTACTAATAGGCCCGGAAATCTTATCTAGCTGTCTCTCCTTTTATGTTCCCACCCGTACCCTCCGTTCCCAGGGCTTGGCCCTTGCTGTGGTCCCCAGATTCAGGCTTAGTCGCATGGGAGGCCGCTCGTTTAGTGTAAAGGCCGCGTCAGCATGGAACTCCCTTCCTGTTGAAATCCGTCTGATGGAGGACCTCTTGACTTTCCGGAGGGCCATAAAAACATTCCTGTTTTAGCTGCTTTTATGTTTTCATTTCTCCTGTAGTGTTATGTTCTACCTTGTCTCTGCGCCGGGACGCTCCTTGGCTGGAGTATCTGTGCGCATAATAAATTAATATAACATAACATAACATAACAATTGTTGGGTTTGTGGACTCATGCCTCATAATACAGAGAGAGGTATGCCGTATTTAGTCTTTCCATTCTCCTATGAAGGTTCCGGCTTATTTGGCTATGTTCTCTAACATTTATCAGAATCAGTTACGGTATCCTCCTGGTAGTCCATATGGTGGTGGAGCAGACTTCAGTCACAGTTCCTTGATTAAGGGAATAGTGGCTATGGCTAAAATTGCTCAGATTAGTAAGATTCCTATAGATGAGAAAAGAGCATATGATGGATGGAGTATAACACAATATGTTACTAGCCTCACAGAAAAGGCTAAACGAAGGAGCTCTCCGCCAATTTGGACTGTGCCTCATCGAGGTAATTTCTGCTTACAAATTAATGGCCAGAATGTTAAAAATCAGCAGGAGAAGAGTGTCTGCTCCATACCTATGTCTATACACCTCAGATTCCTTCACCACTAGTGCCATCACAAGGCACATATTTTATCTGTCACGACAGAGCCTATACATGGCTTCCTATATATTTCTCAGGAACTTGTTATGTGGCTTTTCTTCTTCCCCCAACGTATACTGCTCCTTCAGGTCATTTCAGGAAAAGACATGGCAGGGGAGTTATTGATCAGAAAGATACAGCAGGACAGGCGGGAGGTGACTTTATTAAAGGGTTGCTTCCTTTCTGGGGCCCAATGGCCAATAGCAGAGACATCAGACAATTAGTTTGTGTTGTTGAGGCTACCATAAATGAAACTTCTGTAGCCTTGAGTAAACTGACTGCCGAACTTCAGGCGGATCGTCTTATGACGTTGCAAAATCGGATAGTTTTAGACATTATCCTTGCAGATCGTGGAGGAGTCTGTAAATTGATCGGGTCTAGTTGCTGTGTTTACATTCCTGATAATGCCCCTACAGTATACCAAGCTATCTCCAAGTTACATATCATCTCCGAGTCTATACATCAGGACACGGGAGATTGGTCTGTGATGGGATGGTTTTGGAGTATACTGTCCACATGGGGATGGAAGATACTAACTTTCCTTGGAATGGTTTTGGCCATCATTTTTCCTTGTTGTCTCTGTGTACAGTGTGGACCTGCAATATGTGGTCTTTGTGCCACTATGTGTGCCCCGAAGCCTGTTTCACAGAAAACAGAGAATATTAGAATTATGCTATAGCAACAGCTCGATGACCTCATGGCCATTGACATCGACTCAGATTAACTTGAGTCCCTGGTGTTTTGCCTGAGTAATGGCAAAAGGAGGGTCTGAGGTTCTACGATTTTAGATTTCGTCCCGTATCTAGCCGCCATTTTGTGTCCTGCCGCCATTTTGTGTTGCCCTCACTCAGGCAGCACGGCGAACGATGTGTTTTGCGTTTCCAGCTGCTACGTGTCCTTTCAGGTAAAAAGTAACTCCATTGCCCTTGTTCACGAAACCCGATGTCAGGGTCTGGCTGAGTTTGTTATTCCATGTCTGGCTCGATTGATCCTTGTCTCGGCCGACTATTTGCCCTCTCCTATTCTTTCCTTATATCTCATCCGACTGGCCTTCGCTATTCTCTCCTTGTATGCTCCTATTACACAATCATCCTTTGAGGCACACAATTATGTCCTGCCACCTGCAAGAAGGGATTGTGGACGCCATCACTGATTAATTTGTCGGGAGGGGTAGCACACAGGGTTTGAGAGAGGGGCGTATTTGAGGCACGTGATAGCTTGTTTTCCAACTTTTCCTATTGGTCCGTTTTATATGTGTAAGGAGTAAATTCTGTAAATGTGTTTCCTATAAAAGATTGTGCGCCACGGATTGAAGTGGCAGTCTCCTTAGAATCCACCTCGTGTGTAACTTCTGGGACAACTGTGCTTAGCTGCAGCTAATAAACCTGGCTTCCACGCTCAACGGAGTGTCTTGTGTCTCTGTTTTTTACAAGGCAGGTGAACTTGGGGATTAAGTCGTGCCCTGCGCCGCCCGGCCCGTAAGGCCCGGTTCTCCAATCCCATTCCTAGACCAACATAACTCAGTAACCCAGGCGCCCTAAAATATAACGCAATGCTGTCTGCATCAAGCATGGTGTCCTCCATAAAGCGAGGAAAAGAAAGAAACTAGTTGGGAGAAGGAATGGAGAGAATGCATCACCGTATCTTGCTGGTGCTTTGTGCCACACATGTCATCTGGTGCAACCCCGGCCGATATACTGTGGACGATGGGCACCTCCGCCCTCATCGTGCTGCTCGGTTGCTGTGGGCTGCTCTGGTTGGCCTTGGGACTAAAGGCAGGTGGCTGGCCGTTCCTTGCTGGCAGTGCTATGTGGCCGGTGGAATCTGTGGCTATGGGTGTCACTGGTCTGCCCCTGCGCTGGTCTGCTGACATCGCAGGCCCCTGTGGTGGCTGTTTGCTGTGATTAGTGGCATGGTAGTGGGTGCCTCCAGCTCCCTGTGGCAGTGGTGTTAGGTAGCTGGGCCTCCCGGTGCTGCTGGTCGCTGGCCTGGGGACTTCTGCCTGGCCTCAGTGGTGGGCCCATTCTTCATGCTAGGGCCGGACTGGACGTAGCGGGCATCAGGCATTTTCCTTGGAGGTTGGAAGGGTGGGGACTGATTTTGCAGCGGAGGAGGCCGTTTTTGGTACTGGAGTCCTGTATATCAGCTCCCAGTAACAAAAGCAGCAGGAGGGCTAGTCTGCCAAAATTGCCAGGGATGCTCTGGGTTTCCAGTCCGGCCCTGCTTTACGCCGGTGTATGCAGTAAGCGCTCCCCCTCAGGAGAGCTGCCAGTCTCACTGCTTCACCCCTGCATGCCTGCATTTTTTTGACAACCCAATCAAGGGAGCCAGTGTCTCTCCTGGGCCCACCTAATCTTCGGACCCCTCCATGGTTGGTGGCTTGGACTTCACTGTCATCTGGCTTTGCTCCCTGGTCTTTTGAATACTTTCTAGGATTGTGAATTTGACATAATAGCTATTGCCCCGCGGACCTTTTTACAGCATCTGAATACACTATTGCTCTAGCTTGTCCTCTCTTTCTGGCACTAGCTTTCGGTATACTTGGTCATTACGGCTGAAGGCCTAAACAGATACTGCTATCTACTGTAAAGATTCATGAACTCTTGATTTGTAGTTCAAGTGAAGTTTATTGATCAACAGCATACAATTACAGTATCCCCACCTGAGCAGCGCTCACCAGCTGTTGTTCTTCAAAATCCCAAGCTTCTATACTCTGTCATCAATGACCTTATAACATTCTATGCTCCGCATCAAGTTCTTACATAACTTTCCCATTATAATATTTAAATAAAATCAGAAATGCCATAGAGAACAAAATAAAGATTATGATAATATACACTTACACTAATGATACTGAACAAAATTAGAAAAATTACACAAGTACATTAACCTTGGATTTTTCAAACATCACCCATACTTCTTGTGATACCATTCTCCAAAACCACCACACTGCGCTTGACCTCTTTCAACTTACTTTGACCCTTACAAACAAATCCTCTTAATTTCACAACCACCCAATCTCCAGGTTTTAGACAACAGCGCTTTACAGCCTTCTTTTCATTGTAATACAGCATATTTTTCATTTGTAACCTTAGAACATTCTTTTGAATTTCTTCTCGATCAATCTTAACCTTAGTTACAACTCCTTTCAGCCACACTGAACACTCTTTTACTCCTGGGTTTCTTCCTTTCAAGGAAACAAAGGGAGAAATTCCCGTCACAGAATGAGGAGTTGTCCTATGCGTCCACATCATCCTTCTCAATTCTCTCTTCCACGGAAGATGATTAGCAAGGGATAATTGTATGTTATCCATCACCAATCGTTTTACTCTTTCTACCAACCCGTTTGCTTGAGGTCTAAAAAGAGCCACCTTATCATGCACTATCCCCATTCCAGAGATATAATCTTCTATTTCTCTAGATACAAATATAACTCCATTATCTGATACAATTATTTTGGGTATTCCTTCCTCCACAAAAGCTTCTTCCAAGAAATCAATAATATTTGAAGTCTTCACTTCACCAACATCTTTAAACACAAACCACTTTGTATGGTAATCTACTAAGATTAAAATAAATCTGCTGTTTGATCCTAATTTAGACACAGGTCCTAAAAAATCGATGGCTAACTTTTCCCAGGGCCTCTCTGGAAAAGTCATGATATCCAATGGAGGCTCCCTAACTACTTTGGTTTTATCACTATTGGTGCATATTGAGCAATTCTTCACCTTTTCCTCAAAATCCCGATCAATGCCAGGCCACCAGTATGATTGCCTAACTTCTTTTTCACGATACCATGTCCCAAATGACCCTCTTGGACAATATTGAGAATCCTAGAGCGAATAACTCTAGGAGGCACAAGCTGATTTCTTCTCATTAATTTTCCATCAACTATACTTAACTCTTCCTTGACTTTAAAATATTCACGTAAATCAGCATTCATTTCACAAATTTCACTCCAACCATGTACAACCTTCTCCTCAACTCCATCCATTCCGACATCCTCTTCCCTTGCAGCCATCCACTCCTGAGCAATTACAGCCATCTCTCCATTAGCAAACATTCCAACTCTGGAAACTTCTGCAATTTCATTGTCAATGACCACGTCTTCAGGTAATCTTGATAAAAAATCCGCCACCACATTCTTACTACCTCTCACAAACTCCACTTCAAAATTTTAATCCATTACTGATAGAAGCCACCTAGAGATGCGCGTTGTAACATTTCCCTCCAGTCCTCTTCCACCTTTAAAAATTAATGTTAAAGGTTTGTGATTCGTTCTTAATATGAAAGGAATTCCCCACACATAAAACCTGAACCTGTTGATTCCCCCAAAAAAGCCAAAGCTTCTCAATTACAGAATATGTAGTTTCTGCTCCTTGCAATCTCTAGATGCAAAACCGATTATATTTTCAGCGCCATCTTTAACTTGTGTGAGGACCGCACCAATACCCACCTTGCTGGCATCCGTTGTAATATATGTCTTTGCCGTCACATCAAAATGTCCTAGTGTTGGAGCATAGCAAATACCCATTTTTATAGGCAAAAACTCATCTTCACATTCTGCACTCCACACAAATTCAACTCCTTTTTTTAACAATTTCCTCAATGGCTCCACAATTTCCGTAAATCCCTTTTTACAAATTTAGCACAGTACTCTGCTAGCCCCAAGAACGATTTTAACTCATCCTTAGTATGTGGCCTATTCGCATTCTCAATTGCAGTCACAATGCTTTTCCTTGGAGTTATACCTTTATCACTATTTGTATGTTCCAGATAAGTCACCTCATCTTTTCTAGTTTGACATTTTTCCTTTTTTACAGTCATACCATGTTTGCGTAACCTCAACATCACCTCATCAAACAATGTATCATGTCCAGAAAGAAAGATTTTTTCCTATAATTAAAATATTATCTTGAAAACATAACAAATGATTCAGATCAGCAAATATATTCTTCATTATCCTCTGGAATACTGCGGATGCTGAGGCTAGGCCAAATGGCATCCTTTTGTAACGAAATACACCTAAGGGCATCATAAAAGATGTCAAATGCTTTGATTGTGCATGCAAGTCCACCTGGTGATAAGCGGACGACATATTGAGGACACCAAATACTACTCCACCACCATTCATTGTCAACATTTTGGATATATTAGGAAGTGGCTGTCTATCCACCCAGATTGATTTGTTCAGATCGCGGAGGTCAATACACAAACAAATTTTTCCTTAAGGTTTAGGTGCCACCACAATTGGCGCCAACCACTCAGAAGCTTCGATAATTTGTTGTTCTAATAGCTTATCTAATTCTACTTTTAAGAGATCCCTCATGACATTAGGAACATTCCTCACTTTATGTACCACAGGTTTCGCGCCTTCTTTCAACATGATTTTGTGCGAGAAACCTTTTAATAATCCCAACTTATCGGAAAATACATCAGGGTATTTTTCAATGAGATTCTCACAATTGGTAACATTCACCTCTTTTACTTCATCATGTTCAGCTAACATTACGGGTTCAGGGGCATTAGAATCGATAATTATACCTAAGTCACGTTGATGACGCCATCCCAGTAAATTTGAACCATAGTCTGTAATGTACACCCTACCATACACCTCCATACCCTTGAAGTTGATAGTTAACCATTTAATTCCCAGAATCTCAATCTTCCTTCCAGCATACCCTACAGCTTTTATATCTGATTAAAGCAAGGAATTGATATCCCAACTGCTTTCAAATGCTTCTTTTGATAGCAAGGTAAATATTCTTCCAGAGTCCACTAAGACTCCTTCAAGAAGTACTTGACAATCAGGTTTCTCCAATTTGTCAGTACTCCCAACCTTCACGCCACATTGGCCAGGACTTCTCACATCCTTTCCACCTTGCATTTCACCATCCACCACGGAAACAATTTCTATGGTCGAAATCAATTCTTGAGCATCATCTCATGAATCATCCAACTGTTGTTCAACCTGTTGAACTCGTTTAGAATTTGCAAACTCTATCTTTGTCTTACGCAACTTTTCAAGATGACCTCTTCTCCCACACTTCCTTCAGATTGAACTTCTTGCAGTACACCGTGTACTGGACACAATATGCCCCGGAGCACCACAATGAAAACATCTTATCTCTCTCCAATCACCACTAGTGTGTTTAACCTGAATTTCAGTTTTGGGGTTTCCTCCAGTTGTCCCTTTCACATCACATTTCCCTTTACCATGTACCCTCACCACTTCAGCAATAAGAGTTTATTTTTTGTCACAGCTTGAATTGTCTACATCTCTTAACCATATTGCGCTGTGCTCCATCCCTTTCGCAATTTTGATAGTCTCATCTAAATTATGATCTTTCATTAACAATCTCTCTTTAATCCTTTTGTTATTTGTACAACTGACTATTTGATCCCTGATCAAGGAATCAGTTAATTGTTCAAAACGACATGACAATGCCAAACCCCTTAAGGTAGCAACATAAGATACTATGTCTTCGTCTTGCTTTTGTACTCTAGAGAAAAAACCTATGTCGCTCTAACACTAAATTTGTTTTAGGAGTAAATTGAATATCAAGCATTTGCATAGACATATCATACACATTGTTTGGTTGTCCATCACCCATACCCAAGTAGACTTCAGGAAGTCCTCATATATTCTCCTTCCTTCAATCCCAAGATGATGAAGTAAAATAGCTTGTCGCCTAAGAGGTTGTGTGCTGAAGTACAAACTGCTGAACAGTATGAAGACGAGGATCTTGATATGTTCCCCAGTTACCTTTCCCCCATCCTCTCTTTACAGTCATCTTCCTCTGCGGAGGTGTTGTGGGCCTTTAAGGAGTCGGACGTCCGGGAATCAAGCCTCGCCCACCAACCAGGAAACTGGGAGCCCATTGGTGCACTTCAACTCACCTCCAGCGTCATAACGAGGCCGGAAGAAACAGACGAGGAGGAAGCCGACCGGATGAAGAAGAAGCCGGAACGACTGACAAGGCCTCCTTCTACGTCGCCTGAAGTCGGAGCTCTAGGACGAGAAGCAGATGCGAAAGGCGGGTGAGCAATGGACCTCGCTCTCACCAAGGGGACGCCGGGCCCTTATCGGCACTGCGAAAGAACCAGTCACGCTCCTGGAGGAGCTTGGCTACCACAGGTACGTGCCCGTATCCGGACCCTGTTCTCTAAACATATTGTGGGCAGACTATCGTCTCTCGGGGAGGAAGGAGGCATACTAGCACTAAAACCTTTTCTTCTCTATTGCTCACAGGTGACGGATTGTGGTGCGCTCCTTGACTCCCCATACTACCTATCCTCCATTCTCCTAATACTCCATACGGAAGTAATAACAGAGGTCTTTTTTTCTCTTTTGTTGTGTTCTCCTTATTACCCAGTCCTCTACAACAACGATTCGGAGAACTGCGAAGAACCCAAGCAGGAACTTCCTCCTACGAAGGACTACAAACAGCAGTGGCTACATTATTTTTGTTGTTTATTTCAGACCTCCCTTTATGACTTTTATTTATTTTTTAAATTTGTAAGGCGCAACAGCTACCCAAAAAGGGTTTCCCGGCGCCGAGACACAGCACAATGAGGGCAAGGAATTACTGGCTATTCTAGTTATTGTTCGAATAGCCAAGTCTTTACGTGCCTTCTAAACCTAGCATGGTTTTCCTCCTTTCGAATGAAGGGAGGGAGTGCGTTCCAGAAGGATGGTCCAAGGTGGGCAAAAGATCTGCCTCCCATTTTTGCCAGTTTGAATCTTGGTACGCAGAAGTTGGCAGCTGATTGTGAGCGAAGGTTTCGCTTGGGAGTGTAAGGATGAGCCAACGCTAGAAGGTATTTGGGTGCAGTACCAGCTTTGATTCTGAACATGTAGTTCAGGGCTTTGAAACGGATTCTACGTTCTACCCTGAGCCAGTGGAGTTCACGGCGGTAGCTCGAGACTCCCGAATTTTTGGGGATTCTGCACAATAGTCGAACAGCTGCGTTTTGGACAAGCTGTAGTCTACTGACTACAGCTTTGTTGGAACCAAGGTACAGAATATTGCCGTAGTCAAGCCGTGATGTTATGAGGGCATTGACTACGGTTTTTTGAGTGGAGGAAGGCAGCATCCAGAGGATTTTCCTCAGCCATTTGATGATGGTAAGGCATAGGCCAACAACTTTGCTGGCCTGTTAGTTCATGGAGAGGGAGCTATCCATGATGACTCCCAAATTACGTACTTGAGTAACTGGGGTGGGAGGATTGCCCATTTGGTTGGGCCAGTGTGAGGAATTCCAGAGATCTTGTTGTTTCCCTAAGAGAAGAATCTCTGTTTTGTCTCCGTTAAGCTTTAGTTGATTTCTTGTCATCCAATTCAGGATGTTTTGAAGCCCTAATTTGAGGAGAGACGGAAAGGATTAAAAAACAGAGGGCTCAAGATAGATCCCTGTGGCACTCCGTGAGGGGCTTTGAAAGTGTCGGAGCAGGCCAAGGAGGATGTAATTTGGAATGTCCGTTGAGCCAAGAAGGACCGGATCCATTCGAGCGCTTTCCCACGGACACCGTTTCTGTATAACGCCTTGATGAGTGTTTCGTGGGATATGGTGTCAAAGGCCGCGCTCAGGTCTAAGAGCACGAGCACGACCATTTGATCATTATCAAGGAGGTTACAGATATGTTCTGTAACTCCTAGGAGGGTGGTTTCTGTCGAGAAACCAGCCCGAAAACCCAATTGCAAAGGGTGCAAGAGCGAGTTGTTTTCCGCAAAGGTGGATAAGACCGAGTGGACGTGTCTCTCTAAGCATTTGGAGAAAGCAGGGAGCAAAGATATGGGTCTATAATTTGCCGGAAGTTCTGGATTTGCTGTGGGCTTCTTTAACAGTGGCGTTATCATGGCGTGTTTCCAGAGGGCCGGAGCTGTGGAAAGTTCTAACGAGGAATTGAGCGTATCCACAATGATTTCCAGGGCGCGATCGTCCAGTTGTTTAATTACTTTGATAGGAATCGGGTCCCTGGGGGAACCGGATTTGATGGTCTTAAAAATGGTTTTCAGTATGTTAACCGTGATGGGAGGCCAAGATTCAAGGGTATTCTCACAAGAGGGAGCATTTTCCGTATCAGCAAGAGGGGGTGGTTCATTGTTGTTAGTTTTAATGTCCCCGATGATTTTCTCAATTTTTTCGGTGAAGAAACAGGCTAGATCTTGGCATTGGAGAGTATTAAGAGGGGGAGCCGTAGCTGTGGTTTGTGCACCTGCGAGTTCTTTAACCTTATTAAACAGAGTTTTCGGCTTATTGGTAGCTTCCATGATGGTGTTTGAGACAAACAGAGCTCGCGCTTTCGCACAAGCAGTGTGGTATAGATTTCTGGCTGCATGGTAGGTCTTTTTTGCGTCAGGGGCGTAGTCTTTTCGCCATTGACGCTCAAGTGCCTTGCATTTTGATTTTTCAATTTTCAAAAGGTCATTAAACCATGGGGCAGGGTGACGGTGTAGGTTTCCTTTGATATGAGGGGTTGGTAAGCAGTGATCAGCGGCGTCACTGAGCCATTTTTGGGTAGCTACTGCTAAGCTATCCATGTTGTGACCTTTCGTAGGAGGGTTTTCGTGGAGTGCTGCGTTAAGTTTCGCCATGTCCAGTAATTTCCAGTTTTTCCTGGACGTAGCTGAAAAAACATTGCATAATGGTAGTAGGTGAGAGATTGATGCTAAATTTTACTAGATGGTGGTCAGACCAGCAAATGGGGATGGTATCATGCCATTTTAGCTCGTTGATATTAGAAATAATGGGTTCAAGTAAATGGCCCACTTTATGGGTAGGTCCAGAGTTGGCTAAGGTCAGGTTGAGGGCCGTCAGATCCTCTAACAAATTAGAGCAGAAGGGGATAGAGGGGTCGTCAAGATGTAAATTAAGGTCCCCGATAATTGAGAAGTTTTTGGAGGCTATATAGTACGGAGTCTATTGAAGAAACACCGTCTGAAGTTTAACCTTCCCGCCTCTGCTTCTTGACTGGCCCACAGGGATCCATAACGATCACCACCAATAGCCAACATATAAGTTATAAAAAGTTTTTTCCACTGTTTCCATGGTACATGGGGTCCCCAGGTGATGATAAGAAAGGTGGAGGTGAAGACATGGACTGATCGCCCATGTTGAAAACTAATTAACACAATAAACTAAAATAATTATTTAAAAAGGCAGTCAATATAATAAACTAACATAAAAATTTAAAACAAGAAATCCAAGCTTTTATATATATATATATATATATATTTCCTGTGTAACACTTTATGCTTTTGCACAGCTTCACTTCTACACAAGAAATCTAAGCTCTTATATGTATATATTTCTTGTGTAAAACTTTATGCTTTTGCACAGCTTCACTTCCTTGAAATTTTCTTTCTTTCATTTTCCTTGTTTAACCTGTTGCAACAAGGTTCTTTCCTCTAATGCTTCCTGTTGCTTTGTAAACGTACAACAAGGTCTTTTCCTCTGATGCCTTTTGTTAGTTTACAGATGTCACAGGATGAGGAACGAAATAGAGACCTAGCGAGGCGATGTCACTAAATCAGCAATGGTGAATACTTCTTTATTTAATCTAATGGTAACGTACCCAATATACGTGCTGCACTGGTAAACTCAACAGCTGAGGCTTATGCGCGCCGACATACGCACGATCATTAGCCCAAAATAATTTCAGACGCGTTGACACAGATGCTTAGGCTTATGTGCGCCGATATACGCGCTGGTAATAAGCTTAAAACAATTTCCAGACACGCAGACACACGCGGTAGAGCTCGCGTGTCAAATAGTCGTATACTGTTTGGACTCGCGCTGTGATAGACGCGCACACGTGCTGGAGCAGGCGTCAATAAGTCATTCAGCTGTTTGAACTTGTGCTGTGACACCATGCACACGCGCTGGATCTCGCGTCAACGTCTCATTCAGCTCGCGCTAATTAACGGCATTCATAAACTATCTATTCCAATTGTCGCTCAATAGTTCATTAAAATTCCTTTCAGGAAAGGTCACTTGCCTGAATTTCAATCACTGTATATTTCCAAGGGTGGAGATGCTGATGGTCTGTCCCTTGCACAGCTTTGACGTTTCTTCTTCTCAATTCTCTCTTCACCTCGTCACCAGTGTAAAGATTCACAAACTCTTGATTTGTAGTTCAATTGAAGTTTATTGATCAACAGCATACAATTACAGCATCCCCAGCTGAGCAGCGCTCACCAGCTGTTGTCCTTCAAAATCCCAAGCTTCTATGCTCTGTCATCAATGACCTCATAACATTCTATGCTCAGCATCAAGTTCTTACATCTACTCACTCCAAACTCCACCTTACTGTTTCATCTGCAGCTCAGTGCCGTACGGGTCTCCTACTTCCCTGTTGTGTGAACTGGGCGCCCTGTGACCTCCTGCAAAGAAACCTAACTTCATCTATTGGTCACCTCAACTTCTTCCCTACACTCACTCTACCTGATGACTGAGGCCCTGTTTGGCAACATCTCTCTTGTAGTGTAGTTCCTATTTTCCCAATAGGCCCTGCGCATTGGAATAACATAAACAGTAGTATGGACGTAGAAGTGCGGATCTTCCAGGTCTCCACTGACTATGCGTACAGTAAAATGAGTATTGCGAAATAATACTGTAAAAGCATTGATATGGTTTCGTAGCCATACAATGGTTTAAAATGAATAAAACATATATACATTCATATATACATTAGTCTAACGTACTCAACTGGTGCTTCTAACTACGCCTACCCCAGTGTACCTGACCTAAGCTTAATACTTGGGAGGGAGTAAGTAAGTAGCAGTTTTAGTTAAGTTGGTTTTGCCAAGGTTTGCTTCAAGAATTCTCTCTAAGGGTTTAGTCAACACCATACCTCTGTAATAGAATGTTGGGGGTCTTGTATCTCCTTCCCGGACTCGATATCCCAGTCACTCGCAAGAGTAGGCTGGAAACGCCGGAGCTGGATTTTCTCGGCAGGAGAAAAGACAGCGTCTTTCTCAGCGTGTCGAGGAGGAGGAGGGGCAGCGTCGGTGGGCAGCTTGTATCTGCTGGGCTCTGCAAGGGACAGCTGTTCTGCTCCTGTGTTCACCACACCATCGTTCGCTGATGCCGTTGACGCAGCGATAGCATCAATATCAGCGTGGCTGCTTCAGCTTCAGCGTTTGCTTAAGGCAACGTTGGTAATATTTATACCTGAAAGGTGCCTTGTTTGACGTAAGTTTTTGGACATAAGACGTCAATAAAGATGTCACTAGGAAGTGATCGTCTCTCAGTGCTCATTAGAGTTCTGTTACTAATCAAAACATAGCAAGCGGGGCTTTCCCAGGTTGCTGAGTTTTATCTTGTTGAAGAACTCGGAGTGTAATCTAGGAATCTTAGATAGTGGCTTCTGCTGTGTCATTTACACTAATGAGCTGCAGAGGAAGCTGCAGAGGAAGAGATTCTGAAATGTGGCTCTGATCGTGTGAGGCCAGAGACGAGTTTCTGAATATTGCATTTGATCGTTTATGCCATTATAGGGGAATAAATGGATTATAGCCGTATAGGGGCATAAGGTCACAGTATTGATCGGGGTCCTAGATTAGAACGCGACACTCTAAGGCTTCTCCATAATTGTTGTGGCGCAATCTTAACAAGCATTGCCGAGCCTCCTTGAACCACTTCGCTCGTCTGGCTGCTTTGTCGAGAGTTTGTACTTTAAATAAGATCTGAGTTTTGCTAGTCCATAGTCTAGCCCAGAAAACTAAAGCCTTTAGTTCCATAATGTGCTTGATGCTCTTTAGCCCAAGATATAGCCATGCTGGTAATAGTGCGGTATTAATTGAAGATTTAGTAGAGATCTTATAAATTTATTTTCTACCCGCTCTAGAAACTTTGGGCCATATGTAGGTAGCTTAATACCGGTCGGTAACGGACGAAAATCGATAAATTTGCCGTTACCTACCGGTATTTAGCTTTTTCTAATGTAGGTTGCTTGATTTTAGGATTCGGTAATTTCCAATTCGGTAATTTAAGGATTCGGTAAATTACTGAGTCCTTAAAATACCGAATCAGTAAATTACTGAATCCTAAAACCCTATGTATGGAGCACTCAAGTGAGTGCATTTTTGATTTAAGGATTCGTTATTTACCACCAACTACAAGTTGGTGGTAAATATCGAAAACCTTTAAAAAAGCAATTTTGTGTTTTTTTAAAAGTGCCATGCGGCAAACATACATTCCCTTAGGGCATATATGTGTGCCACATGTGCACACGTGCACTATTCAGGGGTGCTACAGGGTGTCAATGTGACACCCTGCCACCCTTGAATATGTTCCCCCTATTACCGATTTGGTATTTACCGAATCGGTAATGGCTTCCCATTCATTCCTATGGGCCTCCAGTCCCATAGGAATGAATGGGATTACCGAATCGGTAAAAACCGATTCTTATATACCGAATATTACCGATTCAGTAAAATTTACCGAATTTTTACCTACATACAATTTACCGATTCTTAAATACCGAATCGGTAAAATTCGGCATTCAAGAATCTGTAAATAGAGATTACCTACATATGGCCCTTTGTTCCAGACCCCGCGATTCAGCACCATAGAGGGCAACGCCCGAACATATAGCTTGATATATTTAATTAGCTGGGGAGATAGGGTGATAGACAGATTGATTTCGTTTTTTTACATCTGCGGTGTCGATATGTTGTAGTGCTAGACTACACTTTTGGATTTGGTCGGTCCATCTCAAGTTACTATTCAAGCTAACCCCGAAGTATTCAAAAACCTTGACTTGATACGACGCACAAATATGCTGTTTGGCAGTTCTTGGCTTCGCAGCTACTGAAACAATAAGCATTTTTTTTTAAACCTTGACTTGTTCAAGTACATTTGAACCCAACCTTAAATTCCCCTTAGAGGAATGATGGGGGTTAAAGGCCATTAATTTAGTCTTTGGCATTTAATTTCAAGACCAAAATCGATACAAGCTGTTGCAGACCTATTTAATACAGTCTGCATGCCCATTGGTATTTTTGTGATCAACAATGTATCATCAGCAAAGAGGAGTGAGGGAATTTGTCTGCCCACAAGTTTGGGAGAGTCACTTCCACAGTCAAATAGTGCATTAATTAGCCCATTAATATATAAAGAAAATAGGGTTGGTGCTAGAGCACCTTTATCTTCTCAGCGAGTTCCCCATTTTGGTTCCTTCAAACCTGGGCATAATTATCTTGGAGCATGCGCATTATGAGTTGTAGCAAAACATTGGGGAGCCCTAGATTTGTCAGTGTAGCCCGTAGTTTATTGCGATTGATGGAGTCAAAGACTTGCTTGAGATCTACAAATACAACGTAGAGGGGAGTGATCCAGCGCCCCTATGGAAATTCTGTCCCAACAACACTACCCAACACCACGATACTCACCATTAATCATAAAACTCTCACAAGGCCCATAAGTAACCGAGACAAGAATTGGGCAACTGAATCATGTGACCTAATTAATCTGAACTATTTACTAATTATTTACACATTATATATAACTGCAGTTTATCATCTTCATACCAAAGAAATATAATGGAAACATTTAAATAAGTCACATAGGTTGATGGATCAACTGATGGTAACTAGACCATGAATAAACAAGACCAGCTTGTCATTTCAAAATCTATTTTATTAGCTTAAATTTTATTCAAAGAAAGAGCATTTCAAATAGGAATCTTTTATAAACAAAAGAAAGCATCATTTTATTAAGGCATATTCTTATTGGACTGTCATTATTAAAGCAAGTCAGTAAAAATGAATTATTATCAATATTAGTTTTCCATACCCTAAATCTATTCCCCTGACTAACTTTCTCAACCTGAAAAGGAAAATATTAATAAAATTTACTCATCCTTACGTGCGCCAAGAGTCCAGCAGCAGGTCATCTAGGAATCGGGTAGCAAGCGACCAGGGCTGGCCAAGGGGACAAGTTTTTATACCTTTTCTGTCTAACTAAGTAACTAAATTCTAAAAAGTCACCAAAAATCCAGCTTCAGAATTGGCTGAGCCATGTCAGTCCACCAACGTGTCACTCGTTCCTGACCAAGTCCGGGGCACATCATGAGCCCTTATTGTTCTTAGATTCCATCCTTCTAGCTTACTCAGAAATGAAACCTTTCATCGAGCAAAAGAACTTCCACTTCCAGATCTTGGCAGGCAATTCAGGCTCTCTGTCCTTGGTGCTCTCTCCAAGAACACGTACGACTCGACCATCAACAGTTCTGCACATTATTCCTTTGTTTTAGTAGGAAACACTCTTTATTCTGCACGTGAGTGAAGGCTTCACTCTGGTCAAGTCTTGAACTTTACAGCACTGCCAGCCAGCCATCTTCTAAGGAAAGGCCCACTCCAAAACTAATATTTAAACAAACATAAGACAGTAACTAATTAGAGAATTGAGACCCATTCTGGTACCCACCCCTTGCTATTTATTAACTCGTTAATTTATGTTATCTAGCTTTAAGCACAATTAAGCAGCGTTTTTATTTACCATCTTCTTTTAAGGCCTCCAGGATTCTCCACGAGCCTTTGCCACATAAAAGACACGACATAGACGAAAGCACATTTAAAATAAGCACATGCCATTAATTAAACAGCCACAATTAATATTGACAAGACAAATAAACAAGGTTAGTTCATTATTTTTCAACGTACTTGCAGGTGCAACAAAGAGCACATAATGTTAAACCCATATGTTGTGAATGCATTTTATTCTAGGTTGATTAGTACACATCTGTGCAAAAACTCATTAATATAGTTAATTATTATGGAAGTTTAACTTCGCGAGTCAAAAACAAAAATTCATTTCTGAAACCCGCTTCATCAACTCCCTCATCTGGTGATTTCAAAATCACCAAACATTATCCAAAAATGTTACCAAATTTTAACTTTTGAAGACAACATGTTTTGAACACTCTCTGTGTTAGTATTTCTAAACTCCTGTCTCAGCAGTTTGTCTACAACTCTCATATTGTGCTCTTCGAAACTCTTCCAACTCTATCTCCTTCTCCTGCTCCTTTCTGAGTTTATAAATCCTTCTCTTTTCCCTCACATGCTTCTTTCTCTTGTGAATCATGCACTAATTTTTAACAAAAGTGTCACTATGACTATAATTATTACAGGATAAAGTACTTTGCCAATGATTGAACTGCCAATTTCCTGAAACCATTTTCCAATTGCTGCAAATCTTTTACTCAAATGTTCTGAAAAATTGTCATCTTCTAGGGGTTCTATTTCAGAATGAAATTCAGTGATGTTTTTAATAAGCATTTCTATATTCTGGCTTTTATCTGGGATATATGTACAGCAATGCTGGACATGTAAAATCCCACAAACTCCTCCTTCTTTAGCTAGCAGAATGTCTTAAGCAAGACGGTTCTGCATAACCATGCTTCTTGTGGCAACAAGTTTGGTGTTAACTAATTGGAAACCACTTGCAGTGTCTGTGGACAATCTATCTACAATTGTGGAAGCTTTTCTGATTTTAACTGCATTCAGGGTTATTCCCACCATAGGAATTATTGCACCAAATATGTCACCCATGATTTCTGTAAAATGTTCCCTCCTGTATCTGTTCAGGTTTTTGCCAATTTCGAACGAACCTTCTGTATTTCTATCCACATGAAAGATTTTTGGAAAGACCAAACCAAGATAGCACGTCCCATACCAATGGTCTGCTAGGCTAAAGTACGCTTTATTCCCACAGACAAAATAATTTCCAGGAAAAATTGGGTCTTTGCCACCTTTAAATCCCCATCCCCCTATGATACGATAGGTATCCTCACATTGACTTGCACCCACAAAAAAGTTATCATATAAGGTATTGTCTCTCCTAATACAGAATTTTCCTCTAACAGGTTCATCTATGTGAATAGCAGCGTAACCATTTCTACCATTAAGCTTCTCATCCTCTATCTGCCAAAATCTGGATTTAGTCTGTTTCAGCTTCTCATTTCTCTTGTAAATCGCTCTTCTCTCCTCAACCAAATTAAGAAAAGCTTTTTCTTCAGCCCTCATTTTGCAAGTTAAATTGTTTTTAAATGCGTACTCATAGGTAAGTTCATTAGTTACTAAAAAGAATTCCCTCATCTGTTTAGCAGGTTTAACTTTGTTCAAGCTATTTACAACTTTCAGGTTAGCAAAAATGTCATCATAATCTGAGTAATAGTACTCCAGAAGACCTGTTTGATCGAACAAACTAGCTATAACACTGTATGTAATGCCATGAGTAAGGGGTAGCATGTTATATTTTACCCCCTCTGAAACAGAAGCAGGAAGCTTCACACAGACATAACAGTCCTTCACATCCATAACTTTTACATATTCTGACAAGAGTCTTGAAAAAGAATTATTAGAAAAATCACCAACAGATCTTTCTTGGTGGATCTCTGGTTTGTGCTCAATAACTCTGTTAGTTTTGCCTGCTACATCATGAACAGCTTGTTTAGTTTCAGCTTTACTTGTCATGTTAGCTTTGTAATTTTCTTTGTCTATCCCAAAAGGAAAGATGACTGCCAAAATCAACCAAACCAAAATTATTAGGATCACACAAATAGAAGACATTTTACAGCATCTTCTAAAAATAGCACACCTTGAATTGTCATTAATAGGCATCTATTTTTTTACAAAAGTTTTCTACTTTAATCAAAAACAAAAATTTTAAAATCTTTAAAATACTTTCTATATACACCTCCCCTTTAAAAAAATTTTTGAACCCTCTAGCAGCTTTTCTTCGACCTTGCGTCTTACATCAATGTGTTTTTCTAGCTAACATAATTTCTTCGACCTTGTGTCAACTAACACAATTTCTTCAGCTTTTTGCCAAAAATAAACTTCAACCTAAAAAGAAAATATCTTTAATCATTGTCACTAGTTTCTTCTAAATCCTCCTGACTACTACTACTAATTTCCACTACTGGTGGTATTATGATGTAGGTTCACTCAGGGGACTTTTACTTTTGGTTTGGCTTTAATGGTCTCTTTCCCCTACTGCTAATCACTTCTATTTTCTTTCCTGTTTCATATTTCTTATCAGCGTCACCCCTTTGACTTGATATCTCATTGACTTGCTCTTTTGACTTGTTCACCAATTTGAATTTTAAATTTTCTCTTGGCCAATTATCTCCTTTTCTTATGAGTTACTTCTTTGGTTCAGTTTCGTTACATTCAGTTTTCCAAGTTCTTTTTCTGAATTCTCTTATTTGAGAATCTTCATCACTCTCATCTGAATCAGTCTCAGAAACTTCGAATTTATAACCAGGATCTTCTTTACTCTGCAGGTTCACTCCGTTAGGAACATCATCCTTGTAGCTGGTACTCGTTAATTCGTCTTCTTCTTCTGGAATTACTTCCAACTTCCCCGCTTCAGAATTCTTGTTCCTGCTTTCAGAGTTTTCAATCTGCTTTTCAATACTCTCTTGATCTTGATTCTTTTCTGTCTCAGATTCTTTTTCTGCTTCTTTTTCTAGCAGATCTTCATCATTTTCTGAATCTAGAATCACAATTTCTAGATCTTTTCCATTCAATACTTGATCTGCATCTGAATCTTCCAGATGTCGAACCTCTTGTTGATCTTCAGAATCTGGATTTTCTTCAGGTTCTTCTTCAGAGTCTGAATCAGTTGTCGTATCACTATCCTCAAACAACAGAAGAGTGCCCACACAGGGGTAGTAGTGTCCAGCACAGAGACAAAAAGTCAAATCAACCTGAATAGGAGTTTCCCAGGGATTTCTTGGAAGCCCTCACTCACCACCCTGGGTGGTGACATGCTTCATCATCGGGCCCACCAGGAGAAGCCGAATGCCTCCCTGGTGTGCTGCAACGCCAGGTTACTGCGGAGCGGGATTTTTTTGTGACAAAGTGTATGAAAAAGTGGGTTTAAAAAATACCAAACAGCTTTACCAAACAAAAAACTTTATTCCGTGGTTAGCTGGGTATTGGTTAAAAAGTATGTGCAGGGAAATATACCAACTAATGTGTTGGGTTTTTTCCCCTTTTAAATTACAACGGGGTAAACATGTTTCTGCCCTTTAGGTGTATGGATATTACTGGGCATTCGTCAGGACCATGTAATTGTGTACCTCGGTGGTGTAGGCGCGCTAAGGCCCACCCTAGCCAGAGGACGTGAAAGTTAAAAAACAGAGTTATGTGTCAAAAAAAGGTGCAAAAGAACAAACCAGAAAAAAGGGGGTTCGAACCCGCTTGGCACCTAACGCTCTCCTCGAACCGGATCCACGGGGTCCGGTTCGAGGAGAGCGTTAGGTGCCAAGCGGGTGTTTGGCGTTGCGGGCGGTGTGCCATTGTCGCCACCACCCCCCTCCCGAGACCCATGAAGTGTGGATCTTTTAATACACAAACCACAGGTTCACTAATATTGTTCGAACCCCCTTTTTCTGGTTTGTTCTTTTGCACCTTTTTTTGACACATAACTCTGTTTTTTAACTTTCACGTCCTCTGGCTAGGGTGGGCCTTAGCGCGCCTACACCACCGAGGTACACAATTACATGGTCCTGACGAATGCCCAGTAATATCCATACACCTAAAGGGCAGAAACATGTTTACCCCGTTGTAATTTAAAAGGGGAAAACACCCAACACATTAGTTGGTATATTTCCCTGCACATACTTTTTAACCAATACCCAGCTAACCACGGAATAACGTTTTTTGTTTGGTAAAGCTGTTTGGTATTTTTTAAACCCACTTTTTCATACACTTTGTCACACAAAAAATCCCGCTCCGCAGTAACCTGGCGTTGCAGCACACCAGGGGGGCATTCGGCTTCTCCTGGTGGGCCCGATGATGAAGCATGTCACCACCCAGGGTGGTGAGTGAGGGCTTCCAAGAAATCCCTGGGAAACTCCTATTCAGGTTGATTTGACTTTTTGTCTCTGTGCTGGACACTACTGCCCCTGTGTGGGCACTCTTCTGTTGTTTGTAACTACTACCCGGGGGACCGAGAGTGCTCCTTCCCTCTCTCTCTAGTTGTTGTTATTGTATCACTATCCTCATCAGAATTATCAGGAGGTGGTACACGAATGGTGTGACTCGCATGAACCCACCTTTTCAAACCTTTGCATTTAACGGCATTTGTTGTGACTAATATCACCTGTCTTGCTTTTTGCCACCTGGGTACTAAACAATTTCTTCTCCGGTGTACCTTTGTTCTCACCCAGTCTCCTGGTAACAGATCATGAGCTTGCTCCTTTTCTTTTCTCAGTTCCCACCTGATGGAATACAGAAGTCACTACATCAGACAAGTTCTTGTAGTATTCCATAATTGCACTTTCATTAATGCTAAGAACTTTTCCAATTGGTGCAAATGCTTGTCTCATTACTCTCCCCATAAGAATGTCATGTGGATTTAAACCTGTCTTTTTATCTGGTGTACTTCTCAAAGACATTAGAACAAGTGGAAGTGCATCTGTCCACTTTATTCCTGTAGCCATGCACATCTAGGCTATTCTGTTTTTTATTGTGCCATTAATTTGCTCAACAACCCCTGATGCTTCTGCTCTGTATGCACAATGTAGCTTTTGCTTAATGTTCAGGGCTTCACAAATCAATTGTAACAATCTGTTTTCAAAATGTGTTCCACGATCACTTTCAACTGTAACTGGAAATCCATGCCTAGGTATGATCTCTCTCAAAAGCAATTTTGCCACAGTAACTGAGTCATTGTGACGTGTTGGGAACCCTTCCACCTATCTTGAAAACAGACAGACAATCACTAGGACGTATCTCAATCTATTGTGGGGTGGCATGTTAATGAAATCCATTTGCAACCTGGTAAAAGGACCACCCTCCCGTCCTATGGTTCCCATACTCACAACTGTTTTTCTGTTTGGGTTAATTTGTTGGCAGATCAAACATCTCTGGCAAAGTGACTCTGCAATAATCCTAAATTTGGGATTAAACCAGGTTTGTCTAAACAACCTGATCATAGAGTCTCTCCCTAAATGTCCTGGACCATGGTACATCCGTGCCATATCAGCAATCATGCAATTTGGTATTACTGGTCTGTCATCTTTGTAAACCCAAACCTCATCTTCTTCCCGCTGTCTACAACCTGCTTTTAGCCATGTGTCTTTTTCCTCATCATCTGCCTCATCTTATAGATGTTTTACTCCTTGCCATGTCTCAACTACAGATATTAACATGAGTGAGTTCAAAACATGATCATTGTCTTTTTCACGATTAATTGAAAAATTGTTTTTCGCACAGTATCGTGCAATTTCATCAGCAAAGGAATTACCTTTAGTAATATAGTCCTCGCCCTTTTTATGAGCTGCGCATTTCACAACAGCAATTTTCTCTGGTAGCTGAACGCCATCAATCAATCTCTTGATCAATTTTGCATTCCTGATTGGAGTTCCCGCAGAAGTCAAATAACCTCTTTGAGACCAAAGCTGGTCATAGTCATGGACTACGCCATAGCCATACTGACTATCAGTCACTATGGTAATCTTTTTCCCTTTTGCTCTTTCACATGCACGAATTATAGCAATTAATTCTGCCTCTTGAGCCGAACGAATTCCCTCAAGAGAGGAACCCTCAACTACTCCTGCAACTGTACAGACAGAATATGCTGCTCTCAAAATGCCCTCATCTGTTCTTAGGCAGGAGCCATCAACAAAGTAAACAAAGTCTGATTCTGGCAAGGGTACATCTTTTATGTCTTTCCTAGGTTTAGTGCAGTAATCTAAAACATCCAAACACTCATGGTCAACATCAGTCTCATTTTTGATTTCAGTAATAGCACCATCAGACAACAAGGTGGAAGGATTTAGATTCACACGTCTTGCAATTGAGACATTATCTGATCCCAGAATAATTTTTTCATATTTGGTTAACCTATTACTTGTTAGATGTTGTGTCTTGCTTCGGGTAAGAAGAATTTCAACTGAATGAGGTACATACACTTTTACAGGAAACCTCATTATGATTCCTTCACTCTGCTCAAGGCTTACACTTGTTGCAGCCACTGCTTTTAAGCAACCTGGCAATGCTTTTGCAACAGGATCAAGAACAGCTGAGAAATAAGCTATTGGCTTTCTCAGTTTTCCATGTCTCTGAATCAGAACTGATAATGCACAACCTTCCCTTTCACTGCAGTACAGCTCAAATTATTTCTCGTAGTCTGGCATCCCTAATGCTGGAGCTTCACACAAACTCTTTTTTAACTGTTCAAAAGCCTCTAACTCAGTTTTTGTTAAGGTAATCGGGTCTTTTATGTCTGCTTTTGTCAATCTCTGCAACGATTTTGCAATTACTGAAAATCCACTAATCCATTGACGACAATAACCTATCATTCCTAGAAACATTCTGATTTGTCTCTGTGTTGTTGGAGGTTGTATTGCCCTAATCATTTTTATTCTCTCTACTGTCACTTGTCTGATTCCCTTTGCAATTCTGTGACCAAGATATTTTACTTCTTGTTTGCAAAATTGTAATTTTGCTGGTGACACTTTATGTCCCTCATCTGCCAAACGATTCAAAAGAGTAATGGTGTCTGTTACACAATTTTCTCGTGTTTTTGCAGCCACCAGAAGGTCATCAATGTACTGGACCAATGTCGATTTTCCAGGTAAATCTAGATCTTCCAAAGATTTCTTTAACAATTGATTAAAAATAGATGGACTCTCAGTATACCCTGTGGGAAACGACACCATGCTAAGATGCGATCCTGGAATCTGAATGCAAACATTTGTTGGCTCTCTGGATGCAGTGGAACTGTAAAGAAAGCGTTACACAGGTCTATGACCGTGTACCATTCTGCATCATGTGGAATCTGATATAGAATTACCGCTGGGTTTGGTACAACTGGGCAACATGGAACAACTATTTGATTAACCTTTCTCAGGTCCTGAACTATTCTGTAAGTTCCGTTTGGCTCTTTGATCCCCATAATCGGTGAATTACATGGGCTGCTCTTAATTTCTTTTAAAACACCTTGTTTTATGAATTTTTCAATCACAGAAATGACACCCTCAATAGTTTCAGCTTTCATTTTATACTGAGGAATGTTTGGGAAATCTACTCCTTGTTTTACAGTAATTTGCACTGGGTCTACATGTTTCATTAAACCCATTTCATCTCCAGTTAAATCCCAACTTTTTGCATTAACTGTCTCTTTCAGTTCTTCAGGTAAATTATTTTGATCAAAAGCAGGAAATAGTTTATTTTCTTCTTCAACCATTAGCATTGTAAGTTTGTACAAACCATCTTCTTCCAAAGTTTGAAGCTCAATACCATCCGGTGAGCAATATATTTTGCAATTCATCTTGCACAAAATGTCCCTCCCTAACAGGTTTGCAGGACTGCTGTTACAGACTACAAATCGGTGTTTGTCTTTGAAATGACCAATTTCAACTTTAACTGGTTCTGTTAAATCTGTTTTAATATGTTGATTTGCTACACCAACTACTTGAATGGACTCACCAGAGAGAGGAAGGTTTTCTATTTCCACTGATCTAACAGTAGAACGGGTAGCACCAGTGTCCACAAGAAAAGTGATTTCTACATCATTCACTTTACCATTAACAAATGGACCAGACTGATCTACCTCAAGAGTGGCTCCAAGTACACACTCTTCCTCCTCTCTCAGGCACCGTCATGAGTAATCCTCAGAATCACTCCCTTCATTTTCTTTTAACCAGAATTGTTGAAAAACATTTGACACATTCACTCTTTGCGATCTATTTACCTGTTCACCTCCGCAGAATCCTGTTTCGGGACTGAATCTTTGCACATTCACACAGTTTGGAAGTGGCGGTTGTGGAATTTGGCTCTGCTGATTCACTAACTGTCGCTGTAGCTGTTGCTGCTGACTTATTTCATTTAACTGTCGCTGTAGTTGTTGCTGCTGATTTATCTCACTCTGCATCTGTGGATTTAATGATTGATTTTTTAAATTTCTGGGCGGATTTTTACACTCACGCTTCCAGTGTCCAGTTTTGCCGCAATTAAAACATGGGAGCTTCTGCTTAAGCTCTTCAATATTTACATTAAATTTTGGTTTGTTCAAATTTCCTTTAAATTTGCCTTGATTCTGGTGAATATTTTTATTTTCTAAGGTCGCTATTTGCTGTTCAGCTACCTTCACCTGTGCCCACATTGCTTTTTCCTTAAGCTTCTTTTGCTTGGCATCTATCTCATCACTACAGTATTTTGCTTTTCTCAGAATGTCATCAACTGTGAGTGATTGCCAACCGACAATTCCGTTTCTAATCATCTCACCAATTTCAGGTCTCAAGCCATAAACAAACCTGTATATAAAGTGGCTCATGTCTTTCTCACTTAATTTTTCGTAGCCACTGTATTGTTTAAATACTAGCAGTAACCTTTCATAAAATGAATGTACTGACTCTTTTGGTTCTTGATTTGTTCTGTCAATTTTAACCCAATCTACTTCTTTCGGGGCAATTTTGTTTTTCAGCCAGACAATTACTTTGTCATATAAATCCATGACATCTGCTGAAGGAGCACCCGTAATTTTATCTCGAGCTGGTTCTTCTTTGGGCCAACTTACAGAAATTTTACATTCTGTCCAAAGATCTAATGGGACAACAATGTCAAAGAATCCATCAAGATCAATCCACAAAACCTTTGAAACTTTAATGAATCTGTCTACCTGGCGATACCATTCTACTGGCTTTTCTCTCAGTCGAGGGAAATCATTTGTAAACAGTAAAATGTCCTGTCTTGTCCAAGTGACATGGACGTACCCTCCGCCAGCTATTTCTCTCATTGGAAACTCATTTGCAACTTCCCCTCTTTCTCTCTTTTCTTCTTCTCTTTTCTTTGTCCATTTCACTCTCCATTTACTTAATTCACCTAATCTTTTCAGAAACACAATTAATTCTTTTACATGAGTTATCCTACCTGTGGTGTTCAAATTTTCAATATCTTTTTCAGAAAAATCCACTCTGTAATGCTTTTGCAATTGTTTCTGCTAGACAAATCTATTTCTAATTCAGCAGCCATTTCCTCTAATTGGTCATATTTATTTTTCGTTTTCCATTGAATGCTTTTGCATATAAACAGTAATTCATCATCTTGATATTGCTTTAAATTGTCAGTTCCAATTGTGCCAATAATTATTTCTTCCAAATCTGCTTTCAATTTTGCAACATCAAGTTGTTTAAATTCAGGAACTTGTGAGATCCGTGGAGTCTGTGTTAAATCTGTTTTATTCATGCTCTTTTCAGGAGAACCAGAATCAGATCTTGCAACAGATGATGTCTGAACACTTGACAAACTTTGATTAAAAGTTAAATCTGGCATTGCTTTTTCTCGATGTATTTCTGACAACTCTGAATGAAAATTTTCAGCCACTTTCTGAATTTCCGCATTTAATGGAACAGTCAGAGCTGAGTGTCTATTTTCTCTTTGGTCAAAAACCAGTACAACAGGACCAATTGTTACTGGTACTGTAACTGCTTCCATCCCTTTAGTTAATTGCTGTATTATTTCCTCTTTTGCTCTTAAATATTCCGAAACTTCTGGTATATCCCTAAGTCTCTCTGTTCTAATTACATTCCTCGGGAATTCATTTCTCTGTTCTGGAATCTCAGGATAATTTCTGTTTTCTCTTGGAGTATTAGAATTACTTCTTGTCCCTACTCTTTCAGGTAGTTTTAAAAATCTAGGTGAATTTTCATCAAATTATCTGGGTGGTGCACTTGGAGAGGTTCCTGAAGAAACTCTCGGGGTAGACTGCAAATCTGCTTGATAGGGTGGCGGGTTACGTTTTGTGGAATAAATTTCTTCTAATACCGCATCATCTAATTCTTCATCAAGATTATTTTTCTTTCGGGTATTCTTTTGACCTGGTGTTTCAGTAATCATTACTCTTACTGGGTATAAACAATCACACATATCTGCTTTTCTCCAACGTCGTACTTTATCCTCATGAGTATCCCTATTAATGTCTAATCTTGGTCCTCTTGTTATACCTCTGGTTTCTTGTTCGAGTTCCATCATTTCAACCTCCCATCCAACTAAAGCTTCAAATTGAGTAGGTCTAGGCTTTGGCACAAGAGCCATCATTTTTTCTCTCAAGTTTTTCAAAACTTTAATGTTAAATGACCCATCTTCCGGCCACGCTAATACACCATCATCTTTGGTATATTGCATCCAATTTTCAAACCAAAGGGCAGTATGGTAACCATATTCACCTTCCGTATATGCTGCAGGTGTTTTGTACTTATGAAGTAATTTTCCACCACGCGTTTCAATTTTCTTATCAGGGCTGAATATATTTTTCAATTTCTGAAACCATACAGGCTTCTTTTCCATCTTTCCGTACCAATAACTCATGTTTTAAAACTATTCCACTTAATTTGGAAAAGATCGTAAATATTTCTTGTCGTTCCGCTACTCTAGCCAATCCGTGCACGAAACTCACCAACAAACCAATCAGGTTAAGCCACGTCACTACCTTGCTCAACCAATGTAAATACTGTTGTCTGAAAGGACCAATCAGCTATCAGCTCGTTTCGATCACGTGAACCAACCAGTGCGCTTGCTGTGACGTATGTTATCCAATCACAGCGCGAACCCTGTGACGTATACTGCCGCTGCAGCTTCGCTGTCTCCGCTCCGTAAACTCACCCCTCCTTTACAAAATATTTTCACAGCGCCATTTTAACAATTCTTTTCAATGAAATACAGTTAGTAACTACAGAAAAACAAACCATTTGTCTGTTTCGCTAAATAAAGTGCCAGTTTTCTCAATCATTCGAGTATCCTTTCTTGTGAAATAGACGACGCTATTCTCACAAAATCATTTACATGCATTCAAACAAGAAAAACCCTAACCATGTATACGTGAAATCTTTGGTAGGACTTTAACCTGCCAATAGAAAATCCTCATTCGCCAGTAAGAATAGACGACGCTTCCTTACCCTTCACTCAAGCTTGGATAAATTCTACTACTCTTTTCACAGCGAGTTTTAAAACAGGCTCCTAGTCCCTATACTCAAAGCTACAATTTCATAGGCAATCCTCACTATACATTTTACCTATCACAACTAAATCCCTAAACTTGTGCTGTACATCCACAACACTAGCGATATGTTAATACCACTATTTTGAAACAGAACAAATGCACTGTGTAACTTCACCTGTTACACTACTCTTTTGCCTGCAACTAGGAATTTTCACACTGCTGGAAAAAACCTTTCGAGTACATGTAACAAGAAAACGAACTTAACATGTTTTAGACATGGATCCTATGTAACTACCATGTAGCATGTCCGTTACCATAGTAACCATAACTCTGCTACCAGAAAATTGATCCAGCGCCCCTATGGAAATTCTGTCTCAACAACACTACCCAACACCACGATACTCACCATTAATCATAAAATTCTCACAAGGCCCATAAGTAACCGAGACAAGAATTGGGCAACTGAATCATGTGACCTAATTAATCTGAACTATTTACTAATTATTTACACATTATATACAACTGCAGTTTATCATCTTCATAACCAAAGAAATATAATGGAAACATTTAATTAAGTCACTTAAGTTGATGGATCAACTGATGGTAACTAGACCATGAATAAACAAGACCAGCTTGTCATTTCAAAATCTATTCTATTAGCTTAAATTGTATTCAAAGAAAGAGCATTTCAAATAGGAATCTTTTATTAGCAAAAGAAAGCATCATTTTATTAAGGCATATTCTTATTGGACTGTCATTATTAAAGCAAGTCAGTAACAATGAATTATTATCAATATTAGTTTTCCATACCCTAAATCTATTCCCCTGACTAACTTTCCCAACCTGAAAAGGAAAATATTAATAAAGTTTACTCATCCTTACGTGCACCAAGAGTCCAACAGCACGTCATCTAGGAATTGGGTAGCAAGCGACCAGGGCTGGCCAAGGGGACAAGTTTTTATACCTTTTCTGTCTAACTAAGTAACGAAATTCTAAAAAGTCACCAAAAATCCAGCTTCATAATTGGCTGAGCCATGTCAGTCCACCAATGTGTCACAAGTTCCTGACCAAGTCCGGGGCACATCATAAGCCCTTATTGTTCTTAGATTCCATTCTTCTAGCTTCCTCAGAAATGAAACATTTAATCGAGCAAAAGAACTTCCACTTCCTGATCTTGGCAGGCAATTCAGGCTCTCTGTCCTTGGTGCTCTCTCCAGGAACACGTACGACTTGACCATCAACAGTTCTGCACATTATTCCTTTATTTTAGCAGGAAACACTCTTTATTCTGCACTTGAGTGAAGGCTTCACTCTGGTCAAGTCTTGAACTTTACAGCACTGTCAGCCAGCCATCTTCTAAGGAAAAGCCCACTCCAGAACTAATATTTAAACAAACATAAGACAGTAATTATTAAGAGAATTGAGACCCATTCTGTTACCCACCCCTTGCTAATTATTAACTCATTAATTTATGTTATCTAGCTTTAAGCACAATTAGCAGTGTTTTTATTAACCATCTTCTTTTAAGGCCTCCAGGATTCTCCACGAGCCTTTGCCACATAAAAGACACGACATAGATGAAAGCACATTTAAAATAAGCACATGCCATTAATTAAACAGCCGCAATTATTATTGACAAGACAAATAAACAAGGTTAGTTCATCATTTTTCAACGTACTTGCAGGTGCAAAAAGAGCACATAATGTTAAACCCATATGTCGTGAATGCATTTTATTCTAGGTTGATTAGTACACATCCGTGCATAAACTCATTAATATAGTTAATTATTATGGAAGTTTAACTTCGCGAGTCAAAAACAAAAATTCATTTCTGAAACTCGCTTCATCAGGAGCCTTCCTAATAATGACTTCCTTCCAAATAAGCAATAAAAAACGGAACACCTGGTCCAAAGTGCTTGTAGGTTCCTAAAACTTGCTTGCAGATGTGACAGTATGTTATTTTCCTCAGTCCGAGTGTGTAAGTGTGTCAGAATCGGTTTGCAAAAGGTTTTAACCACACCCCGATTACACACGAGAGGAGGTTCTTCGCTGACGTACCCGTCCGGAACCGCACACCCTCGCATAGAAACGCTTGCCTTTCCCCTTACTCGGACACTGATTTGCTGATTGCTAAAATACCAAACCCTCGCCTTGTAACTTTTCAATTTCCTGACTCGGACGGAAAGTTTATTGTGCGAACATTTCATTTTGTTTTCACACAAGTAACCCGAAGAACCGAAGTGTACCATCATTTCAAATTATCCTCACAATCATTAGATTATCTCATGTTGGGAGATTATCCTTTAACAGACGATTTTATCCGGTCCAGGGCCCTGTCGGGTCGGAATTATCACCGACAGAGCGACCTCCCAACCATCACTCTATATTGTACAGCCCTGAAGAGTCGCAGGCAGACTGTGCCACACGCGACGAAACACGTGTCGGTTGGTCCTTTCCGTGTCTGAATATTAAAAGACACTGCACATCAACAATAAATTTGTCACATGATTACTACTATTGCTTTATGATTCTCCATGCTTTTGTCTCCCCAACGTTTTTTATATCAACACTGATTGCATTGCATTATTGATTCTTGGAGTGTGCATGTGTACTTGTTTGTTTTAGATATTTCATCTTACCTTGAGGAGGTTGCGATGGTCTGGCTTACAGACGGTCAGTGATTGTTTCTGAGTGAACCAATTACCGTAAAGGAAATTGTCCAGTCGATTGATATTCTTGAGGGGTCTAAGGCACCTTGACCAAAATGCTTTAACAGGGGTCTTCTACAAAGCCTTTAAGCAACAACTCACTCCTTATCTCTTAGCGTTGTATAACAAGTCTTTAACTACTGGTACATTACCCCCTTCCATATGAGAAGTAGTCCCTACTCTCCTGCTGAAACTGGGTAAGGATCCCAATCTTTGTGCTTCGTATTGACCCCTCTCCATCTTAAAGCTCAAGAATAAAATCTTACCCGGGGTCCTCGCTACTAGATTATCTCTTTTAATGGAGCAGATTATTTCCCCTGTTCAGTCTGGCTTCGTACCCCACAGGTCTACTTCTCTTAATTTGCGCTCCATTTTTGCAGTACTTAATAAAATCTCCTTGTCTATGATCATGTTATTATACTCTAGCCCGGTGGCTCATCTGCAAGTAAATGGCTTGTTAACCTATGTATTTCCTATTATGAGCAGTACCATGCAGGGGTGCCCACTGTTTCCTCTCCTCTTCTTCATCACAATGGACCCTCTAGTCTGTTATATGCAAGAATGCCACTCCCATTGAGGCCTTCAACTTACTCACTGCCCCCTCCTGCTTCACTTATGCGCAGATGACATATTGTTACTTATTCGCCTACTATCAGATAGCCTTTCTCCACGTATTAAGGAGATTGTCCGATGGAGCAATTTGTCTGGGCTCCAGATTAACTTGGTCAAATCTGAGGGCCTCCCCTCATAGAAGCCTCCCAACCCGCTCCCACAGACTATGCTCTAACATGGGCTGTTGATGGCACTAAATACCTGGGCATCCGACTCCACAGAGAGAAGAACCAAATAATACAGCTCAATTATGGCCCAGCACTGGCTATTCTTGCCACGCAAGTGGACTGCTGGATTAAGTTGTCCCTTTCCTTGGCGGGACGTGTGGCCATCATTAAAACGGTCATTCCTCTCACATAGAGTGTTTTCATTTTTAACGCAGCCTTCTTCTACGCCTTGTCTGGGATGGGGGCCGCCCCCCCATCTGCTGGGACACCCTCACCTCCCTAATCCTGATCTTTATATTATCTTGCAGCCCAATACCAATATACTCACACCCAACCGTCCGTATTCCGTATCTGAAGCCTGAGCGAGACCAAGTAGGCGGCCTCTCCCATTCTGCGATCCTACCAAAGGGCTTGCCATTGAATGCCAATAACATTCAAACTGTGTCCACGACCAGCTGGGCATGGCGGAGGCTTTGGCGGCTATGGGTCACGGTCCTCTCTACTCCGCTCTCCCATTACATGATATTCTTTTGCACGCACACTTTGCCATTATTAACCTATTCACTCAAGGAGACCACTTCCCTGACGGACATGTCCTGCAACCATCTGTCTACGTCCACCTGCAAGATGCTTCGTATAAGGACTAGCTTATCTTACAGCGACTGCAAAATACTCTATGATCTCTCCTCCTTTCTTACCCATTGGCCCTAGAGGATTTATCACCTCTGACGCTGTGGTGTCGGATGCAGATAGCGATTGAATGACCTCCAGATTATACCATCTCTGCATCGATATGAAACCTGACACCACCATGCGAGTACGGGAAACTTTGGTGAAGGAATTGGGACTCCCCCTCACCGATAAAATATGGTCTTACTGTTGTTCACAGATCCAACGCATTTTAGTTTACCATTGTTAACTAAAATGTTAACCATGTTAGTTAACCACTGTTAACAAGTTGCATTTTAAATTTCTTCACCATATCTATCTTCCCCCTCAGACATTGCCAAATTTGACCCCACACAATACGACCATTGTCTCAAGTGCCTCGCTCCAGGAGCAGATTTTGCACACCTAACACGCCTGAGGATATCCGTGTATTGGGCTTCTGTTTTCACCCATGCTAGATGCAGTGCTCACACCTGACCACCTTCTGGCCCTCTTAAGATATAACGACCTCAGTGGCCTTCCTATTAGCCAAACGTGAGATCGCGCTCCACTGGGGCAGTAACGAAATCCCCACTTCTTCAGCCTGGTTTAAAAATAAGACTATGCCCTTCTTTAACCTCCCACTTCTTGCCCCAGAGACTTCTGGCAACCCCCGCTCGACTACCTGCGCTCCCTTTAACATGATTTTACAGATTGAATTGAAAGTTCCTTTTCCTCTACTTACAGGCTCCCCTATACTCTATTTTCCACCTATCCACTTCACAAATATGCGCATTGACCACACTGATTTTTGATTTTTTTCCTCATGTCCCAATATGATGATGTTCTTTATCCGTCATTGTATGTTCAAGATGTACCCCTATGATATGTTCCACAGCTGATTGTTGTCAAATTGTCTGTTGTATGTGAAAAATCAATAAAGACATTTAAAATCAAAATAAGGACAAAATAATCATTAATCCAGAGCCCTTTATGTATATTTTAATTGGTAGCATGCATCACTACCTGATCTCGTATGAGTTCATCTTCATCAGTGATATATTGTGCAGCATGACTAATGTTATTAATTAGACAATAGTAATTTGTGATGAGACTGATAGATGAAGTCAATGTTGCTCAATTTATGGCTAACTAACAAAGATAAGTCAATAAAGTTTCCTAAATGATCGTCTTGTGTTTACTTACTTTTTTTCCCTTTGTTATAAAAACGTACTGATATTCCTCTACCTATGTCGTCTTGCTTATGAAGTAATCCTCTAAGATATCTGCTGAAATCGTATTGGACTGTCCGTAGATATATATGATGGCGCCAACCTGAACGTTGTACCAATTGCGCTCTGCCTATCTTAACCGCATCGCTGCGGCGGTTATTTTTCCGCTACGCTGCTTTTTTCTAAAAGCCGCGTTAGATGACGAGCTCAGCTCGTCATCCGCACACGACCACCGTGGCTGATGACGAACTGAGCTCGTCATCAGCATCGAAGGGGTTAAAAATGGCGAGTTGCATGTATGTAACAATTGTGCAGGCGTGCTTGTGACATTTGGCGTGGCACATGCCATAGCAAATCCCCAATGAGGTCTTATTGCTCCTGCAGCGTTTCTGATGATCCACTAGCTTGCATTAAAGAAACTTCCATCAAGCGATAGTAAGTTGAGTTGTTGCCTCTTGCGCCGACTTAACTACCAATGGATTGCCCAATCTGCTCCTAAAAGTTTTTTCTCCAATGACCCGTTTAAGCTTACCGTAACACATTTTTTTTTTTTTTTAATTTTTGAAAACCTTTATTGTGCATGAGGAAAATGACAAATACGGGCCTACAACCATCCGGCCGGCCACGAACTCTCAGTTAGCACTACAGCTTACAGTATGGCGACACAGTACTGCAGCAGAACCGCGAACATTCAAAAGAAGGAAAACTGGAAGATGTCGCAGTACCGTGGCAAAGGATGAATGAAGGTTAAATTTTAAGTTTTTTTTTTTTATGCAACTATCGAGTTCAGACCGTAGTGTTCCGTACTGATAAATAGAAGGTAAGAACAAGGTCCATGCAGGTGGGACACGACATTGGCCATTGTAACAAAGCATTTCGTATATCGATAATCAAGTCCCCGCCAGGCAGGATGGTCTCACGATATCTACGCTACAGAGTAGCACCCACAACCCAGTCATATTTCCACTGCCACCCATCACCCAGCACTCCTGAACATGGACAAGAAAGGTAAATCATAAAGGAAACAAAAACAGGTCCCATAGAAACTAACAAAAATGAAATATAACCCCCCACCCTACACACATGCAGAGGCTATGGCCTACCCCCCCCTAGCAGCGTGCCTGTCGCCCCATAAACCCGAAATTTAGTAAGAAGAGAAGTCGGAAGAAAATAGAAGAGACAGCAAGAGAATGCTGAAAGAAGGAAAAAAGGAGACAAAAAGAAAGAAAAAGTGTCACTCTTGAGTATAGGGAGGAAGAAAAGGACAAGCTGATCTACCACTCCCAAAAGAAGGAGGCGGGGAGGAGCCCACCCAGTAGCCGATCTCCCGGACTCCCAGCCACCTGCAACCCTATCGCCTTGCGGAATAAATGATCAGCGTCATGCGGAAGAGGAGGAGCAATTCTGAGAAAACAGGCAAAGGAAGCCGGGGCAGTCCCAACCCAGTCCCCGCCCGCCCATGCATCTATCACATTTAAGTAAAGCCTAGCCCTGGCCCGATTTGGGACGCCCCCCTGCACCCGCCCACCCCGAGAAGCCTGATCTTGCAAGAAGAAGGGGAGAGCCCACCCCCACGAAAACAAAGGGACAAAATGGCCACACTCGGCAATGGAGAAAAGTCCGGGGACTAAATAAAATTCGCCAGTCCCAAACAAAGTCAGTACTAAAAGCAAGCAGCATGATGAAAACCACAATACCACACAGCACTGTAGACAATGAAGTCCCCACAAGAGAAGCACAGTCAGGCAGGAAAGGCAGACGTCGTATCAGCAGCCCCTGGAACTCCGTGGGAGGGGTAGCTCTCCGTGTTGGGGAGGGAGACATCGTAGCGATATACAGGCGGGAACATTGTAGCTCATTCTCCTGAACACCACGAAGCCGTCGAGTAATTCCACACGTCCCCGGCAACAATGTTGCACTGACCGGGATCAGTGGAGGCTGTTCAGCAGAGCAGGGAGAAAGGATGGGCAGGATGTATTCCGATCCAGACAGGCAGCCATCGACCTTCTCCTCCAGCTGTAGCAAGTTCGCACGCCATTCGCCCTGCAGTTCAGTTAGAGCCAGGAAAACAGAGGCGAGGGTAACTTGTGAGCATTCTTCCATTACCTCCGTGGTACTTGCCTCTTCTGTCAAGTCAGCTCCCAAAGTAGATGCAAGACGGAACTGTCGGGCAGATGCCAGGGCGCCACCCGCCATTACCACAGAGGAGCCGCCTCTCAGGATCCCACCATCGAGCATACAGCGATTTCAGGCAGAACCAGGGCAGGAGAACATGAGCCGCTCCCCCGAGGCAGGATAGGTCTGCATTCGCAGGGTGCAAACAATGGGGGGGGGGGCTCCTTGCCGACCGACACTGGAGAAGCGAGGCAGTGAGGGGGTTATGGCTACTGAGGCGCCCTCAGCATGCGTTAGACAATAAGTGAGTGTCTCACCGCTTTTCCCCGGGAGAAGGAGCAAGTCAGGATTACCGATGGCAAGCAGAGACAGACATCAGAGCGCCCACCACAAAAGCCAATCCTTCCGTCGGCCAGCCCAGGATGTCAGCGCCGCCCCAAAGTAATCGGCCCCGTGGCCACGGCAGTCGCTGGCGGCGCTTTGTGAGACAGAGCACGGGTCCGGGGCCAGAGTCGTCCCCCACACAACTCACGACGGTTCTCAGGCTGCCGGGCGGGTAGAGACACCGGAGGGACACCCCCGGAACCAGGAAACTTCCCTCTTCAATCCGCTGGTGCACAAGTACAGGATAGGGAGCAGGATTGTTGTGCGGGAAGCAGGGGCTCAGGGAGCCGGGAGATCACACGTCCGTCTCCGCGGCCATCTTGGCTCCTCCCCTCCGTAACACATTTTTTAATAATACCTTGGTAACGTCTTCCTCAGAATCTTCAGTACTGTCTTTTAAACACTGTTCGTACTTGACAAAAGGGAAAATACCAAGACTACAGGAAGACCCTTACTGGTATGTACGGGACTTGTCCTTTTGCAGTTCATGAGGTCTATGCTCTAGTGCACTCTGCCTCATGCCAGTTGTGTACCACTGATTAGATCTCTTGAACTTTTAGTTAGAAGTGTTTTCATAAATATGTAGCATATCCCTCCTAAAGTACAGTTCGCTGCATTCCATAAGTCTCTTTGTTGAGTACTCCTTAAAGTGAGTAGTCCAAGGTACTGATGTATTACGCCCAAAACGTGTACGTTTTGTAGGCAGTGTGATACATCATATATTTTTGAAGAATGTCATAGCACGAACTTAGCACAGGTTATTAGAGGGCTTTACAAGAAAATCAGACGCTACACTTTTTTTTCCTTCACGGGGAATTAGTGACTTGCCCAGAATTGCAAGATTTTGAGCCAAGGCTGGAAATTTTATCTCTTTCCTTTGTTTCAAAGTGCTCTTCTTTGGCCCCTAGTCCACACCTTCTCATAAGTAGCACCAATATACTATTTATTCTAAACTGACACTTTCATCGCATCTCGCTGCTAAAGACGTTGTTCCAATGTAATGATGCAATTGAGGCAGTTGAAGTTAGAGACTTATTAGATAAATTCTAGGAACAGGTGAGCGCCAGGTAACACAGCTTCCTCTCCAGGACACCAGTGCAACTGACGCCCGGATTGGAATCCACGGAGAACATACAGAGATACCATGTCTTGCTCAACCTACGTGAATTAAAGGAACACAACATGCAAGGAGAAATACAATGCAAAGTAAACACACAACACATTCCCCTCCTTTGGAGAAATAAAAAAAATTTGATTTGTGAAGAGACTAAAAAAAAAACATTGCGGTAGATGAGATGGAGACTTACAATATAAGAACTATCTAACGTATTCTTTCATCCATGAAGGTAGAACTCTTTTTCTCTTGCCAATGTCATCTGTGTCTAAATTTCTGTCAACTCCTTCCTTTACAAGTCCAGTGTCAGAAATAGAGGTACTCAAAAACCCCTCCCCCCTTCTCACGAAGGGAGTGGAATCCCGATTAATGAAATCTTCTTTAAATTACCTGGTGACCTGGTTTTCTTTTGCTGATTCACCATTCTCTATGATTTCCATGGGTACACCATCCACACATCCCAAATCAGCTTGCATTTTACTGTGATCAAAATAATCCTCCACCCACTCAAAATTAGATGGATGTTCAAAAGTTGAAGTTCCTTATACATGCTACTGATCCACATCTAAAGCAACATTTTTTAGGTATCAAACCCTTCCATCCTTAAGTCTTGTAACATTCCGAAGAACCTCTGCAACTTGTTGTGGTGCCTCAAACTTGCTTTCACCTTTAGGAACTTTAATAGGTCTTTTCATTCGAACACAATCACCAACCTTTACAGCAACATCTTTTGTGCCATGACACACGTCATAATATTCTTTAGTTTCTAGTGTACCATTTCTAAGTTTTTTTTTTACTTCTTCTGGTGACCATTGTTCAACTCCTTCCACCAGCCAACTGGGGCTAAACTTGCACCTAGGCCTCCTACCTCTCATCATAATAAAAGGCCACCCAGTGGCCGCATGCATTGAAATCCTGTAAGCCCACACTGCTTTTTGTATCTCTAACTTCCAGTCCAACTGTTTGCTCATTGCAGCTTGGATTACACCTTTTAGCCCACATTTAAAGCGTTCTACAGTTCCATTACCACTGGGATTATATAGCGAAGTCGTCTTGTGCTTGATGCCACATTTCAGAAAATAATCTTTTGCAATTTTTGAGGTAAATTGTACCCCATTATGTCTCAAAACACACACGGGCAATCCTTCTAAAATAAATATCTTATCCAAAAACTTTAAAACACTGTATGTGTCTACTTTTCCCACTATTCTAACCATAGGCCACTTGGTCCAAAAATGTCTATCGCTATTACTACCCAAGGGAGACTTGGAATCAAACCCTCACTCATTGGAGGTCTCAAAATCTTTCCAGATTTATCTGCAGAAGAACAAATAGGGCAATCTCTAACAAACTTCTCAACTTCCTTGTCAACTTCCGGCCACCAAATAATACCTTTAACCACTAACTTTGTTCTAACCACTCCAAAATGTCCTTCATGGCATAACTGTAACACTTTCCTTCGTTAAATTTTCAGTGGCACTATTCTGTCACCCCTCAGTAACAAATATTTATCATATGATAAATCCATACGTTCATCCCAGAAAGCTTTTAGATCCTCATTCATATTGTGTTTCTTTGGCCACCCTTTACACATACAATTTGAAACAGCTTGTAAAATTTCATCCTTAGACTGCTCTTCTACCCAACAATCAGTTTTGGTAAACACAGGTGTGCCAGAATCTTGAATTAAAGCAATACTGAAATTGCCCCAAGGATCATCCTCGCATTTCTCGAGGAGTGTAGGTAGCCTAGACAAACAATCAGCCACTACATTGTCCTTACCCTGTACATAAATCATTTTGTAAATGTATTCCTTCATTCTCATGGATATTCTTGCCGAAGTTCCAACACTACGCTCACTAGTCAAAATCCTTACCAGGGGTCGATGATCAGTTCAGATCATAACAGGCTTACCCCAAACAAAAGCCCTAAAATGCTCCATTGCCCAGGCACAGGCCAGTGCCTGTATATATAATTGGATATTTTGCCTCTGCAGGGAATGAAGCTCTTGAGGCAAACAAAATATATATTTTTTTCATAACCATTACACATTTTCTGTTGTGCAGATCGTCATGGAGACTTCCAAACTTACAATCTAATGACAGTCTTTTGAGATCATCTAACCACTCATTCACAAGTTCTTCTTAGTTTTGTTTCCTCTGAAAAAATGTATGTCGTGCTACTCCAATACATACTTTCGTAGCAAAATATTTGTCAAGGTCTTTTAATGCCGCCTCAAACACATTCACTTCACCATCAGTGATCTTGGACAAACGGTAATACGTTTTTAACCCAATGGGACCCAAAGAATGAAGTAGCAATCTTTTTTTCTGGTCAGGTTTCATTTTGCCTGCCTCATCAACTGCATCGATGTAATTCACAAAATATTCTAAAATGTGGATAAAACTAGTATTTTCCCGACCTTCTCACCTGTTCCTTCAATACCGCTGCCAATTGCATACTGTCAAAACACTTCAATCACGTTTTCACGTTGCAGGAGTAATGCTTTGGAGCTCCGTTACGCTCCAGCCCGCTTCCTGTTCTTCTGATCAAGATCTAAGATGGCCGCCACGCAAGGTCATGCTGTGTGACCCTATGCGATGATGCAATGGATGATTCGTGCATGCCCCAGCACATTGTAGCATTCCAGTTCAGAGTTTGCTGAGTCCGCGCCCGACCATCGAACAATGCCACCACTTAAAAAAACGCGGCCGATGGCAGTTCCTTAACGATCTTCTACATCCAAGTAAGGTAAATTCTCTTACCTAAAATCCATTCCTCAATTATTCCAGTAGCATATAATTCTTTTCCAATGCGCAGTTTCATAATCCGTATTGAGTTTCAGTCATGAATATTCCCGACAACCATGAGATTCTCCGATTTGATTAAGAAAATATTCCTTTTTGTTGAAAGTTGAAATGATCGTGAGTTCCTCCGTAATCATCGCCAGTTGTAATGATGCAATTGAGGCAGTTGAAGTTAGAAGATTTATTAGATAAATTCTAGGAACAGATAAGGTGCCAGGTAACACAGCTTCCTCTCCAGAACACCAGTGCAACTGACGCCTGGATTGGAATCCATGGAGAACATACAGAGATTCCATGTCTCGCTCAACCTACGTGAATTAAAGGAACACAACATGCAAGGATAAATACAATGCAAAGTAAACACACAACATCCAAGCAGCAGTCAGACATGATCTGAACGCTGTACTTCTCTTCAGAGCCAACTTGGATGCACATGTGTGTATCGTTGTTGTATATTCACATATGTGGAAGGTCACTATAGTCTGTGAAGTTTGTGTGCAAAAACAACAGTTGATGGACAGAATGCAGAACAATGTCATATATTCACCCCAGTAAAGAGATCTGGGTCTAAATCCATCGTTTTTTTTGCACTCCACACCACCCCAGTTCAGACATGGCCATATGCAAATCAGCCTTGACCCTGTGCCTCATGGGAACAGTCCAGCCAGAACTGCCAAGCCATGTCGTTCCTGGACCGGAATCAAGCATCTTAGGACCGGTTTCGGGTCATCAGCCTCTTCAGCCAGGATAGCTTGACTCCAGTGGTGTGGAGAGCATGGGACTCACGTCTGAGCATACCCATCCCACTCGGGGTGACAAATGCAAACACAACAATTGATGGACAGAATGCAGAACAATGTCATACATTCACCCCAGTACAGAGATCTGGGCCTAAATCCATCGTTTTTTTGCACTCCACACCACCCCAGTTCAGACATGGTCATATGCAAATCAGCCTTGACCCTGTGCCTCATGGGAACAGTCTAGCCTGAACTGCCAAGCCATGTCTTTCCTGGACCGGAATCAAGCATCCTAAGACCGGTTTCTGGCTATCAGCCGTCTTCAGCCACTATTAGCCGTCTTCAGCCAGGATAACTTGACTCCAGTGGTGTGGAGAGCATGGGACTCACGTCTGAGCATACCCATCCCAATCGGGGTGACAAATGCAAAAACAACAATTGATGGACAGAATGCAGAACAATGTCATACATTCACCCAAGTACAGAGATCTGGGCCTAAATCCATTGTTTTTTTGCACTCCACACCACCCCAGTTCAAATATGACCATATGCAAATCAGCCTTGGCCCTGTGCCTCATGGGAACAGTCCAGCCCGAACTGCCAAGCCATGTCTTTCCTGGACCGGAATCAAGCATCCTAGGACTGGTTTCTGGCTATCAGCGGTCTTCAGCCAGGATAGCTTGACTCCAGTGGTGTGGGCATGGGACTCACATCTGAGCATACCAATCCCACTCGGGGTGACAAATGCAAAAACAACAATTGATGGACAGAATGCAGAACAATGTCATACATTCACCCCAGTACAGAGATCTGGGCCTAAATCCAACGTTTTTTTGCACTCCACACCACCCCAGTTCAGACATGGTCATATGCAAATCAGCCTTGACCCTGTGCCTCATGGGAACAGTCTAGCCCGAACTGCCAAGCCATGTCTTTCCTGGACCGGAATCAAGCATCCTAAGACCGGTTTCTGGCTATCAGCCGTCTTCAGCCACTATTAGCCGTCTTCAGCCAGGATAACTTGACTCCAGTGGTGTGGAGAGCATGGGACTCACATCTGAGCATACCCATCCCAATCGGGGTGACAAATGCAAAAACAACAATTGATGGACAGAATGCAGAACAATGTCATACATTCACCCAAGTACAGAGATCTGGGCCTAAATCCAGTGTTTTTTTGCACTCCACACCACCCCAGTTCAAATATGACCATATGCAAATCAGCCTTGGCCCTGTGCCTCATGGGAACAGTCCAGCCCGAACTGCCAAGCCATGTCTTTCCTGGACCGGAATCAAGCATCCTAGGACTGGTTTCTGGCTATCAGCGGTCTTCAGCCAGGATAGCTTGACTCCAGTGGTGTGGGCATGGGACTCACATCTGAGCATACCAATCCCACTCGGGGTGACAAATGCAAAAACAACAATTAATGGACAGAATGCAGAACAATGTCATACATTCACCCCAGTACAGAGATCTGGTCCTAAATCCATTGTTTTTTTGCACTCCACACCACCCCCGTTCAAATATGACCATATGCAAATCAGCCTTGGCCCTGTGCCTCATGGGAACAGTCCAGCCGAACTGCCAAGCCATGTCTTTCCTGGACCAGAATCAAGCATCCTAGGACCGGTTTCTGGCTATCAGCGGTCTTCAGCCAGGATAGCTTGACTCCAGTGGTGTGGGCATGGGACTCACATCTGAGCATACCCATCCCACTCGGGGTGACAAATGCAAAAACAACAATTGATGGACAGAATGCAGAACAATGTCATACATTCACCCCAGTACAGAGATCTGGGCCTAAATCCATTGTTTTTTTGCACTCCACACCACCCCAGTTCAGACAGGGCCATATGCAAATCAGCCTTGACCCTGTGCCTCATGGGAACAGTCCAGCCCGAACTGCCAATCCATGTCTTTCCTGGACCGGAATCAAGCATCCTAGGACCGGTTTTTGGCTATCAGCAGTCTTCAGCCAGGAAGTAGCAATCTTTTTTTCTGGTCAGGTTTCATTTTGCCTGCCTCATCAACTGCATCGATGTAATTCACAAAATATTCTAAAATGTGGATAAAACTGGTATTTTCCCGACTTTTTCACCTGTTCCTTCAATACCGCTGCCAATTGCATACTGTCAAAACACTTCAATCACTTTTTCAAGTTACAGGAGTAATGCTTTGTGTTGTAGCCACAACATGAGACAGGGTTTTAGTTTAACAATAGGCTTTTTTCAGTAATGCATCAAGACATCAGCGCGCCCATCACCTTCAGTCAGCCGGAGAGAACTGACCTCAGGCAAGCGGCACTTGACTTAGAACGTTCCACATGTCAACATTCCACGGCATCGCGCGGAGTGGAATGACGTCACAACATACCCCCCTTTCCTCTACACGCAGGTAGGGAATAAAATAAAACAATAATAGGGAAGGGTATGTAAATGTCAGAAACAAAGAACATTAACAACAAATCATCCTACAATGAAATCGTGCAAGTGCTGAGGGAGTCTCCTAGCCCGTAAGGGTCTCTGATAGGGTTGAGCTCCATGGAGATCGTATGAATCATAATTTGTGTTGATTGGCCTTTGACTAGTGCTCCGGTTATCCCCACCAGGGCCCGGTGCCCTCACCTCAACTCCTATGCGAGCACTGTTGAGCAATTGACGGTCATGGGCCAACATGTACCCAGAACATGAACTCTTGGTAACCCCTTTACTAACCAAGGTTTTAGGAATGCGGTCTCGTGAGCAGTACTTTGCTACCCTACGTAGATTCCACTTTTCCCCATTCTTTTGCACAACATTGAATGGGTGTGCATCCTTAACCTTGTAGGGTCCTCGAAACTTGCATAAACCTCTCACCCATCGTCCAGAACGAACTTTGACCCAGTCATCCTCATTTATGCTGGGCACATTCTTTTCCTTTACATGCACTCTACAGAAAGCATGCTCAGGAACTCTCGCATCACAACCATCATCTTTCTTCCCTTCAATCAGTTCTTTGATCCACGGAGGCACCAGTTTAGAAGCTGGTTTTCTACCTTGCATGGCGACGAAGGGGACAATTCCAGTAGTAGCATTCTCAGTTGTGCGATAGGCCCATACCAACTCGCTAAGAGTCTCCTCAATGTCAAGGTATTGGTTATTGCCAACCCAATTGCACCCTTAATCATGCGATTGGCCCTCTCGCCAATCCTGTTGGATTGTGGGTTATACAAAGTGGTGAATGTATGTTTTATACCACACTCGCTCAGAAAGTCTCTCATCTCACCAGAAGTCAGCTGGGTCCCGTTGTCCGTGATAAGAACAGTGGGGTGACCCTCCTCTTTGAAAATCATGCGCAAAACCTTAATGGTGGTTCGAGTGGTTATTTCAGGAAGTAAATAGACAATGAGCCACCGAGTATGCACATCCATTACTACCATCCCAAATCTTTTACTGGGGTGGACACCTGGCATAGGCCCAATGAAATCAAGGGATACACTGTGCCACACTACACCCGGATCATGGATTGAATTAGGGACGGTTTGGGGTCCCACCTTGAGTCTCTTCTCACTTTCGCAGCACTCATTGCACCTTTCAACCCAATCTACCACCTCACCATCCATACCAGGCCACCAAAATTCGCTCCTCAACTGTTTCCTCGTAATGGTCTGGCCCAGATGTCCGTCATGTGCCAAGTCAAAGAGTCTTTTCCGAATCTCAAATGGGGGAATTATTTTATCTCCACGCATGATAACCTGACCAGCAACAGTTGACAATTCGTCAATTACTGCATTAAAAGGTCTAATGCTGATGGGCAGGGTGCTTTCCCTACGTCTACCCTTTGAAACAAGATTCATCACATTCCTAAGAATTTCATCCTTAGACATAGCTTCCTCACACTCTTTTTTACTGACTGCGGCACAACTCCACTGGATTACATCCTCGACACTAGGGATGGCCCCTTCACTTTCTCTTTTTGATACTCCTGTCCTGTCTACATCTTCCCAATTCAAGGACAGTTGTGACATGCAGTCGGCCTGTACATTGCGCCAACCCGAAATAAACTCTACATCAAAATTGTACTCCTGTAGTCTAGAGGCTAACCTTGCTAGTCTGGCTGACCCCTTTCCTGTCCCACCTGGTGAAAGTATCTTCAACAACGGTTTATGGTCAGTGCGGAGTTTGAATCTACGCCCCCACACATACATCCTGAAATACTCCACACCCCATGCGGCTGCTAGAGTTTTTTTTTCTATCACCGAGTAACAGCGCTCAGTGGTAGTTAGGGTACGGGATGCGAACGCCACTGTTTTTTTCATTGGTGCCGTCATGCTGTGATAACACAGCTCCTACACCGGTATCGCTTGCATCAATAGTAATAACAGTTTTCCCATCTACATCAAAAGGAACCAAAATGCTTGCGTTGCATATTTCCTCCTTAATGTCAACAAAGCACTTCTCCTGGTCATCCCCGCAACAAAATTTGATCCCTTTTCTCATGAGCACCTTTAGGGGTTCTGTCTTACTTGCAAAGTTCTTCACAAATTTAGAATAGTATTCGATTAGCCCAATAAATGAGCGTAGCTGGTCTCTGTTGGTGGGGACTGGAGCCAATTTTATGGATGCTAGTAAGTCTCTCTTTGGTTTTACGCCATCTGACGAGATGGAATGCCCCAGATATTACACCTCGGTTGCCAAAAATGTACATTTTTCCCTGCGTAATGTCAGACCTGATTCTAGGATCCTTGCCAGGGCATCTTTCAATGCGGAGTTATGGTCACGCACACTCTCGCCAAATACCAAAATGTCATCCTGGAAGTAAATTACATTTTTACACCTTTGAATACCTCTGTGACCATTCTCTGGAACACGCTCGCAGCCGAACATAACCCGAAGGGCATCCTCGTGAATTGAAATATCCCCTCATTGGTGATGAAGGCTGTGAGGTGTTTTGATGACTCATGCATGCGTATCTGATGGTACTCCTGATCAAGCTCTATGATGGCCGCCACGCAAGGTCACGCTGTGTGACCCTATGCGATGATGCAAAGGATGTATCGCGCATTCCCCAGCACACTGTAGCATTCCAGTTCAGAGTTTGCTGAGTCCACGCAGGACCATCGAACACTGCCACCACTCAAAAAAACGCGGCCGATGGCAGTTTCTTAGCGATCTTCTACATCCAAGTAAGGTAAATTCTCTTAAGTAAATGCATTCCTCAGTTATTCCAGTAGCATATAATTATTTTCCAATGCGCAGTTTCATAATCCGTATTGAGTTTCAGTCATAAATATATTCCCGACACCCATGAGATTCTCCGATTTAATTAAAAAAATATTCCTTTTTGTTGAAAGTTGAAATGATCGTGACGTCCTCCGTAATCGTCGCCAGTTGTAATGATGCAATTGAGGCAGTTGAAGTTAGAAGATTTATTAGATAAATCCTAGGAACAGATGAGGTGCCGGTTAACACAGCTTCCTCTCCAGGACACCAGTGCAACTGACGCCTGGATTGGAATCCATGGAGAACATACAGAGATTCCATGTCTCGCTCAACCTACGTGAATTAAAGGAACACAACATGCAAGGATAAATACAATGCAGAGTAAAAGTAAACACACAACATCCAAGCAGCAGTCAGACATGATCTGAACGCTGTACTTCTCTTCAGAGCCAACTTGGATGCACATGTGTGTATCGTAGTTGTATATTCACATATGTGGAAGGTCACTGTAGGCTGTGAAGTTTGTGTGCAGCACGCTTGAGTTCTAAATGGAAAATATCGTAATTCTTGCTCCTTCTATCTTACTCCGTCTCCAAATGTGCACGGAATGAGGCTGCACACTTCCACTATACAGAGTGATCAGTACTACTGGATTTCTCCTGGGTGCCATCTTAGCTGGACCTATGATTGAGTGGCCTGACAGGAAGCTGGTTTTCCTCCTGCAGGAAATGTTGAGGCTTAAGGCGGTGCATACTGGCATTTTTTATGCCCAACAACACAAGCCACAGGACAGAGAGAAATATGCCAAAATATTCCAAGCTTTGGCCAAAAGGTTGCTCTACTCCTGCGCATGTACACTGTCTTGAATTTGCTTACGGGCTCTAAAGCGCACAGGTATGCTCAAGCTTTCCTGAAAAAGAGTGTGGAGCCTTCAATCATACATCCAAAAATCCCTCTCACAAAGAAACAGAAAAGAGCTCAAAATAAGCCCGCCTAATTTATAATCTCCTGGCGAGGAGCATTCCCTGTGAGGAAGATTGTCATCCGGAGTGGGTGAGGTGTCTGCATGGGCTTTGTAGCCTATAACCGCATCGCTGCGGCGGCTTTTCCCGCTGTGTGCGGCTATTTTCAAATTACCGTGTTACATGGCGAGCTCAGCTCGTCATCAGCATACGAGCGCCATAGCTGATGACGAGCTGAGCTCGTCATCAGCATCGAAGGGGTTAAACTAATGTCAAGACAGTGATCTTACCCAGGAGCAATTGAGCCTTTTATACAAGTCATACCCATTCAGCTTGTTCCCGTACAAAACTCTCATGGTATATCTACTTTATAAGATTGCTTTAAATTTAGGCTTCTCCCTTAGTGAAAACAAATTCTATTGACATACCTTGAGAATTAGAGTCAAGAAGTTACAAACACTGCCTGTATAAAATAAATTTTTCTAAAGTTTGCACAATATAATCTGCATTTTTGGCAGGTTTTTTTATTGCATAATGTGACACTGGAACAGTCTGCTAAAGTGATTAAAATAAGATCCCTATTTTTGAATGAATCAAGAAAGCTATCAGCAGCTTTGTGTGAAATTTCTGCAGGTACCAAACTGCGTAGTACTTAGAAATGCATACCATACTGTGGCCTGCATAAATACTGACCTATACTATGATATCCTTGGATGCTTGTCATGATATACAACATTACAGCAGACACTAAAAATAAGACATGATTCAGTGGTAGGACATTGGGCCTAGTCTCTAAAATTGTGAACCCAAATGTTTACTGCAGGAAGCTGCCTCTTTCTATAGTGGATCAAAAAGATGTACACTGTATAAAGACTTGAGGCTAACCCCAAAGGAATGGCAGATTCACAAATGACACCCCAAATGTTCTCTTTTGTGGTAGTGTAGACGATCAGTTAGGCATATCAGAGGGTAGTGGTAAGCATCCCTTGCACACACAAAGGCAGTGAGACCACACTCAATAAAGAAATCAGACACCAATTTGTAAAAATAACACATACTTTTATATGAATTTATATAACATGATCATCATAATACGGTAAGTACTTTTTGAGTTATACATTTTTACAGTTTTCAAAATTTGACAGTGACATTTCTGGACTGTTAATGTTATCCAAAGGGGAAAACATGTTTTGCATTTGTGCACTTAGCAGCGACTTATGGGACTATTCTTCATGGCTTACGGTGAGTATGGGGCAAGGTCCAAGGCCACACCAACAGGTCACCTCGGGAGGCTCTGGGGCGTCCGGGTGCAGAGGTGTGTCACGGCAATCAGGTGTCTCATTCACTTCAATGGGAAAACAGTCTGGTTAGAAAGAGGTTGCAAGCAGTGACTGGCGAACCAGTCAGGGGGACGACCTATGAGATCTTCGAGCCCTTTAGGACACCGTTGGTGTATTTCTCAAGCTGTGGTGCTCATATGCAGCGCTGTCTTTTGGCATCAGGTTCTTGTGCTGGAGTCACTTGTGGTTGAATGGGGCCTTCAGAAAGAGGCTGCAGACGGTGACTGAAAGTCCAGTCTGGGCAAACTCAATGATGGGCTTAGCTCTTGTGGGTTTGGGGACCCCGTTGGCACCATCACTTCCCTTGGACACGGGTTCTGAAGCGCGCGCGCATAGGTGCTTTGAAGCATCGAGTGGCAGCTGTTGCAGACTCACTCTTTGACTTTGGTTCTGCTGCAGAGGGGCAAACAGGACAGCTGCGCCACACTTGATGTAGGTCTCACTGTCCCTGAAGTCCCTCTACGCGCAGGTCGGTCTTCTTTTGCTTTGGTGTCTGGACTGGACATAACAACCCTTGGCTGTTGCAAAGGGGTCCAGTACCCCAGGTGTTGGTACTGTGTGTATCCCGTTGGTGCTGGCATCCCCACACTTGAAGGGAGGACGGATCTGACCTGTAGGATTTGCAGTAAAAAAAAAAAACTTTATTGGCAACTCGTATCTGAACACTAATGTTAAAACGGGCCATTTCATTTAAATTTGATAAATGCTGGTTTAATTAGCAAAGGCACGCTCAATATCGTGACTCCTGCCTCTCCCGGTATTTTAATAATGCATGCATTATGCGAACATTGTAATCAACAGCCCCACCGCTAAAACATTTGTCACTATTGTTTTAGGAGCCTACCTTCATGGTGGTGGATTACATATAAGAACGCCAGTTGGCGGCAGTCGACAATAGCAAGGTACGCTTTATGTAGCACTGGGTCACGCCTTAGTAATGAAACCACGAGCTGGTTAAATTTACCAATGAAAAAATATTTTCTTAAAATTTACTGTAGGTTGTCCTGCCTGGCCACGTTCAGAAATAATTGGTTTGAAATCCTTTACGCTTTAATGCTCTACTTATAATCAAGTTCGGTATGTAGCAATTTCCTTTCTCAGCCCATTGCCTTAAAAGAAGTTCGGTTTTGAGAGTGATGAGTAAAATATTTTCTTTGCATCTTGCAGATACAAAGAATGAAAGAGCCCTGATGAGGGATCAGCGACACTGAGCCTGATCTCGAAACGCGTCGGCACTTTCATAGGGTGGAATATAATGTCATATCTACGATACTAGGACCGGCTGGTCCAGTATTTATTTATTTAAGAGCCATTTATTTGCTTATAATTCCCCCTAGGATTGGTTTCTCCTATTTTTCTCATTTATTTATTGTAATGTTTGTTACAATATTGTTTGTGATGTATTCTTAGTTTTTTATAATGTTTGATGCAAGAATTTTTTCTTTTGGTACTGTGTAAAGAATTAGTTTTTCATGTATGTACAAAGTATATATCGGTGTGTAAATATTTAGGGGGTCATTATGATAGCGGATTTTCCGCATCCTCGGGGCTGGCGGAAGCCACCGCCGGCCCCGAGGATGCGGAAAATCCACAGCGGACTGACCAAAGACCCACCGCCAGATTAGGATGGCTGGTGGGTCCTCGTTTCCGTCCGCAGGTTTTCCGCCGCGGTCGGATTACAACCGCGGCGGAAAAGCTCTAATATGGTGACGGTGTCTTCCAGACACCATCCACCATATTAGGATGGCCAGTAAAGTATGCTTTTCCGCGGCGGGTTTTCCGCCGCGGAAAAGCATACGGAACTTCACTGTGGGGGCCCGTTGCGGGCCCCCTAGGTGAAGGGGCGGTGGGGGGTGCACATGGGGGGTACCTATGGTACCCCCCTGCATTTGCATGCAGAAAGCGGCAGGCACCGCGCGGTGCCTGCCTCTTTCTGCGTGCATTTTTAACATTGCCGCGGGTGCAGCTTGAAGCTGCACCCGAGGCAATGTTAAAAATAGAGGATGTGACCGCCAGGGTGGCGGTCACATCCTAATTGCACAGGAGGGAACTCCGCATGCCATGCGGAGGTTCCCTCCTGCTCTGGGGTCGCGGACGGACGCAAGTCCTTCCGCGATCCTAATTGACCCCATTATGTGTTGTTGTTTTCTGTCATATAGCTTGTGATAATTTGAAAAAGATAAAAAACATTGACACTAAGTAGGATGTCGACGGTGATCACAATAAATTGATCTTTTCCCTCTTAATAAGTCTGTGGAGATTTTGTGGTTCGGCAATTTGTGTTATAACTTCTCTAGGACTGTCACATCACTGGACCCGCTGCTAGAGTGGAGAGCCAGGCACCTGGGACTTCATTATGCTGTATAATCGATGGCCTCCTGTCTGGATGTATACTTTGCTGGTTTACTGCTGGGACCCCCCACCCCCTGAGGCTCTCTCTTCTCAATCTTGCCTCATGTAGCCTCACTTGAACTTGTTGCTTGCTGACTCTTCAAGCACATGGCCACTGGTGATGACCAATTGTCCCACTACCATAGCGAAGGATGGTGACTGCCTCTGTACTGTGCCAGTTGCCTGGGAGGGGCATTCCCTGTTTGGGCACTTGTGCACCTGCACATCGTCGCCTGCCCTGGACTTGCTGTGAATATTCGGACCGTACTTTACCAGCCCTCCAGTTCTCTTGCCTTGCCACCTCTCCTGTTGGTTCACAGTGTCAAAACCTCCAGGCAACTTCTCTTTACCTAAGCAGTAGCAGGCAAACAAAAGGATGTCAAAGACATGGGCTGCAGACACGACAAAGCCCTGGAGGTCATTCTGGAAGATCTCTCTGCACTTCAGAACACTAAAAAAGAGGTGGCTAACAACACCTCCAAGACCTTGATGGATTTGCATTCCATTCACCACGACCTGACCTCCTTCAATACCCGCCTCACTGGAGCGGAATCGCTATTGAACTGGATTGACCATCAACTATCCTCTGCAATAGACTGGGTATAGATTACTGGTACCTCCAAAAAAGATTGTCAAGCTGGAGAGCTGGAGAACTGGAATCGTCCCAACAACCTCAGTTTTTCAGGGTCCTCAGAGAAAATGGAAGGGGAGGACATGCTGGGGTTAAAATTTCTGCCACTGCCCCAACTCCCTTAAAAATATAAATATCAATCACGGCCTTCTCGACCCAGCCACAATGATCATAACACATGGCAACAAATCTACAGAATTTACCGACCCAGGCCACCTAGAAGGTTTCTTGGACTCTTTGACCTCCTTCAGGGATGGAGGTTGGTGGTGACCAAATTGATGTCCAATATATCATATACAAATGCTGCGCCTCCCTGCCTAACACCCTGGAGGATGAGATCCACCGGCTGGAGGAGGTCACCAAAGACTGGTCCAGCATTCTAACGTAGAGATGATTCCATAAGGACCTCCCTATACGTGATAAGTTCAGGTCGCCTCTGAATGCCACTGCGCCTCCCTGATCCTCCCTATAGGCCGCAACCTTACCTGCTTCTTGGCACTGAACCTCATCTCCACCCCACCTCTCAGATACCCCCTCCCGGTGCCACCTATTTTTGTGTCTGGCCCTGACCATTGTCGTTAACAACTTACATAGGTAACCCCTACGGGCGCGCCACACCCCTGACCTCACTCTCCCGTCTGATCACAGAGTATGCCACTGACCTGTCTTGAGTCTTTCACAGGGCTTTACCCCCCCATAACATTGCAGTCCGGCCCCAAGCTGAGCGCCAAGAGGAACTCTACCCTCCTGTTGTTGCAGGGATTCTGCTCAAGAACAGAACTATGCTTGGGAGCATAAAACATCAGTAGTTAGAGACTGAATCACCAAACCACCTCGGTGCCATGAGCCCGAGTCCGACTAGTTATAGTTTCTCACTTGCCCTCCTACTCATAACCCGAAGAACAAGTGAAATGACACCTCAGAGCATGACATTCCCGACCTTCTCCGGTCTCGCGGTGACAGGACACTCCCTTTCGCTCATACACTTGTACTCATCCACAATAAGATATGAAAGAGACACAAAGAAAATTTTTGAATATTTATTTAAACTATTGTGCTCTGAAATGCAGTTTACATGCCACGATAAGAAAACAACTGCCTAGCAAAAATACGATCAGCATTGTTCATAAGCATTATATTATGAAAAGCTTTGTCATATTATGACATTATAGCCTAACCCTCCTTCCCTTCTACAGAAGCAAAACTGATTATACAACAAAGGTCTCTGGGTTTAGCAACGGACTCCGAACCTTAGCATATACAGATGAATGTATTACATCTCAGGAACAGCCGTGATCTTCTCTCAGGAAAAATCAATCTCTCTTTCGGTGTTACAATGATTTGCGTACATATATGACAAGGTTCACATGTTCATAAACAACAGCAGCATTTCTGTGTTTTGTCTAGGTGCGAGTGCCTGACTAAAACATAATAACAAGGAACATTGGTTTTTTTTGGGTTTTTTCCTCATATACCATTATTGGAATCTTGAAGGGAACTGGCCACCTCCTAGAAGTTGGCCATCCTGATCTGGCCCTAATGTTTCCGACCAATAACCTAGTGGTGAAGCTCAGTCCTCCAAGTTGCCACTTCTATCCCAATCCACTCCATTTCACACCATAGTTTGCGCCCTGTGTTACTTTGGAGATAAGGGAGCCGACAGGGCCTAGGATAAATCATAGGAAAACCGATCACCTGTTTTGCTAGATTTTAACCAAACTTGTGGGGTCGCATGTCATGTCAGATGTACACGTAAAAATAATATGTTTTAGACAATTTGAAAAGATGGGGGGAGGGGGGGTGGGGCCTTCCATGCTCTACATATTTCACGTCTCACAAGGAGAATAACATAAAAAATTAATCTTGTGGAGGGATCCCTTATGTTGTACTCAGAGACCAGTCCGGTGAAAATAGTTCTTGTGGAGATTTCCAACGACAATTGAAGAACATCTTCCAAAAAGTCCTGGATCTTGACCCATTAGTTTTTTATCTCTGGGCAGTCCACGAACATATGAACATCATCCGCGGCTAGGGACCTACATCTTGGACAATAGTAATCTATATTAGAAAACGTAGTTAGTTAGTGCATAGTATAGAGATGGTTTCTTTTTAATGTGGCTGGTTTGACCACTGCCTGCAGGATGGTAAAAGAATCCGACCACAGAACCTCAATTTTTCCAGCGTCCAGGTTTAAAACATCACCCCAATGTTTTTGTAGCTCTAATTCTGTGACGTTCTCAGCGTCTAACATAGCCGTGTAGCAATATGAAATTTGGTTTTTCCACCTTCCACTCCTAGATATTAGATCAAACTTCGGATTCGCTTAATTGAAAATCCATGATCTAGTTGACCACCATCCGGACAGCTGGTAATATTTAAATCTAGTGAGTGTTCCCCCTGTCAGATTAGATAACACCTCCCAGCTTAAAAGCTTAGAGTCTAGCTGAAGATCTTCCCAGCGCTCTAACCCAGCCATCCTCAGGGGCAGAGATAAACAATCTTCAAGACATGCCGGTGTACCGGGGGAATCCCAAATCGGGGCTTGTGCAGCATAATATGGAATATCTAGCCTTTTTCTAATGTATACCCAGTTTCTTAGAGCTGCCCCCAGAGTCTTTAGTCTAACCTTTTTTAAAAACTTCGGGTCCCCAAACTTAAAAAGAAAAAAGTCTTGTCCCTGTGGTATGTCTTGCAGTAGTGCATTAAAAAGTATGCCTAGGGAAGATAGATTGTTTTTTTCGGCCATTAATCAAAATTTTTTAAAGTAGAATGCATGGCAATAAACAAATAGATCTGGGAAAGCCAGCCCTCCTGTTTTTAAACTTCGCCTGAGCCTTTTCCAAGAAATTCTCGGGAATTTTGAATTCCAGATGAAGGATCCTAGTTTCCCTTGTAGTTTATTAATAGCTGGTGTATTAAAGGAAAAAGGGGTGGAATTTAACAAAAACTTTATTTTTGGGAGAATTATCATTTTGATCAGATTAACTCTACCGAAGATATTTAATGGGAAGGATGACCACCGCTGAAGGAGGGCACAGACATCTTTTGAGACTCTATCAAAGTTTATTTTAGCTATATCCTCAATTATTTGGGCCAGATGTACCCTCAAATATCTCATTCTAGTTTTTGATCCCTCAGTCGCTAGTTTTTGGTTCCACTCCATAATCTCAGTTTTGTCTTTATTATTGGTATATCCTGAGATTTCTCCAAACGCTTCAGCTGAAACTATTAATCTTGGAAGTGCTTCCGCTGAATTTGAAGTGAACATAAGCAAATCGTCGGCATATAGCGCAAATTTCAATTCCAAATTAGAGATCTTAAAAGGCTTGATTACCGGGTCAGATATGAACAAACAAATGAAAGGCTCTATGTACAAATTAAACAACAAAGGCGATAGCGGGCAACCCTGCCTGGTTCCACAGGCAATGGTTACCCAATCAGTGAGGGATCCAATAACTAAGATTTTTATACGTGGGGAGCAGTAGAGAGACCTCATGGCTGATATAAAATTGTTTGGGAATCCAAAACTTATCAGGGTTTGCCATAAATATGACCAATCTACTTGGTCGAAAGCCTTAGCGGCATCGACTGCTACGATGGTCAGAGGGAGCTTTTTGTCAACTGCAACATCGATCGCTGCAATGGCTTGGAACGTTAACTCATTAAGTTGCCTTTCGGGAATGAAGCCCCTCTGATCATGATGGACAATGGTTTTGATTATTTTGGCCAGTCTCGCTGCTAACACCCCTGCAAATATCTTGTAATCTGAATTTAATAGAGAAATCGGTCTATATGACTCGATTTTTGATAGATCTTTATTTGGCTTTAGTATTAGGGTAACAGTGGCTTCTGACCATGAATTTGGGGCCCTCTCCCCCCTCAGAAGGATTTTGTTAAACAGTGCTGTTAAGACAGATATTATTTTCTCTAGAACCAGGCTATATACCTCCACCGGAAGTCCATCCGGACCCGCTGCCTTTCCTTTAGCCATTTTCCTGATCTGAATTCTTATTTATTTATTTATTTATTTATTATAAAGTTTTGTATAGCGTGAACAAGACCCGTGGGTATCAGAGCGCTTAACATAGAAGAGGTTAAGGATTAACAAATATATTAAGTTATAAGAACAACAGATATGAGGTAGATGGTATATATTCATAACACATGTGCAGTTTGCATTAATAGTAAGTTGCGGCTTAACTTATATCATAAGCTATATACATAAACATAAATGAGGTAGATCATTATAAGTTTTTGTGGGATGCAGTTATAAGTCCACATTGACATGAGGTTGCGGTAAGGATATCGTTTAGTGTTATACATGAGGTCAGTCTCACGTCATTGATTAGCGTTCATGTTATTCCTGTCTATGCTTCCCTTTCTGATGACATAAATGTTCTGTATTAGGGCAGTAATAGAGCAAAACAGTGATCAATAAGCTTCTCTATGTAACGTATTTACTCATCATAAGGCTCTTCACTTCCCGCTTAAATGTTGCAATATTGTGAATCTTCCTAATGCTTGGAGAGAGTGAGTTCCAGATTCTGGGGGCAGCTCCTGAGAACGCTCTGTCATAAGTTTTTTTCTTTCGGAAAATGGCTGGCCATAACAGCAACTCCTCAGCGCTCCTAGCTGGTCTGTTACCTCCGGATAGCTGAATTTTCTTGGCTAGGTATCTTGGAGTGTTGTACTGGAGCGCTTTATGGGTGATACATGCTATCTTCATTTGGATTCTGGCTTCATAAGGTAGCCAGTTTAATGCTTTCAAGTGAGGGGATATATGATCAAATTTCCTAGATCCAGTGATCAGTCTTGCCGCAGCGTTAAGGCAGGCATTTAGTGTTGCTGTGGACGGTTTTGGTAAGCCAGCTAAGGTGGTGCAGCCATATTCAATCCTCGAGATAACTAAGGATTGGATTGCCAGTTTGAGATCAGATTCTCTGATATCAGAAGTAAGATAAATCTTATCATCCTCTGACAGATTGGGGAGCTGTATCTTATCTAACCAATCTTCCACCCTTTGTAAGGAGTGACAGGTGTTAGCTTTATATAAATTCTGCATAAAATATTTGGCCTCCTCCCTTATTAACTCATCATCATAGGTGATATCTCCTGTACTGGAGAGAGATAAGCAGTTGATCTGGTTTCTCGTCTTGTCTGCCCGGGATTTCCATGCTAAAAAACGGCCAATCTTTCTCCCCATATGAGAAATTTTGGAGCTTGCTAGCATCCCATCTTTCTTTTAGGACTTTATCAAGGCTTGCTTGATACTCTGCCCGCAAGCTATCAAGCTGTTTGGCAGGTCTGCTGATGCTCTCTGGAGCTCCTGTTCTTTTAATTTTAACTTCAGGAGACCCTCTTCCTGTTTCCTCTTATTAAGTTTAGTTCTTCAGATCATCATGGAACTCAAAGAGCCTCTAATAAAAGCTTTATATGCCTCCCATGTCACCTGCTGACTGGTTGAGCCATTATTATGCCTACAATAATCCTCAGTCTATATCGCTAAGTCTAACTCAACATCCTCTTGTAATAACAAGGCCCTATCCAAAGTCCATCTCCTCTGCTGTTCCTTCTGCTTAAAATGAACTATAAGCTCGACAGTCGAGTGATCTGACAATATCGCGGGAATGTAAGAAATAGACTGTGAGAAGTTGGCCCGATATGCAGCGTTCGCTATTCTAGCGACCGCTATGTATCGTTCCAAACGACCCTTATGGTGTTTGGTTGTAAGTCAACCTATAGACCAGCTATCCTAGTAGCGTGGATACGAGCAGTCTAAGGCTAAAGACTCGAGAGGGCGTGTTAAGCCAGCTGTTATACCATCACATACCCCTTGAACACCAAGTGAAAGGACACCACACAAGTGTTATGAAAATAAACAGTATATTTATTAAGAATCACAACAACCCTGCACTCTTTATGAGGACAGGGTACTAAGCACAAACCAAATCTCTTAGGATAATACTTCAAGTGCACAATTAAAACAAGTGTCCGGAGACACGGAAAGTTTAGTGGTCTCGGGCGGACCCGATAAGGCAAGTCGGAAGCGAGGGACTCAGGACCCTAGAGTAAGGAGGCTATGCAGGCACCGAAATGCCGAAGTTACCTAGCCACGAGGGCTGCGGCTGCACAAGTCTTACAGGCGTCGGGGGTCTTCGCTGACGAGCCAGGAGCCGGAAGGAAAGGAGTTGCTGGCCGGCGACCAGTGATGAATAGTTCGTAGAGATCCAAGCCTGGATCAGAGATCGTTGATACCTGAAAGCAGAGGGGACCAAGTTCGTACTACTAGCCAGTAGTCAGAGGGTACCAGGAGGGCACCGGTTGGCCGTCACCTCGACCAGGTGAGTGGGCGACGCTAGGCTCTGCAGTCTCACGGACCAGGAGGCGTTGTCGGCGGCCAGGATGGAGGTGCGAGCTGTCCCACGAAGGATGATGCTGTCGGCGTCGCTGGGCCCAGGATTGGGGCAACAAGCCTTGGCAGATCTCAGGGCCACGTGGTAGGCCTAAGATGGCGTCTTGAATGGACCAGGAGGGTCCGGGGTGCTCCTCTCCGAAAAGGGGGCAAGGGCCGATCTGGAGCAACCAGACCAGCAGAGTTGTTTGTCGGTCGTCGTCAAGGAAGGGCACAAGCCAGCGGCTAGTGACCAGACAACGTGCTGAGCAGCGAGCAGAAGGGCCCCACGCAGATCGTGGAGATGCTGGGAGGCTGCACTTCGGTGCTGGAGCGGCTCAGGGTCGGGGCTTCTCGGACTCCAGAGCACTCACCAGAGAATTGCTTCGATGGTCGTGCTGGTTAAGAGCGTGCAGGTTCTGATGATGGCCGGTCCCTCGAGGTCTCGTCGCACCCACAGATCACAGCTGAGCTGATGACGTGGGTAGAGGTCAGAGGTGCCAGGGAAGCCGGTTCTCGTCGAGCTGGGCCGTCGGATTCCTTGAGGAAGGACTTACAGCAAACCGCAGAGTTCTTAGATGGTGCCCGCTGATGCAGGGTGACTACTCCTTAGTCACAAGGGAGAAATCTTGAGAAGAGTCTCGAATGTCCTTTCGTAGAAAGTAGTTCTTGATTCAAAGATGATCTAATTTGGAAGGGTCCCCGCTCCGGCCTTTATTCTAAAGAAAGGGGTGGGTACATGACTAGGTCCTGCCCTAAGGGTGGGACCAGGAAGGGGGGTAGTTACACCCCTCTCCCCTGCCGGACTTTCCCCAGGCCAGGGCTGGCGCCCCTGGAACTGGTTCTGACCGGCAGATGCGTAGTGAGCACCGGGGTGCCACTCCGCAGTCACCTTCTCGCAAAAGCCCTACCTACCCAGAATACACAAACCCTGTCTGGGACGGTGCGAACACCGCCCTCGACAGGAAACCCTTTGTCCAAGTGCTCCTCGCTGGAAGGACTCCCAGCAGCAGGAGGTCAGACTCGTGTCTGTGGTGGCAGCATCCATTTTGTGGAGCTGAGGCTTTAGTTAACTTTAACCGGGGTTCACAGTTACGTACATGTCGTGTCCCTCTAGAAGGGCGGAATGCTAACCTCGTCGCCAGAATTGGTGAGAGGGCAGCATCCCGATTCGTATGACACCTTACTCGACATGCCTGGATAACGCGACACCGAAGTTACCGATGTGGTACGCGTTATCATGGAACAGCCATTGGGTCTTGTTTCCGCAAGCTGCAACCGGGCTCGGCTCGGGCCAGAACCTAGTTCACACGAGCCCACGCACTCTGCCTTCAGGATTGTCAAGGCCTGCCATAGGAGTGACTGATAGGAGCTCGGGTGTCCATTGTATGGTTAGATATAGAGCTACTATACCTAAAGCAAAGGGTGATTACACGACTTTGCCCCAGCTGTCATGCAGCCAGTTGTGTCAAATTTAGGAGGCCAGCCAGGGGTGGCATAATACATGCTGCAGCCCCTGGCGGCCCTGGGTACACCTATGCCCTGCGTTACGGGGTCTGATAAGGTGGCCCAGTACCAATTGGTAAATGCACCTAGGGTACATATCGTAATTTAGAAAGAGAACAGCCAGGCTGTGGGTCTGATTGGCAGGCCCACAGCCCGAGAAAGTCGTAAACCAGTGAAACAAAAGCAAAAAATCTGGGTGATCATAGGATTGCAGACCCTACTCTCCTACATGACCCCCCCCCAAACGCCGGAACAATAAGCTAACCTTGACCAGGTGAGTCTTCTTGTTCTAAGTGGAAATATCTGGAGAGCCCATCGGCATTGCCATGATCAGTACCAGGTCTATGTTCCACTGTAAAGTCCATCCCCTGTAGGGAAATGGACCACCTAAGTAGTTTGGGGTTTTCACCCTTCATCTGATTTAGCCACAAGAGGGGCTTATGGTCGGTCTGAATCTTGAAGTGAGTGCCAAACAAGTATGGCCTCAGCTTCTTCAGGGCCCAAACCACAGCAAAGGCCTCCCTCTCAATAGCTGACCAATTCTTCTCTCTAGGGGTCAGCCTTCTGCTTATAAAAGCAATGGGCTGGTCTTGACCATCAAAATTCAGTTGAGAAAGAACAGCTCCCACACCCAACTCAGAAGCGTCTGTTTGGACAATGAATGGTTTGGAGTAGTCTGGACTCTTAAGGATAGGCGCCGTGCACATGGCCTGCTTTAGGTCATCGAATGCTTTTTGACAGCTCGCTGTCCACTGAACCTTTTTTGGCATTTTCTTGCTTGTCAGTTCGTTTAATGGTGTCACGATGGAACCATAGTTCCTGACAAACTTCCGGTAGTATCCAGTCAGGCCCAAGAAAGCTCGAACCTGAGTCTGGGTGGTTGGAGGAGCCCAGTCCCTGATTGACTGTATTTTGCTCTCCAGTGGCTGAACCTGGCCTCCACCTACAAGGTGGCCCAGGTATACAACCTGTGTCTGCCCTATCTGGCACTTGGTGGCCTTGATAGTGAGGCCTGCTGCTTGTAGAGCCTCTAACGCTTTCCGCAGGTGGACCAGGTGATCCTCCCAGGTGGAGCTAAAGACAGCAATATCGTCTAGATACGCCGCACAGAAGTCATCCAGCCCAGTAAGGACTTGATTCACCAACCTTTGGAAGGTGGCAGGTGCATTTTTCAGACCAAAGGGCATCACCACGAACTGATAATGCCCACCAGGGGTAGAAAATGCGGTCTTAGGCTTGGCGTCCTCAGCTAACCTGATTTGCCAATACCCAGCTGTCAGGTCAAACGTACTTAGGTAGTTGGCCGAAGCCAATCTATCGATAAGCGCATCTGCCCTCGGTATTGGGTGGGCGTCAGTCTTAGTGACTGCATTGAGACCCCTGTAGTCTACGCAGAACCTCATCTCTTTCTTACCGCCCTGGGTGTGAGGTTTCGGCACTAGAACTACGGGACTAGCCCAAGGGCTATCCGAGGGTTCAATGACTCCCAGCTCCAACATTTTCTGCACTTCACTCTTGATGCAGTCTCTAACGTGATCAGGCTGCCGGTAGATTTTACTCTTGACGGGCAAGCTGTCACCAGTGTCAACCTCATGGGTGCACCAATCGGTCTGACTGGGTGTTAGAGAGAACATATGTCTGAAAGACTGAAGAACCTGTTTACAGTCTTTCTGTTGATGTTCGGAGAGGCTGCCACAAAAGACAACACCATCGACCGATCCATCGTCAGGATTCTGAGTGAGCAGGTCGGGGAGAGGGTCACTCTCCTCTTCCTGTCCCTCATCTAGGGCCATGAGCAGACTCATGTCCTTCCTGTCGACATATGCCTTGAGCCGTTGACATGAAGCACCCTGTGGGGGCTCCGGGGAGTTCCCAGGTCGACCAGGTAGGTGACCTCTCCCTTTTTCTCCAGGATGGTGTAGGGCCCGGACCATTTGTCCTTGAGTGCTGCTGGGGCCACTGGCTCCAACACCCACACCTTCTGTCCGGGCTGGTAAACAGTCAAGACAGCCTTTTGGTCATGCCAAGCTTTTTGGAGTTCTTGGCTGGCCTTAAGGTTTTCAGATGCCTTCTCCATGTATTCAGCCATCCGCGAGCGGAGGCCAAGCACGTAGTCCACTATGTTGACAGCAGGCTTTTTGAGAGGTCTCTCCCATCCTTCCTTCACCAAACATAGGGGTCCTCTCACAGGATGCCCGTACAAAAGTTCAAAAGGGCTGTAGCCAACCCCCTTCTGTGGGACTTCTCTGTAAGCGAATAAAAGGCAGGGGATCAGGACGTCCCATCTACGCCGAAGCTTTTCAGGTAGTCCATAAATCATCCCTTTGAGGGTCCTGTTGAATCTCTCAACAAGCCCATTGCATTGTGGATGATAGGGTGTGGTGAACTTGTAGTTGACACCACATTCCTTCCACATAGCAGTTAAGTAGCTCGACATAAAGTTTGCACCTCTGTCGGAGACGACCTCCTTAGGGAAGCCCACTCTGGAGAATACTCCAACTAGGGCTCTTGCCACAACAGGTGCTGTAGTGGTCCTAAGGGGAATAGCTTCAGGATACCTGGTGGCATGATCCACTACCACCAGTATAAACTTGTGCCCTGATGCTGTTGGTGGTTCCATGGGACCGACGATGTCGATCCCCACCCGTTCAAAGGGCACCCCCACCACAGGCATTGGTATAAGGGGGGCCTTTGTCGTGCCACCTGACTTACCACTGGCTTGGCAAGTGACACAGGAGCGGCAAAACTCCTTGGTATCTTCGTTCATATGAGGCCAGTGAAAGTGTGAGACAAGCCTGTCCCACGTTTTCGTCTGGCCTAAGTGACCTGCTAAGGGAATCTCGTGGGCCAAGGTAAGTAGGAAACCACGCTGAGACAAGGGTACAACCAGCCTCCTGGTCATGCCAGGCTTGGGGTCTCTTGACTCAGTGTACAGGAGTCCATCTTCCCAGTATACCTTGTGGGTACCTGTGGCGTTCCCAGCAGCCTCAGCAGCAGCCTGCTGTCTGAGGGGTTCAAGAGAAGGGCAGTCTAACTGGTCCTTCCCCAGGTCTTCCCTTGAGGGTCCCCCTGAACCCAAGAATTCAACTTGATCAAGTTCGAACTCCCTAGGCTCAGTTTCCCTCAATTCCTGTAGGTCAGCCTCCTCTGAGACTTGATCCACGACCTGGGGCAAGGGGGAAGGCGCAGCCTTAACCCTACCGCTCTTTTTCTTGGGAGGTGTCTGGTCCGTTGTTCCAGGATCCAGCACCTGTTCAGTGGGGCATTTCCTGACCTGTGACCTGGTCACAGCGAACACATGTGCTGGCAAGCCTAACATTTCCATGTGAGTCCGGTGCTCCACTTCTGACCATTGTGATGACTCCAAATCATTGCCCAACAAACAATCCACTGGGAGGTCTGAACTAACTACAACCTTCTTTTGGCCAGTTACCCCTCCCCAGGAGAAAGCTACAATTGCCATACTGTGATTGGTAGTGACATTGCTTGCATTGGTCACCAGGAATTCTGTACCTGGCATGATCTGTCCAGGGTCCACAAAGTTAGGTGTCACCATGGTGACACTGGCACAAGTGTCCCTATAGGCCTGAGCCATTTTTCCGTTTATGAAAGGCGTCTGTCTGTATTTGCCCAAAGTATTGGGACTTACGTCAGGGGACATATCCACATCCCCTGTACTGACAAGGACAGCCTGAGTGAGTGTGCCAACTAAGTTGTCACGCCCCTCAGAACCCAGGGTTAACCCTACTAAACCCTTGGGAGGTGCACTACCACTGCTGGCTGTACTAGGGGGCACAGGTGCCTTAGGGGCTGCAGTGGCAGGAGTCTGCCCTCCTCCTTTCTTGGTGCACTCACTAAACCAGTGAGATTTACTTTTGCAGTACTGGCACCATCTTTTGGATTGGCCTTCTTTCTTCTTTTGGGGAGCCTGACCCCCACCCTCTTTGGGTTGTTGGGGACCTGTCGAAGACTTCTGGTCATTTTGTTCCCCCTTAGAATCTTTACCCTTCTGGTCTGCTTTCTTCTGACCACCTTGATTCTGGCCCTGGTTCTGTTTAACTCTTGTACGAACCCATCTGTCTGCCTTCTTTCCCAATTCTTGGGGAGAGGTCAGATCCGAGTCGACAAGATGCTGATGCAACAACTGGTTCTGACAATTGTTTAAAATTTGTTCTCTCATCATCAAATTATACAATCCTTCGTAATCAGTAACCTTACTGCCCAGCAACCAGCCTTCAAAAGCCTTAGTGGCACAATCGACAAAGTCAGACCAATCTTGAGACTGCGTTTTCTGGGTATCCCGGAACAGCACCCTGTACTGCTCCGTGGTTAGGCCAAACCCTTCGACGAGTGTATTCTTCAAGACGTGGTAATTGTTAGCATCCTCCACCCTTGTGGTGAGGAGCTTGTCTCTTCCTTTACCTTCAAAGGAGAGCCACAAGATAGCTGCCCACTGACTCTGGGGAACACCTTGCACAGTGCAGGCCCTCTCCAAAGCAGTAATCCATTTGTGGATGTTGTCCCCTTGTTTAAAGGGGGGCACTATCTTACCAAGGTGTTTCGTATCAAAACTCCTTTCCCTATTGCTAGGTATAATGCTGCCACCAGTGGGGACTGCCCCACTTAACTGTTGCTCTCTGGCAAAGGCAAGCCTCTCTTTGGCCAGGGCAAGTTCTTCCCTTTCAATCCTCAGATTAGCTGCCCTTTCTTTAGCTTCGTACACTCTCCTCTGAGGGGACGTCATCCCTCTTTGAGAAGAGTTGTGAGAGCCATTGGTTTGAAGGGATCTGCCAGAGTCTCTTGACAGAGATCGGGCTTGTCCATTCCCAATGTTAAGCTGACCTGATAGCGGCCCCAGGGGTCCCCCAGTACCACTGTCATGTTTGCTTAAGTTGGACCTGCTTAGTCTAACGACTTCTACCTGTCCCTTATCTGCCTCATCCCCAGAGGGATCCTCATCCTCATCATCCTCCACATCTTCGTTCTCAGTTGCGAGGTGGATGAGGTCAGGATCGTCTCTGGTTCCCTCGAGGGGAGGCATGTCTCCTTCTGGATTAGAAGAGCTGGGAAGGATCTCAGCTTTCCTGGCATCATAAGTCTCCAAGAGACCAATCAGAAAGGACGTTGTGGGGTTAGACCCCTGCTTGATCTTCCTGGAGTGACACACTTGTCTTAACTCCTTGAAGCTCAGCACAGTATATCTTGAAGGGATGACCTGTGGAGGGTCAACTGACACAAGGGGAGACTCAGAGTTTCCTCCTTTGTCCGACATACTGTTTCTAGTGTGGTGTAAGTGATGCACCTACCTACACTATGTGTTTACCTACTGATCCCTTGCTAAGAGTTGCAGCCAAGGTGTGCTAGGCCTTGAGGAGCTGCAACAGCTGGTTCAGTAGAACTCAGAGTATTCTAAGTTTAGTTATATGTACTAACAGTACTTAAGTGATCTTTCAACAAGATATTCTTAGGATACGTGTGGTAAAACAACAGCAAGCTCAAATCCCAATTGCTGCTCACCAATGTGAGAAGTTGGCCCGATATGCAGCGTTCGCTATTCTAGCGACCGCTATGTATCGTTCCAAACGACCCTTATGGTGTTTGGTTGTAAGTCAACCTATAGACCAGCTATCCTAGTAGCGTGGATACGAGCAGTCTAAGGCTAAAGACTCGAGAGGGCGTGTTAAGCCAGCTGTTATACCATCACATACCCCTTGAACACCAAGTGAAAGGACACCACACAAGTGTTATGAAAATAAACAGTATATTTATTAAGAATCACAACAACCCTGCACTCTTTATGAGGACAGGGTACTAAGCACAAACCAAATCTCTTAGGATAATACTTCAAGTGCACAATTAAAACAAGTGTCCGGAGACACGGAAAGTTTAGTGGTCTCGGGCGGACCCGATAAGGCAAGTCGGAAGCGAGGGACTCAGGACCCTAGAGTAAGGAGGCTATGCAGGCACCGAAATGCCGAAGTTACCTAGCCACGAGGGCTGCGGCTGCACAAGTCTTACAGGCGTCGGGGGTCTTCGCTGACGAGCCAGGAGCCGGAAGGAAAGGAGTTGCTGGCCGGCGACCAGTGATGAATAGTTCGTAGAGATCCAAGCCTGGATCAGAGATCGTTGATACCTGAAAGCAGAGGGGACCAAGTTCGTACTACTAGCCAGTAGTCAGAGGGTACCAGGAGGGCACCGGTTGGCCGTCACCTCGACCAGGTGAGTGGGCGACGCTAGGCTCTGCAGTCTCACGGACCAGGAGGCGTTGTCGGCGACCAGGATGGAGGTGCGAGCTGTCCCACGAAGGATGATGCTGTCGGCGTCGCTGGGCCCAGGATTGGGGCAACAAGCCTTGGCAGATCTCAGGGCCACGTGGTAGGCCTAAGATGGCGTCTTGAATGGACCAGGAGGGTCCGGGGTGCTCCTCTCCGAAAAGGGGGCAAGGGCCGATCTGGAGCAACCAGACCAGCAGAGTTGTTTGTCGGTCGTCGTCAAGGAAGGGCACAAGCCAGCGGCTAGTGACCAGACAACGTGCTGAGCAGCGAGCAGAAGGGCCCCACGCAGATCGTGGAGATGCTGGGAGGCTGCACTTCGGTGCTGGAGCGGCTCAGGGTCGGGGCTTCTCGGACTCCAGAGCACTCACCAGAGAATTGCTTCGATGGTCGTGCTGGTTAAGAGCGTGCAGGTTCTGATGATGGCCGGTCCCTCGAGGTCTCGTCGCACCCACAGATCACAGCTGAGCTGATGACGTGGGTAGAGGTCAGAGGTGCCAGGGAAGCCGGTTCTCGTCGAGCTGGGCCGTCGGATTCCTTGAGGAAGGACTTACAGCAAACCGCAGAGTTCTTAGATGGTGCCCGCTGATGCAGGGTGACTACACCTCAGTCACAAGGGAGAAATCTTGAGAAGAGTCTCGAATGTCCTTTCGTAGAAAGTAGTTCTTGATTCAAAGATGATCTAATTTGGAAGGGTCCCCGCTCCGGCCTTTATTCTAAAGAAAGGGGTGGGTACATGACTAGGTCCTGCCCTAAGGGTGAGACCAGGAAGGGGGGTAGTTACACCCCTCTCCCCTGCCGGACTTTCCCCAGGCCAGGGCTGGCGCCCCTGGAACTGGTTCTGACCGGCAGATGCGTAGTGAGCACCGGGGTGCCACTCCGCAGTCACCTTCTCGCAAAAGCCCTACCTACCCAGAATACACAAACCCTGTCTGGGACGGTGCGAACACCGCCCTCGACAGGAAACCCTTTGTCCAAGTGCTCCTCGCTGGAAGGACTCCCAGCAGCAGGAGGTCAGACTCGTGTCTGTGGTGGCAGCATCCATTTTGTGGAGCTGAGGCTTTAGTTAACTTTAACCGGGGTTCACAGTTACGTACATGTCGTGTCCCTCTAGAAGGGCGGAATGCTAACCTCGTCGCCAGAATTGGTGAGAGGGCAGCATCCCGATTCGTATGACACCTTACTCGACATGCCTGGATAACGCGACACCGAAGTTACCGATGTGGTACGCGTTATCATGGAACAGCCATTGGGTCTTGTTTCCGCAAGCTGCAACCGGGCTCGGCTCGGGCCAGAACCTAGTTCACACGAGCCCACACACTCTGCCTTCAGGATTGTCAAGGCCTGCCATAGGAGTGACTGATAGGAGCTCGGGTGTCCATTGTATGGTTAGATATAGAGCTACTATACCTAAAGCAAAGGGTGATTACACGACTTTGCCCCAGCTGTCATGCAGCCAGTTGTGTCAAATTTAAGAGGCCAGCCAGGGGTGGCATAATACATGCTGCAGCCCCTGGCGGCCCTGGGTACACCTATGCCCTGCGTTACGGGGTCTGATAAGGTGGCCCAGTACCAATTGGTAAATGCACCTAGGGTACATATCGTAATTTAGAAAGAGAACAGCCAGGCTGTGGGTCTGATTGGCAGGCCCACAGCCCGAGAAAGTCATAAACCAGTGAAACAAAAGCAAAAAAATCTGGGTGATCATAGGATTGCAGACCCTACTCTCCTACATAGACTAGTCGTTGCGAGGCCCCCGAGAGCAAGGCCACATCTTCTTCCAATGCTTCAGTTCGTTTACTCACATTGTCCAGTTTATCTTGGATACTTTTCTGATTTGCCTCCGACGTTTCAAATTTGGATAATAAATCCCCTCTTAAACTGTGTATAAGTGACTCCAACTGTGTGAGCCCACTAGCTACTGCTTTCTTTTGGGAAATACCATCACTGTTATTTGCTAATACGGTGTCGCCAGTGGTGCCAGTGGCATCGGCCGATGTGGACGAGCCATTTGGAATCAGAGGTGGACCATTATAATTAGAGGTTTCCTTTTCTATTGGGACCTGCTCCTCTGCTTCAGCATCGCCTATTAAGGCAGTGTATCTATTCTCCAGGTTACAAATGGGGGTACTGTACCCGAAGCTGTGGTCTGTGTAGCAAGAATGGGATTATTGGGGAGGGAGTGAGACTTACCCCCCTTGAGCTCCACCATATTCTCCATAATTTTAAAATAAGATTTTAATGAAGGGGTGGGTTTTGGCTGAGGAGGGCAGTTTTTTTTTTACCAACAAGGAACATTGTTGTTTGACCTTGTCTGCTGTTCAGACTAAATCCCAGGGAAGAACAGAATGAGAAACAGCAACTTCTGTGTGAAAATATAATGTGGCACAAAAGCAAACATGATTATGTAGTAACGTGTGCAAAGCTAATGCGAGCTGTGTCGTGCATAGTAGGCTTACATAGGGAAAACTTCAATAGGCCCTGTAGGGAACACATGACCCTGTAAATTGTCTCTTTAAATGTTTTTTTGTTTAAATCTTTTTTTTATTAGCATTTTGTAAAATTTTAAAGTAGACAATCCGAGCAAAGCCTGTACATCATGAATAAATGCTTGTCAGTAGTACAGAAACAAGATCTCAACAGGAGAGGGTGTAGCAGACGAATTGTATAACAATGACTACAGGAAGTCCAATGACTGCGCCTACATAGAGGCGCTTCAGGGCCAAAAAGATAGTACCACTGATCAGCATGTAAATAAGTCAGACATGGTACAAATTGCAGCAACTGTGGACATAAGATGCAACAAAAGGAGGACAACATAAATCAAGAAAGGGGTAGGATAGTCGCTTGAGATCTCCCGCCGTGACTAGTGTAGCCGGGGTGGGGAGGTTATTGGCCAGAAACGGCGTGTGGGGGTCCCCTGTGTTAGTGACCATTTCCCAGAGCTTCATTGCCATAGTGTCCCACCGAGGTGCTAGGGGAAATTTGCGGAGACCAGGGAGGTCTTCCTGTCGGAGGGCCACCCCCTCTGCTTCAGCCCAGTTAAGCAGAGACCTGCGAGTGTGTGAGGCAATAGGGGGGATTTCCACCGCTTAGTAATTAAGCGTTTGGCTGCTATAATACCCAGGTCTAGAAATCGAGTGGTGGCTTTGTGCTTCTTGTTCCTACTAATTAGTTGCAGTATGTAAACCTCCCATTGAAATGAAATGGTTCGAGAGGTGCAGGTCGCCAGGGTAGTCGACACACTGCTCCGGTATTCACTTAAGACTGGGCATTGTCTCAATTGTTCGAATGGCACGGGATTCCAATGTCCATCTGGTAGTTTATCTTGGCCTTTGTTAAAATACCTATTCCTTGTGGAAATGTTCCACCGTCTGTGGGGGTCCTTCAAGGCGGACCCCCACAGACGGCGAACCATTGCTGAAATAGCCAAGAGGGAGAAAAGAGACCAGAAGGGACTAACTCCAAAAACAAGCTACCTAAACTGTCCTTCATGAACACCCCAAATGGCAACTCTGGCCTAGTCTTCAAATAAACCGAACAAAAACCTATCTTTCTCATTTCGCAAAAAAAACTTGGAACGGCGAATCAAGGGGAACTTATTTGAACTTAAATAGAGACAACAGGGCGATTGTAAACATTCCCTGGTGAGGACAGAATAAATCTTGTCTTGATAAAGGTGGTAACTAATAAGAGAACCCACCGAAACGCGTCAACGCTACTTACCGTACAATTCAAGTCTCCATAACCAGATTTGATATGCCGATGTCGTAGCAGTACAACACTGGTTGTTCAACCACGGAGCAGGAATGTACACGCTGTAACCAACAATTTTAATGCTGTACCCATCTTTGTCTGTTCTCGATAGTGTGGGTCATTATTGAGTGAATTGTTTTATTGTGTTTTATTCTTAGGGATTTAGATTAGTTTGCCCTCTTGTGTGTTTTAATTTATTCAAATAAATGAATTTTTAACTTTCATATGTTTCTGTTGTATGTACCTTTTACACTGTAAGGTTTAGTATTCTGAACCTCCACTTAGCTTTGTCTCAAGGGAATCCTCTTCTTTCCCCAGTGATTTAGTTATCCAGTTGTTAAATTCATCGTTAGCTATCAAGGGATCTGCGTTGATGGGTGGTATTGTGGCTTGTAACTCATCGACCCACTTGTCAAGTGAAAGTTTGCACCAGTTTCGTGCTTCCCGTAGCCCTGGTGTCAATGCGGGGGGTTTGTGGATGCTCCAGATGAGCGGGACTAACCAATGGTCAGTCCACGGGAGCGCGATGGGAGACTCTACCTTCAAATCAGGGCAGTTACTGAACACAGGATATAGCAAATGCCCTTTGGTATGAGTGGGTAGTGAGACAAGCTGAGGTAGCTGTAGCGCAGAAAAGTCAACGGTTAACTCTTGAGCCGTGTGGTTCCCAATGTCATCGAAGTGTATATTCAAATCGCCCATCAGTGTGAAATTAGCAGCGGTGGCAGCAAGATCTGCGACAACTGAGGCAAAGAGCACAGGAACAGTTTGACCGGTCCCGGAGGTCGATAAATCAGTGTTCCAGAAAAGCTAATATTTGGCGAAAGCGCCAGACTAAAGGACATGCTTTCGCAATCCAAAAAGGGGCTGGGGGAGCAGCGGCAGGTATAATGATCTTTAAATATTATTGCTAATCCACCGCCTTTCCCAGTTGAGCGGTCTATCCTCGCTATTTGATATCCCTGTGGCAGTGCTTGTATTATGTCGGGTTCTGAATGCGGAGTCAGCCATGTCTCAGTGAGAAAGAATATATCCGGGTTTACCTCGTCAAGTAACAAGGATAATTCTATTTTATGTTTGGGCAGGGACCTGCAATTAAGAAGAAACATCTTGTAGATATGCTGGGTCTTATTAGTGGAAATAACTTTAAAATAGGTGTTGCAATACTGACATTGAGGTGGCAGATTTAGGGGGTGATAAGAGTGATTGCATAATACCTTTGCAGGAGGTCGCAGGATGAGTAGCTCGTTGGAGCTGTATCTCCTAAAATAATCTGGAGAAGGGGCAGGGATTGTGGCCCCTGGTCCCGTCCGGTCGCGGACGGGCGCAGACGGGCTTGTCTTTGGCGTGCCGCCGTCGCGCCCGCTGTACCCGCCCGCTGCGCGGACGGGAAGACGTCATCTTTTTATGCAATCTAGAGGTGGGTGGGAGGCGTCCAACAGCTCAAGCGCAACCCTTAATCCCCCCAATATGGCGTCCTAGAGCCCTGCCTCCCACAGCGTCAACACTAAATCTGCTGCGCTGGGAGCGGGTTCAATGCGGCAGAGACTGAGTGGAGTCTTTTAAAAAAGATTTAAGGTAACACAAGTGTGAACATAAATAAAAAATGCACACAGTTAAAATGGTACAGCCCCCGTCTTCCGCCTCAGGGGTATGAACACGCTAGTAGTCAGCGCGCTCGCCTACACCAACACTCCTGCACCAAGTCTATTCTCTGAGGGGACTGGAGCCTGGTGCTTGACCCATACATTGGCAAATCTGCACGCTCAATGCAAACTGCTTCCCAAGACAGAGGACTCCTCTTGGATTTGATATCAGATTGTTAGTCAGTTGATCCTTGGAGGCTGACGCATCCTGCGACTTGAAACAACACATTCACTTTGTGTTCATGGTACCGCCACACGCCTGGATTTTTTACTCCTATCACCGCCCATGTTGGAGCACTTGACTGATGCAGCTATTATTTCTTCTGGAAATTCGACCATTATGCAATACAGTTGTATGTATCCCCGGGCCTGGTCTAACCACCCCACCCACAGTGGAGGTTAAATCTTGCTCACTATAGGCTGCCCGATGATAAACAGTGCCTTTGTGACCACCTTCAAACATTCTGGCTTCACAACTTTGAGACCGTGGCCTAACCTGGGATGCTCAGTGTGGCAGGGAATGGGCCATATAGAAATGATATAATGCAGGCTGGGGCCCGTAAAAAGCTGGAGACCCTCCAAGTACAATGTGCACTGGAGCAAGAGATCTGTGCACTAACGGCCCAATACTCTGCTTCTCCCACATTACTGGCCTTGGAAACCCTGCTATGGGCCAAACTTTCTATCAATTCTTTGTACATCTCTAAGTCAGAGAAAACACCTTTCCACCTTAAGACATACCTTTATGAGAGAGGGGAGAAAGCTGACCGCCTATTATCTTTGCAGGCTCGCCAGCATGAAGCATCCCGTACTGTGCCGGCCATCTTCCATGCAGGTGGTGCACCCCATACTCATCCATTAGACATCCTGGAGGCATTCCACTCATAATATGCAGCCCTATAAACCCCAGACAATGCTAGTCCCTATGCAGACATTGACTGCTTCTTGACACAACATACCCTCCCTAGCCTTTCACCGACAAAAAAGGCACAACTCGGCCTCCCCATCACTGAGGACAAGGTCAACCGCCTACAGAAAGTCATCCCATCCCAGGTACAGCGGGACAGATTTGGATTTGCCCCTCACCGCACTTTCATGTACCACCTCAAGGCCCTCTCCCACGTCCTCTGGAATGTGCGTAATGACATGGATGAAAAATTGTTGCTCTCCCTCGACGCTGAGATAGCATGTGACAGGGTGTAGTGGGATTAAATGTTCTGGGTGCTACAGCATGTAGGCATAGGGCCCACCTTCCTAGCATGGGTGGGGAAGCTATATACTCAGCAAGTAGAGAGGGTAATGTGTAATGGTCACATATCTCCATCCTTTGATATTCAAAGGGGCACACAACAAGGATGCCCCCTTTCCCAGTAAATGTTCATCATAGCTCTGGAACCCTTGGCAATTGCTATCTGTAACTCCTGCAACATTCACTGTATCCCTATTCCGAGTGGGGTACACAAAATATGGCGACAACATTCTCGTCAACCTCTCTAAACCAACGTCCTTGATTGACGCCCTGACTGCACTGATTTCCTGATATTCAGGCCTGTCTGGCTACAAGGTAAACTGGGACAAATGCAAAGTCATGCCTCTGAAGGCATACACATCCTTTGCTGTTCTTGGTTCCTACCTTTTCGTCAACCTCCGACTTACTGAAGTACCTGGGTATCAGGATATCCCATGGGCTGGCTAACATGGTTGAAAACAATCTTGACCCCCTGTACTCCTGTATCAAAGCAGATTTTCAAAGGTGGTCTTGCCTCAATCTCTCCTTATGGGGTAAGGCACAGTTAATTAAAATGAAGGTATTACCCAGACTCAACTACCACTTTCTGAACATTCCTCCCCAGATTACCTCTAAAATATGCAGGTCATTAAAAGTTCTATCAAAATCTTCCCCGGGTAGGGGGATAGGTGGTGGTGGGTTCAGGGGGGCGTCGGGGTACGAACCCTTATTTATTTTGAAAGTTTTATGTAGCGCAAACATGACCACTGAGGGTATCAGAGAGCTTTACAGATCATGATGATTATAAGCAAACAAAACAGAATAAACTTGGCAACAAAATCAAAGTCTAATTGACAAACATTATCCTGAGAGAAAAACAGACACAACAGAATCGACAGCGCAACAAGGTCACAATCTAGAATTGTTCCAGAAACCCGTGAACCAGGGGTCTGGGCCAGAGTCAACGGGTATGGACCCAGAACCAAATGAAGGAGCCAAATGAAGGAGCCATGCTATGGAAGAAATTTCTTCATCAAGAGTCCTTTGACTTCTTTTTTGAAGAAGACAGTGGAGGGGTTTACCCTAACTTCGGATGGAAGAGAGTTCAAGATCCTCAAAGCCATCCCTAATGAGAAGGTTCGGTTATAGGTCTTTTTTTCTTGAATTTTTGTGGTTTTAGCAAAAGGGTGCTGGCACTTCTGGAGGCTCTAGAACTGCAGGAGAGCTCCAGTTTCCGAGTAAGGTACAGCCGGGTCTTGAAGTGGATGACCTTGTGAGCCATGCATGCAATTTTTAACTGTATCCGACCTTCAAATGGAAGCCAATTCAGGTCCCGCAAGTGCGGAGAGATGCAGTGGTATTCTTTTGTGCCACTTAAGAGCCTAGCAGCGGAATTGAGGGAAGCCTTTAGAGGAGCCGTCCTCACACTAGGCAGGCTGCAAAGTGTTGCGCTATCGTACTCCAGCTTTGAGATCACTAATGCTTGTACTGCAACCTTTAGGTCATGAGCAGGGAGAAAGGGTTTGAGTTTCCTGAGTAGGCTGAGTTGGAAGTTCGCTCCTTTGGTGAGGAAACTGATGTGCTTCTGCATGTTCAGGCTTTTGTCCAGAATGATACCCAGAGAAGATGCCGAGTCCACGAGGTGCAGTCTATAGTTAAGAGCAGTCAGCTGATTCAGCCATTGCTCCATGACAGGGTATTGATTGTGGGGTAAGATCAGTAAGAATTCCCTTATAAGAGCATTTAACTTCAGGTGATTACTTGTCAACCAGGTTTGTGTTTCCCGCAGAACTGAGTTGAGGGACGGAATGTCTTCAGGAGAGGTGATCTTCAGGTATAGTTGAGTATCATCCGCGTGCATATGATAATGAATGCTGGATGATTTTAGAATTTCTGTCGGAGGCTCCATAAACAGGTTAAAGAGCATGGGGTACAGTGCTAAACCTTGGGGAACCCCAAGGTGACTGGTGCAGGATGTGACAAGGAGTGGTTCACCTTGAAGCTTTGGGATCTGTTGTGAAGGAACGAAGAGAACCAGTTTAAAACCGGCCCAGACAGCCCCATCCTATGTTCCAGGAGGTTAATTAGGTGATCGTGTTTGACAGTATCAAATGCTGACGAGAGGTCAAGAAGGATCAATAGGCACGCTTCATTGTGATCCAGCATTCTAAGCGCATCATCCACGATGTGTGTTAGCGCCGACTCCATACTATAACCTGGGCAAAAACCAGACTGGCATTAGTCCAGGAGCTGGAAGTGATCGATGAGATGACAGAGTTGGGCGAGCACACATTTCTCCAGGAGTTTTGCTAAGGTGGGGCTGTTGGTAATTGGACGAAAGTTAAGAAGGTCCGTGGGATCAGCATTTGGTTTCCATATGATCGGGGTAACTTGACCTGATTTAAGGCAATCCGGAATAGCACCTTGCATAAGAGAAGCATTGACGATCATCGTCCAGAGTGTTAGTAAGGAGGATATCACTTCTGGAAACAGGTTCGATGGCAAAGAGCCATTGTAGTGATTGGAAAGTTTCAAAGTCAACAGCATTTTGCATATAGTGTGTTCATCCAAGGTTTGGAACAGACTCTAAGATGCATTGTTTTTGGGGAGGAAGGGCTGTGAAGGGACAGTGCTAGTCGACTCTGAAGGGCGTAGGGTGTTCAGAGGACCACTCGGGAGGAGATCAGGGGCCAGCTTAATTCCATCTCAATCTTAGTAGACTTATCAGTGATGAAAACAGCGAATTCTTTGCAGTTCCGGAGTGTCCCTTGACCCAGAGAGGAGAGGTTAGGATGATTGCTAGCTTGGGGCTTGGTGAGCTCGAACAGTTTTTTAAAACTTTTTTTGCTTGATCTAGTTGAGTTCTGAAGAAGGTGGCCTTTGAGCATCTGATGCGTTTATTGTATGTGCTTCGCAAGGATCTCAAGTGACAAAGAAGTTTAAGGAACGTATGCGATCGCCATTTCCTTTCTGCAAGTCTTAAATTTATTTTTTCTGCATTAAGACTATAATTGAACCACGGTTTGGAGCATTTAGAGGACACTCGTTTAAGCTGAAGTAGTGCTACTGTGTCAAGTACATTAAGCATTGCGTGGTTATAGTGTGCCGTCAGGTCATAGACATCCGACATGTTCAAAGGGGGTGGCAAGATGCTATCACAGAGCGCCGTCAGGTCTTGTGAGTTGATCTTCTGTAAACATCTTTTCAACTGTTTTGGGTTCTTAGGTTGGGATTTGCTTGCTTTTAGCGATTCAAGGATGAGGAAGGTGATGCAGTAGTGGTCCATCCAGTCACATGGAAGGATCAAGGAGGAGAGAATTGGGCTTACCAATGACCAGATTTAGCGTGGCTCTTTTGTTATGCATAGGGCTGTCACATAATTGGGTAAGGTTAAGGTCAAGGAGGAAGGATTTGAGGCTTTTGACAATCACATCGTTTATATCATTCCAGTGGAGGTTTAAGTCTCCCAGGAAGATCTGAGTGCCCTGGAAATCTGTGTTGGATGAAATAATATCCATGATCTGTTCTGTGAAGGGAAGGTTGTCACGAGGTGGGTGGTATAACGTATGGAGTTTGCATGTGTGATTGTTGCATGTGTGATTGTTGCTTCAATGCATATATATTCACAAGACGGCAGGAGGTCGACATGAATGGCTTTCACTGTTATATTACTACGATGTAGGCATGCAATTCCTCCCCCTTTATCACAAGTTCTATCTAACCTAATGATATCAAAGTTGGGAGGCATTAAAAGGTCCAGGTTAGGAGCAGCTAAGTCATTTAGCCAAGTTTCCGTCAGCATTAAAAGGTTGGAGTATGATATATCATATATATATATATATATATATATATATATATATATATATATATATATATATATATATATATATATATATATATATATATATATATATATATATATATTAGTATCTTGGACAAGGATGAGATTGGCAATATCAGCAGTGTGTTTAACAGCCGATCTGCCGTTTAGGAGCGCACATTTGAGACTAACAGGATTGTCCGTTGATGGGGGTAGCATGGCAGTGAATATCATGAGGTTGTTCATATTTAAAGTTCTTGTATTTGGCTTAGGTTCCCTGGAGGGATTAATTCAATTAGTTGCAAGTTAGATTGGGTGGAAGGAAGTGGCAGATCATAAGACAGTAGGAGAGATTGAATATCACTCTCAGACAGGGAGGATCTACATCCGGGGGGGCAAGAGTGGTCATTAGGGTATGAGGCGGAGGCCCAACTATGGGGTGTGTGAGTGGAGTGGGACGTGGTTGCCAAGGATAGGGGGGAAAGGTGCCAGTTACAACCTCAGTCAGGGAGCGAGCGTAGATGGAGATTGGTCATAAGGGAGCGGCTTAATCTGGAATTAACTGATAGATCTTCAGTGATGTGAGATAGGCTACGAATATCAGCCTTAAGTTGTTGAAGGCAGAGTGCAATCTCGTTAAGTCGGTCTTCCAATAAGGTGTGTGAATGGGGATGTGAGGCTAGGTCCCGGGGACCCTTAGCCTGAGGACAGCTAGTGAGGGAAGGGACAAGAAGGGCCGGTGGTGATTGAATGGGACCCGGGGCAAGGGATTCTGGAAAATGGAACTGCGTGCTTGGAGGGATGTGTGGGATAGGGGAGGAGGGGACGGACAGCAGGTGTCCCTTGTCAGCATGTGTGGCCAGGTCGGGAATGCAGGTAGAGCTGGGGGAAGGGATCATTGGGAGAATCCGGGCAGCATTGTGAGCAGTGGAACTAGGGGAGTTTGGGCCAGCTAACCATGTGAGGGGGAGCATGTAGACTTGTAAAAGGTAGCTAGAGGGGAGCCCTTTGGAACAGATGTCAGGTTGGCCACTGGTGATGAAGAGGAGGGAGATAGAATTTGCACGGACTCGGGAACCCTTGCGGGGCTCGCCCCTCCATGGGTAGCAACACTGAAGTTATCAACTGTCTTCAAGATGATGGGGAAAAAGTTGTCATACAACATTAGATTGCAGTCAGAGGCTTGGATAAGGATGGTTCTGTTCTTGTAAAGTGAGGTGCTGGCTTCAGCTCTAAAGGCCAGCGAGGGTCGGGCCCTGGTTGAAACTTGGTAAATTACATGCTGCAGTCTCCAGTGGTGGGGTGGGTCTCTCCAGCATCACAGACGTTTGGTTGGCCTCACAACTTATGTCATTGACGTATGTCCTGCATACTTCCCTCGACACTTCAAATTGGGTTCCATGGAAAAGGCACTAGCTAGCCGCCTCGCTGGCCCTAGGATGTTGTACACTGACCATCTAGACCATCTCCTCTCCTCTCACTCAGGCCTGGCCACCCTGATTTACGCAGGGAAAAGAGATTATGTGCTTCTGAAAGTCCACCCCACCGTCCACTCTCAAGCGCCTCTATGGTGCAATACTTCATTCCTAACAGTTGGGAAAGAACCCTGGTGGAACATCTTCAGCTCTAAAGGCGTATGCTCCCTACTGGATTTACTTATGGACCAATCCTACAAAATCTTTGAGGAGGCACAGCCCAATACAACCTGCCTTCTTACTCTTTTTAGAACTACCGACATCTTCAACGCTGCCTCTGACGAAAGCTAGGCCCTCCCCCCATAGTATTGGCGTTGTCCCCTATTGCGCATTACTTGCGGAAGTGGGGCACATACAAGGGTGTGGTGTCAGACTTATACCAAATTCTGGTTGACCATCGCCAGTGGCCAGTTCACTGAAGACCTGGTGGACCGGGTGCGACTGGGTCTAAAATATACGGATAAGGAGTGGGCAAACTTATTGGCCTTTCACTCTGGCTTCCTCAGGGAAGCCCAGCAAAGTTCAGCTATTTTAAAATACATCACAGATGGTCCTGGATGCCGCTCTGACTCAGATGCTCCTCACTGCTTCCCGCAGTGGTCTGCTGGTGCTGCGGATTGCTGGAGCGAGACATTGCACACTTGTTGTGGGAATACCCCGCACTGGCCCAATTTTGGGCTTCTGTGACAGCAATGATCAGGAACACTGTTCCCCTTAGAGGACCCAACACCCCTCAGTTGGTTCTTCTTCATGACACTGTACAATGCCCTGACATTACAAACCAACAATCCAGCGCCCGTATTGCAATAAGTGCCCTGGGGGCGCAACAGGTGTTTGCTCTTGCTTTGCGTGCCCAGGGGCAATTTTCTATTACAGAGGGGGGCGCAGACGTCCCCTTCAGGCATACCGGCCTTTTTCTACTCTCCCGATGCACACAAAAGGTCAATAAGTTATAGGCAAATGAGTAATATGCCAAGTGTTAATAATAGGGCAATTGTGGTGTCTAATCGTTATGATGCGCTAAGCACTCTGGACGCCAATGATTGACTGCCCATCCTAACAGACCCCAAAATTCCGGGTATAGCCATTATACAAGGGCAGGGTGATGTTGACACTATAAGTGATGAAGCTATTGCCATACCAATCCCCAGTCTTTTGGAGTGTAATAGTGATGCCATAGCTATTGGATGGATAACACAGAGACAAGCAGTTTCCACCTCATGCGGAGTCCAGCTGTTGTTGCCCCAGTATTAGGTCCCATGACCCCCAATGATGTCTCCGGAGACAGCCAGCCCCAGACAAGTGATCGCACTAGTAACACGCTAATAGTACAATCTCTGGTATCCTGGAACATTGCAGGCCTTAAGAATAAATTAGTATCTCAAGATTGGCTATCGTTTATAGACAATCATCATGTCCTAATATTCCAGGAAACTTGGCAAATAGAACCACAGTATAGACTGGGTATCCTGAACTTCTCTAACCCAGCTACCCCTTGTCTGAGGGGAAGACCAATGGGGGGTCTAACCATTTGGGTCAGACAGGATGACAGTTATAAAGTCACCCAGCTGGATTCTAAGAGCAGTGATATTCTAATCATCAGGATTCAAAGCCCCAAATGTAGAGATCTGTATTTTGGTCCTCTATTAAGGATATTACCGTATTAAAACGGGTGGAAAGCGACCATAATCAACTTATATTATCTGTTGAGTTGTATGGAAGAAAGCTGTCTGAATCTAGATCCATCACAATTGATAGTTATCCTTCAAATGACACCAGGAGGGTAAAATGGACAGAATGTCTTCTTAAGGAGGACCATATAGCCGTAATGAGTGGACTTGCAGCAAAGGCCACATAAGAGCTTCAGAGTTGTATTACGGACCAGGATATGATGTTAAAAGTTGGTCCAATACATACAAATCTTTTTATTAGGCTTAGGGATTTTTTTATTATGGAGGTCTGTAAATCTAATCACAGGCCTAAAATCCGGGCGGATTCAAGTTGCAAGGGAGATGTATATGAAAGCGCAACACGAAGCAAAGCGATCTTGGGACGAACTGTACTGGTCAGAGTTATACAATGCGAGCAGACTAGGAACATGGGTGTATTTTGGGATTTGGTGAAATGAGGGAAGGGGCGCCCTAGGGACCACCCACAAAACTATGTTCCTCCTGATTTGTGGGTCTCGCACTTTAAGACGCAGTTTGCCTGTCCGTCCCTTGATAAGGTGTTGAGCTTTGACATCGCCACTACTCCTCTAGACATCACACCCTTACATTTCAGCATAAATGAGGTGGATAGGATACTTAACTCTGTCCCAAAGGGTAGAGCACCCGGGCTGGACAGTGTCCCTGCTGATCTGTTTATACATAGGAAAGGAGTGTGGGCACTATACATCCAGTCCCTTGCTAATGCCATCGCAAAAGGCTCCCCCATACCTGACACCTGGAAGGGGGCCGTGATAATCCCCATTTTTAAGAACGGGGATCGTTCTGACCCAGCTAATTATAGGCCCATTAGCCTGATAGATAGCATCCAGAAGGTGATAGCCAGGCTCGTCTTGTCCAGGATCCAGACCTGGATTGAGGAGGAAGATATTCTGTCCCCTCTCCAGACCGGGTTCCGCTCACACACGAGCACCATAGATCGTGCTTTTAGAATTGTCTTAATTTACTGGCGGGTGGTTATCCTTAGAGGTGGCACTCTATATGCGGCGTTTGTCGACCTTAAGTCAGCCTTTGATTTGGTACCGCGCTTTAAGATGTGGAGTGTCTTCCAAGAACAAGGTATGCCACTTGATGTACTTTCTTTTTTAATTAAACTCCACAATGCCAATTTCGCTCCAGTCCGGTGGGGAGAGCAAGGCAAAGTTACAGATAGGTTCGCGATTCTCAGAGGGGTAAGACAAGGGTGCGTTCTGGCCCCCACACTGTTTTCGCTGTACATCAACAGGGCTATTGAATATTTCAAGAATGATCCAACAAATGCCCCTAAGCTGAATGAAATACTGATACCCCTGCTAATGTTTGCAGATGACAGTCTCTTAATATCCAAAACGCAACAAGGTCTACAGAAGGCCATTGGGCGCTTTATTTATTTATTTTTATTTATTTAAACTTTTACCACGCACAGCTACCCACAGTGGGTTTCCCGGCGCTAGGGACAGACTGGAGAAGAAGATGTCAGATAGCCAGCATACAGGAACCAACTACTTATGTGAACAACAGCGTTTTCAGTGCTCTGCGAAAACGAAGAAGACTGGTCTCTAATTTAAGGGCAGTGGGCAGGGCATTCCAATATTTGGGACCAAGATAGGAGAAGGAACGTCCCCCCATCCTTGCCAGCTTAAATCTTGGTATAGAGAAATTGCCAATTTCCGAGGATCGTAAGGTACGTTTGGGCCTGTAAAGTTGCACCAGTTTTTGTAAGTAAGTAGGTGCAATGCCTTGCTTGATCCTAAACATGTAGCATAATGCCTTAAACTTTATGCGGCTGGAGATCTTCAACCAATGAAGATCATGCAAGGCAGATAATGCAGAAGTTCTTCTAGGGACATTCTTCAAGAGTCGCGCGGCTGCATTTTGTACAACCTGCAATACTTTAACAGTGGCTACATCAGCACACAAATATAGTATGTTGCCATAGTCCAGGCGAGATGTTTTTTTTTAAACCTTTATTTGGAGACAAACAGGTTCAAGGGGAGTGTACATACAAAACAGACAGTCACATATGGCCATTACAGTAGTACGTCAGAGCCAAGGAAATAAAACAAAAAAAAAACCAGGAGATACAAGGAAGTACAGGGCAGGGCACCAGGCAATACAAGGAGCAATAGCGAAATGTACAGTAGAGGTTAGAATACTATGATCCAGCATGGGCAGGTGAGCCAATAAGACAATGCAGTATGAACACATTACATTAGCGGAGAGTACATGAGACAGAGGTGACTCAAATATGAGGAACATAGGAAATAAAGGTGCCGCACAGGGATACAGTCTGAATTACCAGTAATACACCAGTCGTAAGGGAGACTACAACCCCCCAATATCTCGCAGGAACAGGAGACAGTCAGCCCCTCCCCCGATATCGGAAGAAAAGCAGGCGTTGTGTAAAATCCCAGCCTATCATGTTGTTATCAACCTATCCCTTCGCGGTCCCCAGGTTCAGAATCAGAGTCCCGCGCAGCCCTGGCTAGGAGGTACACCTGGAGCGGACTCCAAAAATCCTTTGGTCTGCATCGAACAGGCATCAAGTCAGAATAGATATTGTATTGATCCTGACAGTATATGAGGTCAGTCACCCAGTCCTGAAAGCGCGGCACCCTACCACGACCCCAGCAACAAGCCACCCTACGCCTAGCCAGCAGCAGGGCCACGTCAACAAATCTACGGTGAGAGGCAGGTACGTCCTTAGAGAAGCCAAGTAACATCACTAAGGGGTCAAACGCCACCCCATCCTCCGCCATAACCTGCAGAGCGTCATGAACCTGAGTCCAGTACTCCAATACCCCCGCACAGCTCCAAGCCAAATGCAAAAAGTCAGCGCCTTCCGCCCGACACCTAGCACACCTGTCATCCTCCGCCAAATGGAACCGTAGTTTCCTCGCCGGGGTATAATAGTACCTCTGAACAAACTTGTAATGGATGATTTTAAGGCGACAACTAGAAGAAACATTGGCCGTGAGCCCGCAACAGTGTGTCCACTGCTCGTCTGTAATAGGAGCACCCAATTCGGCAACCCACTGCTCGCGCACCCGATTGGCCGGGACCGATCGCTGTCGGCGAATAGCCCCGTATAATTTCGACACCAGGTGTCGCCCATCTGAAACCAACAGCACGTGGAGGGGAAGGGTAACCCCAGGCTCCGAAGGGTAGTCCGGTAGCAGAGCACGCATGCCCTGCCGCAGGCGGACAAAGTAGAACAGGTCTAGAGGGGAGCAAGCAGCCGCACCGAAGAAGTGAGCCTGCGTACGGAAGGCACCTTCATGAAACAAGTCGCCCCACGTGAGGACACCCAGCCGCTTGCACATTCGCTGAAACCCCGTTTCCAACAACAGCGACAAATCCGGATGATAAGCCAGAGGCAAAGCCGGCGAGTAGAGAAAGGAAACACCTAGCAAGTGAGCCACCCGCTTCCAAGCATCCACTGTGCACGTCACCGTCGTGCGAGGCGTTTCCACATCGGACACCTTGCCCAAAACCATCCCCTCAAGTGGGAGCGGGTGGGCGACCCAATGCTCAGCAGCAATCTGGGGCATGAACGGCGTGGGGCGCATCCAGTGATAAGCATAATGCGCCTGAGCGCTGAGATAATAAAGTTCAAAATCAGGGACGTCGAATCCGCCATCAGCATAGGGCAACGTAAGGGTGGCCCAGGCCACCCGTGGCTGCTTGCCCCCCCAGAACAACCGCAGGAGCTCGGAGCGGAGTCTACGAAAGAAATAAGCACCAGGATGATATGGGAGGTTTTGAAAGAGATAAAGAAAGCGGGGCAGAACGACCATCTTGATAAGAGACGCCCTACCGGCCATGGAGAGAGGCAAAGACATCCACCTGGTGACATCATCCGCCAGTTTAGTAATGGCCACACCATAGTTAAGCCGAATCGCGTCTTCCCTGTCCAAGGATATGACAATACCGAGATATCGCAACTCCGAGTCACACCATTCCAGAGGGTAGTCAAGGGGAAACCTGGCCACCGCAGCAGTGAGGGGGAAAAATTGAGATTTCCGCCAGTTGATATGAACCCCGGAGACACCTCCAAAAGCGACCAGCTCCCGCAGGAGCGAATTAAGGTTGTTCTCAGGGTCCTTGACATAGAGTGTGACATCATCGGCGTATAAAGAAATGCCTACCTGTCGCTGAAGACAATTAAAGGCGCTCTGCTGATGAAACTGACGAATCCTACAGGCTAGCGGCTCAATGGCGATAGCGAACAAGAGGGGTGAGAGGGGGCAACCCTGTCGGGTCCCTCTCGTGAGAGGGAGTCCAGGCGAGATGTTATCAATGCCTGGACAACCGTTCTACGGGAAGGAATGGGAAGCATCCATAAGATCTTTTGTAGCCACCTGAGAGTAGAAAAACAGGTTGCTGCGACCTTAGTGGCCTGCTGCTTCATTGTTAACTTGTCGTCAATTTGAACGCCCAAGTTACGTACAGCATGTGTGGGTACAGGAAGTGCACCCATCTCATTTGGCCAATGCTGAGGGCCCCAGAGGTTCTTATTTTTCCCCAGAATGACCACCTCTGTCTTCTCCCCATTCAGTTTGAGACAGTTCCTCTGCATCCAGTCCGCCCCAGCTTTGAAGTGTTCTGCAAAGACTATGGCCTTACCATCAATGTGACCATGACTAAATTTATTGTCATGCACAAGCAAAAGCTTGTGAAAGGGAGGGCTACCATGAGCGGTGAATTGCTTGAACAGACCTAAATCTTTACCTACCTTGGTATTATACTGGGTTCAATGATAGAATGGAAACCCCATATCAACCAGCTGGTTACTAAACATGCACAGTTAGCAGGAGCACTAATAAGGGAATTGCGCCTCTCGGCTACAAAACCTATTGCCCCAGCAATTAAAATCTATAACACCAAAATGAGTGCATCTATACTGTATGGGGCTGAACTATGGGGGTTCAGTAACATTGCACAATTGGCGAACTACCAAAACAAGTTTGTGAGGGGATTAGCTGGTCTTCCACCATCTACGCCACTTCTGCCCCTTTACTATGATCTGGGATGTCAACGACCTGAGGATGTGGCGCGTTTTAGACCAGTGGCATATTGGAGAAGGCTGTGGGTTACACCAGAACTCTCCCAGTACGCCCAGGCCCTCCTCGAAGTCCGAGACGCGGATACAGCCAAGAGAAACCCATGGTTGAGAGAGGTTAAGGCTGTTTACACCGCGATGGGCTTGGGTCCATTGTGAAAGAACCCTACTGCCAATCCCTTTCCACCCCGAAAGGTTCTTAAGGAGCTTTACTGGTCAATGGTGTCAATGTGAAATATTCGAACTTGCATTGGCCCATCACTTAAAAGAAATTTCCTTGAGCTTAAGCATGAATCTGCCTATGAGGGCTATTGGGATACTATCACAATTCCCGAAGACCGGAAACGGTACCGCCAATATAGGGTGGGTACCCTTCCTGTCATTTCCTTTACCGGCAAATGGCAAGCTGAAAATAATACATCATGTCCATTTTGTCCCACTCAGCTGGAAAGTATAGCCCATATTTTTTTTTTATCTGCCCTGAGTACAAACATCCACGTCATAAGTGGTTGAAGCATATATGTTTGCTGAAGGGCACTACTACTGGGGCAGAGGCCTTAAGGATCTTTCAAACTGAGTGCTCTGAAAGTATTGTAATTGCTGTTGCAAAATTTCTACATTGGATGTGGGCAATTCGGAGGAGAAAGCTACGCCAGAACTAATACGGGTTTTTATGACATTTTATGTACTATTATTCCTGTGATTCTAATTGATTATTGACCTCGTATCTTTTCTAAACTTAATTTATTGAATGGGATTTTACATCTTGTTTTCTTTTTAAATAATATTAACTTATTGTATGAAATAACTTGCTGACTCGTTTCTCTGGAAGGAATGCCGTGTCTCTGATACCGTTATGGTTTTCTTTTTTAAATATGTGTACTCTTTTTTTTAAATGCACAGTCTTATGATATATTTGTCGAAATAAAGAATTATTTGAATTGAATTGAATTGTAATACCGATAGCTCTGGTGCACTAAAGTGCCAGCACTACCTTCAGGGGCGTTCCCTCATTTGCATAGGGGCGTGCCTTATGCAAATGGCTGAATTCCTTTGTCTCTGTGCCCGTGCCATATTACAGATGTGGGCACAGAGGCAAAGAAGCTCTCAGGGGGCACTCACAGTGCACCACCTTCTAGGTGGCACACTGTGAGTGCGCCCCCTGAGAGCAGGCCTCTTGAGGGGAGAAAGGGGGTCCTATGAGCCTACCAGAAATCCCTTTGCAGGAGGGTGCAGTCATTGACTGCACCCGCCTGGAAGAGGATCTCTAATCCCCTTTAAAAGTGCAGGCGGGTGTGGCCTGCACTGTGAAATCACTGAGCAGCTGTAGCTCCGTGTTTTCACATGGAAGTGCAGCCCCCAGGGCAGCGCGAGTTCGCAGCTGCCCTGGGGGCAGCGCATACATTGTGATGGGGCGCGTTGTCATTGCTTGCGCCTGGCGCACCTTTTAAAAGGTGCGCCCGGCGCAAACAATGACAATGCATAATACAGCTCCAGGTGGTTGGTCATGGCGCTGGCTATGGCAAACATGTGCATCCTCCGGCTGTGGCACATGGGTGACTGCCCGTCATATGATTCTTGGCTCCAGAACATTTACAAAATAGAAGCCTATGAACAAATCGTAGTGAGACTGAATGACCGCCTTTACGGAGACATGGGTTGGGGGTCCTCAAAGCTACCTGACCCTGCTTCTACTTGACACTAGTGGCATTCACAGGAGTTCCAGCCCACAGTGTCCATACTATACCTGACAGGGGACCCTCGAGGCTGAACTGACATCTCTATGCCAAGGCCCGAATGGCACATTCCCTCTGACCTTTTCCGATCTCATATCCATGACTGCACAGTGGGCAGACTGCTCTTCTTGAACCTACCCCCACCTGGTGCCTGTTCCCCCCCATCCCTTTCTGCCTTCTCCCATCCCCCCACCGCCTCTCCCCTCCTCCCACTGTTGTCTCATTATCTTCCTTTTCCCCTCCTTGTCTTTACCTGCCACTCACCCCCTCCCCTTTTTAGGTCTCACAGACCTAACGCCGCCATGATTTTCATTGGCTGGCGTCATTGTTTATGCTAAACGCTGGTTCTTGATTGTAAATGAGGCTTATTGGTTACCGCCCTGTCTCCTTCTTGGATGGCCCATCCGGAGTGGATCGTTTGCTTGCGGCATTTTCCAGTGTCCTTTAATTAGAGGGTAGGCACCTTTTTTGCTTTTTTTTGTATGAGCGTGAACTGGAGCGAGCTTGCCTCAAGTACGTAGGTAACGCTTGTCTGAATGTTTATGTTTTACACGTGAATGGCGGCCTGTAGCTCGTTCGGCTGCTTGTAGTATTCCTCCCCCAGGCTGAGTGAGAGTTTGCATGCTTTTGGGCAGTAAAATCCTGCGAGAGTCTTCGGACCACCATAGGTTTCCAGAAATCTACAGACCTGTGCTTCAGGCTATTTCTGGGTAACTGGAGTTGTTTATGTGGACTTACACATGGCAATCAAGGGCAGTGCCGCACAGTGTGTCTAATAAAGGAAGGTACCTGGTTTGTGTATTTCACCGCTATTTATTTTATGCGGAGAAGAAACATCGACCATTAGGTTCATATGTCCATGGTATATAATTTACACTTTTTTTTCTTGTGATGCTTATTTAAAAGTGAACATTCATTTCATGTCTGAGAAGCAATACAATTCACTCCCACCAATTATATACATCTATCATGTGAATATACAACTAATACAATACACATTTTATTATACAAAAGCAGAAACTAAATTGGACAACGTGCAAAAAATTCAAAAAATTACACCAGCATAACACGTTCTTTACAAGATCCCCATTGGCCGTTCAATAGGCAATTATAGCGGAGGAACTTGGACCACATGGGAAATTTCTCTTAACCCCTGTGGGGTGTATAATACATTGTACACCACCCTAATTCCGGAGCATAGGAAATAATTGTTGCCCTATGTGGTAAATATACTGGAATGGGCCGACACGTTTCTAATCCCTGCGTTGAATCACGGGATTATCATCAGAGCGCTGGAGCACGGTGTAACCTGATATTAATGGAGTAGCTTCAAGGACGATGAATATCACCTTAAGCACTTCTAAACAGGACATTTAAAATCAAGGGAGGATGCCAGGAGGGGAATTACTTGTGTAACCTTCAGCCGGCACCACGCCGTCACTCTCCAATCGTATGTCACTGATTGTAAAGTTGTTTTTAATTATTAGTAGCGTTTTAGTGTCTCAAGCTGTCATGGCGCTCGTTTTTAGGTGGAGGACCTTAAGGCTGCGCTTGCGCAGTCTCCTGTAGGAGATTTAATGATTTCTAGTGTGGGGGCTTGAACCTGCCTCTCTCCTCCATTGGCTGGCTTCCTAAACGGAGGCCAGCCATTGGAGGAGAGGGGCATCACTCCTTTCAAGCCCCGTCTCTTCCGGATTCGGGGGTGTGTTTTTTTGCGTTCTTTCGACCTGTGACGTCATCCGTCACTCAGAACGCCAAAAACACGCCCCCGATTCTGAAATTTTCAGAGTTGCGGCCGCCATTTGGCTGCTCGGTAAAACCAGGAGAGCAGCGACGGACATGAGGTAACTATCCCTTGTTTTCTCTTGTTTCTCTCCATTATTCTTTTCTCCTTCCTGTCTCCTCAGCCTTGTTTCTTCGCCCAGCGCCTGCCTCCCGTCAATTTTAAAAACAAAATAGGCCTCGCGCCCCCCACCACCGCAACAACCGCTGCACATGCCCCAGAGTCCGCATGGCACCCAGCGGGGCTCTGGGGCTTCATGCTTCAAAACCGGACCTCGAGCCCTACCACGACGCAACGGGGGCACAGGAGCCCCCAACGCCGCCTCAAAACCCCGGAGCTCCGCATGGAGCAGCTCGGGCTCCGGGGTTAAAACATTTTTTCAAACGGGGCCTAGAGCCCAAGAGCACCACCACGGAGCCCCCACAACCGCTGTACATGCCTCCGAGCCCGCATGGCGCCCAGCAGGGCTCCGGAACATTGTATTTAAAACTGGGCCTTGAGCCCCCGCCACAGCCGCAACGGGTGCGCTGGAGCCCCCAGCACCGCCTCAACATCCCGGAGCTCCGCATGGAGCACCACGGGGCTCCGGGGGTTTCATTTTATCTCCGGGCCCGATATAGAACGCAAGGGTCCCGGAGCCACCACCACAACTGGCGCACATGCCCCAGAGTCCGTCATGGAGAATGTACTTGATTTAATTATTTAAAGTTACATTTGAAATGCTGCCTACCTTTGATAGTACAACCCCTTTTCAATAGGCACCGGAGTTAAGCGAGTATTTTGTGAGCTTATCTTGCCACCCGTCTTCTTTATTCCCCGAGCAGTTAACTCCTTCGATGCTTGTGACGGAACCATTCCGTCATCAGTCACCGTTGAGCTGTGCTGATGACGGAATGGTTCCGTCACGACCACACCCAGTTATGGAATGTCCAGCACCGGGGGGAAGTACGCTCGCTTGTCCACCCCGTGCTTTTTGGGGGCTGTAGTTCATTTGGAAGTTTCATAAGAAATGTATAGGTGGAAATATGAATTGTTAAACTTTCGGTCAATGACCAACAAAAGAAAGGTTATTAAAGAGCTGTCCCCTGCTAGCAGCCTCCTTGGCAGCCGCTAAAATATATGCCCAAACCTTAAAAAATGCTCAGGAAAACTACAAGACCCACAATACAAAGCGCCTGGCTTTCTGATGGAGGAGCAATGCCCTATCGCACAAGCTTACAATCGAAATGCAGAGCAACATGGAAGAGATCTTCCGTGGAGAGGAGAGCACACGAGGAGAACGGTGCACCGTTCCCGAATACGAAGTCCAGGATGTAAGTAGCAAAACCTTTCACGTGGGATCCTTGGGTACGCTGTGGCGAGAGGTGCTGCTACTCCAGGACCTCGCCTTGGAGGAAGAGGAGGAAGTCGATGCGGAGGAGGAAGAACTCGCAGTGGTAGAAGAGTTGGGCTGCAACGCGGAGATTGCGGCGGAGTAGCGAGTTGTCTGCAGGTAAGGTTGTTTCACTGAAAGAATACATTCTTACAGAGTAAAAGGAACTGCGGACATAAGCCAATATATGTTTCATGGCTTTACGCTTCCGCCAGTCGGGTACGTTGCTTGTTGCCCACACCTTACATGGCGGCCGCCTCTGCCCATGCATTGTGTGTTCTATTGACAATAAGGTGACCAGGTTTTTGAAAGCCAAAAACCGGGTCGTTTAGTAGACGTAGAAGAAGGACTACAATGTTATATCTGAGTGGTAGTGGCGACTTGCATGACAGCGCTTATCAACAACATTTATGTAGTCATTTTGTACGATGCACAAAATGACTACATAAATGCAGCTTGTACACCTAGCCTGTTATGTACTAATTAAATTGCTTTCTGATGAGAACTGCTGGCTCGTCCTTCCTTGGAATACATTTGAAGACACGCCTCCCTCTGTTTCCAGTCGCTCCTGTGTGAAAACCTGGACATTCGCTAAATTTGCCAGGATAGCTTGCTCCCCTGCCCCCTGGCTGTGCTTGCTTCCCTGCCCCCTGGCTTTGCTTGCTTCCCTGCCCCCTGGCTGTGCTTGCTCCCCTGCCCCCTGGCTGTGCTTGCTCCCCTGCCCCCTGGCTGTGCTTGCTCCCCTGCACCCTCGCTGTGCTTGCTCCCCTCGCTGTGCTTGCTCCCCTGGCTGTGCTTGCTCCCCTGCCCCCTGGCTGTGCTTGCTCCCCTGCCCCCTAGTTCCCCAGCCACCTGGCTGTGCTTGCTTCCCTGCCCCCTGGCTGTGCTTGCTTCCCTGCCCCCTGACTGTGTTTGCTTCCCTGCACCCTGGCTGTGCTTGCTTCCCTGCCCCCTGGCTGTGCTTGCTTTCCTGCACCCTGGCTGTGCTTGCGTCCCTGGAGGTGCCGCCGAGCTCTTTGCCGGAGACAGTTTTCGGCCGATTTTGGTACAGGGCTGGCAAAAACGGCCCTGTAACAAAAACGGCCCCCAGGGGCCCAAAACCAGCCACCGCAGCGCACAGGGGGTTTGCCCAGTGCCCGCTATGGCAGTCCGGCCCTGATTAAAAGGACTGCATGGCCTGAATGAAAAAGTCCTGATGCAGATTTATTATTTTGATAGGAATTCCCTAATTTAGTGGGAATGTAGTTTTCTGGGCCTCCTCAAATTGAAAGAAAGGTAGGGCTGTGGTAGAATTCACCTCGGACAGTCGGTGGAATACCCTTCTCTTCCAAACTGCCACAATATGTGCTTCACTGCCAGCAAAGACAGACTACCATGAAAACCTGACTTTACCAGTATGGTAAAAAGGGCATTTTCCTCACTTCAATCTCATAGTATAAACATAATAAGCATCACTAGCAAGATTAGTCTTACACAGAGAAGTCATGCTCACATGGTCTGACTCACATTATACCACGTGGCATTAAATGAGTTGCCTCTAGAAAATGGCACTCATTTCCAGAACAGCAACATGCACCACGTATGGAAGGAAGGACACACTCTAGTTTGAGGGAAGGCACTGCATGAGTCCCCTCAGTTTTCATGAGTCACTCAAGTGGGAAGGCACATCAGGTTGGTTGTCTAACATATCTGAGGGTGTTAGATGTTCCGAGGCCCTGATTCTGATGTTTGTGGCGCTCCCAAATTTCCGGAAACCATTTTGGCAGCATGAAAACCACACCTGGTCCCCCTTACCTGTGCTAGGCAGCTGAGCATTAAGGTCGTCCTGTCAAATTGTTTTCCAGAAGGCATCTGTCTCTGGTCGTTTCAACGTTTACAGGATGCTTTGCAAATCACTGAAAGTCAAATAAGATAAAAGTTTGTGGTGCTAACATGACTTAAAAATGACTGTGTCCCAAAACAATATATCTTACGCATCATCAAAGGAGATGGAATACTAGGTTACATAAGGAAACAAGCATTTGATATGCAATAAGTCTTGCATTTTAGAAACTTAGACCTATTGGTATTGTAAATAACAATCTCTTTTATGAGTTGTTTTTTAAACACATAAATGAAAGGCATTGTCATGTACAATAGTTCCAAATGAGGTTGCACACTGCTCGTCCCATCAGCGTGTGACCCCGGAGCATGATGGTCGATGTAGTCGGTATCAGCGGGTGCGCTTCTACCCGAGGCTTGTGTCTTCAAGGTGTTCACTGGTGTGCTTGCCATCCCTGGACACGTGTTTCGAGGTCATTACCTCTCATAAGCAGGGATTAGGCGGGTGCAAGGGGTTGCTGCGTGGGCTGCCGAAAATGTTCATAGGTCCAGCTACCTCTTGTGGCGCGCAGGTGCGTTGTCTCAAAGTCGTCACCTCCACTGGCTCAAGGGAGCCTGTATAAATAGTAGTTCCAACTGAGGTCGCACACTGCTCGTCCCATCAGTGTGTGAGCTCGGAGCATGATGGTCAATGTAGTCGGTATCAGCGGGTGCGCTTCTACCCGAGTCTTGTGTCTTCAAGGTGTTCACTGGTGTGCTTGCCATCCCTGGACACGTGTTTCGAGGTCATTACCTCTCATCAGCAGGGATAAGGCGGGTGCAAGGGGTTGCTGCGTGGGCTGCCGAAAATGTTCATAGGTCCAGATACCTCTTGTGGCGCGCAGGTGCTTTGTCTCAAGGTCGTCACCTCCACCGGCTCAAGGGAGCCTGTATAAATAGTAGTTCCAAATGAGGTCGCACACTGCTCGTCCCATCAGCGTGTGACCCCGGAGCATGATGGTCGATGTAGTCGGTATCAGCGGGTGAATTCTACCCGAGTCTTGTGTCTTCAAGGTGTTCACTGGTGTGCTTGCCATCCCTGGGCACGTGTTTCGAGGTCATTACCTCTCATCAGCAGGGATTAGGCGGGTGCAAGGGGTTGCTGCGTGGGCTGCCGAAAATGTTCATAGGTCCAGATACCTCTTGTGGCGCGCAGGTGCGTTGTCTCGAGGTCGTCACCTCCACCGGCTCAAGGGAGCTTGTATAAATAGTAGTTCCAAATGAGGTCGCACACTGCTCGTCCCATCAGCGTGTGACCCCGGAGCATGATGGTCGATGTAGTCGGTATCAGCGGGTGCGCTTCTACCCGAGTCTTGTGTCTTCAAGGTGTTCACTGGTGTGCTTGCCATCCCTGGACACGTGTTTCGAGGTCATTACCTCTCATCAGCAGGGATTAGGCGGGTGCAAGGGGTTGCTGCGTGGGCTGCCGAAAATGTTGATAGGTCCAGATACCTCTTGTGGCGCGCAGGTGCGTTGTCTCGAGGTCGTCACCTCCACCGGCTCAAGGGAGCCTGTATAAATAGTAGTTCCAAATGAGGTCGCACACTGCTCGTCCCATCAGCGTGTGACCCCGGAGCATGATGGTCGATCTAGTCGGTATCAGCGGGTGCGCTTCTACCCGAGTCTTGTGTCTTCAAGGTGTTCACTGGTGTGCTTGCCATCCCTGGACACGTGTTTCGAGGTCATTACCTCTCATCAGCAGGGATTAGGCGGGTGCAAGGGGTTGCTGCGTGGGCTGCCGAAAATGTTCATAGGTCCAGATACCTCTTGTGGCGCGCAGGTGCGTTGTCTCGAGGTCGTCACCTCCACCGGCTCAAGGGAGCCTGTATAAATAGTAGTTCCAAATGAGGTCGCACACTGCTCGTCCCATCAGCGTGTGACCCCGGAGCATGATGGTCGATCTAGTCGGTATCAGCGGGTGCGCTTCTACCCGAGTCTTGTGTCTTCAAGGTGTTCACTGGTGTGCTTGCCATCCCTGGACACGTGTTTCGAGGTCATTACCTCTCATCAGCAGGGATTAGGCGGGTGCAAGGGGTTGCTGCGTGGGCTGCCGAAAATGTTCATAGGTCCAGATACCTCTTGTGGCGCGCAGGTGCGTTGTCTCGAGGTCGTCACCTCCACCGGCTCAAGGGAGCCTGTATAAATAGTAGTTCCAAATGAGGTTGCACACTGCTCGTCCCATCAGCGTGTGACCCCGGAGCATGATGGTCGATGTAGTCGGTATCAGCGGGTGCGCTTCTACCCGAGTCTTGTGTCTTCAAGGTGTTCACTGGTGTGCTTGCCATCCCTGGACACATGTTTCGAGGTCATTACCTCTCATCAGCAGGGATTAGTTGGGTGCAAGGGGTTGCTGCGTGGGGGCTGCCGAAAATGTTCATAGGTCCAGATACCTCTTGTGGCGCGCAGGTGCATTGTCTCGAGGTCGTCACCTCCACAGGCTCAAGGGAGCCTGTATAAATAGTAGTTCCAAATGAGGTCGCACACTGCTCGTCCCATCAGCGTGTGACCCCGGAGCATGATGGTCGATGTAGTCGGTATCAGCGGGTGCGCTTCTACCCGAGTCTTGTGTCTTCAAGGTGTTCACTGGTGTGCTTGCCATCCCTGGACACGTGTTTCGAGGTCATTACCTCTCATCAGCAGGGATTAGGCGGGTGCAAGGGGTTGTTCCGTGGGCTGCCAAAAATGTTCATAGGTCCAGATACCTCTGGTGGCACGCAGGTGCGTTGTCTCGAGGTCGTCATCTCCACCGGTTCAAGGGAGCCTGTATAAATAGTAGTTCCAAATGAGGTCGCACACTGCTCGTCCCATCAGCGTGTGACCCCGGAGCATGATGGTCGATGTAGTCGGTATCAGCGGGTGCGCTTCTACCCGAGTCTTGTGTCTTCAAGGTGTTCACTGGTGTGCTTGCCATCCCTGGACACGTGTTTCGAGGTCATTAACTCTCATTAGCAGGGATTAGGCGGGTGCAAGGGGTTGCTGCGTGGGCTGCCGAAAATGTTCATAGGTTCAGATACCTCTTGTGGCGCGCAGGTGCGTTGTCTCGAGGTCGTCACCTCCACCGGCTCAAGGGAGCCTGTATAAATAGTAGTTCCAAATGAGGTTGCACACTGCTCGTCCCATCAGCGTGTGACCCCGGAGCATGATGGTCGATGTAGTCGGTATCAGCGGGTGCGCTTCTACCCGAGTCTTGTGTCTTCAAGGTGTTCACTGGTGTTGTTGCCTTCCCTGGACACGTGTTTCGAGGTCATTACCTCTCATCAGCAGGGATTAGGCAGGTGCAAGGGGTTGCTGCGTGTACTGCCGAAAATGTTCTTAGGTCCAGATACCTCTTGTGGCGCGCAGGTTTCGTTGTCTCGAGGTCGTCACCTCCACCGGCTCAAGGGAGCCTGTATAAATAGTAGTTCCAAATGAGGTCGCACACTACTCGTCCCATCAGCGTGTGACCCCGGAGTAAGATGGTCGATGTAGTCGGTATCAGCGGGTGCGCTTCTACCCGAGTCTTGTGTCTTCAAGGTGTTCACTGGTGTGCTTGCCATCCCTGGACACGTGTTTCGAGGTCATTACCTCTCATCAGCAGGGATTAGGCGGGTGCAAGGGGTTGCTGCGTGGGCTGCCGAAAATGTTCATAGGTCCAGATACCTCTTGTGGCGCGCAGGTGAGTTGTCTCGAGGTCGTCACCTCCACCGCCTCAAGGGAGCCTGTATAAATAGTAGTTCCAAATGAGGTCGCACACTGCTCATCCCATCAGCGTGTGACCCCGGAGCATGATGGTCAATGTAGTCGGTATCAGCGGGTGCGCTTCTACGCGAGTCTTGTGTCTTCAAGGTATTCACTGGTGTGCTTGCCATCCCTGGACACGTGTTTCGAGGTCATTACCTCTCATCAGCAGGGATTAGGCGGGTGCAAGGGGTTGCTGCGTGGGCTGCCGAAAATGTTCATAGGTCCAGATACCTCTTGTGGCGCGCAGGTGCGTTGTCTCGAGGTCGTCACCTCCACCGGCTCAAGGGAGCCTGTATAAATAGTAGTTCCAAATGAGGTCGCACACTGCTCGTGTCTTCAAGGTGTTCACTGGTGTGCTTGCCATCCCTGGACACGTGTTTCGAGGTCATTACCTCTCATCAGCAGGGATTAGGTGGGTGCAAGGGGTTGCTGCGTGGGGGCTGCCGAAAATGTTCATAGGTCCAGATACCTCTTGTGGCGCGCAGGTGCGTTGTCTTGAGGTCGTCACCTCCACCGGCTCAAGGGAGCCTGTATAAATAGTAGTTCCAAATGAGGTCGCACACTGCTCGTCCCATCAGCGTGTGACCCCGGAGCATGATGGTCGATGTAGTCGGTATCAGCGGGTGCGCTTCTACCCGAGTCTTGTGTCTTCAAGGTGTTCACTGGTGTGCTTGCCATCCCTGGACACGTGTTTCGAGGTCATTACCTCTCATCAGCAGGGATTAGGCGGGTGCAAGGGGCTGCTGCGTGGGCTGCCAAAAACGTTCATAGGTCCAGATACCTCTGGTGGCGTGCAGGTGCGTTGTCTCGAGGTCGTCACCTCCACCGGCTAAAGGGAGCCTGTATACATACTAGTTCCAAATGAGGTCGCACACTGCTCGTCCCATCAGCGTGTGACCCCGGAGCATGATGGTCGATGTAGTCGGTATCAGCGGGTGCGCTTCTACCAGAGTCTTGTGTCTTCAAGGTGTTCACTGGTGTGCTTGCCATCCCTGGACACGTGTTTCGAGGTCATTACCTCTCATCAGCAGGGATTAGGCGGGTGCAAGGGGTTGCTGCGTGGGCTGCCGAAAATGTTCATAGGTCCAGATACCTCTTGTGGCGCGCAGGTGCGTTGTCTCGAGGTCGTCACCTCCACCGGCTCAAGGGAGCCTGTATAAATAGTAGTTCCAAATGAGGTTGCACACTGCTCGTCCCATCAGCGTGTGACCCCGGAGCATGATGGTCGATGTAGTCGGTATCAGCGGGTGCGCTTCTACCCGAGTCTTGTGTCTTCAAGGTGTTCACTGGTGTGCTTGCCATCCCTGGACACATGTTTCGAGGTCATTACCTCTCATCAGCAGGGATTAGTTGGGTGCAAGGGGTTGCTGCGTGGGGGCTGCCGAAAATGTTCATAGGTCCAGATACCTCTTGTGGCGCGCAGGTGCGTTGTCTCGAGGTCGTCACCTCCACAGGCTCAAGGGAGCCTGTATAAATAGTAGTTCCAAATGAGGTCGCACACTGCTCGTCCCATCAGCGTGTGACCCCGGAGCATGATGGTCGATGTAGTCGGTATCAGCGGGTGCGCTTCTACCCGAGTCTTGTGTCTTCAAGGTGTTCACTGGTGTGCTTGCCATCCCTGGACACGTGTTTCGAGGTCATTACCTCTCATCAGCAGGGATTAGGCGGGTGCAAGGGGTTGCTGCGTGGGCTGCCGAAAATGTTCATAGGTCCAGATACCTCTTGTGGCGCGCAGGTGCGTTGTCTCGAGGTCGTCACCTCCACCGGCTCAAGGGAGCCTGTATAAATAGTAGTTCCAAATGAGGTCGCACACTGCTCGTCCCATCAGCGTGTGACCCCGGAGCATGATGGTCGATGTAGTCGGTATCAGCGGGTGCGCTTCTACCCGAGTCTTGTGTCTTCAAGGTGTTCACTGGTGTGCTTGCCATCCCTGGACACGTGTTTCGAGGTCATTACCTCTCATCAGCAGGGATTAGGTGGGTGCAAGGGGTTGCTCCGTGGGCTGCCAAAAATGTTCATAGGTCCAGATACCTCTGGTGGCACGCAGGTGCGTTGTCTCGAGGTCGTCATCTCCACCGGTTCAAGGGAGCCTGTATAAATAGTAGTTCCAAATGAGGTCGCACACTACTCGTCCCATCAGCGTGTGACCCCGGAGTAAGATGGTCGATGTAGTCGGTATCAGCGGGTGCGCTTCTACCCGAGTCTTGTGTCTTCAAGGTGTTCACTGGTGTGCTTACCATCCCTGGACACGTGTTTCGAGGTCATTACCTCTCATCAGCAGGGATTAGGCGGGTGCAAGGGGTTGCTGCGTGGGCTGCCGAAAATGTTCATAGGTCCAGATACCTCTTGTGGCGCGCAGGTGAGTTGTCTCGAGGTCGTCACCTCCACCGCCTCAAGGGAGCCTGTATAAATAGTAGTTCCAAATGAGGTCGCACACTGCTCGTCCCATCAGCGTGTGACCCCGGAGCATGATGGTCAATGTAGTCGGTATCAGCGGGTGCGCTTCTACGCGAGTCTTGTGTCTTCAAGGTATTCACTGGTGTGCTTGCCATCCCTGGACACGTGTTTCGAGGTCATTACCTCTCATCAGCAGGGATTAGGCAGGTGCAAGGGGTTGCTGCGTGGGCTGCCGAAAATGTTCATAGGTCCAGATACCTCTTGTGGCGCGCAGGTGCGTTGTCTCGAGGTCGTCACCTCCACCGGCTCAAGGGAGCCTGTATAAATAGTAGTTCCAAATGAGGTCGCACACTGCTCGTCCCATCAGTGTGTGACCCCAGAGCATGATGGTCGATGTAGTCGGTATCACCGGGTGCGCTTCTACCCGAGTCTTGTGTCTTCAAGGTGTTCACTGGTGTGCTTGCCATCCCTGGACACGTGTTTCGAGGTCATTACCTCTCATCAGCAGGGATTAGGTGGGTGCAAGGGGTTGCTGCGTGGGGGCTGCCGAAAATGTTCATAGGTCCAGATACCTCTTGTGGCGCGCAGGTGCGTTGTCTCGAGGTCGTCACCTCCACCGGCTCAAGGGAGCCTGTATAAATAGTAGTTCCAAATGAGGTCGCACACTGCTCGTCCCATCAGCGTGTGACCCCGGAGCATGATGGTCGATGTAGTCGGTATCAGCGGGTGCGCTTCTACCCGAGTCTTGTGTCTTCAAGGTGTTCACTGGTGTGCTTGCCATCCCTGGACACGTGTTTTGAGGTCATTACCTCTCATCAGCAGGGATTAGGCGGGTGCAAGGGGTTGCTGCGTGGGCTGCCAAAAACGTTCATAGGTCCAGATACCTCTGGTGGCGTGCAGGTGCGTTGTCTCGAGGTCGTCACCTCCACCGGCTAAAGGGAGCCTGTATACATAGTAGTTCCAAATGAGGTCGCACACTGCTCGTCCCATCAGCGTGTGACCCCGGAGCATGATGGTCGATGTAGTCGGTATCAGCGGGTGCGCTTCTACCAGAGTCTTGTGTCTTCAAGGTGTTCACTGGTGTGCTTGCCATCCCTGGACACGTGTTTCGAGGTCATTACCTCTCATCAGCAGGGATTAGGCGGGTGCAAGGGGTTGCTGCGTGGGCTGCCGAAAATGTTCTTAGGTCCAGATACCTCTTGTGGCGCGCAGGTTTCGTCGTCTCGAAGTCGTCACCTCCACCGGCTCAAGGGAGTCTGTATAAATAGTAGTTCCAAATGAGGTCGCACACTGCTCGTCCTATCAGCGTGTGACCCCGGAGCATGATGGTCGATGTAGTCGGTATCAGCGGGTGCGCTTCTACCCGAGTCTTGTGTCTTCAAGGTGTTCACTGGTGTGCTTGCCATCCCTGGACACGTATTTCGAGGTCATTACCTCTCATCAGCCGGGATTAGGCGGGTGCAAGGGGTTGCTGCGTGGGCTGCCGAAAACGTTCATAGGTCCAGATACCTCTTGTGGCGCGCAGGTGCGTTGTCTCGAGGTCGTCACCTCCACCGGCTCGAGGGAGCCTGTATAAATAGTAGTTCCAAATGAGGTCGCACACTGCTTGTCCCATCAGCGTGTGACCCCGGAGCATGATGGTCGATGTAGTCGGTATCAGCGGGTGCGCTTCTACCCGAGTCTTGTGTCTTCAAGGTGTTCACTGGTGTGCTTGCCATCCCTGGACACGTGTTTCGAGGTCATTACCTCTCATCAGCAGGGATTAGGCGGGTGCAAGGGGTTGCTGCGTGGGCTGCCGAACATTTTCATAGGTCCAGATACCTCTTGTGGCGCGCAGGTGCGTTGTCTCGAGGTCGTCACCTCCACCGCCTCAAGGGAGCCTGTATAAATAGTAGTTCCAAATGAGGTCGCACACTGCCCGTCCCATCAGCGTGTGACCCCGGAGCATGATGGTCGATGTAGTCGGTATCAGCGGGTGCGCTTCTACCCGAGTCTTGTGTCTTCAAATTGTTCACTGGTGTGCTTGCCATCCCTGGACACATGTTTCGAGGTCATTACCTCTCATTAGCCGAGATTAGGCGGGTGCAAGGGGTTGCTGCGTGGGCTGCCGAAAATGTTCATAGGTCCAGATACCTCTTGTGGCGCGCAGGTGCGTTGTCTCGAGGTCGTCACCTCCACCGGCTCAAGGGAGCCTGTATAAATAGTAGTTCCAAATGAGGTCGCACACTGCTCGCCCCATCAGCGTGTGACCCCGGAGCATGATGGTCGATGTAGTCGGTATCAGCGGGTGCGCTTCTACCCGAGTCTTGTTTCTTCAAGGTGTTCACTGGTGTGCTTGCCATCCCTGGACACGTGTTTCGAGGTCATTACCTCTCATCAGCAGGGATTAGGCGGGTGCAAGGGGTTGCTGCGTGGGCTGCCGAAAATGTTCATAGGTCCAGATACCTCTTGTGGCGCGCAGGGGCGTTGTCTCGAGGTCGTCACCTCCTCCGGCTCAAGGGAGCCTGTATAAATAGTAGTTCCAAATGAGGTCGCACACTGTTTTCCCATCAGCGTGTGACCCCAGAGCATGATGGTCGATGTAGTCGGTATCAGCGGGTGCGCTTCTACCCGAGTCTTGTGTCTTCAATGTGTTCACTGGTGTGCTTGCCATCCCTGGACACGTGTTTCGAGGTCATTACCTCTCATCAGCAGGGATTAGGTGGGTGCAAGGGGTTGCTGCGTGGGGGCTGCCGAAAATGTTCATAGGTCCAGATACCTCTTGTGGCGCGCAGGTGCCTTGTCTCGAGGCCGTCACCTCCACCGGCTCAAGGGAGCCTGTATAGATAGTAGTTCCAATTGAGGTCGCACACTGCTTGTCCCATCAGCGTGTGACCCCGGAGCATGATGGTCGATGTATTCGGTATCAGCGGGTGCGCTTCTACCCGAGTCTTGTGTCTTCAAGGTGTTCACTGGTGTGCTTGCCATCCCGGGACACGTGTTTCGAGGTCATTACCTCTCATCAGCAGGGATTAGGCGGGTGCAAGGGGTTGCTGCGTGGGCTGCCAAAAATGTTCATAGGTCCAGATACCTCTGGTGGCGCGCAGGTGCGTTGTCTCGAGGTCGTCACCTCCACCGGTTCAAGGGAGCCTGTATAAATAGTAGTTCCAAATGAGGTTGCACACTGCTCGTCCCATCAGCGTGTGACCACTGAGCATGATGGTCGATGTAGTCGGTATCAGCGGGTGCACTTCTACCTGAGTCTTGTGTCTTCAAGGTGTTCACTGGTGTGCTTGCCATCCCTGGACACGTTTTTCGAGGTCATTACCTCTCATCAGCAGGGATTAGGCGGGTGCAAGGGGTTGCTGCGTGGGCTGCCGAAAATGTTCATAGGTCCAGATACCTATTGTGGCGCGCAGGTGCGTTGTCTCGAGGTCATCACCTCCACCGGCTCAAGGGAGCCTGTATAAATAGTAGTTCCAAATGAGGTCGCACACTGCTCGTCCCATCAGCGTGTGACCCCGGAGCATGATGGTCGATGTAGTCGGTATCAGCGGGTGCGCTTCTTCCCGAGTCTTGTGTCTTCAAGGTGTTCACTGGTGTGCTTGCCATCCCTGGACATGTGTTTCGAGGTCATTACCTCTCATCAGCAGGGATTAGGCGGGTGCATGAGGGTTGCTGCGTGGGCTGCCGAAAATGTTCTTAGGTCCAGATACCTCTTGTGGCGCGCAGGTTTCGTTGTCTCGAGGTCGTCACCTCCACCGGCTCAAGGGATCCTGTATAAATAGTAGTTCCAAATGAGGTCGCTCACTGCTCGTCCCATCAGCGTGTGACCCCGGAGCATGATGGTCGATGTAGTCGGTATCAGCGGGTGCGCTTCTACCCGAGTCTTGTGTCTTCAAGGTGTTCACTGGTGTGCTTGCCATCCCTGGAGACGTATTTCGAGGTCATTACCTCTCATCAGCAGGAATTAGGCGGGTGCAAGGGGTTGCTGCGTGGGCCGCCGAAAAAGTTCATAGGTCCAGATACCTCTTGTGGGGCGCAGGTGCATTGTCTCGAGGTCGTCAACTCCACCGCCTCAAGGGAGCCTGTATAAATAGTAGTTCCAAATGAGGTCGCACACTGCTCGTCCCATCAGCGTGTGACCCCGGAGCATGATGGTCGATGTAGTCGGTATCAGCGGGTGCGCTTCTACCCGAGTCTTGTGTCTTCAAGGTGTTCACTGGTGTGCTTGCCATCCCTGGACACTTGTTTCGAGGTCATTACCTCTCATCAGCAGGGATTAGGTGGGTGCAAGGGGTTTCTGCGTGGGATGCCGAAAATGTTCATAGGTCCAGATACCTCTTGTGGCACGCAGGTGCGTTGTCTCGAGGTCGTCACCTCCACCGGCTCAAGGGAGCCTGTATAAATAGTAGTTCCAAATGAGGTCACACACTGCTCGTCCCATCAGCGTGTGACCCCGGAGCATGATGGTCGATGTAGTCGGTATCAGCGGGTGCGCTTCTACCCGAGTCTTGTGTCTTCAAGGTGTTCACTGGTGTGCTTGCCATCCCTGGACATGTGTTTCGAGGTCATTACCTCTCATCATCGGGGATTAGGCGGGTGCAAGGGGTTGCTGGGTGGGCTGCCGAAAATGTTCATAGGTCCAGATACCTCTTGTGGCACGCAGGTGCGTTGTCTCGAGGTCGTCACCTCCACCGGCTCAAGGGAGCCTGTATAAATAGTAGTTCCAAATGAGGTCGCACACTGCTCGTCCCATCAGCGTGTGACCCCGGAGCATGATGGTCGATGTAGTCGGTATCAGCGGGTGCGCTTCTACCCGAGTCTTGTGTCTTCAAGGTGTTCACTGGTGTGCTTGCCATCCCTGGACACCTGTTTCGAGGTCATTACCTCTCATCAGCAGGGTTTAGGCGGGTGCAAGGGGTTGCTGCGTGGGCTGCCGAAAATGTTCATAGTTCCTGATACCTCTTGTGGCGCGCAGGTGCGTTGTCTCGAGGTCGTCACCTCCACCAGCTCAAGGGAGCCTGTATAAATAGTAGTTCCAAATGAGGTCGCACACTGCTCGTCCCATCAGCGTGTGACCCCGGAGCATGATGGTGGATGTAGTCGGTATCAGCGGGTGCGCTTCTACCCGAGTCTTGTGTCTTCAAGGTGTTCACTGGTGTGCTTGCCATCCCTGGACACCTGTTTCGAGGTCATTACCTCTCATCAGCAGGGTTTAGGTGGGTGCAATGGGTTGCTGTGTGGGCTGCCGAAAATGTTCATAGGTCCAGATACCTCTTGTGGCGCGCAGGTGCGTTGTCTCGAGGTCGTCACCTCCACCGGCTCAAGGGAGCCTGTAAAAATAGTAGTTCCAAATGAGGTCGCACACGGCTCGTCCCATCAGCGTGTGACCCCGGAGCATGATGGTCGATGTAGTCGGTATCAGCGGGTGCGCTTCTACCCGAGTCTTGTGTCTTCAAGGTGTTCACTGGTGTGCTTGCCATCCCTGGACACGTGTTTCGAGGTCATTACCTCTCATCAGCAGGGATTAGGCGGGTGCAAGGGGTTGCTGCCTGGTCTGCCGAAAATGTTCATAGGTCCAGATACCTCTTGTGGCGCGCAGGCGCGTTGTCTCGAGGTCGTCACCTCCACCGGCTCAAGGGAGCCTGTATAAATAGTAGTTCCAAATGAGGTCGCACACTGCTCGTCCCATCAGCGTGTGACCCCGGAGCATGATGGTCGATGTAGTCGGTATCAGTGGGTGCGCTTCTACCCGAGTCTTGTGTCTTCAAGGTGTTCACTGGTGTGCTTGCCATCCCTGGACACGTGTTTCGAGGTCATTACCTCTCATCAGCAGGGATTAGGCGGGTGCAAGGGTTGCTGCGTGGGCTGCCGAAAATGTTCATAGGTCCAGATACCTCTTGTGGCGCGCAGGTGCATAGTCTCGAGGTCGTCACCTCCACCGGCTCATGGGAGCCTGTATAAATAGTAGTTCCAAATGAGGTCGCACACTGCTCGTCCCATCAGCGTGTGACCCCGGAGCATGATGGTTGATGTAGTCGGTATCAGCAGGTGCGCTTCTACCCGAGTCTTGTGTCTTCAAGGTGTTCACTGGTGTGCTTGCCATCCCTGGACATGTGTTTCGAGGTCATTACCTCTCATCATCAGGGATTAGGCGGATGCAAGGGGTTGCTGCGTGGGCTGCTGAAAATGTTCATAGGTCCAGATACCTCTTGTGGCGCGCAGGTGAGTTGTCTCGAGGTCGTCACCTCCACCGGTTCAAGGGAGCCTGTATAAATAGTAGTTCCAAATGAGGTCGCACACTGCTCGTCCTATCAGCGTGTGACCCCGGAGCATGATGGTCGATGTAGTCGGTATCAGCGGGTGCGCTTCTACCCGAGTCTTGTGTCTTCAAGGTGTTCACTGGTGTGCTTGCCAGAGTTGGCCTGCAACTTTGCATTTACACTTCGGAACTTTTGAAAAGCGCACTCGCTTAAAGAAACTGCATTGACTGTGATGCTCCTGGGGTTACCTGCTGGTTGGTGGAGTGGTGTGCGACCTATTGAACCCTACTTAAATATGGCTCCCTCGAGCCTTCGAGCTGACGAGCTCAGGTTACGCACCCACGCGCCGGGAGAGGTACCGAACCTGATGACACTTTGGCAGCCTGCACAGCAAACCCCTGAAAATCTACCTACACTCTGCTGATGAAGGACAGTAATCCTGAAACACCTGTGTCCAGAGTTGGCCTGCAACTTTGCATTTACACTTCGGAACTTTTGAAAAGCGCACTCGCTTAAAGAAACTGCATTTACCGTGATGGTCCTGGGGTTACCCACTGGTTGGTGGAGTGGTGTGCGACCTATTGAACCCTACTTAAATATGGCTCCCTCGAGCCTTCGAGCTGACAAGCTCAGGTTACGTCCCCACGCGCCCGGAGAGGTACCGAACCTGATGACACTTTGGCAGCCTGCACAGCAAACCCCTGAAAATCTACCTACACTCTGCTGATGAAGGACAATAATCCTGAAACACTGGTGTCCAGAGTTGGCCTGCAACTTTGCATTTACACTTCGGAACTTTTGAAAAGCGCACTCGCCTAAAGAAACTGCATTTACCGTGATGCTCCTGGGGTTACCCGCTGGTTGGTGGAGTGGTGTGTGACCTATTGAACCCTACTTAAATATGGCTCCCTCGAGCCTTCGAGCTGACGAGCTCAGGTTACGCACCCACACGCCCGGACAGGTACCGAACCTGATGACACTTTGGCAGCCTGCACAGCAAACCCCAGAAAATCTACCTACGCTCTGCTGATGAAGGACAATAATCCTGAAACACCGGTGTCCAGAGTTGGCCTGCAACTTTGCATTTACACTTCGGAACATTTGAAAAGCGCACTCGCTTAAAGAAACTGCATTTACCGTGATGCTCCTGGGGTTACCCGCTGGTTGGCGGAGTGGTGTGTGACCCATTGAACCCTACTTAAATATGGCTCCCTCGAGCCTTCAAGCTGACGAGCTCAGGTTACGCACCCACTCGCCCGGAGAGGTACCGAACCTGATGACACTTTGGCAGCCTGCACAGCAAACCCCTGAAAATCTACCTACACTCTGCTGATGAAGGACAATAATCCTGAAACACCGGTGTCCAGAGTTGTCCTGCAACTTTGCATTTACACTTCGGAACTTTTGAAAAGGGCACTCGTTTAAAGAAACTGCATTTACTGTGATGCTCCTGGGGTTACCCGCTGGTTGGTGGAGTGGTGTGCGACCTATTGAACGCTACTTAAATATGGCTCCCTCGAGCCTTCGAGCTGAGGAGCTCAGGTTACGCACCCACGCGCCCAGAGAGGTACCGAACCTGATGACACTTTGGCAGCCTGCACAGCAAACCCCTGAAAATCTACCTACACTCTGCTGATGAAGCACAAAAATCCTGAAACACCGGTGTCCAGAGTTGGCCTGCAACTTTGCATTTACACTTCGGAACTTTTGAAAAGCGCACTCGCTTAAAGAAACTGCATTTACCGTGATGCTCCTGGGGTTACCCGCTGGTTGGTGGAGTGGTGTGCGACCTATTGAACCCTACTTAAATATGGCTCCCTCGAGCCTTCGAGCTGACGAGCTCAGGTTACGCACCCACGCGCCCGGAGAGGTTCCGAACCTGATGACACTTTGGCAGCCTGCACAGCAAACCCCTGAAAATCTACCTACACTCTGCTGATGAAGGACAATAATCCTGAAACACCGGTGTCCAGAGTTGGCCTGCAACTTTGCATTTACACTTCGGAACTTTTGAAAAGCGCACTCGCTTAAAGAAACTGCATTTACCGTGATGCTCCTGGGGTTACCCGCTGGTTGGTGGAGTGGTGTGCGACCTATTGAACCCTACTTAAATATGGCTCCCTCGAGCCTTCGAGCTGACGAACTCAGGTTACGCACCCACGCGCCCGGAGAGGTACCGAACCTGATGACACTTTGGCAGCCCGCACAGCAAACCCCAGATAATCTACCTACACTCTGCTGATGATGGACAATAATCCTGAAACACCGGTGTCCAGAGTTGGCCTGCAACTTTGCATTTACACTTCGGAACGTTTGAAAAGCGCACTCGCTTAAAGAAACTGCATTTACCGTGATGCTCCTGGGGTTACCCGCTGGTTGGTGGAGTGGTGTGCGACCTATTGAACCCTACTTAAATATGGCTCCCTCGAGCCTTCGAGCTGACGAGCTCAGGTTACGCACCCACGCGCCCGGAGAGGTACCGAACCTGATGACACTTTGGCAGCCTGCACAGCAAACCCCTGAAAATCTACCTACACTCTGCTGATGAAGGACAATAATCCTGAAACACCGGTGTCCAGAGTTGGCCTGCAACTTTGCATTTACACTTCGGAACTTTTGAAAAGCGCACTCGCTTAAAGAAACTGCATTTACTGTGATGCTCCTGGGGTTACCCGCTGGTTGGTGGAGTGGTGTGCGACCTATTGAACCCTAATTGTCATTTACAATGCCAATAGCTCAAAATCTTGCAATTGCAAGACCTATTGCATTGTAAATGATTGTTCCCTCTGTACTTTTGTTCCAGTGTTGAAACTTTTATTTAATTGAGTTTGTTTTATGACAGAATTTATCGCTGAGATGAAGCACATTGCACTTTTGATTTCAGTAGACCCTGCCGGATTTTTGCAAACCTGTGCATGACGTTGCCAGCTCCACATACGCGGGCATGTATAATGTGTGTTGCTGTAATTATGTCTTGTATCACATTGCAAATCTTTAACACGTGTTAAAAGAAATCCAATTTAGTCTGCTGTGCAGACCGCACCTTGATCAACCAGTCATCCAAGTAAGGGTAAATGTAGATTCTTCTCCTTCGAAAAAAAACAGCTATTAACGCCATGCATCTGTAAAACGTTCTTGGAGATGATTTTAGACCAATGGCTACACGAGGGGGATCACCTATCTATGTCCACGGAGGACCGCAACCAAGCTCTTCCGGCTGCCTCCCCTCCCCGCTGCCGTCAGCACTTGCGATCCGGCGCCAGTGGGTCCATGGCCAATGCTGCACCGCACGGGGGTAGATGGGCCCGGATTTTGACATAAAAAACTGTCGGCCAGCTGGAGCGATGGCGAGGAACATATTACCGCTCCGCCATCTTGCCCATGCCCCTGTTAATATTTTTTAATAATAATGTACTCCAAGCGTGCTCCAATATTTCTTATGTTCAAGACACTGTTGCATACTTCAGTATTATCCCATGATCACTACTATAGTAGTATAGCAGCTGTGCTTGTGGCAATGGATGATGCCAAAACATTGTTCTACAGAAATATTAAATAATAGCAGTGGTGCAGCTCCTAAAAGTCCCTCAAGCCTCATCACAGGGCTGCTATACTACCTTTCAATACCCTCACGCGGCTGACTTGTGATGTTGCAGTATATAAACCTTATTGTGGTTTAGTTGTTGCATAAAACTAGCCCTGGGGATCGCCCTGAGCTACACAACTCCCACATTTAAACCCAAAATGTATTAATAGGAGCAAAGACTATTTTTGTGCAAATAATGTGAGCGCCAGACTTCACTTTTGTTTTTGCCTCTAATTTTGACCTTGGGGGTAGGCAGTGGGGAGGAATGTGAGTAGACTTGATTTGAAACCATCTGCCCATTTTATTTCTTTCCACACCTTTTTTCAGGGGCAGGTGCCAAGCTGATAGTAACTGTGCAAAAGTAAGTGCAATTTCTACTACTCCCTTAATGGGAGGAGCTAAAAGAGGTGCACCTGCTTTCTGCACCCAACATTGGCACTAATAGTTTTAAATTACCCCAGTAGGGTTAAAACGGGATAATGAATTAGAAAATAAGATGGAAATAATATTGGCCGCATGATAATTGAAATGCATGTGCTAAAGTTTAAGATGAAGGGGCCCAATTACCAAATGCATTTTGGAGTAAATAGGGTGCTATTAATGTAGTATTGTTTTATGTGCCCTTACATGGCTTTGTGAATTGGCCCTAAAACATATAAAAATGAAATATTCAGGGCATATTTGTATTCAAATAATAAAAATCGAAATGACTGTGCCCTCTTTGCACTTTTACTATAGCGATTAGGACATTTCGGTGCCGATTCACTAAGGCACGTAAGTGTACATAAAAGAGTATTTCGGTACTACTACTCATAAACTATTTTTTGTATGTCCCGTTTGTTTTTTATCACAATTACTAGAAAACCACATGTCTACTATTCACCAGTTCATAATGGACCATAGAGAGCTGGAGGGAGGTAAGAGAGCACATGTACCTATAAACATGAAATCAAGCATGTACTGCAACAATGGGTAAAATGGTTGATAGTCTGAGAAGAAAATGAGAAGGGCAAATGATCTGAGAAAATATAAATGAAATGCAAATGTATATCATCTTTTTATCTGCTCTTTTGCTTTCTTGGTAGAACTAGAAATTGAATCCTAATTCCACACACTCCTAAATGAATGAAGTAAACAAACGTATATAAAGACTCACTGACCTATTCATTGTCAATATATTGTCACATTGACGGTAACAATAGACATTTTATCACTAATTTATTGCTGCTTCAGACTGTATCCGGAGATTCAGAGGAAGCAATTGGGGAAGGAGTATGATACATCATACCAACCAGCCTTTCCCTTCTTTCTGTAAACATCTCAAATCTACTGGGTGCGAGAGACTAGCTTAGCTACTGAAGCAAACTAAATTATAGGAAAACAGTCCAGTTCCCAATGTGGAATCTAGTCATGAATGAACAGTTGGCATTATGCTAGCAAAGGTGCATTGTCTAGTCCTTATATAACATAAGTAAAATCATATGGATGTGGTGAGAGACATCTGTAACTCAGATGCACCAATGGATGACAGATATAGTCGTGTTCTATTAGGTCTCAACCTTATTTCCGCTACCCCCTGTCGGGTTCTCATTCCTGGCTTCATGGACCATGGAGAGCCGGTTGAGATGCAAGTCAGTATTTTTTGTTGCTTCATGGCAGGAAGTAGCGTCCAGTGTCTAGCAGAAGTGGCCTGGTCACATGGTCTTAATACTCTACGGCAACACAACATCTCCCCCTCCCCCTTTGCCCTCTGGTAGATGATGTACAGCGGTCATGTTCATGGTGGCAACAGTAATTGCTGCTAAGCTCCTGTGAAGCCGCAGGCCAGCTAAAAAGAGGGGTGTAATAAAGAGAGCTGTATTGGAGAGCCTCCCTGTGTGTACACACCAAAGCAAGGTGTTGATGGGAAGACATTTTACACATGACGCCCTCAGTGAGAATTTCATCCTTTCAAGGTGAGAACAAGCCTCTTCTCATGCACAATTAAGACATGTATCCCAACTTTGGAGACAGGAAGGGTTTCAGCATCCGTCTAGACAGACAATAGTTGCACAAATCCTTGATCAGGCACCAACAATATATGAAGGATTTCCAAGTCCTTATTTTCTCTTCGGCCGGAATCCCATACTTTGGGATCCATGAGAGAGCTACATTGAAGCAGGCAGGACGAATGTATGACATTAAAATGCGGTCTTTACATCGCAATACGTTTCCAACACAGTCATTACAACGCAAGTCTTTACAATGACTTGCGCTGGAGGGCGCTGGACTTAGGAATAGTATGATTTACTATTCCAACTCCAGCCTACGTAACAGTAGGGAAAGTGTTGGAATAGTAAAGCATACTATTCTTTAGTGTATAGCGCCATCCAGCGTAAGTCGTAACGACTTGCGTTGTAATGGCCACGTTGTAAACGAATCATGGTGAAAGACTGCGTTGTAATTGATGTCTCCCAAGCAGGACTGTCAAGGTCTGTGTTCTGCTCCGAGTCAAAGATGAGCTGGAAAAGGAGGGGAAAGTCATTGGCAAATGGAAGAAGTCACAATGGAGGCACATTCACAGGATCTTTTTGACACTTTAAACAGGAGTAATCATTTACAAGGTGAAACCAGACTACTCCAAGTGACAGTGGCGGAGGTGTTGATCTGTGCTGCTATCACTGGCATGTTGTATTCCTAGTAGTGGTAACAAGCAGACGTGTGTGACTGTAAGATGGACATTGTGAACACGTGTGGAAGAGAGGACTGTTGTTCATGAGTATCAAGCAACTGCCAAAAGCACTAAAGGGAAAAAAGTAGTGGGAAGAGCAATGAATCTATGGACGTAGGGTGAACAATAAAGGTAGGCAACCTAGATAGTGAAGTGGTAGGGACACAGTGCAGTAGTTCATGCATGGGCCACAAGGGCAGGAGGTCTCCAGATGAACAGGTGGCTGGAGGATGTCAGCACTCTGACTAAAAATCAAATACAACTATTGTGAATTATATTGAGAGGTCTCCTGATAAACAGGTGTTCCCCCACTCTGGACACCTTCAGTAAGAGCCTCAAGACCTGGCTCTTTGGGTGAAACGGAGCTGCACCGCCCGGTGCCTTGAGACCTTCATGGGTGAGTAGCGGGCTTCACAAATCCCTGATTGGTTGATTGGTGAAGGATGTTCGCACCCTGGCTAGAAGTCAAATACAACTACTGTGAATGATTTTGAGGTCCCTACGTTCAGGAATGAGATTAACACAGAATACCATAGGGAAGTAATTACAAAGCTCTGCCACTATGCCTTGGTTAGGGCCAAGAAAACATTGTAATCTCGTTTTAGAAACCAAGAGCTCACCATTATTACAGAGAGAGTCTCCCCCCCAGTAACGTTATTCTAGTAGACTCAAGGCAAGTTCTAAGATAACTACCATTTCTGTCCCCACCATCAGAACGAGTCTCCTGCCTGCACAATGAAAGCCTTTTCAAAATCAGGAACACTAAAGCCTGTTTCAGGATTTCCGTACTCCCTGGATTGCCAGAGGTAGTTGCACTATCATGCCACTGCCTCCTTTCTTTTGATTTTATGTGTGAATGTGCATGTCACCAAATGGTGAGAGTTTGTGCTAAAGTAGAAGGAGTTCTTCCCAATATGAACTAGATATAAAGACAAATAAGTGATGACTTAAAAAATGACTGAAGTTCTGCAAAAAGGGTCCTATTATTTCCCGCATCATCCTCGAGGAGCATCCCACTGTGAAGCAGCTAGGCTTTTTCTCTTACTGCCCATCATTAATAGAGGCAGATAGCTTGTGCTTAAATGATGGCGCCTCGGCTGCCAAAAGGATTTCAGAAGGCCAAAGTTACATTCTGTTCCTAGGGTGGCCAAACAGTTGCATCTAGGTGATCAGGCAAGTGTAAAGGATTTTCCTTCACCTACTGATCGTGAAAGCATCTACCTAGCATTCTGTATGTCTTCTCCCTTTTCACCCTAATAGAAGCTATCAGCAGTGGCAGCCAGCATGGCTCATGGGTGCCGGGGCGGGTGCATGAGAGGGGAAGCGGGGGGCACAAAGTAAAATAGAAAAATTAAAAAACCACTTACCTTGCCGCCAGTCCTGCGTCTCTGCTCGAGCTCTACTCCGTAGGACTCCAGGAACAGGAAGCACAGCTAGGCTCCCCTGGACGTAATGAAGTCGAAAGCATATTTATAGATGAACTTAACGAAAGAATAAGAAAAGAGAAAGTTCAAATGAAGGAAAAAAGGGTAAGCAGGAGAAAGAGTAGGTTGAAAAGACAGAAGCACATCCAATGTTAAATGTGGATTGGGCATAGAGAGGAAAACTATGTGTCATTTGTAAAAGGGAAGGGAACAAGACTGTAGAAATGGTGGATTGGAATGACCATGATCAGAGGTATTTGGTGAGCAATCAAGCATTAACAGGACAAAAGGCTAGTTGAAGGTGAACATGCTATGTCTGGGGAAATCTGTATAGTTTCAGTGAACCTCGTCCCTGGGTATGAACTAGCTATGTAGCTTTAGTCTGATCAAGGATATCCCATACAGATGACTTGAGTAGAGGGAATACTAATTCATTAAGGAGAAGTAAGCGTAGCTTTGCACAGTTGCTGGGAGGTACATTTTGGGCTTCAATGCCACCTGAGTAGCCTTAAATAATGTGAGGATTAGAATATTGTCTATTTTAGTAGATAGGCTTGCTAGTAACACTACAGAAGCACTACAAGTCATTAACAACAAATTAATTGCTAAGAGAGCCATGATAATACAAAAACGCCTTGCATTAGACATGCTACTCGCAACAGAAGGTGAAATCTGTTGAACGCTTCGTTTACAGCAAAGTTGTATCATCCTTTGAGCAGTAGATCTTTGTCACTCATGCTTAGTTCATTATGGACTCTCCAGATGTGCCTCATCAATGCTTGTTCCTCTGCGTTAAGGGCTATTGCCCCATCTAGGAAGTTTCGTCATTGTCTTTTCCATGACAGCCTCTTTGGTTTTGTATGTGCTTATGTCTCCATTGATGCCATCTTGGATCTCCTCCAGGGAAAGTGCTCTTGGGCAAGCCTCATGAACTATCATTCTCACAAAGACTTCGGAGCCATATCTTCTTCTTATGTTCTGATGTCAGTTGGTGCTGCCGGGTGCCTGGACAGACTGTCCACCAGGTAATGCACCCCAGCTCGGTACACAATTTGAAAGGTGTATGGTTGGAGCTGTACCGCCTGTTGTTCGATCTGTGGTGGTCCGTTTCTGTCAGTGCTGGCAAACAAGGGGGACTAGTGGTTTGTGGTCGGTCATCACCTGGAATCTCTGCCCGTAGAGAGATCAATGAAAGTGCCAGCAGGCCCATCGACTCGCCAATGCCTCACGCTCGATCTGGACGTACTGGGGGGTAGGTGATGGAGACCCATAAACCTTCCTGCTTTTCTTGCAGCAGGACAGCATCGAGGCCCTGAAGACTTACATCTACCATCAGGTCTGTTCTGCGTTTGGAGTCGAAGTACATCATCTTCACTTTGTCCAATAGCGCCTTCTTCAGAATCCTGAATGCTTGGTCGGTTCTTCTGTCCCAATCCAAGGGGAAGTCGTGCTTCGTTAGGGCTTGGAGAGGTTCTGACAGGGTAACCAGGTTGAGGATTAACCACCCACAGTAGTAGGCCATTCCCAGAAAGCTCCTCACTTCAAATGCATTTCGGGGGACTGCTGCGATTGTTATGGCATCAACTTTCTTCGGGTCGCCCTGCAGGCCGTCACCTGAGAAGTGGTATCCGAAGAACTCAACAGCATTAGTGTAGTACGTGTATTTGCCTTTGTGGAGGGTCAACCCACAGTCCATCAGTCTCTTGAGCGTATCTCTCGGCTTGGGTGGTGGTCTTCTAAGGTGTCAGAGTATATTAAGATGTTGTAGCTGATGTTCAGCACACCAACTAAACTGGACACGGTTTCTTGAATGACATCTTGGAAAACCTCAGCAGCAGGAGAGAAGACAAAGTTAAGGCATCTGTACCGGCGTAGGCCAATGTGAGCTGAGAAAGTGGTTATGTATCTGCTCGTTTCGTCGAGCTAGAGATGGTCATAACCAGCATTAAGATCCAACTTGGAGAACAAATTAGCTTTATTAAGGCCGGCCAATATTTCATCTACTGTAGGGGTGATTGCTTTTCACAGCTTATTGCCTTGTTTGGGAGCCGCATGTGTATGCACAGTCTTATGGTTCCCGGCTGTTTAGGTTTGGGAGCGATCACTAGGGGGGAGACCCATGGGGTAGGGCTAGTCACCGTTTTAATTTCCACTAGTCATTCAAGCTGTTCCACTTCCTTTTCGACTAGCGGGCGCAGGTGGAACAGCAGTCTCCAGTGCCTGAGAGCCAGGGCCATAGCGGGCACCGGGCAATCCCCCGGTGCGCCGCATGGTTTGGGGCGGTTTTGGGGCCCTGGGGGCCGTTTTTGTTACACGGACGTTTTTGGCCCTGTACCAAACTCGGTCGAAAACCAGCACTTTGCCAGGGCCGGTTGTGGTTCCCAGTCAAGCCCTGCTGAAAGCTACTGGTGTGATGAATTCATCAATGTGGAGCTTTATCTTCGTGCCTTTGAATTGTCCCAGACCTTGAAACAGTTGTGGGAACTGCTTTAGAATTTTTGTGGAATGTGAGTCATGCACTTGCCAGGCAAAGAAGACCATCCCTAAGTCCTCAGCTGTATAGCATCCGAGAAGGGCGCCAGTTTTCCCTTTGTTCACATGGAATCTGGCTGCATTGTCTTTTTCTTGTTTTCGACTGTCATCTCCACAACGCCTTTTAGGGGCAACGGTTCTCTGTTCCTTTGTCTATTTAGATCCTGACCTTGGTCGGTGTTAATGTTGGTTATGGTCTGAGTTTGCAGAACTGGGTCGTGTCCATGACATTCACAGATGCACCCATGTTGATAAGGGCAGTGATGTATGACCCACCGATCGACACGTGCACATTGGTGTGGGCTGCCTTCAATGGTTTTCTCAACCAGCAAAGGACACTGTGAAGACTTCCTCATTGTCATCATCTTTGGGACGATTTTAAAATGCACGGCATTGCACAGAATGCCGTCCTTTGTCTTCATTAAGGGGCAGTTACCAAAGGGTTGGTTGCCTTCAACCCATGAATCCTGTGCCTGTGTTTGGGGCGCCACTGCAGCACACCTTTGCAAAGTGGTTCATGCAGCCACATTTTGAGCACAATCTCCCATGCCCTGGGCATATGTTAGATGTGCAGTGCATCAGTCCGCAGTTCCAGCATCCTTTCCCAGCTTGTTTGGGGATATGAGTGTTGTGTGGTCTGGCAGTGCGCCTTTGGAAGGCATCAACTTGCTCCTCTTTGACCTTCACGGTCTGGATAGCAGGAGACAGGGCTGTGCCTCTTGCTAGTGCCACCTCCATCGCACCAACAAGTCATCATCCCCTCCCATGTTAGGAAGGTGCTCAAACAAGTCATATAACTCTGCGCTGCCCACATGGATTATCATGGATCTCTTCACTGCCCCATCTCTCTCCTACGTGGAATGAAAATAGTGTGGAAGGTGCCCCATCCACTGACGCCAGAGTGGGGCGGCCATAGCAGGGTCGACTAGTTGGCTAAAAGGCGGCAAAGCGGTGACGGGTGCCTATATGCCCCATGGAGGAGTAGGCAGAGCTGCTCTTTGGCAGACATTTTCTTGTGGTGGGGTGTTTATCTGGTCCCTTCCCCCCTGTAATATCCTTAGTTCAAACTTCTGTGCAATGTACTTCACCAACCGTGAGCTCTACCCCTCCAGATCTCTGCTGCTAGATAAATAGTATCAGCCACCCAAGATTAGAGTTTACCTTCCTTCGTAGGTCTCGCCTAGGCAGCGATGCGCTGTGTTTTTGAGACATGCTGTATTTTCTCGATAAAGCGATGGTCTTTAAGTGCCTTCTCGCTGCTTTCTCTTTAACCCTAGGCACTCTGTCTTTTGCTTTCTGCTCCCTCACTGGCTCTGTTTGTGTTCTTTGGCAGCGCTTCAGTTAGGAAGTAAGGACCTGTTGAGACTGGCTCTCTATCTTCACTGGCTACTGCTAATAGAGTAGAGGTGCGTGGGTGGTCTTTCTTGAATGACCTGGCTTTGGGTCCCCTCCGCACCTTCACTGACTGGATTGTGGCTGGTCTTTTTATGTGTGTGAGGCTGACCATCCCTTCACTGCCCTCTAGCTGCTCTGGTTGTAGTGTAGCGATCTGTACTTATGTTGTTCTCTGACTTTTCTCTCCTACATCTCTGGCTGTTCTCTGACTTACCTCTCTGGCTGCTCCCTCCCTTCCTCTGCTGGCTGCTGTCTCTTGCACAGTGGCGTGTCTCATCTCCCGATCATATGTAATTGTCTGGCTGCTGTTTATCTGAGTAGGTCTGTAAAGACGGACTGCTCTTTGTAACACTGAGGTATGTCCCTGCTCTTACCTCACTCTTGCAGTTGCTCTCTGTAGCATAGTTTGCCTTCTAACTGCTTCCTGACTATTTGCTGAATGGCTTGTGGGTGGTAGTGTCAGCACTTCCTGTGACTGCATTCTACCTCCTGTCACCACTGTCTTTAGCTTGGAGGCCAGTACCTCCTATGGCAGCACTCTAGTCTGCCTACGAGCCATGCATTTGAACTTAGGTGGCTGCTCTGTGGCTTGGTGCTTTCTTTTCCTCTGACTGCATTCTACTTCCTGTGACTGGCATTCGTAGTGAGGGAGTCAGCATATCCTCAAACTTCTTTCTGCCTCCTAAGGCTGCTCTCTATAGTAAGGGGTCCTTACTGTGACAGCATTCTATCTCGTATGGCTGCTCACTGTACCGTGTAGCCGATGCATTCAAAGGCTGCTCTGTAGACAGCAGGGCCTTTCCCTCATATGAATACATTCTATGGCCTCTATATCTTGGGGTCTGCATGTTCTCTGGCTGCATTCTACCTCCCATGACTGCTCTCTGTACTGTGGGGTCTGCGTCTCCAAAACCTCCTCTTCTGAGGGGGAGGTCTTTGCCTCGTAGGGCTATATTCTATGTCCTATGGTTGGTCTCTTTAGCTTTGGAGTCTCCACTTCTGATTGCTTTCTCCTTCCTGGCTGTGCTCTCCAAAGGCTAGGATTGCTTTGTACCTCCTATGGTTGCTCCCAGTAGAGTGTGGTCTATACCTCACATAACTGCTCTGTAGTGTGGGATCTCCACCTCTTATAACTGTGCTTTAAATGATAAGGCTGCATTCTACCTCATGTGGTTGCTCTCTGTAGCATGGGAGTCTGCACTTCCTAACTGCATTCTACCTCATCTCACTGCTCACTATAGCATGGGGGTCTGCTCTTGCAATGACAGCTCTCTAAGTGGCTGGGTCTTTGCCTCATAGAACTGCATTCTGCCTCCTATGGCTGGCTTTTATAGCATGGGTTTCTGCACATCCTTCGACTGCTTTCTGTCTTGTGTGGCTGCTTCTATAGGAGGGGGTCTGTACCTCCAATCGTAGTTCTCTCTAGTCAATGGGGGTCTTTTCCTTCAAATAACTGTTTTCTACCTCATATGGCTGGCCTTTATACCATGGGGGTTGAGGGCTGCATGTCCTCTGACTGCATTCTACCTACTATGACTGGATGTGCAAATTAGTTTTGTGTGTGTTTGACCTGTGTCTGCTGCTACAGTAGATCAAAAGAAAAGGAGAGTCAGGCTTGCACCATGACAAGACTGCACATGTGGTTGTCATATTGGGGGAGGCAGTAGTGTTGTTTGGGGGAAGCAGTGTGTTGTATGTCTACCAGGACGTCAACATGTAAAAGCTGCAGTTTGTGAGTTGTTGCAGCCTTTTTTAACTGTGCTCCTAAAGTAATCATAGCGTCATCTGGTTCTGCCAGCCATGATGAAAATGTGGGTCTATCTTGGAATGGTAATCATCTTTCACTGGCTGAGAGGCACAAAATAAAAGTATTGTGTTTGTGCAAGCTTTGCTTTTTTTGTTCCTTGTGCTTTTGTGGCATTTAAATGGCAGCGGAATACTTAGATGGCAATAATTTTTTATTGTCTTAAAGTTTAATGACTATTATATGTTTGTAAAAACAATTAATTGAATAAATTAAATATGCAGGCTTGCTATTACCAACTCTTCAATCCCTAACGGTACAGCATCCAGGATAATGTGCTAGATGAATAAACACTTATAAGGTTCAAAAGGCGAGACTTATAGGCTATGCCAATACTTGTTCTTTTTTTCTATTATATTTTATTTCTCCGCAGGAGGCAGGCTTTCTTCACCTTGGGGCTGTGCAGACCACAACTGCTTCCCTCCAGGGATCGCTACACGCAGGCATGTTCTCAGTCCCTGCTGCTGCTGGCCTCCGACAAGGGCCTCACTGCGAGCCACTTTGTCAGCCAACATTTGTTACAGGTGCGATGCACCGTTGGGCCACTAGGTGGAAATGTGATAGCACTTTGACAGGAGCTTGAGCCTCCTTAGCACCTCGGTCCATGCAGCCCACGTGTATGCGGCACGCCCGGGGTGTTGGGGCACTTACTGCTGGCAGGGCATGGTCCACACACCTGCCGGCGGGGCACCTCGTTCAGGTGATGACAGGTGGACTGCCCGTAAACACTCTTTCCACAGGCCACACCGCTTCCTTCGGTGTACCGTGCCGATCACAACACCGCACCAATCACAACCGAGCGGCCAGGGAATGCAGGTGACCTCAGCACACGGGGCATGACCAACCTCGTCGCCAGTATGAAGTCCTGCTCCCTGCTGCAAAAATGGCTTATACTACGCTCAATAAAGGTACACAGACACAGGTATACCAAGTGATGGCGAGTGCCCACGAGGGATCGCTTCAGCCTTTATTTATGCCTTCAGGCCTAGCCAGGCGTGTGGTAATGAGTCTTTTTAGGGGCCCACCGGTGCAAGGATTCACCCTTATCTGTCCACTGATCCTTGAACCAACAAAATAAAGATTGGCACGGAAGCTGGAATATCATATAACAAGCTTATTAATCACTCATGAGTGGGACTACATCAATACAACACCCTCAGGCATAGGTAGTACAAGGAATACAGAAACCATGGTGCTTATATACCCAGTTTGTTGCTGAGTAAGCTTGGAGACTCAAATAGAAGGTACAGGCATACACAGGAATCACTGGCAACTAACATGGGCATATAGATATCACTTAGTCAGCAGAGTGGGAGGGGAGACAGAACTGCTTACATCAGTTGAAATAGCCTGACAGTTACATTCTAAAACAGGTGCATTCTAGCAGCTACAGGCCTTTCTGAGCTCATACATTGCTCTGGCTTAGTACTGAAAGAGTTAACTACAGTTGATGACTCAAGCAGAATCGAAAGGCAAGCAACAGTGGAGACGGAAGAATCACATGGCTAACAAAATGGGCGCCACGACCAAAATGGCTTCAGCTCATGGTAATGCCAATTTCTGTTGATTTCCACAGACGGTCCTTTTAGCATTAGCTGAAGACATCGCTATACAGTAGGAGCATCGAAGTTATCACGAATATCAATCGACAATAGTTGACAAATTTTTTGCTCTGTTACTAGTCAGGCATTTACATTCTGAACATTTCGTTTAGCTGGTATACATGAGGTACAAGTAGAAACACATAGGGAACAGAGTATTGGGCCATATTGTATACAGAGGCAGCAGGAAAAAAGGATCGCAACAAATATACATAGGGCTGATAATAACTTCTTGCCCTGAACAGTAAACATTGTTCTCAGCCATCCAGTCAAAGTCCATGTTCCTGAATCCTCTTGGATTTCAGTGGCTATTTCATGCAGTTTAGAAATTGCCTTAAAAACTGAAGGGGCGTGGTCAGGGATATACACGCAGCAACTGCTCCCAATGATGCAGCATGCTCCACCACGATCGGCCAGGATGACGTCAAGAACCATCCTGTTTTGGAGCGCCACAATTCTCACAATTTGTAGTTCTTCCGTGATATTTCTAAGTGCCATGGCTGTCTGATTGGTTACAGCCTCTACAACAAATGTCAAGCGCCTGCTTTTTTTGCTGTTTAAGGTTGCACCAACAAAGAAGAATAGCCCTAAATTAAAGTCAACGTTCTGCTGCAGTGCAGTATCAGTTTGATCCACCTCATCATGATTTATTGTCCTCTTATATCAGTTCTTAGAAATGTCATTATACAGTAGTCTTTGTGGTAGGATGCAAGAGCCAAAAACACAGGTGGTAGCAAAAAGAACACGTAGCAGCTACCTGTCCACCCAATAGGTAGGTGGTAATAACCTTTACTTCAACAAATAAAATAAGTGTTATGTGACGACCAAAACTACTATTGTTTGTTTCGGTAACATTTAACACTATAGTACAGTCACTTTCCCCCACAGGAATACTGTTCACACAAAGGTCTGCCCGAGCTCTAGTAACAGCTATAACAGGAGATCCATTACCCTTGACAGTTCGACTGTTTGAGAAAACATATCGTGTGGAGGAATTTCCTTGGCGATACTCCTCAATTTCCCATACAGTTCCTTTAGCTTGTGAATCTCCTTCCTCATCAGGGTAACAGACCCTGTTTAATTAGGCATTCAGTCCACCTACATCAGCTTCAGTGATGTTAGCAACAGATAAGTCTGTCGGTGCTTCTGCTCATGATAAGGGAGAGTGTAGTAGTGGTGCTCAATGGGGACAGGAGTAGTAGCAGTCAGTAGATTTTGAGCAGGAGCTACTCCCTCTACAATCCATGTTATTGTAGCAATGATGACAACAATCACAGTGAGTCTAATAATGAACATACTCTTTTGATCGCAGACTCTTGCAGCAATTGATTTCTTTTCCGCAGGCATGTTCATCTTGATGTTGAAAAACAAAACAGATGGTGCCCTAAGGTCCTGGGCAGCCGTTGGTTTCTTCACTGAGGTTGGGACGAGTATCACTAAAAGAGTCCTCCACTTTGCTACTCAGACTTTCACTAACCCAGGACAGTGGCTCAAACGGTCTTTTTAAACAACAAAGTGTCTTTTTTCTTCTGGGGTCGCAGGTGATATCGAGATGTACCAGGAATCGTGTGGTCCGGGAAGACTTCCTCAGGTTCTTCAGGTGACGTAGCTTGGCCTCTCGGTGTTCAGGATATCGCGGTGATCTTTCAGTGCAGCAGGTGCCACCAAGGCGGCAGGCACCCTCTTGCAATGGGTAGAACGTACCCAGTTCTTCCGAATGGTCACTCAAACTGCAGTTCTGCTTGCCAGAAGAACTTGCTCGGGTCCCCGCCACCGAGGCTCCAGGCTGCTCGACCTCTGGAACCCCTTCACCATCACCTGGTCACGGAGCCGCAGATCATGACTGTCACCTTGCGACCTGTCAGGAAGAGCTTCTCAAACCTGTTGATGAATAAAAAGCAAGCTGTCAGTCAACTGTGACAAATAGTTACTCATCAACACATAAGGTACATCATGTATAGGGCATGGCTTAGGAATGCTCCAAATATTTATTGGCCTCCCGAAAACCACCGCATATGGTGTGAGGCCAGATCATTTATGAGGTATTGATCTAATGGAAAGCAAAGCTAGGGGCAGTGTATCAGGCCATTTCAGTTATGTAGAAGCTTGGATTTTGGCTAACTTAAGCTTGAGAGTAGAATGATATCGTTCCACTAGCCCTGCTAATTGTGGGTGCAAAGCTGCATGAAATTTCTGCTTAATCCCCAATCCTTTCAAGACATACTCAACAACTTGCCCAATGAAATGGGGTCCGTTGTCACTCTGCAAAATTCGAGAAATGCTGAATCTGGGGAAAAACTCCTTTAGGAGCACCTTTGCTCTAGTAAGAGCTGTATTATCTTTTGTAGAGTATGCCTCTATCCACTTACAGAAGGCACAGACCACCACTAAGACATACTTCAGATTATGACAGCGTTCAAGGTGGATGTAGTCCATTTGCAGAACCTCAAAAGATGCAGTAGGTATGGCAAACCCTCCTGTTGGAGTTCGCGTTCCCTTTCCAGGATTATACTGGAGACAAATCAGTCAAGACTGGACTATCTTTTTAGCTGTGGGGGCAATATCTGGATGATCCCAAACTTGCATAAGTAGCTTTGCTATTGAGGATGCACCAACATGTGCCGGCCCATGTGCCATGTAAATCATGGGATGTAAATAGGCTGTGGGCAATCTCCACTTGGCCATTTCTTTATTCCTCCAACAGCCCTCATCATCCAATGTTCCCTCCTTAGACCATTGGTCTAATTCATCAGCAGAGGCAGATCGTTGCATGTCCAGCACCTCTTGCTTGGCATCATGCCAACGTTCAGCTTGTGACTTGACCACGTACATAGATGCAGTACTTCGCTGCACTGCAGTCTCACGAGATGTGTGATCCTCAAAGGCATTGCCCTGTCGTCTTTTATCACGTCTTGTGTGGGCTACACTTAACAATCGCTACTTTCTTCACTATTTGTGTCCCATGTGATGTAAGAAAGCCTCTTTCCTTCCAGAGTTGCCCAAAATCGTGAGTCACTCCAAAAGCATATCGGCTATTGGTGTAGATGTTAACAAACAGATCTGTGCTAAGCTCACATGCTCTTGTTAGCACTATCAATTCAGCTGCCTGAGCTGACTTCTGTGGGATGTGAGCTGTCTCAACTACAGTCTTAAGTGTTGTAATCGCGTAGGCAGCAGATGTCGTGCCATTGGGCAATTTCAAGCAGGACCCGTCAACCCACAGTTCCCCATCAACACTAGAAAGGGGCGTATCGTGTAGGTCAACACGACCCTTTGTTTGTTCTTCAGTAAGGGATATACAGTCATGGGACTCTTGTGACTGGGGCTGAGTAGCTGGAAATGGCAATAGTGTAGCAGGATTTAGGGTCGAACATCTTTTCAATGTGATATGAGGGGCCAAAAGTGTCAATTCATAACCTGTCAAGCGAGCATTAGTCAAATGTTGGGTTTTTGTTTGGTTTAAAGGGGCATAAACTGAATGGGGCACTAACACAAGCAATCTGTGTGACAAGACTATTCCCTCACTCTGACGTATGGACACAGCTGTTGCTGCTACCGCTCAAAAACACCCAGGCAATGCATGAGCGACTGGATCAAGCACAGCTGAGAAATATGCACAAGGATGCTGCTTATCACCGTGTGTCTGGGCTAAAACCGAGAGAGCACAACCATCCCTCTCGTGTACATAGAGTATGAAGGCCTTAGTGTAGTCTGGAGTTCCTAATACTGGTGCAGAACAAAGAGCATGACGTAACTGTTGGAAAGCATTCTGGCATTCAGTAGTCCATGGGAGGGGCATTGGGGTGTCTTTAGTCAAAAGGGCCAACAAGGGTTTAACAATGTGAGAAAAGCTAGGGATCCACTGCCTACAGAAAGAAGTAAGGCCAGACAGTGCACAAACATCCTTCTGAGTACAGGGCACAAGCGTATCCAAAATAACTTGAACGCGATCTGGTGTGAGTGCGGGTCCCTCCTTAGACAGTAGGCAACCAAAGTAGGTAACCTGCTGTCTACAATATTGCAATTTCTTCCAAGAGACTTTGTGATGATGAAATGCAAGGAATGAGAGCAATGAAAATGTTCTTTCTTCACACTGTTCAGGGGTATCAGCAGCCAACAAGATGTCATCAACATATTGAATAAGCGCCACCCCTTTCGGCACAGGGATAGAATCAAGCTGCCTTTTCAATGCCTGGCTATAAATGCTAGGACTCTCTGTATACCCCTTTTTTTAACAGACTTTATTGGTATTTTCAGTTCTGTCTAGACATTCACAATACAAATCTTATTCTCATGTCACCGATAATAGCATTCTAGTCAAAGGCTACTTAGCTAGGTTACATCTGTTGACTCTCTGTATACCCTTGAGGAGCTCTACAAAATCTGAAAGATGGATTATTCAAAGTGAAAACGAACAAATAACAGCTACCAGGATGAATAGGTATTGAGAAAAATGTTTTTCCCAAATCAATCAAACTGAATGTAGGTGAAGTAGGAGGAACCATAGTAAGAAGTGTTGTGATGTAAGAGACTACCGGATATTGGGGCACTACTATCTTATGGACTTCTCGCAGGTCAGTGATAAATCTATATACCTTAGTATCAGTGCCTTTTTTCAAAATAGGAAGAATAGGGCTATTACAAGTATTGTAGGGGACTACTTCCACAACCCCCACTTCAATCACATCCTGCACAATGTGTATCAATGCTTCTTCGCCTTCTCAAGAAATTATATATTGGAGCAATCGAGGCAATGAAGCACCTTCTTTCACTTGAATATGTACTGGTGGGATAACCATTTGTCCCATATCAATATCTGATATAGCCCACAAGGTACTAGGTAGCGATGCCAAAGCAATATCCTCTTTAATAAGACAAGACCTCTCAACCATTGGAAAGTTGTTGTTCAAAATAACACACACCTTCTGGGAAACAAAGTATTGTAGCACGAAAATGTTTAAGCATATCGATACCCACAATGTTATCCGGGGTGTTAGGAGAAAGCAGAAATGAACATACTGCAGTGAATTTATCAAGACTAAATGCAACTGGCTGTGACAGTGGGCTACGGGAAGGTGTCCCACCGAATCCTATCGATGTTATCATTGAGCCAGACATGGGAGCCCTAGGAACCAATTATTTAGACAGAGCACTACGAATAGATCCTGTATCAACCAGAAAGTGATCGGTAGAACCCAAGATGTTTGCATCGACATAGGGACTCCTCTGATCTACTGGGACTTCAACCAGTTCCTTACCCCATCCTAGGCATTCCTATGCATAATCAGAATCCATAGGATCATCAGCCGAATAATCAGACATTTGGTATTGGTTTCGTCTGTCAAAGGTATTAAAAGAAGTTGGATTGTTTTCAACTGCCTCAAATCTAGTACGATTATCTATGCCTCCTCTATTTCCCGCATTCCCAGGGCGGCCTCTCATACTTCCTCTACCCCGCTGATACTGCTGACCTCGCAAATGGGGGCACTCAGAACGCCAATGTCCAATCTCCTTACAATACGCACAGTGATCAGAAGATAAAGTTGTTAGAGGGAAAGGGGGTACACCAAGGGTGATACATCAGATATCCACCTCTCGCACTACCTCTAAATGATGGACCATAGACTTGAGCCAACACAACTTTCGTTTTTAAATCAGAAACTGACTCATCCGCTTTCTGCTCACAAGACGCTAATGTTGTCCAATCTATTTTCTTAGGGGGTATAAGAGTTTTTCAACTTAGTTACAATAGCTTTGGGAAGATCTAATATCACTTGTTGTGGTTTCTGCCCAGGCTCTCTAGCAGCATCTATTTCCTCTAAGTGCACCCAAGTATCACCATAAGGTACATTATCATCTACCTTCCAAATTGATCTCCACATATCAGGGGGTAAAATAAGTCCAAAGAACATGTCAATATCAGGCAATGTTATAGTGAAAGAACTAATAGCTCCTTCTACTTCTTCATAAAAGGCGGCTGGATTTTTGCGTGGATCAGGCAAAGCAGCTTTAAGAGCTATAACGTCTGATCTACTCCAAGGGGTATAGACCCAATTATAAATAAAATATCCCTTCGCATTATCTGAAGATTTATCGTCACTTGTTCCCGCTCCCTTTGGAGGAACATACAAAGGCACAGCTTCACGCATCGGCTTCACAGTAACTACAATATCACCAGTGTCTTTATCTGTCCCTGCAACTCCTTCTCGTTGCGTCGGAGACTGAACTGTTTGTTTAGCTGTTGCTTTATCAGCTGCCTTTTTCTCTTCTCGTAAACGGAGTGCGTCAACGCGCAATTTAACCACTCGCCTAATTAGATCGGACACCTGTGAAGAAAGAAAGGCGCCATCACTTAACTGTTTATAATCAGAATTTATATCAGAGGGCTCTAGAGCACAAGAATGTTTTCTAAAACTGAGTAAACGTCTCTAAAAAATATAACTGCTCTAAATCTGACCATTGCTGAATCATTGCTATGATGTCTGGGGCGGAGTCACTCCCACAAGCTGATTTATGAGCAGCGGAAATAAAAGAGTGGCCTTGTGTTCAGTAGTTAAAGTAGAGCGAGTTGTCCGCCCAATTTGCATATCGTCATCTTTTTCATCTGAAGAATACTGTTCATCATCAGAACCTTCATTCTCAGGGGCACTAGGAAATTTATACGGGGCGGAGGTCTATCAAACAAAATAGAATCATCTTGAGGTTTTTTAAGTATGGGATAAATGGGGCGCCTAATAGGGCACTTCTTTCTTCCACATTTGTACACAATCAAACATATCTTGTCGACTCTTTTGTTTAAACAGACACTGCTCTACATACTGAATCTTTTTAAAATCAAATGACCCATTTAGTGACCATCGTAGATCAGGATCCTTTTTTGTATATTTGTTCCAGAGTGTACTATACATTATGGAAGAAATACCATATTTAATATACATAAACCTATTAGGTGTCCCCTCTAGGGGAGCTGGCTGACTACTTTCTAGATCAATAGTGGTACCTCCAAGACAGCAACACATTCTACGAAGTGTGCTAGGAGCAGGCATGCCAAAAATATTATAGTAAATTATAATATTATAGTCAAATAGTATTTATCCCAAGTATATCAAAAGGTAGAGAAAAATCTCCTTGTTACCTGCCTTTATTTATTGCAATAAATAAACAAACAAAACCAGAATCTTGGCCAAGCAAATCCAAAACAAGAGTGTCGCTTCAGCGACCTTACCAAAACAAAGTATCCAACCTCCACCTGCCAAGCTCTGGGTCGGCCTAATGGTCACTGGAAAAACTTACGCCAAAGGAGATCTCAGTCGGGACCAGCCACTACCTGGAGGGTCAGATCGGGAAAACTGGAAAAACAAGTCGGTCTGCAAAGACAAAGAGTTTCCTCGTGCAGGGTACCTCCTCAGTAGAGTCCTGTGCTCCATCAAGACCACTCCTTCGAACGGCTGCATCTCTGATGAGCCCCACGAGTTGGGCGCCAATTTGTGGAAATTAGCCTTTTTAGGGGCCCACCGGTGCAGGGGTTCACCGTTACCTGTCCACTTGTCCTTGAACCAACAAAATACAGATTGACACGGAAGCTGGAATATCAAAAAACAAGTTTATTAATCACTCATGAGTGGGACTACATCAATACAACACCCTTGGGCACTGTAGGAGGTAGTACAAGGAATACGGAAACCATGGTGCTTATATAACCAGTTTGTTGCTGAGTAAGCATGGAGACTCAAATAGAAGGTACAGGCATACACAGGAATAGCAGTAGACTAACATGGGCAGATAGATATCACTTAGTCAGCAGAGTGGGAGGGGAGACAGAACTGCTTACATCAGTTGAAATAACCTGACAGTTACATTATAAAACAGGTGCATTCTAGCAGCTACAGGCCTTTCTGAGCTCAAACATTGCTCTGGCTCAGTACTGAAAGAGTTAACTACAGTTGATGACTCAAGCAAAATAGAAAGGCAAGCAACAGTGAAGACGGGAGAATCACATGGCTAACAAAATGGGTGCCACAACCAAAATGGCTTCAGCTCATGCTAATTTCTGTCGATTTCCACAGGTGCTCCAGCTGTGTGTTTGCAACAATGTTGAGTAGAGGCTGGGTGGCACACTATACTTTTGTACTGACCTTAGGAGGCGAATCTATGCCAAATTGTGCTGACCTTAACTTTACTGAATTCTTTGATTCTATACTCTAACGTAGCTATGCACTTTGTGTTATTTATTCCATATAAGTACCGCAATATAGGCTCAGGTAACATCCAGAACCCTTCACCTATATTCTTCCCTACATTAGATACATTACGGTTCTTAGGGACTGACCTTTTACCTATATATGACGCTGCGAACAGTACGCAGGATTTTCCCTGCATGAGGATTCTTGGAAACTCAGCAGGACTACTATCTCCTGTATAATATCTATGTATAAAGTTAATTCCCGACGTCATCCTAAGTCTGATAAGTGGCACAGCAGGGAGACCTTTGGATATGTGAACATCACATCTTCTGAGACAAAGGGAGGAGATCAGGATTTCCCTGCTGACATACAATGACGCCAGGCGCTGATGTTCCTGCACGCAGATACTCCAACTCGCAGTGGTGTAACATCCCTTGCGGGGAGTCCAACTCGAGACCAAAATGGGGTCCAACAGTCTCTCACTTCAGGTAATGTGGTTGCCTTTATCCTGGAGGGATTCTTGGCTTAACATCTACATACATGCTAGGTACACTTAAATACATCTAGTTAGAGTAGCATCATAGGAGTACACATTTTATTGCCATGTATTTTATATACTTGCCTGTATTGATGGTTATAGCAAAATGGTAGAGATCTACCATCCTTTTACTTTCTTAGGGCCATATGTATCAAGCCTTTTGCGATTCGTTAAGCGAATTTCGGCCTTAGCGAATCGCAAACGGCCTTTTTACTGATTTTGAAATGTAAGAAAAATTAGCAAAATAAGGAATCGCAAAAAATTGTGATTCCTTATTTTGCTTAAGCATTTAAGGAATCGCAATTTTGCGATTCCTTAAATGCTATTTATGAAGCTTTTTAAAATTGCGAATTCAGGTTTAGAAATCGCAAATTAATAAAGTAATTTGCGATTTCTTGTAAATATGCACAATTGTGCATTTGTGAGGGTGGCATATGACGCACATACATGCCCATTGGGCATGTATATGCGCCATATGCACACACATGTAATTTACAGGGGTGCAGCAGGGTGTCCTTGAAACACCCCTGCACCCTTGAAATAATTCTCAAATTGCGATTAGCAAATTGCGAATTCGCAAATTGAGAATTATTTCACAGTCATTTCTATAGGCCTCCTGGCCCATAGAAATGAATGGGAAATTATTCCTTATTTGCAAATTCGCAAATTGCAAATTCGCAAATAAGGAATAATTGGAAATCGCTAAAAAATAGCGATTTTGTACATACATACCATTTAGAGATTTCTAAATAGCGATTCCTTAAAATTCGCTATTTAGAAATCGGAAATGGTGATGATGATACATATGGCCCTTAGTGCTTCTAATCATTTATATCTTTTACTGTCTAATGATTGTTTCAGCACACCTATTTTACACTAGAATAACGATTGTTCAATAAATACTTATTGAAAAACGTCCCTACAGTTTATTTTTTGTAAATCTCTGAGACTGAGTGAGCACGAGTGATTAAGCAAAAAGTAGTACACTGTTTCCATGGTCCTGAGGGATCAGGGTTGTCATGTTCGATAGTTGCCAAGAAATATTCTCTACTTGGTAAGAGGAGTTTCTAGTGGCACTGTGTGCGAGCTAGTACACAGGCCAACGTACCCGGTGGGGGTGTCTAAAATCAGTCTAACACCAATCCTGCAGTATATGTTTTCTAAACGTGCAGATCATATATGTTTTATAGGAACTGCATATATTACTTGATTTCTGTATGCCTTATAATCTGAAAATAAACCTTTACTTTCTATCATTTTAGCAAGACCAAAAGGGTCCTAGTTGTAATGTAGTGGGGCCCTAGGCCCCCATCCATTAATAACCATGACATGGACACTGGAATATGGTTGGAAGAAAATGGCCCCTTTTATTGCCAGGGTCACATGTCCTGTGACGCCTGTGTTGGATGGATGTGGAGTGGGGTGTAAGCCAGCCCTCTGGGAGTGGCTGGCACAGCAAACACTAGACCAGTGACCAGCAGGTCACTACACTAGTGTCTAAATTGACATTTTCAGTTACAGTTCTTTACAGGGGAACAGGTTCAGAAAAGAGCACCAAAATCCGAACACCATGCCCTGTCCATCAGTCGTGCAAGGAAAGACACGGAGGGCAACATCACTTGTTTAGGTTTGAATCAATCCACTCTTTTGCCTTTGGACTCCTACATGTTGAGATTTCCATAAATATATACATTAAATTGGATGAACAATCCTGCGAACATCTCTCTACAGACATCACACGATTAAACTTTTTATGATGCTGATCTGAAAGCAGTTGAATGCTTAAAAAATATTCAGGAAACGTTACGCATTTCTATTCCATGTTCTAACTTGTTGCTAAAGAATGACTAAAAATGCAAGCCAATTTTTACATTACTTTTACCTGTCACACAAGAATGTACACCGACCGGGGGCAATGAGTAAACTAAACTCTCAGGTATGAATAGGCAATGCATACAGAGTAAATAAACCATACATGCCAACACATTTTAGAAGAGGAAAGAGGCAGATTCTAAAAAACGTAATAGGGAAAATGTATTTCCTCCAGTGACGCCTACAGAAGGCAAGGCGATTTCAGACGAGAGACAGACAAAACATCGCGTGTCTCCCTCATGTATCGGCCGTATTGGCATGTATGAATAACCCCACATCGTATCTGTCTAGGGTAAAGTAGTTCTCTAACGAGTAAAACGAACACGAACGTTCACTATCATTTAAATAGGCGTGTGGAGACGCGCGCCTCCCTCTACCCACCTCCTTCAGTGAAAGTGCCTCGAGCCACCGCCCCTCTTGTGGGTCAATTCTCTGTCATTTGACTGGGCGGGGCTGCCTCTGGCTCGAGAAGGGAGTCACGTGCCCCATGGGCGGGCCTCGCGACGACCGAGGGAGGAGGAACAAAGCGCGAGCCCGGACAGCAGCTGTGACAGGAGCGCGAGGGAGCGGAGCGCGGGAGGAGCAGGTGAGTCAAGTGTATTTAAAGGCGCCACGTCCCCCCTAGAATGAGGGAGGTGTGGGATGGGGGCAGCTGCCGTGGGTCATGACCGGCGAGAGTGGTTCTTGGAGGCGGAGGTTCGTGCTCAGCTGCTACCGAGAGGGGCCACCTTGAGAGGATAGCAGGGAATCCCCCATTGCCATGTCTCGGTGAGGGGTTCTCCATAAAAGCCAAAGTCTATATATGGCACCGGCAAGGTGGCTGAATCTGCTCGACCACCTGTCCCGAAGTGGGCAGCAGCGTGCTCAGGTTCACACACCCGCTCGCGACTACTACCTACCTACTCTGAGATAAGACTCCTCTGGTGCCATTGGGCGTGTCTGCCCACCCATCGCCCGTTGCAGGCAATCTATGTGTTCCTTTTTTTACTGTTTAGCGCGAAACTGAGTGTACTCTCTTCTTGCCTGCTTCACGTTTTTCTTAGCTTTTAAAGGTGTCCCCTCTTTTTAAAACCAACTTTTACAAGTGCTTTCTCCTGTCAAAATGAAAATTGTGTAAAAATGTAAACATCAAAGGACGAGACATAATGACTGATTTGTCAATGTGTAGACAATGCCACTTCAAGCTGCACAAGAGACAGTCTCATAACCATGATGTACCCAACCCTACTAATACTCTTGAGTAGCCTCCTCCCTTTAGACTTTTTGGGTGTGATTGTATTCTCTGTGAATATTTCGAAAGCGCAACCACAGCAGTTTCAAAGTTCTCTGTGTGGCAGAGGCAAGCTCACGGATATGTTTACCGAAGTCTCTTTAGTAGTTTCCCATTATATCCAACCACACCTCGCCACACGCACGATATAGCTTCACAATTTCAGTTGCCACACAAAAACGTAAGTGGGGCGAATAATGATTGGCAACCAAGCTGCTCTTATGGCACCACAAAATTGAAACTGCCTCCCATACATGCACATATTTTTAATATGGTGAGATAGAGCCCACCTTCCACGTATCTGTCGTTCATGAGGCATCCATAACTTTGTTGTCCAACAACATGTCCAAAGTAGTGGTACCCCACCATCACGACCTTCCTACCAGGGCCATTCAGTTTTAGCCCAATTATAAGCTTTTCCAATGCACATGCCTTTCTGCTGTCAACTTTATGAGCTTGTTAACAGTGGTGTTGTACTTGGAGATGTTTCATGAAAGTGTTTTTGGAGCTTGAGCTTTCCCTTAAAATGTACTCAAATATCAAAATAGCCAGGCTGCTCAATGCAGGAAACCTATCATTTTATAATATTCTTAAAAGTGAAATGCAGATACCTTCCCTTCACATTAAAGGTCAGTTGAGACCACTGATTTTAACGACTTGCTGCCGATGATCAAAAGGTTTATCTGGCAATCCAGTTGAATTAATGTGCAGTTCTAGCTATGAACCTTGTTCTTTTCTATCTAGAACATAGCAATGTAATTGAAGGTGGTATACCGAACAAATAAATACACAAAATTCAGATATTACAAATCCAAACAGACTTTCTACCTCCATCTTAAGAATTTGGACCACATCACGCTTGCTTTGAAATAAGTTGAGGATGCTGTGTATTGTTTTCAATGCTCGCAGTGACACGGACCTTAAAATATCCTCCGAGGTTCACTCCTATTAAAGTAATTACCTGTACCATTAAGGTGGTGCTCATAAAAAACCAAAACAACCGGCTCCTAAGGTGTTGTGTTTGGGCTCCACCCTGGTTGGGGCCCCATTAATCTGAGATACAAAAGAAGGACTGGAGCACGCAAATAAATTGCAAAATGATTGTAAGGAACAATACATTTTGGGTGTGTATGTCACACACTCAAAATGGTACGCCTCTTATTCACAACGGCTTATTGTGACCTAACATTTTTACGTGTTTAATCCTTGCATCATATTGTGGAGCCCTTCTGACGTAGGCCTTACTTGTCACTGCCTCTGCATATACCACTACTTTCCAATATTTTATGTTCTCATTACTTAATAATAACCATTAAACCCTTAGAGTTGGTAAATAAATTGGGTGTTCTGGTTGCCGGGTCTACAAGATACTTAGTCCACCAGCCTTGATAACGTCCAAAAGGATGAAACACGTGTCCGCTTCCCTGGATTTCATTTATACTTGACTGTTCATAGTACCATCTATGTATTCATAACAGTCCTGGAATATCAATAAAACCATTTTTCAATTGGTTTGTGTGATCCAATCCTCCGTTTGTATCCTTTTAGGAATAGGTGTGTACTACTTGCTGATTTGAAGTACTTCTTTCAGAGGTAAGGAGGGACTGTTCACCCAGTGTGCATTTGCCTTATGTATTTGATGCCGGCAGTGCAATTGACTGAAGAAATAATTTTTTGTAGCCTGAACGGGTTTTCAGCAGTAAGGGTAGAATCGCTGTGAGGAATGGATGTGGCCTAACGGCTGTAGTGGTCGGCTTAGAAACTTGGGAACTGGCTTCGAGTCTTGGCAGGGCCCATCAACATTCTGTGATTCTGGGCAAATCACTTAATCTTCTCATGCCGAACAAAAAAACATGAATCTGCCCGTCTGTAACGCAAATGGTGATCATGTAAAGCGCTCTGATATCTTCGGGTCGAGTTTGCGCTATATAAAACAAAAAGGTGTTGTGTGTGAATTGCCTAGGTTATATTTGGTCTTCAGATAGTCGATTTCCCAAAGACAGTCTGAAAAAGCCATAATATGTGCATTCCCTCTAATTTTTAAAGATGAGTTATGGTCCTTTCCCGGTTTAATAAAAGTAATATTTATACTGGATATTAGACTCATGCAATGAGGTTTTTACTGAAAAAGAGAATGGGTTAAATTTGCAAAGAAAGCTTTCAAGAGAATTTTGTTGCATTAAAAAACAAAAGCAAGCATACCTTTTCCTTTATATAAACACATAAAAAAAGGAGAAACCCAGGCAAAAAAGATGATTTCAGTTGTTGATACTATCCCTCGCAACAATGAAAACTGTGGTCCAATAGGATACTAACATCAAGAACTGTGCACCTTTTTCTGACATATTGAAACATCACCATCACCACCGCCATCACCATTTACTACTGACAATTTCAAAATACTACTAACACAAATTAGTTTGTGGTATGGTCAATAATGCCTACACAAACCTGTTCATGTGATAGGCGTCATTTTGTTTTTAGAAAGTTTTGCAGGAAATTCCTTATATTAATAGGTCATAATATACCTATCTTGTAGTTGTTCAGCCCATGAAGAGGGCTACCAGAGCCACACCATGGGTAGCACAATGACTATTTGCATCTGAAGAAACACTGACCTGATTAAGGTTAAATAGAAAATTTCAGGTGTCTTAAGAAATGTTAATCAAGAGATCAGTTTAAAGATAATTTATTAATCCTGGCTTCAGAGCTGTAGTTGGGTTGCAGTGATTGCATAGGATAACGTTTCAGATTTCTGAGCGATCCGGTGTTACCTAGATCTGTTTTTTTAAAAAAAAAATACATGTTTTTATTAGTGTTTTGCAATATACATAAACACAGAAATGCAACATAAAACCAATAAGCAGGGAATTACAGAAGTAGGCGAATTGTGTGGAACACCAAAACTAAGTGTATACATAGAGTATCATAGTAAGTTACCTTAATATCATTAAATGAAAAAGAAAAACAATGCAACTGCAGTGTGTAAATTGCATAGCTAGAACTTAGGAGGGCTTGGAGGTAGACATGGCATATAATGTATTAGTGGGTAACGGGAAGAGTGAATGGATGCTTGAAGGAGATAAAAAAACATTGAAAACTGGGCGTTAAGGTGGACTTTCTATGTGTCCATGCGGTGTGAACTGTTAAAGGGAAGGGGGGAGAAGGGCTGAGGGGTGGATATGAGTGATAATAAATTGTGGAGGGTGTTCACTGAGGGCGTCCAGTGGTGGTGTGTTGGGGTGTCTGGTTCACAGAGGAAGATCATCCTGTGACATGAGGTGCAGGAAATGTGATAGAAGTGTGTCCCATATATCTTGGGATATGGGGCGTTTGCGAATGTGGCACGCTTTCTCATAGAGGAGGGTGGCCCCTTCTGCTGTTCATAACAAAGAAATGTCAAAAAAGGAATAAAGGTTCAACTATCCTAAAGTGTAGCACAACCCTTCTGCTGTTCTCCATGTACGTACTTCACCCTGCCATGCTGCTATTGGTAGGGCAGAGGCGGCCCTCCATTGTAGCATAAGCGTCCTCTTGGCTAGTAAAAGGGCCAGCCCAGCAAAGAGTGTGCGTACGGAGTGTTTCTACTTGCGCTTGAAAATATAGAGAGCGCAGGCTTCCCAGGTATATATGTCTGTGAGTTCAGTGACCTTAGTGAGAGTTCTATGTATTCCTTGCAGAAGGTGACTATGGCGGGGTTGGACCATACTATGGAGCCTATTACGATGGGGGGCCCAGGAAACGGGAGCGACCGCCAGAGGTGCGGCGGTCCCGCAGTAGCAATTAGGATGCGACCACCGCCCTGGCGGTCGCATCCCGGATATTCAACATTGTGGCGGGCGGTGCTGTAAGCAGCACCTGGCACAATGTGGAATATGCATGTTGTGCATTTGTATGCACAACGTGACAGGCAGCGCGTGGTGCCTGCCACCTTGTGCATGCAAAGGCAGGGGGGTACCCCCCATGTGCATCCCCCACCCCCCAACACCCAGGGGGGCCCACAGCCAAAGCCTGCATGCCTTTCCATGGTGGCATCGCTGCTGTGGAAAGGGCCAAAATCTGCACATATCCTAATATGGCGGGGGTGCCTGCTAGGCACTGCCACTATATTCAGGCCCAGGACTGCACGGTAGGCAATCGTAACATTTGCCTGCCTGTTCTAAAGCGGCGGACGGTCATTCCGTCCACTGCTGTACCGCCCACAATTGATATATGGCGGGGGTACTTGAAGTGTGGCCGGGCGAAGATGTCGGGCGGATCACCACCGCCGTTCGGGCGGTGGCGATCCACCCGACATCATAATGGCCCCCTATGTGCCAGAAGTCCGCTTCTACCGAGTTACAGCGGGGCATTGTAAATCTGCAGTGGGGAAATAGGGATTGAATTGTCCGGGGATCAAATATGCATGGTGAAGGATATGGAATTGGATGTCTTTGAATCTGGCTTTTCTTTAGATGTTGTGAGGAAAAGCTAGGGCTTGGATGATTCACTCCATATCATTCGCCGCCCTTCCCATGTCATCTTCCCATTTAGTGTGGAAGAGCCCTAGAGAGATTCCGGTGTGGCATCGGATTATGCTGCAGAGCATTGTGATCAAGTGGCAACCCTTCCCCATGGTGAGAAGTATTTGAAGAACAGCAAGTGTAAGAGGCTCCTCGTCGCTTATTGCCCACAAAGTGTGTCAGGTATTGTGTAATTGGTGGCAGGTGGGGAATTGTCCAGATGGAAGGGCATGCTCTATCTGGAGTTGCTCAAATGAGAGATAATGGCCATCTGAGAAGAGGTCGACGGTTGTGGTTAGGTACCGATCCTGCCAGTTACGCTGGTCTGAAGCTAAATATGTGCCTAAGTAACGTGGGATGCCCTGTAGTGGGAACCCTGGAACATAATAGAGGGAGCAGGGTGTAATATGTTGCGTGAGAAAGCATATCCTGGTGATGCATTGGTGGCCAACCTGGATTTGTAGTGAGCATGGGTAGTCTCGTACAAGGTGTGGGAGTAGGAAGCCACATACGGCGGCAGCAGTGAGGATCGGCAATCGTTGGCATGTTTCCTTTAGTTTGCGGGTCGTAAACCACCTAGCAACCCATTGCAATTGTGCCACCAGGATGTAGGCTTCAAATGATGGGATGCCCAAACCACCCTCTCCGGTAGGCAATTGTAATTTTTTATGGGCTAACCGGTGGCGACCATTACCCCATATAAGTTCTGTTAACAGTGAGTCAAGATCACAAAAGAAATTGTGAGGGTACCACTGGGAGGTTTGTAAAATAATGCAGAAGACAAGGTAAGATCACCATCTTTGACAGGGTGATCTTCCCTGTTGTAGAAAGTGGTAATTTCTTCCAGAAAGATACAAAGGACTTCAATGTTGTTAGTGCAATGTTGTTGTTAATGCTGTAAATTGTAGTGAAGAAGGTCAGCCAGGGAGTGGAATAGGCAAATTCCTAAATACCTGACTGCATAATTTTGCCAAGCAATGGGCAACACACCCAGAGAGATCTCCTGCGGGTTTAGAGCAGTGTGAAGCGAGTAAACAGAGGATTTGTCCTAGTTGATCGCTAGGCCGCTGTGTTTGGCGAACGGCTGGAGTGCATCTTGGACGAGGGTGAGGTCTGCCTGGGCGTCCCGGAAATACAATAAGAGATCGTCAGCGTAAAACGGCACTGCGTTTTCTGGTCAACAAGGGGAATATCCCAGTGTCGACCAGCCTATCAGAGTCGGATGGCCTGTGGTTCCATAGCCATTGCGATAATAAGGGATGAGATAGGGCACCCCTGCTGAGCGCCAAGCTGGACCGAGAATGTGGCAGAGATGTAGTGCCCCAGCCAGAACCGAGAGAGAGGTTTTGTAAAAAGGAGTCATGTAGAGGCTAGGAGGCATTTACCTATGCCCATTTGCGTAAGCACTTGGAACATGAAATTCCAATTTATCAAATGGAACACCTTCTTCAGTTCCAGAACCAGGCACACCGCGAAAGGGAAGGAACCACTCCTGGACATGATCCTGGGTGTGAAGAAGACTCTGAAGATTGTGAGAGGTGCTGCGCCTGGGGACAAACCCATTTTGGTCTGGGTGGATAAGTTCTGTAAGGGTTTGGGCATATCTAGTGGACAAAATGATGTCCAGTAGTTTATAATCTGGCCCCAGTATGGCAATAGGGTGATATAAAGATACGTAGGTAGGCTCTTGGTTAGGGTCTCGGTTTGGTTTGGTACTAGAGACCAGTTAAGACTCTCAGAGAGAGGACGGTAACTCACCTAATTGCAGGACGACGTTGTACATATCAGCTAATCGAGATGTCAAACTATTAGTGTAAGTGTCATGCAATTCTGTAGAAAGGCCGTCAAGGCCAGGGGCCTTGTTTCTCGCCAGGTCTGGAATCGCCTGTTTAACATCCGCCCGTGTTATCACAGCGTCCAGATTGCCTCGTTAGGATATGGTATTAAATAGTAGGGAGAGGTGTTTTAGGAATGACTCCTCATCCCCGGCTGGTGCACGGCAAGGTGCATTATAAATGTTAAAGTAGTGTCTATAAAATTCCAGGAGGATGTCATCCTGCGTATGTAAGGTTGTACCCATGGAGGGAGCAATCTCAAGGAATCGTAGTCTCTTTTTGCTTTCGACGAATCAACTAGGCAAGAAGGCAACCAGACATACCACTTTCTGTGCGGCTCTTAGCCACTTATGCAGTGAGGTTAAAAACACTGTAAGCGCTCCAAGAGAGCTCCATGTTGGCTTCTAGCATCCTCCAGTGCGGTCCGACTGGAAGCATTCCTCTCAACATGGTGTTCCAGCAACTGGCGCTGTTCTGCCTCCAAGATTTCCCTATCAAAGGTTCTACGGACACCTACAATTTCTTGGATACAAATGCCACGGGTGACCACCTCAAAGGCGTCCTTTTGGAGGATTGTGTTAGAGGCTATGCCTACGTTTTCGGTGAAGTAATTAAGTAGGTGACTCCCGGGTATCCGAAAAATAGGGTCCTCCAGGCAATCTCGGGTAAGCGCCAAGTGGGGGTCGGAGGTTAGGGGACACCCCATTGTATATCTACGATGTGGGCACTGTGGTCGGAGACCACATAGCCTAAGTAGTCTGCAGTACGTACCAATGGTAACAGGGTTTCAGAACATAGTATGTGATTGAGGCGTACAAATGATTGATTGATTATAGTGCATATATAGCGCAACTGTCACCCTACGGGTATCCTGGCACTTCTGACTAGCAAGAATTGACCAGAATGGAATAGGTCAAAGCAGAAAGACAGGGAGACAAGAGGTTAAACCCTAGGAAAGAGCCAGGTTTTTAGACTCTTACGAAACTCTGTCAAAGAATCAATTTGTCTTAGGTTATGGGGTAGCTCGTTCCATAGGCGGGCACCAGCCACATTAAATGCCCTCCCTCCCGACCTAGAGCGTTTGAACCTGGGAACCGTCAATAGGCTGGCGCTAGAGGAGTGAAGCTGCCTCATGGGCTGGTACCCTGTAAATTTTTCCTGCAGTGGGACTGGACCCAGCTCGTGCACCGCTCTGAATACCAGGCAGAGAGACTTAAAGTAGACCCTTTCCTTAATAGGTAGCCAATGTAGATCTCTTAGGGCCAAGGTGTTAGATGAGCACAGCTGCCTAATAAATCGTGTGGTACAGAGTGAAAGGAGTAAACCTGGGAATCATGGTAGAGAGCTCTCCACATGTCGTCCAAAGCCCAGTGTGTCACCCAGTTTGTAAAACCCTCTGCCTGAGCAAGGGGGGTGGGCTAGAACAATTTAATTGTAAATCTAGCACTCAGTTGTAATCGCCTCCTAGTACCCATGACATGTGAGTCTTTTGGGCTAAGACATCAGAGAGTGACATCAAGAATGTGTTGTGGTCAGAGTTTGGGGCATATATGCTCCCTGGAAGGACAGGGAGGCCATTGAGTCGCCCTATGAGCAGTACAGATCATCCCTCTTTGTTGATAATGGTGTATGGGATCTGAAAGGGAACCACTCTTTGGTGCCCCTAGCATAGGCAGAAAACCCAATTTCTGAAGGTGTGGCAGTTCTGCTGCAGTACTAGGAGTTTCTTGAACAAAAATAATTTGTGCCTGTTGTTGTTTGAGGTATGAGTATATGGAGTAACACCTTTGTACTGTGTTACCCAGATCTTTTTGGGTTTGGGCAGTTTAGAGAGCTTACAGACACACAAGGTTACAAAGATGTCACAGGAACAAGCCTGGGGCCCAAAACAAACTCATAGGCTTTGAATCTTTACAAACTAAGACAGCTATCCATAAGGCTGGAGGGATCATATAAGCTCAGGAATCAGAACTGCAACTCAAGCTGCAGAGTTTGCACGGGCTCATACTTCAGAAAGAAGATCTGTCCTGTATGTTACACATCTTTCAGGCTTTGAAAAGAAAACCTTGCATGTTTGTGGGTGTTTGCCTACTTAGACAAGCATCTCCATGCCAGAACACTCACAATGCAACCTGTGTGCAGATTTGCTTGCACATGAGATTGCCTCATACTGGTTCTAGAAATGATACAAGTTAAGGTCTTATTTCACAGATCTCACCTGCTCGGTCTGTTTCTTTGACATATTATTGACATCAAAAATACCACAATGCACAAAGATTGTAGCAAAATATTTACATGACTAAAATGTAAACTAGAAAATATTGACTGCAAAATAACCTGGTTCCTTAATATTGGGATTATATAGGTATCAAGGTAAGTATTCACATTTTTAAGTATTTAATATGATCATATCTGTAAGGCTTTTCTTATTTTGGCGCCTTTGACCGTGTTTTGGCATGATCTGCACCAGTCCAGGTTTTCTCCATTTGGTATTGGACTATGTTTTCTTATATTTTATTACTTTTATCGCTCAGCAGGATGGCTTGTAATTATTTCCTGTTTATTTTTTCTGGTTCTCTTCCTGAATAGTCCTATTTAAGGAGGCCAAACTGAGTTCACATTGTGTCACCTTTCAACTTGTGGCTTGGTCGTTGGACTTCATGGTTCTCTTTGTTCAAACTTTTTTTTACTCCATACCCTTGTTAAAACTAATCTATTAGGACTACTCTGCTCATTTTATTTACTGACTGGCATGGTGAAAGGGTTTTTGAAATCCAAACTTTTTTCTCTTTTATCTTGAAGTTACTTGTGGTTGCACCTCTTGGCTTCCTGCTGCAATCTGGAATGTGAGGTTGTTACTGGAAGCCGCCGGCCCTTCCTTCATAGTAAGAAGAGACCTCAACAGCTCTTGAAAATAACACACACAGACACACATAGACACACAGACACACACACACATATATGTAAAAAAGAAGAAAATATATATATATTTTAAATATAGCATTTTAAAATTAAAATACACTAAACATAGCACATTACAGTACAAATGTACTGTCATATAATATAAAATCACAAAAATTATATGTAAAAAAAATTCACAAATACTGATATAAAAACTACAACAATTAAGAAAAATAGATCTGTCTTCAGCAAAAAAGAGAAACATGTTTTACATTGTAATAAACATAACAAATTTAAAATAAATGTCATACATTGAAACTCCATTAATATAAAAATTAACCCCAAAACTGAAATAAAACAAAATTAACTTTTCTAATTCACCCCAAAAAAACATATATAATCAAAAAAATTACATTTGCAAGCATAAAACGTACCACCGCTATTACAACCTAAAAAGACAACACGGAAAAGTGTGCCACTTTAGAAGCATAACATTTACTGTTGCAACTCCAACCTAAGCTACAGAAGGGAAAGTGTTGGACTTTGGGAAGGGTTAGGTTTTAGTATTCCCACTACATACTAAGCAACATTACTAAAACTGTTGGAAAAAATACAAAATAATTATTATGAAACATTTTAAAATCACATTAAAATTAATAAAATAAAATATTCCTAATAAGTTTAATATACTTTTAAATCAAAACTATTTCGATAAATACCCAAATTATGTAAAAAATACCAAATTAAACACTATTTACCAATTACAAAAAAGAAAACACAGTAAAAACTCATCCCACCTCACACCTCTACAATACCAGTAAACCGCAAAAAATGTAAATTATACAGAAAAAATTCATAGTGAACTTTCAAGAAAATAATAAATCTAAAAACAAATAACATTTAAAATTAAACAATTAATTTAATTGGTTAAATAATGTACATACCAACATAATTGGCCTATTAAAATAAAAAATATTTAAGAATTTACAAAATTATTAAATTAAAACATTTACGTACCTAATAATCTAATCGACCCAGAGATGATGTGATACCCCAAAATAATGAAAAAATGGACACGTATGTATTGGACATGGGTGAGATAATACTGAAATATTACAGAAATATTGTACAGAATATGTATTATGCTTGTTTGCACTCCAAGGATCACGGGGAGTCGGGGGGGGGGGCTCTTATGACTATGTACGATGACAGTTGTGTTTTAAACTGTTTGTTTTCTTTTTATTCCTCTTATGGAATTGAAAATCAATAAAAATATTCCCTCCCAAAAACCATTTAATCAACCAATTGAAAAAAAATACAATTGTTTTAAAGATTTAGTAAATAATGTGGCAGATAATTTATGTAATAATCTAGTTAACCAATTAAATTTAACAAATTGTAAAATAAAAAAATCATACAAAATGCAAATATATATTAAAATACTTCCACACTACTGTGCTACAAACCCAACAACCTGCCAATAATTTAAAAAAGTTAAAATAATCTTAAAAACAAATCATTAAAAATATTATCAAAACTATATAACAACCACTAAAAGAATTACGGACAGCTAAAATTAACATACATTAATAACCTAAAACACACAAAAATCATAAAACATTAGAAAATAATACAAAACTGATAATATATACAGATCTCGCCACTTCTCTCTCCTTCCAACTATGCCAGCTCAGGACCACAACTATACACAGAATCTCGGATTGGACTGTCTAGTGCAGTAACCAGCTAAGCAGACTATGTTTTATGAAATGCCATAAAGGGACCTGCAAAGCTGCTCAAAGTTTAACACCATACTGAAAACCATAAAATTGCTTGTCTATCTCTTACACTCAATTACCCAACAAATTGCTCCCCATTGCGTCCCATAACATGATAACTGCACCTCAGTGGTCATTACGCACAAGATGGAAACACTTCATAAGATCAAAACGAAACACTACATAGGATCAAAACGAAAACAACATCCTTCCAATCACACACCCTACTTGGTGTAGCATGCTAATCATGTAGGCAAGTGGTTCTGCACCTCACATAGGGCCATATACTGCCATATACTTGTTGCATACATGACAGCTATATTTCAAAAAGTGATATTTACCACCTAAAACACCATACTCTTAGTTGTAATATTGTGTGTCACAATATTCTTGCCAGCACAATAGTTTTGTGACTATATTTGTGTCAATATTTTTTAAACCATATTATCACTGTGCGCCATCTGTCTTTGGGTATTAAAAGTATCTTTTTTGGGTATACATATCTTACAAACTCAGGCAGCAATCCTTTGGGTGATAGAGTTCTGATAAGCTTGGAACCCGCCAGAGGTTACAGAGATAGAGCACCCTTCAGAATTCGTATGCCTCAGCTAACTCATACGCCATGTGTATCCTTAATGCCTTGGACAGCTATTCCGTTCTTCAAGAGACCTTACAGGCTGCGGTATCATACAGAAACTGGTCCTCAGGCTCAAGCTTGGACAGCTAAGTAACCCCTTTATTTAGACATGCCTCACATGCCTAGAGGATTATGCCAGAAAACCTATCACGTTACATAGACCTCATAAGCTCTGCGATCTGACAAAGCTATCCTTCAGGTTGCATCCAGCTTATAAGATCTCTTGCTCAGGTTACTGAGAAAATATAGCCGTAGGAACTTGGCTGCAAAGTTAGCCCCAAACTTACACAGATCTTGTAGACTCAGGCGTATGGCAGGAGAGCTTTACTTCTTATCTCACATAGGCTGAGGTCTATTCTGTGATAGCAGAGCTGCCATTGGGGTTACAGGTTACAAAGATTCAGCAGTTGCTGATCCTGGTAGCAGAACTATCCGCAGATTGCAAAGACCTCCTAGGCTTCGGCCTCTGAAATCAGTGCTAGTGTATTAGATTGCACAAATCATACAGGCTCAGAAATTGGAAAGATGCCGTTCCTCATTTTACAGATATCATACAGAAAATACCTGAGGAGGAATAGTCTGGTGACAAAGAAATCACATGCAAATGTGGCAGACTACAGAAGTCTCCCTTGGGGTTCACATATCTTTGAGGATCTGGCAGCTGACAATGAAGCTGTTCTCAAGAAACAAACATCTCGTAAACGTATATTTCTGACACCAAAGCTATCCGTCTTTCGTCCCCAAGAGGGATGACCTATGGGTTTAAAACATGTGACCTAAATTCCTTTGCTTAACACAGTGTGCTACCAGACCAGTATTTGGGTGCCTCTGTCTGTGTTTCCTGTTGTTGAAGCTAGAAATAAAACACAACGGACTAAAACAACCCACACCTATTGGCTTTGTCAATGCTTGCTACCGGTATTTGAGAAACGAGCATTAACAATGATTTTGTTGTGTATATTAGACTGGTTAAATTCTATAAAAATAACATTATGCATTAAACATTACAAAGTTTGTGGAATGGTAACATTCTTATGAGTGTCTCACACTCCCATTCTCCCATTTCCTTTACATTGCTCTGTTTCTCGCATTTATCAGACCCATAAACCAATTTTTTCCACATTTTTGTTCAAATCGCCCATCAGCGAATCAATCTCACACGGTATCTCTTTACCCTTCAGTGGCGTCTTTTCACTCTCTCATTCCGAATGCATTTCCTTTCATCGCTTCCACTCCATCCCTCAAACTCACCTCACCTGTAAGCAGAGCCTTTACTTTTATTTTGATGCAGTCAGTATTGCTATAGCTGTGTATCCCCTTCACACGCTTTCCCATTATTGTAACTACAATATGAACATCTCCAGCGAGGCCAAGAATTGGATGAGCATGTATTCTGAACTCCTTAATGACCCATTGACTGGGTCAGTTCGAGCTTCTTACTGCCCTCACTCAAAACTCCAGAGCTCTCAATCGTACCCCTTCATGATCATCCACAGCGTGAGTTCACTCAGACACCTAGAGGCAACTCAGTTCACAATATGTACTATTTACAAGAGTCATATGTTCAAGCAAAAAAACTGCAGAAACACAAGGTCTGCAAATAACAAATATCCTTAGGGAATGGAAGATGAAGTAAAACGTGAAAAGTAAATAGGGACTGCGTTGGTGTCATGGATTGCATTAAAGGGTTTCATTTACTTTTTTGTGAAATAGATGTCTTTTTGTCAGTAAAAATAAGGGCATCGATATGGGGCCCATGGAAACCTGACAAGAGGCTGAGGCAGGCGCTGATGGCCCCTTAATGGGCATGAGCTGTTCAGAGCCTCCAAAGACGAACTGGAAACACACTTGATGCAGTGGTTTCCAACTCATCTTCCCTGCCACTGTGTCATACAATGCGTTTATTTATGTTGAGGCAAATGTGTAAGAATGACATACTACGAACAAAGCAAATTGAAAGTCTGTCTTTCCTGTCGATTGACAGGTAGTGTCGATGACGTTGCATGAATGTTTTTTCTTTAAAAATGGCCGCGTGCTCTTTAAACCGTAACCAGTGATCAAGGCTACTGTGTAGTCGAAACGCGTTTGGCAGAGGCTAAATAAAGAAATCTTGAAGAATCTCACACAGCGTGGTCGTTCAAATGGTGGTGTAAAGCGGGACTCAGTCCAAGGAGTCTTATGGTGACGACGCAACTCTCGGTATGGTGGAGGCAGTGAATGCTTGGATAATCGTAGCATATATATATATATATATATATATATATATATATATATATATATTACTGCTCCTCTGCCAGACAAAAGTCGACACACCAGCACTCTCAGTAAGTAAAACCAAGTAGGTTTATTGCACAAAAGAAAAACGCGTTTCGGCACTTGCCTTCGTCAGTTTCAACTGGCGACGGCGAGGCGAGTGTAAATAATGGCAAAATAAGAAACATAAAGAAAGGACCAGAGTCCAAAATCATAAGCGCCATCTTTGAATGGTAAAATAAACCAAATAATAATAAAGTTAAACACATTTGGGTACAGAGTACTGCCTAGTCTATCCATTAGATATTAACAAACAGATATTAACGCCCTCAATGGGCATTCATAAAATTCCAATTCATTCATTGTCGATTTAAACAGTTAGTACAGGCAGATATTGTCGATTGTCACCCAAAATTATCAAGCGGAAGAAGGAGACAGATTTGTCAAGGTATGTAACATTCATAAAGCCCTAGATGGGCACGGTTTTAGAAATTGTTATCATCGCTTAAACAATTTTATGAATTATTTCATAGTAGCTCACACTTCCTAATACTAATTTACTGCAAGTATTAATTCATATAGTCTCCTGGCATTCAGCTTGTATTGACATATTCAGGACATTTCCCAGATAAACTCAGGTATCTCATCAGCTAAACATTTCTATCATTCATCAGTCTTTACAGGTGTGATAATAGTTCTTCTCCTGAATTCATACCTCCTGGTGATTTTGTTTGGAGTTCGATAATATATCTCGACTCCAAACTTCTCAATCTACGTTTGTAGTCACCCCCTCTCAAATCTTGTGTGATGCAGTCTAGATTATAGAAACTAAGGAGAGTTCTGTCGCTATTATGATGTGTTGCGAAGTGACGGGCCATCGGATAGTTGTCATCTTTATTCGCGATGGCACGTTGATTTTCCAATATCCTTAGTTTGACTGCTTTAGTAGTGCTCCCTACATAACGGTGTCCGCAAGGACACCTCAAACAGTAAACAACAAATGGTGTGGAGCAGGTTATGAATTTAGGGATTTTGATCTTCGTTTCTTTATGGGGCACTTGGTAGGATAGTACTCTGGCTCATGCTGCAGGCCTTACATTTCCCACATGGGTATGACCCATGCATGGCCTGTAGTTCTCCTTTGGGTCTTACTCTCGACAGATGACTTTGTACTAGCTTGTATATATATATATATATATATATATATATATATATATATATATATATATATATATATAGCTTCTTACTCGAACTTGCAATTCCTTTGTAGAAAAAACGAGCGTGGACCCAAAGTATTGCGCAGTCAAAGTCCTTTATTCAGCCGCTTCTGCCACTACGCGTTTCGGGCGCTCCCGCCCTTGATCACATGTGTGTATATATATATATATACATTTTTTTTTCTTTTTGCAGATTTATATAGTGCAACCTCGACCCGAAGGTATTGGAGCGCTTTACATGAGCACTAGTTGCGTTACAGAGAGATACATTCATTTTTGGTAATTTGCGCAGAATCATAGGATGCTGAGCGGCGGCTCGAACTTGATTACCCCAACCCTAAAGTCGGCAGCTTTGGCCGTAACGCTCCTTACAGGATGACCATATGAAGGGAGCTGACGTCTATTAAACCACGTGATTTTGCAGGGCTGAGTTTAGTAATCAGCTTGAACCGCTGCCTCCCTCTTGCAGAGCGAGCGCAATCTGCTGCTCATGCCATGAGGGAAGCAGGCCTTCATCTCACGCCGCGAAGGCGGGATGGGAGGAGAGGCGCCCCTGCGGTGTGTGCCCTGACCGGCTCATTGCATGACAATGGGTCGGCCAACAGTGTGCCCTTCGGGCCACTGTAGCCTCGGACTCTGCAGGAACAGCGTGAATGTCGGGTTCTGCAGGAGCAGCGTGAACGGGCTACAAGCAGGGTTCGATTGGGATTTAAAATCGGCCCGGGCACGCAAAAAAAAAATGGCCCACATTTGCATATTGTCTTTCAGCAAAACACTGCTTTGGTTGAATTTTTTTAAAAGGGGGGGGAATGCATGGATTAGTTTACACTACAGAGGACCCCTGCCCTCACCACATCTTCAACAAGGCTGACGCTGTCATCGCACCCCACCTGCGAGACATCATCAACACATCCTTCGACACCACCATCTTCCCTGAGAGCTGGAAACACGCCGAACTCAGCGCTCTACTCAAGAAACCAACAGCGGACCCCACCGACCTCAAGAATTACCGCCCCATCTCGCTCCTCCCGTTTCCAGCCAAAGTCATCGAGAAGACCGTCAACAAGCAGATGGCCGCCTTCCTCGAGACGAACGGATCCCTCGACCCCTCACAGTCCGGCTTCCGAGCCAACCACAGCACCGAGACCGCCCTCATCGCCGCCACCGATGACATCCGAGCCCTGATGGACAATGGAGAAACAGCGGCCCTCATCCTCCTAGACCTCTCCGCGGCATTCGACACGGTCTGCCACCGCACCCTAGTACGGCGCCTCAGCAACATCGGAATACAGGACAAGGCGCTGGAATGGATCATCTCCTTCCTCGACGGAAGAACACAGAGAGTCCGCCTACCACCGTACAAGTCAGAGGCCTCCGAAGTCATCTGCGGCGTCCCCCAAGGATCATCTCTGAGCCCCACCCTCTTCAACGTCTACATGAGCCCCCTCGCGGCCATCGTACGCAAACACAACCTCAGCATAATCTCCTACGCCGACGACACCCAGCTGATCCTCTCCCTGACCAACGACCCCGCCGCCGCCAGAGCCAACCTGCACGAAGGGATGAAAGAGGTAGCCGAGTGGATGACGACCAGCCGCCTGAAACTGAACTCGGACAAGACGGAGGTCCTCATCCTGGGCTCCTCACCCTCCGCCTGGGGCGACTCCTGGTGGCCTCCCGCCCTGGGCACCGCACCCAAACCGACAGACCATGCACGCAACCTGGGCTTCATCCTGGACCCCTCCCTCTCCATGACCAGGCAAGTCAACAACGTCTCCTCGGCGTGCTTCAACATCCTACGCATGCTACGGAAGATCTTCTGGTGGATCCCCACCGAGACCAGGAAGACCGTCACCCAGGCCCTCGTCACCAGCCGACTGGACTACGGCAACGCCCTCTACGCCGGTACCACCGCCAAGCTCCAGAAGAGACTCCAGCGGATCCAGAACGCCTCAGCCAGACTCATCCTCGACATCCCACGAACCAGCCACATCTCCGGACATCTGAGAGACCTTCACTGGCTCCCCGTCAACAAAAGAATCACCTTCCGCCTCCTCACCCACGCACACAAAGCCCTACACGACCAAGGCCCGAGCTACCTCAACAGCCGAGTCAACTTCTACGCTCCCAAACGCCACCTCCGATCAGCCAACCACGCCCTCGCCGCCGTCCCCCGCATCGAAGAGCGACTACAGGAGGAAGGTCCTTCTCCTACCTGGCCGCCAAGACCTGGAACTCCCTCCCGACCGACCTGCGCCTGACCCAAGACCACCTCTCCTTCAGGAAGAAGCTGAAGACCTGGCTGTTCGAGCAGTGCGGCACCCCCCCCCCCAGCGCCTTGAGACCCTACGGGTATGTAGCGCGCTTTATAAGTGTCACTGATTGATTGATTGATTGATTACACTGGTGAAACACACCTGAAAACAAGTGAGGCACTACTGTTCAGGCCCCCTGCCCCTCGCAATCTGCATACATTAATGGGCCCGGCCCAGCGAGAGAAAGAGAGTGACACCGCTGCCCCTTGATAAAAGGGAGGTAATGAACGCCTATCTGCCTCCAGAAAGGCCCCTCAGGATCCCACTGAGCTGCTGGTGGTATCTGAACACTGCAGAAGCCACCCAAATTGCCTGCCCCCCAGATTGCTAAAAAAAAAGCAGCCCAAAGCTGGAACTGGTTCACTGGCCCCTCGGGCATTGCCCGAGTGCCCGTGTTACCAATCCGACCCTGGCTACAAGGTCCAGACACGATTGCAAGTAAGGGAAAAAACTGCCACAGCTCACCTCAGTCGTTGGGCCTCGGGCATCTGCCGACTGCCTCCTTTGCCATTCCGACCCTAATAACCTAACTAACCTCTTAATGTGCATTCAGGGGTACTTTAACCAAGGGCTTTAAGTGGGCCAGGTCTCACCGTTACCGAGCACCAGCAGTTTTTTAAAGGGGGCTTCGAAATGGTCTCTATCGGGCTCTGTTTTGTGCTCTGGCACAAGCGGTCGTTTTTTTCTGACTGCAGTGATCGCAGGCACATTCCATGTGCGCTGCTCACACTGCTCACTTCTTGCTAGTGGAGAAGTTATGGCCTGATGTCCTGCCAGGTGAGCGTTGTAGGGGAAGGGAAATCCTTTAAAGAGAGTAATTTTCTCTCAGGATTTACCTCCTCTTTGAAACTATTATATACAAACCATAGTTGCTGCTTATTTATCTTATGCAACTACCAACCTTTGACAAAGCCAATGGTCCTGACTTGTTGTAGGTATGATGTTACTTGTTGTATAATATATCTAGATGCAATGACAGAAACAGCACAGATTTTTAGATGAAGTGTTTTTGAGCCACGCCCTTAATTACACTGGCCACGGCCCTTTTAGAGACCCTCCTGTTTTTTCATTTCACTTAGTCCTGCTCTAACCCACACAACTCAGAGGTCTTCTATTCTAAACCTAAAGACTCTTTATCCTTCACTTCCAGTAGAGTGGACTCCAGTATCGAAGATTGAAATGACATTTAATTTCCATTGGCTCCTGCACCTTGAAAGCCATTGGTGGACAAGGGTAATTTATCAACGAATCTGCCTCTCCATCCTCAGTTCGAAATGTGCACTCCGTTCGTGCCCCATCTGCAGCCGGCCGCCCCGTTCCCAGCAGGCTGCTCTCTTTCTCTCTCTCTCTCTCTCGCTTTTATTGATTTACAGTCTCGTTCATTAACTCCAGAGAAAACACTTCCGCAATGATTTTTTTTCTGCAAAGCAACCCTGCTTTGACGGCGCTGTTTGGTTTTCATATTTTCGTTTCCTCCCATGTGTGTGGAAGTCTTTCCAATTAAAAAAAATACAAGCCGCCCCCAAGTCAGACACGACTGTGTGCTGCAGGGCATATTTGTATTGATTTTCAATGCTTTGTTTTTAACTTTGACTGTATGTTTAGAGGTTAATTTACTTTAATTGAAATAAATTGCAACAGTCGTAAACTTGTCAATGACAATATAACGTTTTACTACTTCCATATTTTTGAACACGTTAAATGAGTTTTTTGTTGTTGTCTTTTTCCATTTAATGGCTAAGGTGTAGGCTTGTGGCCACTTCAGAAGAGTTCGTTTTTCGTTTAAAAAATGTATTGAGCAGCAATGTAAAACTCACAATAATAATAAAGCAGTATGGGGACCAAAGGAGCCCACAGGCATCACAGATTATGAAAAATATTACCCATTTCTGTGTAGGCCGCAGGCATTGCTGCCTGGCTAGACAGGCGGTGGTAGGAAACAAAAGAGGAGGAGGGAACCAATTGTGTCAATGTCGTAGAAGGAAAATATAGCCCAATAACTGAACCAACACGCTCTGACCGCAGGAAAATTACAGGGCTAAAACATCTAGGAGACCTTACTGTTGAATATAATGAACAGCAAAGCCCAACACCTTCCTACCACTGCACTACTACACAGGGATCTTCTTCCTGTCTTCAAGAAACAGTCCAGCCGTTGACCTGCATAAAACATGGTGCCTACCATCTGCCTTGACCCTCATCTTTCCTTCTCATCCAGCTTTTTCAATTCCTTCCTGTTGCAGTATCTGCCTCCATTTCATGGTCATCTTGAGGCAGTCTGATAAAATCAAAATCCCCTCAAGATTATCAGAAGACAGGTTCTATTTACTGGCCTCCTGCAGGAGTCATTTGAGGTCTTGAGAGCTACTCAATTCATGAACTACACTACTTTTGGTTTCCTGAGCACTCTTCACATCTCTTGTAGACAATCAAGCCTTCCGCACAACAACATGAGGTGAGGATTAGATATCAGAACTTCCTTTTCCAAAAACCGTGGCGCATATCTAAAAAAGTGAAACCCTTCATTAGAATCAGTTGGCATCACAAATAAGCGGATGTTAGCAGCCTGCTGAAGGTCCTTGATATATTCAGTTTGTGAATCCAAGCGGACTAGAGAGGTTGTAGCATAGCATGGGAGCCCTCTGTCTCTTTCAGATTTTTGATGGACAACTCCAATTTAGCTATTTTTTACCACACCACTGTCGGGTCGTCTGTTATCTCTGGAGTCAGTTTTACAGTCTTTTGTTAAATAATTCCTTTGGAGTTTGCCGTAAATCTGCTATGGCTTTTATGTCTGTTGATGTATTCTGTTAGATTTATTGAGTTTCTCCTACAGCTACTGTTTGACGCTTCATTTCTTTGGAAGCTAGTGCATCTTCCTCAATCGCTGTAAGCCTTTGATCCATTGCAGCCATTGCAGCTTGTATAGAAGAGACCTCTGTCTCAGTTCTTGCGGCAGTGTGAAGCAACACTGTGAGAGCCACAGAATCAGGGTTTCAGCCCTAGCTACGTTGACTGCTGCATCGTTCGCATGGCTGGCCTCGTCGCCACAATATTGCCTGATATGGCTGACAGGATTGGTAGGAAATGTTTCCAGTCCCTTTTGGATTTCCGCTTATCCCCCATTGTGGGCAAGTACTGCAGTCAGTGATCAAAACAGGGCTGATAAGCATTGTGGACAAAAAAGAGGAGTACTCCTTGTGTCCTTTCAAGTTAAGTTTCATCCTCATTGCTGGGTTCCGTCCGCTCTCCTTCATAAACACTCACCCTGTTGTGCACCGGAGCTGTAGTCCCTCTCTGATCCCGCGCTTGACTCCTTTGCGGCTTTCTTGTGCTACAATCCACGCATTGAACCAGACAGCCAACAGGCACTCCAGCGGACTCCCACTTTGTCTGCTTGGCCCTTACCTTTTCTGCAGCCTTAACAGTGTCCCCCCTCACTAACTGTTTCATCCAGGCTGGGCCTCCCGGCTCTGTAGTTCAGAGGGGCAACCAGTGGAATTTTGGAAGCTGTGAGGTTCCAGTGGAGCTGCCTTTGTTGTTAATATGTAACCTATTGGTGAGTAGTGGTTGGTAGCTGATGGAGTATAGTTGTTTGTGCAGAAAGTGACAGCTGACAGTATGCTGTGGTTCAAGGACAGTTAAAGTCTTGCTCGGATGCGTGGTAATACTCCTGAAGCTGGTAGGATACCCCAGTGAGTTGATTGTCTGCCACTAAAACATGAAGTGATCTGCTGACCACAACTTTGAATACTGTCTGGGCCAAATCAGTGTTACATCTTTCCGAAATGTGGCAACTGAGTACCATTTGGATGGATGTTAATAACATCCATTATTTATAGTGCTTGGTAATATCAGAATGCAGTTTTGAAGCACAATATAAAAACATTTTCTGTCTGGAAACAGCGGAAACTCACTATGAAATACAATATAAAACTGTTTTTATGAGTCAATCGCTTTTTCCTGTGGTGTCATTTAGCACCTGTAGATTTGTTTGAAGAGCCCGTTTTTTTTTCTGGAGTCTTTTACAAAGTGGTCAGTCATTTAAAGCTGAACAGCGGAATGTATTGTGTGACAAAATACATCACGTTTGATGATTGTATAAATATGAAACATAAAAGAGTGCTTGACACTTTCCTGGAGTGCAAGCAAAATTTATAGTATTTAAATACCAAGGCCTATTACTTGATCTCTACTTGGCTTTTCATGTAGCTTTTAAGGTCAACTTTTCAGAAAGGAGGAGGATTACAGACCAGAAGTATACCATTTGTGGGAAGCACATTGGCACGCGGCCGTGCTGGTCATTGGTTTCCCACTGGAGAGGGCATTGCTTGGGTCTCCAACTCCCCCATTTGATTGTTCACTGCCAAGAAAAGACAATTTTTGTGGATGGTTAACTTGTGTTCTAAAATTCCATCGAGAAGCACACATTCAGTTCAGTTTAAATGGAGGCCTTCAATATTTCTGCATCGTGAGTTTATGGGATGTGTGTATAATGATTGCACTGTTTGACAGAATAGTGCTAGCTAAGTTGCTTGTAAGCATGGCCTTTTTCTTCAGAGTTGAGACTGGAGCTGCACTAGCTCCAGCACTTATAGAACTACGAGTCTCCTTCCGGTTAACAGAGAGCACTTTTTGAGATGTAGACTAGTTTAGTAAGAGTCAAGTTGATGAGAGTCCCAGTCTGATAGTCTTCGGCCACTGTCCCTAGAGTGAGACGTCCAGTTGAATGCACTCTGGATGCGTTCTGTTTTTATGTCTTCCTGGAAACGCTTGTAGTTTGGTTCCTCCCCGAGGCTTGGTCTCAATAAGTGCCACAATATAGGCTTGACCTTCATGGGTGCTCCATCTGAATGCTCCATCTGAATGCTTGATGAGAGTCAAGGCTTGCTGTTACTGATCACTGGTTTCTACTAGTGACATAGTGGCCTGTCTGCAGCTATCCCAGGCCTCTAACTCAGTAAGCCTTTACATGGTGCATAGAATTTAGAATCATATTCTTACACCTAATGGGAGCTAGCGGAGTATTTCCCGGCTGGTTTTATGTGGTTGCCTCATATCAGATTATTACTTAATTATGTGGCATTTTAAAAGCACCCATTGGTTTCTTTAGAAACCCTTTGTAAGTGATGATACAATAGAGGTTGGAGCGCAACGGGGCCCTTGTTATAGAGTGCTTAGTCTATTGCATGGCTACTTGCAAACATTTCCTCAGGGACCACAAAGTTTGGTCAGTGACATGCCCAAGGGCTGCATTAATGCCTGCAGGGTGAGGGTCACATGGCTTAAGATAGGTTTAGGGGGAAGCAAAATAGGTACATGGTGTGGACAATTCACCAAGCCTTCACATGTCTTCTGTCTGCCATCCATAGTCTAACCTCATGTGACAAAGAATACAAAGACAAAGAATTAGGTTTTGATGTAAAACGTGAGAGGGAAAGCAATACTTGTCTTGTGGGTGGATTGCACAGTGTGAAATCAGAAAACCTGTGGTCAATCCCAGCTTCCCCACTTGACCAAACTGTGTAATTCTAGGCAATTGTTTTATTTCACTTTGCCTCCATTTTCTTCATTACCACATATGAGAACACCTACAAATGCATGACTTCCTTCAGGATGTGTGCTGTACAAAACCTTCTCTTGTGTTTGATTTATTAAATTACAATGTTGTTCCAATAGTAATAACAACCCATCCACACAGAGGGTGTACCTGACAAATGGCTTGCCTCTCGGTTCACTTATGGCATTTTTGATCAGAAGGGGAGCCATGAATGTTTTTAAGTTCATGTTTGAAAATGATCATTTCTAATAAATGGCTCTCAATGCTGTGATGTCCTAAAGTGAACATGGTGTTCCTAACGATAAGATGTGCCAGAGAGCCTCTTCATCCTCCACAGCTCAGTGCTGCTGTTTATGAAGAGGGTCGCATATAAAGGTCAGGAGGCTCGTGCTGCTCCCGGGACCTGCCCTATACAAATAGATGCAGAAGAATGGATGCAAGATTGATGATGTTACTTTGTAATCAAACAACGTAACTGAGACTGAACTATTTTGTCTGATTACCTGGTTTAGCTATAGAGGAGATGGGCCGTGGATTCCCTCCTTGGTCGTCACCTACCCAGTCGGTCTCTGGACAGACTTCCTTTCGTCTCTACTCGTTGTCTCTTCCCCCTATCCTCCCTTTCTCACCTCCCCTGCCCCCTCCACTACTTTTCTCTCTACTTTCTCTCCTCTCCCAAGGTATTGCCTATTCTTTGATTGTATTGTGTAATTGATCTTTTTTCTGTGACATTGTTGATCCTCATGTAAAGCGCTCTGATACCTTCTGGTCTAGCCAGTGCTATATAAAACTCGTTAAATAAAATAAATAAATAATAAATAACCAAAAATATTTGTGACTATGAAAAAAAACAGACGAAAGTTGCAGACAGTTTTACTATTATGTAATTTACTTGCTTTCAAAGTAAATTGTGCACAAAATAAATTGTGGAAAAATGACGAAGGTCACAGAACGTTTTAGTACACTATCTATAATGCACTTTAAGAACAACTTGAAGTACTGTTTCTCTAAAGCATCCTTTAATTAAACATGTTTGATGCATTCCAATTCTGAAAAATAATAATGGAGAAGACATTATGAGCAGTGTATAAGCGATATTGGCCCCATTGTAAATGAAAGCCGTATAAGTGCACTCGCAAGCCTGCGACCTTGCACTGGGGCAGATTTACAACATGCAGGAATTCATAAGTTGTTACAGAAGCCGGCCTGAAGGCCTGCGACATTTGCAGGTTTCAGACACTGCCCTAGCAAACGATTGAGAAGTCCATTTTCAATTAAGCAAATGTATTTGCTCATGCTAAAAATCTTTCAAGCAAGTGCAAATTCATTTAATAGACATTATATTTCCTCAAATTTTCTCTCCCCACAGAGAAACCCCCCCCCCTCCCTTCCTACCCTGGATATTTGATTTTGACATCTTTTCCATCGCAGGCAGGAGTTGGAAAGACGTTGGTGAATACCCATGTAAGTTTGTGGGTGTGCTCAAACTTATAGGGCATTCAAGCACTGGAATGACTACTTCCTACTTTCTTCCAGGCCCTGTAGCTAATTTGCTCATACGCAAACCTTCATGCGAGTATCTCCTGGTTTGCGTGGAAAACACCTTTTGCCTGTAAGTCAAATTTACTTGCTTAGATAGAATTAGAACCGTAAACATTTACTTTTGACTCGAACAAGACTGTGCAGAGTTCATCTAGCTCTAAAATGTAAATATCCAGTCATTTATATAGAACCCGGTTTGTGCTTACAATTATGGCACACAAGGAAATTGCGCACTGTGAGATGAAGTGATATGCCCAAGTATTACACAAGGTGGTTAAGTGGGGAATGTCAAACTGGGAACCATGCTTAAATCAACGAGAGAGAGAGGACTAGATAAGCTAGACCGTATCCCCTGGATTATGTATGTATATCAATAAGGACTAGCTAGTTTTAAGGGAAGTAGAAGACTCAGGTTTGTACGTCAAATAAGTAGAAACGCTGTTTTCCTTATAAAGCCCTCACCCACCGACCTAGTCGGTGGCATGCTTCATCATCGGGCCCACCACAGTGGCACCGAATGTGCCCCGGGTGTGCTTCAACGCCAGGTGACTGCGGAGCTGCTATGTTGCTGAGTGTGCAGTGAATAGGGTGAGAAAGGTGAAGTTTAAAAGCTATACAGTAGGTCCCAGCACCCGAGGGTAAATTATTTTAATGAACTGGGCCTCTGTTAGCAGATAAAAGGCAGGTAGACGTAGATTGGAGTGCTAATTATGACCTCCAGCGTCTAGTGTGGTCTACATGTTTCAGCCAGTGCCTTGTAGATTTTAAGCTGGCTTTCCTCAGGACCGTTTTGATATGTGAAAAACGTGCAGATTAAATAATAAAATTTAATTTAAGTGATTGTGTTGTCTTTTGGCTAAGTGAAGCGCACACTAAGGCGCTATAACTGTTAGAGGGGGATTCCCTCAAGCTTGAAGGACGAATAGGTCCAAGGAGGAACTAGACTGCAATACTCGGTCTCTTTCTCTGCCAGGCGACCCATGAAGCTTTTTACAAGACAAAACAGATCAAGCTTGAGGGAATCCCCCTCTAACAGTTATAGCGCCTTAGTGTGCGCTTCACTTAGCCAAAAGACAACACAATCACTTAAATTAAATTTTATTATTTAATCTGCACGTTTTTCACATATCAAAACGGTCCTGAGGAAAGCCAGCTTAAAATCTACAAGGCACTGGCTGAAACATGTAGACCACACTAGACGCTGGAGGTCATAATTAGCACTCCAATCTACGTCTACCTGCCTTTTATCTGCTAACAGAGGCCCAGTTCATTAAAATAATTTACCCTCGGGTGCTGGGACCTACTGTATAGCTTTTAAACTTCACCTTTCTCACCCTATTCACTGCACACTCAGCAACATAGCAGCTCCGCAGTCACCTGGCGTTGAAGCACACCCGGGGCACATTCGGTGCCACTGTGGTGGGCCCGATGATGAAGCATGCCACCGACTAGGTCGGTGGGTGAGGGCTTTATAAGGAAAACAGCTTTTCTCCTTATTTGACGTACAAACCTGAAACTAGGAACCATCTCATTGTTCCTAATTTGGCAACTGAGGGACTGGGCCCAAAGTAGAATCTAATTTTATTTACAGTAACGTTTGCAAAAATGAATGAGTCTTAAAAGTAAATTTGCCCGAACAAATAATGAACAAGTTCTTCCCCAGAACTAAGGTAAGAAAGAGAGCAATGACATATCCTGAAGGCTGCTATAATTAATATATAAAACCTGCATGATGAAAGTGCTGACTTGTTCAAAACTTTAGCTTGATCAGAAAATGAGTCTAGTCCAACCACAGACCCATCTCCAACCTACCCTACCCAAACATAAGCATGGAAAGGGATTTTAGAAGACAACCTCAAGAACACCTTAAACTTAATCTAATTCTTTAAGACAATCCATCTGCATTCGGACAGATAGGGATACCAAAACCTCCCTGGCTAATATCTGAGAAGAGCTTCTGTTGTCACTGGATAAAAACAGGAAAACAACTCTTATACTCCTCGATCTCTTAGCAGCCCACGACATGTGGACCATGACGCGCTGTTGAGGAGCCTCAAGGAATTAACTGGGTTCACTGGCTCATATATTTTTCTTGCTCAAAAAGTTTTCTTCAAAAAACACAGAGTTGAAGGACAGAATGCAGAATAAATCAAAACATTCACTCCAGTCAAGAGATATGGGTTAAATCTATCATTCTTTTGCTCACCATGCCACCCCAGTTTAGACCTGCCCATATACAAATCAGTCTTGACCCTGTGCCTCATGGGAACAGCCCAGCCCGAACTGCCAAGCTAGGTCTTCCCTGGACCGGAAATAAGCATCCTAGGACCGGTTTCGGGGTTTCACCCCTCATCAGCCAGGATAGCTTGAATCAAGTGGCACAGTGAGAGCGGGACCCATGTCTGGGCATACCCGGCGCACTTAGAGCGAGAAAGCAAAAGACATACAGTTGATGGATGGAATGCAGAACAAATCAAAACATTCACCCCCAGTCAAGAGATCTGGGTTAAATCCATCATTCTGCGAGTCCTGTGCTCTCCATGCCACTGGAGTCAAGCTATCCTGGCTGATGAAGGGTGAACCCCCGAAACCAGTCCTAGGATGCTTGTTTCCAGTCTAGGGAGGACATGGCCGGGCAGTTAGAGCTGGATTGTTCCCATTGTGTGCAGGGTAAAGACTGATTTGAATATGGCTGGGTTCAAACTGGAATGGCATGGGAGCAAAAAAACGATGGATTTAGGCCCAGATCTCAGTACTGAGGTGAATGTATGACATTGTTCTGCATTCTGTCCATCAATTGTTCTTTCGGCAAAGAGTTTTCTGAGCCTGAAAAGGGAGACAACAGAGATCTTGAATATGGAAGGATAAGAATTCATTTCACTTCCATCTGAGTGGCTTGCAAGCCCATGGGCCTTACCACCCACTGCATTGAAAGTCAAGAATGCCAGGTCGATGTGGTGATCCTTCTTATTACCCTGTACCTCTCCCTACCCTGGAGAGTACTGTTATACGACAAAAGAGCATTCTGGAAGCATTGTACCTAACCAAAAATTGTTACATTTCACAAACGTGTACATAGTTTTATATTGGAACCGCTGTCTGCCGGGTCTGGTGGCTCAGTGGACTAATGCCTCCACTGCAGGAGCCTGTGTTTGACCTCATGGTCACAAGTTCAAATCCCAGCAGGTCTACTCAGCATTTCATCCCTCTAAGGTCGAAAAAATGAGTACCATTGAGTTGGGTAACAAGAAACATCTGTTATTCAGCGCCAAGATAACTACAGGTGTACGTGCACTTTCCAAATACACGTGTTAATGCAGGCTAAGCGTACCACTCGCTGTATTTCTCAGAGCACTCACCCTAACAGTAAATGTTTTGAATTAATGAACCAGACTTATCGTTTTGAACATCTTATATTAGCGTAAGGAGAACCTTCCTTAGAAGCTGACAAACTTATTTTCTGCAACCATACTGTAGCGCTGTAAACTGGCAGCCAGGGGGGTTGTGCTGCATGTGGTCAAGCCTATCTGTCTTGTGGAAAAACTAAACTTGGTGACTTGTTGTCCTGTGTCAGCCACAATAGACATGTGTGGATCCACAGCCCTAAATATTCCACTTTCCATCTCACTCCTGAGAGGTAGTTTCCCCATACACGTTCTCAGGTTGGCTTGCAAGACTGGGTGTCAGAAATGGGGCTCATTCACTCACCTGAGGTCCTGTGATGGGCTCAGAATCAATCTGCTTTTGGTACCAAACTTATTTCTGCTACCGACTCTCCATAATATTATAGGATATGAAATCTCCCCGCTAGAACAACAGCAGTTCTAACAAAGATACCACCATCATGGAAACGATTCCAGTAACAAATGCTCAAATGCTAAAGAGTAGTGTCTGTTCAACAAACAGACTCTCAGACATCATTTACACGTTGCACATGCTCTAATAAAAAAGTATAAACGTTTTTGATGCGCGTTCCCTAGGTATCGGGGACTCTAAAAAAGGAGTCTCCCCTAAAAGAACATGCTTCACAACGGTTTTTCAGGCTACACAGTTCAGAAGCTCTCCTGCTCATGATTTTCTTTCATCCCAGTAGCTGCTGTCCCTTTAATCTTCTCTTCAGTGTTCTTCAAATTGACAACCCTGAGCTCTTGCCAGTTCTTGGATTCTCTCCTGGAATCTCTTGCTATTTTATTACAGTCTCTTCTATGTGCCTAGCATCATCAAGAGATCTGCGCTGCCCTCTGATTGTCTTTCATTTTAGACGAGCTTGTAATTCTCTTGTGAAGGCTGCCTTGAAATATTTTTTGTCTGGAACACCTGTTAAATATCCCCCTCGTTAGATTTGTGGCCTCAATGATGCATTTGGTAAGGTACGCCTTTTAGATTTTCATAATACCTTTATGGTAGTTTCTCCTACTCTTCTTCTAGTAGATCTTATATCCTCTGATTTTTAGTTCCCGAATTGGCATATGAAATGACAACTTGTGCATTTAAGATACCATTTATTAATAGATTTGATGCAAGTCTTTGCTGTTCTAGTGCAGACAGGAGCAAGAATGTCCAAGACAGATGTGATAACATTGTGATAGTTTGTCAGGAGGATTTCAGGATCAAAAAACATTATGAATGTTTTCTACAGAGGTTTAAGTTACTTGAAACCATCAGGGCTTATGTTATGTTATCAAGTGACTAGTTTTGATTGGTTGCGATGTCTGTCATTATAATCGGTGGGTCGGTACAACAGAGTTGACAAGTTGAGGGAGATAAATAAATGGTCTGACTATGACACTAGACACATTGAGAGGTTGTTATATTTGGAGATGTTTAAGTTTCTAAAAAGTTTAACCTCTTGTCATGGTTTTCCACTGTCATTCTGACTCCATTCTAGGGCTTTCAGCTCAGATTTATTATAAAAATGTGTCAAACATTTATCAGTACTACTTCTGGTAAAGAGGGCTTGCTCCAGGCCCACAAAAGTTTTTAGACTCATCCTGACAAGTATCTTCTGCCAGCAGGATCTTTGTCATACTGAGTCAATGTATCTTGGTTTCCTTCATCTGCATACTTGTTGTAATAAGCTATCTCCTGGAAATAGATGACGAATGGCATAGATTCCTGCAACATGATCGCCTCCCTTCACACAGACACTCATTTCAACACAAGCCCAGGATAAAAAGACAGCTCAAGAGGCTTGTGCTGAACAGTTCTATGTTCAGTCATTTTCAGAGGTCTTCCATCAAATGTAATCAAGCCATTCCCCCTTTTTCAGTGGGCAATAGCAGTAGTGCTTTCTTTCTCCTGGGAGCTCCTGAATCATAGAGTAAGGCCCCCATTAGGATAACGGGTGGAAAAAGTCCGCCCGTCATCCTACCGGTGAATGGGACCACCCGCCATAAGGGTGGGTGTCCCGTTGTACATATTAGGATGCGCCCGCCAGAGTGGCGGGCGCTATCTGCATTTTTAGCATTGCCACAATGATAAAATGCACGTTGTGCATTTCAATGCACAACATGACAGGCACCGCGAGGTGCCTGTTATGTATTTTTATTTTTAAAGGTATGAAATGTTAATCTACATTGTTTGCACTGTATGATTTCAGAACAATTGATTTTTTCTAAAATTTTAATTCTGAAATATTATGTATTTATTTTAATAAAAAGACTGTACACGTTAGACTTTGGTTTTTGGCCTGTCCCTTGACAACATATTTATAGGTGTCTTGGATACAGAATAGTAATTATTCCTGTGAATACTGTGATCTCCATAACTACTCCAGGGATATTCTCTAGACTTGCTTGGTCACTTAGTACCCTGTTCCCTGGAACACGAGGGGTCTTCTCTCTTACCTTGACTAAAGAATCTGAGGCTACACACACCCTAGTTGCTACATTGTGAAGGTATTGTATTGTACTGCTTTGGCACCTATACACCTGGAACACTTTTTGGTAGGAAGCAAGCTACTCCGGAACCCTCTGTTAGTGGTTAATTCACCGATTATTGTTTTTAGTCTTGTGTTTTCAAACGTTCTATGTGTTATGCAAGTGTCAGTGTAAAGGTATAAGCAGCTGTTAAGCATGTGGAGTTAGGAATAGATTTATGAATTCAAGCAATAACATTGGCGGGTTATAGACAGGCTAGATAAATCCACAATTAGCTAACGGATGAGATGTGACCCGTTAACAGGCGATACATTTAAACCAGGGGTCAAGCTTTTTGAATAAGAGGAATTAAGATGAGAGCAGGTCATTCCTAAGAAAATATTTAAGGAGAGTGGAGTTATAGACAATAGTAAGTCAAAGTACATTTCTAATTTCTTACAGGGATTTAGAGCTAAATTATGGAATGAGGCTTGTAAAGATTATTTGCGGTATCGTGCATGTAAGAGAGAGAAAGAATAAATCTAGCCCTTAGTTCCCCTTTGTGGACTTCTGAAATGCCTGCCTGGAGGATGGCATATTACACTATGCAGGGTGTGTGGTTGGTAGGGTGTGGTCTTTGTTTTGATACTGTGTGGGAAGTGCTTCCATATTGTGTAATGACGGAGGTGCAGTTATTGTGTTATGGGAAGCAGTGTCTTGTGACCAATATGATTGATGAGGAGGTGCAAGAGATTGATGCACAGTTTCTGGTTAGTATTGTGACCGCTTTAATCAGCTCCTCAGGGCCCTTTATGTTATTCTTTATGTTCTCATTCCACTGTGCTTATTACCAAACAAGGCCGTCCATTCGACATTTTATGGTCTATAAAGGCATCAGTGGAAGGGAGAGAAGGTTAGAGATATGCCCGGATCGACTACACTACAGTCGTCTCTTGTGTTATTGCCATTATAAGATGTCAAAAAGCGGTCATAGCATACAGTTAGTGGTCGAGTGGTGGACTGTGCCAGAATGCTACAGTGACCAGCAGTGTATATAGATCTCTTCAGTTATTCCATTATTGTTCAGTTAACTTACTCTGTCTGTCAACACTAGTGAGATAGCCCTCTATCACAGTACTCTAGGGTGACACTCACCTATCACTGTATGCTGTGCCGCAAGAAGGCCTAGCTAATGTCAGTGGGAGCCCTGGCTGTTATACAGCACACTGGCGGTCATATCATCACAATAGTGTCTAAGGGGATCCATGACATCACAGGGTCACTGTAGGGTTGTGCACATACATGTAATCACTGCATTTTAGGCAATTCATACTTAACGGAGCTTTGGTTCCTTCCCTTTCCCCTCATCTCACACGTAGCCTCGGCTCCCAGTTTCAGCTGATTACTGTTTTCTGATGAGCAGCTTAGTGGACTTTTGGCAGTGACATATCCCCCCCGAGAACTACTGTCCTCGGCCAGTAGCAGTGGTGATTCACGGCACATTGACCACTCAAGCCACACAGTGAAAAAGGGATAATCGCCCAATGCCAGAAGATCATCCTACTTGTTCACACCTGTCCTCTCCAACTAATGGAACAGGTTTGAAATCATGTAGATCCTTGTCCACTTTTCTTCGGCAATCCATACCTGATATAAAGAAGGTGCTCCCACCAGCAATAGGAATTGAAAAAGATGTATATAAACGTTACCTTCACCTTATGAAGGCAAACAAGACCATTTGCACCCTCCACTCCTAGAAAGACCCGTCTCTCTCTGCTCCTGAGCCTCCTACCTCCCTTTTCCAAACGGCACCCTCCCTATCATCCGCATTGTTCCGCATCTTCAAAACAAAACTCCTTCCAGTGTGGTGCTTCGTTTTTAGGTCGAGCAGACCTGCATTCAAAGCGAAGCTTTGATTGCTGTCTGCTTCTAGACCTATTGTCAGCCATATTTGGGAATGTGGACAAGAGATATGCATGAGCGCAGATTGCACCTCGTGGGCGCGCACGGCGCCGTGCCGATCTTCTGCCTCGGAAGCTCCAACACGCATGCGCATACCCGCAGACACACACACACGAGCACCCATGCACGCACCCATACATACAGAGAACCCACCCCCGCCGTCGCATACACACACGCGCACACAACACACACTGCATACACACACTGCATACACACACGCTCCCCCCTTACCTCACCAGAGACACACACACGAGCGCACATACACACACGCACGCATACAGAGACACCCCCGCCGTCGCACACATACACACACACACACGCGCGCACACACATACACACACGCGCCCCCCCCGCTCCCGAATACAGTCCCACTTACCGCCAATCCGGTGTTCTGTAGCATCCGCGGGGCTCTCCCTCGGGCATGGGAGCCCCGCGTCACCACTGCTACTCGGGCCAGGAACTCCGTGGGCGCTGATTCGCGCACAAGACGGAAGTCCCGCCCCCACGCTAAGTTTCGTTTTCATGAGTGCGTGCGCACATCTTGTTATCACTTGTTGTGTGTTCCCGTGCGTCACTGCTTCTTTTGGTATGAAGAAGACTGGCTCGCGCACCCGAGACTGCAGTCAGCCAGCACTGAGCCGCAGATGAGTCCGTCATCAGAGAGGAGGGTGCAGCCAGCTAGCACTGAGCCGCAGATGAGTCCGTCATCAGAGAGGAGGGCTGGGTGATGCTGGTCAGGATGCCACCATGGCCATACCCGGTCAGGCATGTGCTGGGTGATGTCATCAGGGGTCAGTGGGGTCACGCAAGTGAGTTTATCAGGAGAGCAAGTTAAGACTTTTCCATCCGATCCCACGGGTTGCTGGGGGCAGCCAGGGACGGTAGCAGCGATGAATTGCCCTAAGAAGGAACCATGACTCCGCAATGACAAACAGCTACTTTTCATTTTGTTTCCTCTGTGATAGCTGATGCTTTACCATTGCCAAAATGCAAAAATAGCCTTTAACGTTGTTGTTGTGGTGGTGTCTGTTGAGGACTTCTTCACACAAAGTGTACTCTGCCTGAATTTTACAGTAGAAGGAACCCGGCTTTATCTAGTGGTTTTTAATGCAATCCCGCTTGCTTTGAGGTGAGTGTTCTGCATTATATATTTTTTTAATGAATAAACTTTTACTTAGCTGCTTGTTCCCCCATTACATCTGTTTCTTACCATCTGCACTGTGTGTTACCGGAGTGACTCCCAACCTTAACGCATGCAACGCATGCACAGCACCACCTTTGAGCAGCCTACCTCTGCATTGTATTGTCACATTTGTGAAGGCGAAGAATGTTTTGTGTTCTAAAGACCGCGATTAGCCCTTGTAAGCCATTCTAAAACTCGAAGAAATAAAGGAGACCTTGTATACATAATGCTGGTTGCCTTGTGCATTAGTCATAAAATAAATATTATAACCACTGACAGACTTTGATGCTGCTGTGGAATTAGATCTCTCTTTCAATGTGATATTTTAAGCACTAACATTTCTTTAGAAACACGTAATATTATAATTGTATTATAATATGGTATTCTAACATTGTAGCTGTATATAGGAAAGTGGTGTAAAATCCAACAGGTAGAGAGCATTACGGACCACAACGAACTCTAAAAACATTAATACATTCAATAACAAATTATACAACATGCTGCGCGTGCACACGGCACTTGACTGTTTCATTGGTTTCCTGTTTTGAAATAGCTGAAACTTCCGTCGGTTTCTCAAGGAGCGTTTAAAAAAAAAAAAAAAAGGTCATGGGGTAATTTATCTTTCATTGGGATGTACCGCTCTTTCTTCTGCTCTTCATGACGCTTTCAGTGCAGCCAGCCCTTTGATGTCCATTTATTGAACAGCAATTATCAATGTGTGCACACAAACTTTGGCTGCTGTGCATGCATATCGGCAACGTGCAGCTGGTTGTGATTCAATGTACGCAGGAAACTGTTATTCGTGATAATGTTTTATTGATATGTATTGTGCAACTTGTTTTCTTGTTCTCCAGGGTGGCCAGTTCTTGTGCAGCCTCCTAAGTTCCTTCCCTGCCTTTCTCGCCCCCCTCAGCCGTCTTCTTCTCAGACTATTTTCCGATTTTCTCGGATGTCAGACTTCTGTCTCTATCTATCTATCTATCTATCTATCTAGCTATCTATCTATTGCCCTCACTCTATCTAACTATCTATCTTTTGCCCTCACTCTATCTATCTATCGCACTCACTCGATCTATCTATCTAGCTATCTATCTTTCTATATATCGCCCTCACTCTATCGCCCTTACTCTATCTATCTGTCTATCTATCGCCATCACTCTATCTATCTATCTATCTATCTATCTATCTATCTATCTATCTATCTATCTATCTATCTATCTATATATCTATGGATTGCCCTCACTATATCTATCTATCTATCTATCTATCTATCTATCTATCTATCTATCTATCTATCTATCTATCTATCTATCTATCTATCTATCTATCGCCCTCACTCTATCTATCGCAATCCCTCTATCAATCTATCGCCCTCACTCTATCTATCGCAATCCCTCTATCAATCTATCGCCCTCACTCTATCTATCGCAATCCCTCTATCAATCTATCGCCCTCCCTCTAGCTATCTGTCACCCTCACTTTATCTATATATCTCACTTGCTCTTTCTATCTGTCGCATCACCACAGCATCATTCAGCACCACCACAGCATCACTCAGGGGCACCACAACATCACTCAGACCCACCACATTATCAATCTGTGACTAAAGATAATCTTCACAAAAGTTATTTACCAAAGTTTAAGCTATTGCCATTATAAATTACAATAACTTTTATTTACGTATTAATTATTTTAAAAAAGCCATTGTTTGTAATATCAATACATCAAAGTCACGTAAATACAACACATATTGCATTACAAATGCTATAGGTGTCACATTTGCGAAAGTTAAAACTATTGGCATTGTAAATAACAAAGCTATTAATTTAGCTATTTTCAAAACCAACACATAAATACAAAATTTGTCATTTACAATACCAATAGCTCAAACTTTCCTAATGCGAGACCTATTGCATTGCAAATGCTTGTTTTTTTATCACTGTTCACACTGCCTCCATAACCCTCGCGAGAATATGGCTGGGTGACTTGAGTACCTCATCGCTTGCCATCCGGATTTCTGATTTGTTGTTGTCTGAACCTGTGTGTACTGCCCCCCCCCCCCCCCCCCCCCCCCCCCACCCCCGCAAGTGTGAGTGGTTTACGCTAAACAGCTATGGTGATGATGAAACGCAGACTCTTCCAGTAGGGAGGGGAATAATTGGTCCCCGTACACGACAAATTATTAGTTATTCAGGGAACCAGTTAAGCAGAGAGCAGGTGGCACGGTCCAGCCGTGCCCCCAACTGGAGTCTTGAGCTAGGCAGATGTTGAAAGGGATTCTACATCTCTCCTGGGGCTTTGTGTGTTCAGATCATTTAGAATCTGAGAAAGGTGCTCGGTAATCCAATACCGATGCTTTTCTCTGGGGCACCCTTTTATCCTTGTTTTGTTTTAAAAGGCCTCTGACCTTGTACGGACCAATTCACAACAACAGTAATAGTTCTGTGAACGATTGGTAGAATTTTACTAAATTAGCACGTTTATCATTTTATTCGGAATAAAATCCGAGCAACTACACAAAAACAAAACGAATTACAGAGAGAGAAAAAATGTCATTCAAAGATCATTGACGCCAAGAAACGTGAATATTGTAAAACCCTTGAGTTATTTCACACAGGAGATGCATTAATAAATTGGCATGCTAAAATATATAACTTTTAAAAGTCTATTTTTTTTTTTTTTAAAGAAGAGAAGGGAAGAAAGTAGACATACATGGAGTATGTGGTGGTGCAACGGTCCATCCTATGCTGTAAACATTAGACTGAGAATGCAAATGGACCAAGAAAATATAACTTAATACGATTGACGCAAATAACTTGTGTAGAGTGCATCTGTATATACCACTGAGACACAAAAAACAAGCTACAGTAAGCTGAAAGCAGATATGTACCAAAGAGAGAGCCAACACCCTAGTCCTAATTTGCTTGTGGAACAGCAGGTGATTTCTGATAGGCAGAAACTGGAGTTGGCGGGAGCTCCAAGGGTGGAATCAGTAGTGTGACAGACAGAGTTGGCACCCTTACGTCGTGGCTGTTTTAACAGATGTAGAGGCAGATCCAAGCAACCAAACAGGACCGCCCGGCGTGAATTTTCCGTGATAGCTTTAGAAACCTTTCAAAGAAAACAGTGGTCCTTGTTAGAGGGAAAAATTCAGCACAAACAATAAATACAGAATGGAATCAATTCTATATATTCTATCCAGCCGTAGAGCGCAATTTAATCAGAATTATTAAATACTGTCGAGGGACAGACGTGATATCCAGGGGGATACAGTCCTGTATCCGAGAATTACAGCAATAGACAAGGAGTGACAGCATTGTCTGCTTGCATTTTACACATTTAGGAAGTAAACTATTATTTTCTTATTGTCTTCTTTTACACTTCTTTTCTCCTAAACTCTATGTTTTTATAAAGTTGTATGTAATTGATTCTTCAGGCTGACGGTATCACTGTCCTGTTGATGATCCCAGTTATTCTTTGAATGGATTCGAAACGTCGTCGACCTAAAAAAAACACCATGTATTAAAACAATTTTATTAATATGTGTTACTTTTGTTGCTATTTATCATGCTTGTCCTGCCATGTACAATTGAGAACAAGCGAGCCTTTCTGTTTCACCTGACTGCTTTTGTTTTTGTATTTGTTTTTGGTTTTTATGTAAACTGTCAATTGGAATTATGGTTATAATTTGTTCAAAGATATCTTTCTAAAATACTTGGATGTCACTGCATGACCATCATTCTTGTGCTGTAGTTTCACTTTCCCCACAGTGTCTCGAGCTTTTATCCTCATAACTAAACAGCGTGTGAGCGGAACGGGGGTTAAATACCACCGTAGTATGATGTTATAGGAATTCCATTTGTATTTTGTGAATAGCGGAGATTTAGCAGTTTTAGAACATATGTTTGACCAAGATTTCTCAATAGTATTTATGCTGAATTTCACTTTCCATGTTTTTCTGTATGAGGGCTTAGTAGTTTGCTGTAAATTATTACTTCACTATTTGGATATCACTGGAATACTTATTTTTGTGCAGTGAGGTCTTTGGTGGCTGCCTCCTTTTTCTTACTGTCTGGTTCGCTCAGTGCATAATCTTGGGTATATCCGTATGGGTCATGGAATGGAAGATACCAAAACTTTTGATTTTAAGCTAAGATTTGAGTAGAATGTAAATCATTTGTCATTGCAGACAGTGTGTCCTCCAGATATCGATTAGGTCAAAATCTTAATACCTTTTGTCGGGGAGATTGGTTGTTTGTTGACTCAAATGGACAGGGCTATGTAATAGGATCAAGCATGGTATTAAAATTACCTCCCATAATAATTTCCCCTAGACCAAAGCTTGATAGGTGAGGGAAAAGGTAATCAAAAAATATGTCCTTGTTTTTATTGGGTGTTTGCCTACTAGTGTAATTGGCTTTCCTCTCCTTGTGACCTTCTTTATCCCACTATACGCCCTATGACTTGAACTGTATTCTCTTTCTAATTGAAATGGCTACTCACTTCAACTTGGTGGGGGCCGATGAGTGGTATTGTAGTGGGTAGAGAGAGGACCTTAACCCCTTCGCTGCGGCGGCAATTCCGCCGCAGCGCTGGGGGTGGGGGCGAGCGGCGCTCGCATGCTCGTGACGGTGCCGCTCCGTCACGAGCCGCGGTTGCGCTGTGCTCATGACGGAGCGGTTCCGTCATGGCCCCGCCCGCTCAATAGAACGCGCCGCGCAGGCGCGAAATCAGCGCCGCGCAGGCGCGGCGGCAGGGCCATGACGGAACCTCTCCGTCATGAGCACAGCTCAGCCGATGCTGATGACGGAGCGGCTCCGTCATGAGCATGGGAGGGGTTAATAGTGCATATCTCCTGTGGTTTTTTTTTAAGGAATACTATTTCATTTACATTACTATGGAGCTACTCTTCAAATCACCCTTGGAGAACACTTGTGCTTGGGGGAGGAGAGAGCACTTGCAGGATGCTCTCTGTTTAGTACGTGTTAGATGTTGCTGGAATATCGCGTGCACCTCTTCTGTATATATGAATATGGTAGTAAAACAGTAAAATAAACAATAAACAAATCAACAATCTGAAAAGGTAAATAGTAGCTTGGTCTTCCAGATTTTGTGTACACCATATATGAGGGACCGCTACCCAGTTTGTAACCGGGACCCAGATGGCAGTGTATTATATTTGCTTTAGTAACATTAAGAAAACCTAGATTTGGCATAATGTAACTTGGTATAATATCATGTTCTTGACCACGTTTCGGGTGGATATTCAAAAATGCTTAATGGTTGGGCTATGGGCATTGTTTTCATTTGACTGTTCCAGAAAAACCAAAAGGATAGAAGTAAATCAGAGAGTTTGTGGCAGTCAGCAATTTTTTGATGATTGCAAAGTGTTGTATTTCAGTATTTATATAGCACTTACGACCACTATGTGGACCACTGAAGCCCTTGCCTCCATGTGCAGCAAGCTTTGCTGTGTGCAGTGTGGTTAGAAGGTTGTTCTTGTTTTTTGATCTTGTGTGGGAAGTGTTTCAATGCAGGTGTGATGACCGCTGAGGTGCGAGAGAGACACTCAGTTTATGGTTTTCAGGAGGCTGACAGCTTTGAGCAGCTCTGCACGTCTCTATTATATTTCTTATGGCCATATTCTACTTTGCGTCTTTTTGCACTGGGTTGTCCAACTTGATATTTTGTTTAAAGTCTTTGGTCCTAGGCAGAAATGGTGTGGACATCTGCTGGGATGGGCTTTGTAACTATTATCTCATGTCTGAAAGTCATTCTGAGATGTAAAGAAGCAGTCATAGTGAGTAGCTGTTTGGGACCTGCAGTGGTGGACCAATTAGAGGCCTCAATTGGCCAGTAGTTGCAACAGATCTCTTAGTTAATTCCATTCCTCTTCAATTGATGATGGCTAAATTATTGCCAGTTACAGCACTGCGTGATGCACAAGACCCTTAGCATATATGTCTTATCTAACTGAAAGAAGTTTGTGGTATAGTTGGATGCCAACCACCGATTACTATATTATTAGTATTTGTTATGGTATTAGTATTAGTGTGGGCCAGAAGGTTTCTTTATTAATTGACATCACTGTATAGTACCCAGTCTAACCATTGGTCAGTCTTTCTAAACGTACCTGAATATAGAAAGTTGAGTTGTTCCATATCTGTGGTCTTTAAACTGTAGATTGAACATGAAGGTGTGATTATTTGTTCCTGTGTAGTGTTGAGGTGCCAGTGCAGCAGAGCTAAAAACTGTACAGTCCCTATTAACAGAGGCTTCTGATAACCCTATTCATAGATAATCTGCTATGCACCCTGCTGTTACCCTGATCCCGTGTCTCGTAATAGTCAGTCCTGACCGTACACTTTTATAATTTCCAGTATTGTTGTTTCGAGTTTATTCTCCCCTGATTCATTTATCCCAAGGTAACTGACCTACAAATGACATTTTCAATATTTCCTGTTTATTCAACATTAAATGTGTGGGTGAAGGTTTCAGGGTTTCCCATTCAGCAGATTGCAGGGTCCTTTACAGCCGATTACATTAAATTTTAACTTCCAAATGCCTCTTCAGTGAGACCCCATGAAGATGGTAACAATATCTTCCAAGACTATGTATATTGATCAGCGGGCCAATCCTTACCTTTCCAAGAAGGAATCTTTCTGCAAGCCTATGTTTAGCTTGTATCCTGGATACTGTGCATGTTGTCGTCTTTCCACTCGACAGGTAAGAAAACTGCATACATAGCGTAAGCCAGAGTAAGCAGTAACAAGCGCCCTCCCCACCCCAATTTGGAATTTTTACATGAAGGGTTTGAGTTAATAAAAATAAAAAGTGTGTCCGGGGCAGCCCTGCTTGTTTTTAATTATGGCTATTTGCGACCTCATGCCATCAATTCTTTCAAACTACAATATGAAGCTTAGCGAGAACAGGATTTAGGGTCAAACCCCTTCAGTCACTGGCTTTCTTGTGATCTTCTTGCATGGCCATTGCTTGCGTGGGCTGTCCATCAATCCATGGTATTTCAAAGATGGTTAAACTGTGCCACTTGTATTCCCATTAATTTTTGGTGATGGAACATCAAGAAGCCATTTTGTTAGACTAAACACGTGGCATGTTATGGCAAGCCACGGTTTGCTTTTTGGTGTATTTACTTTTCTGACACAAATGCACAACAAAACATATCATAAAGTTACAGAGAATGGCATAACACGACATAACATAATCCCACTGCATGCTGAAGCAGAGAACAACATAACATATGTTAGGACCAACATAACACAGCATTATAGCATAGCAAAGCAGGATATTGTGCACCCTGAAATTCCACTGCATAGCACAACACAAAATAACACTTCTAAACATAGCACAGCAGACACAACACATATAACACAAACAGCAAAGCTCAGCATGCCACAGCATAGCATGGTGCTGTATGACACAGCATAACACACCAAAGCAAAGGGAAGCTTGACGCAATAAACACAATCTAACGTGACATAACACAGCACAGCACAATATATTACAACAGAGCATAACATGACATAACAGTAACCAGCACAATATAACACAACAGAAAGTTATGCAGCACAACACACCACAAAACAACATATTATAGCACGTCATCATATCAAATATGCATACACAGCATACCATAACAAATCCTAGCATAACATAGGATAGCACTGCACAACATAAAGTCCCTAGAATAGCACAATATTACATTGTGCAAGAGAGCATAATACATCACACCATAACTTAACCTTTTCCATGCGTCGGACGGCCTGCTGTCCGATGTCACGGTGGGCGTGTGCGGAGGACAGTCTGGGGCAGTCCAAACTGCACATGCGTCATTTTTTCCCCACTCCGCTGCGGCGAAGTGGTTAAAAGAGCATAGCACAACATAACATCCCTAACAGAACAGAGTATAACTGTCAGGACCTTATTAATAAGGTCAAAAACGGTCCGGTTGCATGAAGAGTATTCGGTTCTACCCCAACAAATCTAAGACGCAATCCAATAAGTAATGCAAATACACCCCACAAGATTATATGAGGGGGAAGGAGGGGGGTATTACTAGGGACTTGCAAGTAAATGAAATATGCCAATTGGGTATAATCCAATGTTACCATGTTTAGATGAGCACAAGCACTTTAGCACTGGTTAGCAGTGGTAAAGTGCACAGAGTCCTACAGCGAGCAAAAGTGAGGTCAGAAAAAATGGAGGAGGATGGGAAAAAGTTTGGAAGAAAACTGTCCTAAGGCTGACAGGTCTAACAGCTGGTATCAACAAATATTTTGCTCTTAGTTTCCCACTTTAAAAATGATTGGAGATTTACTCCCAACAAAGGTGGGAGATTCGGGGGAACAAAAGTATGTGCCATTGTTACCCACCACGTTTAAGCATGATGAGTCTTTGAAGTATTTTCTCACTGTTTCATAATGCAGTGGCATGTGACGGGAATCACTTCATAGAGCTGGCCATTTTGGTCAAGTATTAATTGGTCAATTAAGGTATTGTATATTAGGTATGGCCTCCCTATGTTGCCATCAGTGTTTGCAAAAGGAACAGTTGATGGAAGGAATGCTGGACAATGCATTCACCCCCAGTCACAAGGATCTGGGTTTATTCAATCATTCGTTTGCTTACCACACCACCCCAGTTTGGACCTGGCCATATGCAAATCAGGCGTGACCCTGTTCCTTATGGGAACAGTCCAGCCCGAACTGCCAAGCAAGGTCCTCTCTGGACCGGAAAAAAGCATCATGGGACCATTTTCGGGGCATCAGTCCTCATCAGCTAGCTTGAATCCAGTGGTGGAGTGAGCACGGGACCCATGTCTGGGCATATCCTTCCCACTTAGGGCGACAAATGCAAAATAAATAATTGATAGACGGAATGCTGGACAATGCAAACATTCACCCCCAGTCACAAGGATCTGGGTTTAATCCATCATTCTTTTGCTCACCACACCACCCCAGTTTGGACCCAGCCATACGCAAATCAGTGTTGACCCTGTTCCTTATGTTAACAGTCCAGCCCAAACTGCCAAACCAGGTCCTCACCAGACTGGAAACAAGCATCCTGGGACCAGTTTCAGGGCATCGCCCTTCATCAGCCAGGCTTGCTTGAATCAAGTAGTGCAGTGAGCACGGGACCCACATCAGTGTTTGGCTATTTGTTTGAGTTTAGGAGGGTGAAAGCATACCTTTGTGTCATCAATCAGTTAGTTCCAAAAGTGTTACCATAGTTATAATTTTCTAGAATGATTACAACTGGAGAACGTGAGACCTGAATGTTTTTTTCCTGGGTGCCCTCGGTACCTTATACCAAAATGACCAATTTGATTAGCTGTGTAAGGTCTTTTTCACCATTGTGATCGATAAACCAAATACAAGACTGATGCTGACGGTGCCACAGCAGCCTTTTACATCACCAGATCTCTGTGTCTCTTGATAGCAGAAAGAGCAGCAGGCATAGATAGAAAACACACAAGGCATGCTAAAGGAGACAGGTAAAGCTTCAAGGCATGTAAAGGGGCCGCAGAAATAATCCTAAAGAATCTATGCCTCACTCAGGCTACTCATAGACTATGCTGTCATATATTTGTAGCACTGGAAGTAGTGACTATATCATGTCATCTGTGCCATGGATTTTAAAATAAGGGGTTGACGCCAACGCACGTAGGAGAACTTATTGGCTGATTTCAAGGAAGACTATTTTCTTGAAACCCCTGCACTATGGTCATTGCTTCTATCACGAATTAACTCGCTCTCTCCTTGATAAAAATAATTAGGGTCTAAAAAGATCATGAGCCTCAAAATCGGTTATTATCTGATTAAGTGTTAAAGGAGCAGCAACAGTTCTAATTTAGAAATAGTAAAAATACACTTCTAAAAATGTTATTTTTCAAAACAAAAACTTCTAGGATTCATGCCTAAACCTGCATGAACCTGTAGAGTGAGAATTAAAAACCCCATACAGATAACAAATTCTGCACAGCATCCTTGTGCCCTAATTCTTGCAGCTACTGTGCAGAATATTTCTAGGTGGGGAGAAGTGACCCTCAGGTTATATCAGCGACATAAGAAGCAGGGCCATTCAGTCCTGTGCAGTTTGTTAGCAACTTAATTCACGTGCATCAACCAGACGACCAAGCAGCACAACCATGAACTTCTCACCATGCGACTCAAGATGGATGAAGCAGCTGGGGGTAGAGTGGAGAACAAAACAGGAAATAGAGCCTTGCAACCCTCCGGCTCAGAGGAGGCTTCCCATTATCTAATAATAACACTGGCCAAAGTGAAAGACTTGGAGCAGGTCGTTGCTTAGGTTCTCAAGTAAATAAGAGCCACACATGACAAAACAAACCTACTGGAACTCGGAGCGTACACCTCTTACTGTAGAGCATCCAGCAATCTAAACAGGCAAGAAGATGGCCACCAGAAATGATCAATGGGCTGAAACAGCAGAGATGACTCAAGCATCTACCAAACCACAGGACATAAAAAGACAGATAAGGAAGAGGTAGAAATGGTCAACTAGTTGACTCCAAATTCATCTCCACCCAAGACAAGGGAAGATTGCTTTAGAAAAACAAGCTTTGCAAAGCCAATGAGTCTGTGTAGAATGTGGTGACACGCGGCGTAAGCACATAGTAGCATGACACACAGAAGGAACAAGTAGAGGCTGGCAGGGAGGGCTAGAGTAGTAAAGTAGACCTTTATGCAATTCATTGCAAACACTTAAGTGGATATAGAAGGATGCACTCAAATAACCACAAGCATTAGGTGAAAGATGAATGCTCCACTCGGCTGACCCCGTATGTAATTGGCAAAGTCTCAAGCCAATGGCTAAACGAGGTTGGTTGAAGAAAGCCAGTGGTTAAATGTGGCATACCCAAAGCCTGTTCTTTTTATTTTGTTAGCCACAGGTCTGTTCGACAGCCGGGTTGTCCAAACTCAGACCTAACGAATGGATGACTTGAAAAAGCTGCCAATCTCTCTCTTTCTTTTTCATTTTTCCTTAAACCTCAAACTGTTGGATGTTAAGAATAAAAAGTTCAAAAGGAATAATGGTAAAAAAGTGGAATTAGTGGAAATTTTTTGAGATACTCTAGATCAGATAGAAACGGATCATATCTTTATAATCCAGTGCTGCACGTTAGCTGTGATCTGACGAAGTCTGCAAAGCCGCGCCAGCAACATGAGGTGGTAGGGCCCTGTACATCTCTTAGCCCTCATTTAGTGGGGCAGTTGTCTCAAATTTAGAAATTGAATCTGGTGATTCATTTTTACATTATGTAGCGCTATTGGACTAAATAGGCCTACTGTACAGTCAGTAAAATTAACTGCAGCATGTTTCTTTAGCATAGCATGGCTTTTATATCCAATTGCACCAATTCAAAGCATTTACACAAACTGATTTCGCTTGTATTTTTTTGTCCTACCAGGGATAAACGTTTTGTCTTTAATGGAATTCCTCGCTGATTCAACGTTGAAGAGAATCTACCACAGCTTTGCAGAGTTCACAACCGTAAGCATTTCTGTGTGAAAATCTATCCCCCTGGTGAAACTTCAGTTTTAGGACCGTTCCCTCCTCATTCCCCGTGTTTTGAAACTTACTCCAGCCCTTAACGGAAGTAAATCTCCTGAGGCGTATCAAGAGTGACAGTGTGCCAGCTCGAAAACTTGGCAGTGTTTACTTTGGAAGCCATCCGCACCCCGGAACTCACACAACCTGCCCTTGGAGCAGGTTTGGTCGCACTGAAAATGACACGGTAATGGTTCGTGTCATTTTTACAAATTTACGTGTGAATAAATCCAATTATGAGTATAAATTCGTGTTTTCTGACAGATGAGCGGGAGTTTACATTTGTGGTATATGCACACCTCCCATTACGTGTGCTCCTGCACGTGACTCAGGCCTATCGAAGGAGTGTCAACAGGGCCTTCTATCTTTGAAACAGGACCATCGAGCCTTTGGAAACGCAAATTTGAACCATTCTGAAGCAGACGATCGTTTTCAGTTTGCAATGGACCATTGATTTTATTTAAAAGGAAGAGGCCCACCGGCCATTGGATGTAGGTGGTGGCTAGTGTTAACTTTGCGCTTTCAAATTGATAAAAAGATTTAAACTATAAAATTAAGAGGCAACACCCCTTCTTAAATATTTCGCATGTATACATTGCTTACATTACTATAGAGGCACATAAAGTGACGGGTGAGTTAATTTCTGTGGTACTTTTATACGAACACCTTTTAAACTGAACAGAATGACAAAAACTCACACAGAAAACGCCAGCCCTGTTTGGGAATGTTCTGTTTGATCTCACTTATGAAATATATATATGTCTTTAAATGACATGGCTCTAATCCAGACGTTCCTCTGTCTGATAACCACTTCCCTTCTTGCATCTCTGCCAGCAGTGTCTGCTTTGATTGACAGGTTATCACTTATAAAGGAGCACGCTTCCACGCCTGAGGTGTTATTGGCTGTTAAAAATAACTCCCCGGGAATAGATAATTGATTACTAATCAGCCATCGACTCACTCGCCAGCTGCCAAGATTTAGCAGAAAGCAAACATGGCCGTTCCAGTCCGACTGCCTACTTACTTAAAATACCCGCGCGTTCAATGAGGCGATGTCGTGAACGTGAAGGAGTCCATACAGTAATTCGAAGTGTACATTGGCACTGGAAATAGCATTTCAGGGAACCAGTCGGCACCGCCTCGGGCAACGAAACCGCGGGAAGGCGCACGGGAGCCAGGAAGGCCCAGTGCAGAAATGACGACGCTGCTTTGTAATTTCAGATTGTAATAACATCACGTGGCACTCGAACTAATACAAGCCACAAGGCAGCTTGCTTACTAATAATAGCCAGCACGCCGTAGTTTCCATTACAAAACATGGATCTGTGATATTATTAGCCCCCCGCCCACCAACGCTCATGCTTACCACCTCACCTGACTGAAAATGGAAGAATCCCACACATTCCATTCTAAACAACCCGGCTGTAGGGTCTTCGACTTCTGCTCCAAAGACGAGGGGCCCTGTGAAGCTGTAGGTGAGGGTTTGACTGAAGCAGGTGAGTATTTACAGATTCAGGTAAGTTTATTTTTTCACCTACTACTTAAGGTTTAGTTAACGTTTCTACCCCTATGGTCTCTGGGAAGGAGAGGCACGGAGATGGCCTACTTTGGGTGTATCCCTTGTTTAAAAAAATTGTTGCTTTATGATTGCAGAAAATAAGTTCCCTGAAGAAGGGCACGGCCCGAAATGCATCGGGTATAACATTTGAAAGATATGATGGAAATAATTATCATTTGAAGATCAATACATTTGAATAAATTAGACTGGAGAAAAATTTGAAAAATACTTGTTTGAACTTTAATGAATTTTCATATTTGAGTGCACCCTAGATACGTTTTCCACTGAAGGGATAACACGAGTCTCGTGGTGTATCCCTCGTTTACCATGAGCCATGCACATGCAATGTGAAGAGGATCTTTGACTGACACGTCCCAGTCGTACCTGGCACTGCCGCATGCTTTACTGGGCATCAAGGAGCGCAGCGGTGTGGTGTTAACCTTCACTCAATAGCAAGACTCCTTTACGAACTTAGATGTATGCTTTCTATTGTTTAGTGAGTATATTAGTGACTTTTGGCCAGCTGCAGGCTTAAGAGTGAATCTCAGTATAAAATATACTTTCCAACTCATTGGCAGGAAATGCTCGTTGACACTCAGCGCCAGAAGTCCAGCTTCCTGCCCAATGAGATGGAGGACTCTAACCACAGTCCTCCTCCGCAAATCAGACATAGTAAACATTGTCAACCTGCCCTGCCTCCTGCCTCTAATCACAAGATGGAGGACAGCCTTTCTGATAGTTCTCCACTCTCAAGCTGGTATAATTCACCTCAACGTATGATATTATATACCAGCCCGTTACCTGATCTCTCATTCATCAATGGGCCAGACCTATAATATATGACGGGTCCTGCCAGACCTTGCTTGTAACGGTACAAAACAGATTCGGACTATACCAGTCTTCTCAACTAAGCACTTGATGCTAACTAGAGAGACCTGAGAAGGCCGAACAGATCTGGCCCATTTATCAATGGGCCAGGCCTATAATATATGACGGGTCCTGCCAGACCTTGCTTGTAACGGTACAAAACAGAATCGGACTATACCAGTCTTCTCAACTAAGCACTTGATGCTAACTAGAGAGACCTGAGAAGGCTGAACAGATCTGGCCCATTTATCAATGGGCCAGGCCTATAATATATGATGGGTCCTGCCAGACCTTGCTTGTAACGGTACAAAACAGATTCGGACTATACCAGTCTTCTCAACTAAGCACTTGATGCTAACTAGAGAGACCTGAGAAGGCCGAAGAGATCTGCCACATAGTGCTAGCCACCTGAGGACTCTATCATAGTCTACCATGCAGGCCCCAAATTGTCACGTACCATGAGCACCGATATCCTGTAATGATAAAAAGGATGATCAAATCGATGATGAAATTGCAGTGCCTCTTATTAAATCTACTTCACTTTTCATAATGGCAGTCATATGAAGGAGGACTGTAACAGTCTATTCAAGCAGATCACTCGTTCTCTATGCCTGTAACCTCCCACCGATCCATAAGATCTCAGAGTGGACAACTTCTAGCAACAGTTTGGAAAATCAGAACAAAAAAGAAAACTACTAATGCAATGAAGGGACCTGCAGAACCAATCAAGCTGTCAGCATACCACAGACTATAAAAATACGCATCTATCTCTTCACTCATCCATCACACAACAAGGCACAGCGTACGTATGGTAACACAGTAACAACACCTCGGTGGTCATCACGGAAGACATGGAAACACTTCCCACAAAGGCTCAAAGCAAAGACAAGAATGCACACTTTCAACCATACACCTCCACGTTATAGTGTTCTATCTGTGTGGATAAGAACTTCAGTGTACCAAACAATGATAGTAAGCACAATACAAAAGTCATAATTCAATAGAGTACGGAAGGCAGGGCTCGAGTCAGGGGTAAACGCGGGTGGACGGCATCCCCCCACTCTATTCACAGGGTGAACGCCATCCCCCCTACTAAGAAGCTGGGCCTCACAGAAATAAGCTGAACGTGTCCCGGCGTAATTTTCAGACACCGGAACACGTTGAGCATGTGACATTATGAGGTAATTTGCATATTATCAGTCCCCCCCCCCCCCCCTTCCTCCCCCACGCTTCTTATTATAGGACTTGTGGCCTGATGGAAGGCAAAAACAAGAATCTGATTCCTAATTTTGTGGATGAGCAGCACTAATGCCCTGCATTCCCCCAACCCCCACAGAAGCATAAACAAAACACGAGCTACTCCTCCCACTATCAGCCCTTCACAAGACACAGCACAGGCAGTCCAGAGGATACTTTTTAACAAGGTCGTATAGCAGAATGTCATCATCAAAAATATTGTTTGACAGAAGTGTCATGTCCTAAAAACTGAACCCTATTGCCTACAAAAATGAAACAGTTCGGGTGGGGATTTTTCTCCTATCTCTGGGCATAACTTTCTGTTTTTTTGAAGTTCACAAATATTCCCAGATGTACGGCTGTAAAGGTTCACCAGTCAGATGTTTCCATGATTATTTTTGGGAATGTAATATCACCTTTTGTGAAGGCTTTATTCTCCTTGCACAAAGTTCTCAATAGCAGATGACTACATACATGAGAAATGGGGCCTCAACTCCATTGAGAATTTTTTTTTTTCCTGTGGTGAAAGCCCTTCCTCTTCACCCAGCAAATCTGTTCTCCTTTTCATCCAGGAAGAGTGTTAGCCTAGTCCTTTTGCTGTAATATTTCTTCGAACATTTCCAAGATAGAAAGTGGATGAAGAGGTATTTGGAAATGTTCTCAAACGTTCATGTTTGTGAGCCTTTCTAACTTTCCAAACTTCCAAAGGCATTCCTTGAATGGAATACGAGTACAGACATCGCCACACTCATGGCGGAGATCTTGTAAAAGCAGTTATGCATGACAGGAATCTCTCTGTGAATTCCTGCCAGGCTTAAAAGTGTACATTCGGACTTAAACATACATTTACGACTGCATTGACCTCTCGATTGGTTACACATAATTGTGTTGGTCTAATCGTGCAGGACTCAAAGAATGTAACACTTTATAAATAAATCCATGATCTTTGTTGTTACTAGTATGTGACACATTTTAGTCCCAACGAGTTGGATGATGTGGCGGTTCTGGTCCAAGCTGAACACCATATTTCTTCAGAAATATCGGTTCCTATGTCTACTTACCATTTTCACATGCATGAAAGTATAGCTTTCACCTGAAGAAATTACATTTTTGGAATACTACTTTTTTAATGTGGGAAAGAGCAGAACAGATTTCAAGCAATTCCTCATTTATAAGAAATCAACTGCCCTAGTTGGAAGTAGTGAAACCAGTGTCCATCTGGCAGTCCACTGTTTGCTTTCAACAAAGTCTAACGGAAAGCCACACTTGTATAATTGTACTAGGTTTGTTAGACCTCATGCTGTTCATTTGCAAAATCTTGTGTTATTCAGTGCCGATGTGAAGCCCAGATTTTTCAGAATCTGGGTTAGGTGGGTCAAGAAACAAGTTTATATTCCTGTAACAGTGTCCCATCATTTCAGCGTTATTTTTTACTTAAGTCTAGAAGAATATCACACAAGAGCCTGTGTTGTGGCATAATGATGTTTTCTTTCTTGCTGATGTCCTCCACTGATTACCAGTCATTAATATCCCCAGTATATGAAGTTTACATCTGTTAAGTATCTGAACTCACACTGTCAGGCCTCCATGTTTTGAAGATCTTCTCTTCACTTTGTGGGCAATTGTGGGTCACCTATCCACCCATGTAAATTTGAATGTTTTTATTGCTTTTTGAGACACATGGGACTTTTTATACATGTTTTATGTATCTTCTCCTTGGTATGCACCCTATATAGTATCTTTCTTGAAAATAACTGTATTCCCCCCAGATGTGTCCCGAACCTTGTAATGCTGCTCTATTTATTTATGAAATGTTTTTATCATCTGTACTTTCATAGCCGCATTTGGCCGAATAAAGTTGTGTGACTGACTGACTATCTGAATGCTTGTGTCGCATTCTCCTTGATACTTGATGCTTGGACTCACACTGGTGAGGTTTGCAAATTATATAGGTATCTTTGGAGAGAATTTGTTTTGTTTATGGTTATTCTGTGCACCCAGTGGATTTCAAGTCGTCTTTGTATAAGTCATCTACATGAGCTGATATGTTGTTTTTTGGACAAAGCAGAGTATGATCTGGTCAGGTAGCTAATAATCTGATCAAAGTATGATCTGGTCAGGTAGATATCTGATTTTGTGTTGTCCCCTGTGAAGTTGAAAGTAGGTGCTATGTCTTTCGGTTTGTGGTGAACCAGCCAATTGAGTTCAGCTCACATAAATTCCCAAAGTTGATTTGGAAACATGATCACATTTTGTGTGATTTAAATTCCTCTGCAGTAAGAGGTAGAGTGGTCATGGTGTTCCTCCTTAGCATTTGACTTCATCTGCAAATACAGCTTATTATGTCTGCTTCTAAGCCAGAGGTATTCCTTCCATAGTACAGTTTTCTCTGACCACTTGCACCACTGACTTCACTGTAAGAACAGATCATTGTTAGATCAGGCAGCCTGGACACTTTCCTCTTGTGAAAATGACTTTATATGATATGTGTCCTTTGACTCGAATCCCTATTGACAGAATTTGATAATTTCAAGCAGTGATCCGATCTAGGAGGCCTGAACACACATTTATGTAACAATAATTCCATAAAACCCCAGTAGACATGATTTAACACCGTCTCAACGTCAAAACAGAACTGAAAAATAAAATCTCTGTCTTGCATCTATTTTTGTAGCATTTGTCATCTTTTGATGTCACCAATCTTGTGATTGTTTATAAACCCTGATCTTAGTTAATGACTTTAAGGGAGCGCTCTCACTATCTTGGAAGGTAGTACTGGTGTGTCATAATTGAGCAGTTCAGGATGACCATATGAGATACAATGTTCTGGCCTCTCCTCGTCCTTGTAGGGGTAATTACGCATGTTTCTGGGAGGACAATGTACAATGTTACAAGGGGGCCTTCCAGTGCACTTTAAGAACGTTAGAGTGTTGCACAGCAGGAATATTAATGTTGCTGCTTCATCCCCTACGTGTCAGCCATTGGCGGGAGATCTGAAATATTTACCATGTGATCTATGTTTGCAAAATGCTTGTGTAATACTGTGCAGGAATCGAAATTTGCCTAGCTTACGTAACGGTAAGTTTCAATTCTATTAAGGACACGGAGGCGAGGATTATGCTATATCTTCTTTCGCTTTATTAACATAAAGAAACCACAGCAGCTTAGGAAAAGATATAATAAGAACAAAAAAATGCTTTAAACATAAAGCATTGACGTAATGTTCAACACAAATCAACAACAACTCCCAAGAGTCTCTTTGCTTATAATAATAGTCCACAGTCCTTTGTCTCTGTCCATCATCCCTATATAACCGGACTTCCCATCATCTTCCTCCTCTTTCTTCGCGTAGATCACGCTTAAGCCTCATTGGTCCTGTTTAGCACCGTCGTTACCTGTCGAAAAAGGAACAGTATCAGCGAGGTGGCCCAGTAAAATGCGACAACAAGGCGAGGAGCATTCAGTGAACAACACAGTACTGACAACGTAAAGGAAAACGCTTTACTTACTGCCATACGGGTGGGTAGAGACACCACTGTAGTCCGGGTGGGATAATCCTCGCCTCCGTGTCCTTAATAGAATTGAAACTTACCGTTACGTAAGCTAGGCAAATTTCGATTCTATGTCAGGACTGGAGGCTTCAGATTATGCTAGTTTAAAGCTTACTTACCACCAACTGAGCTAAATCCACCACCGGCTTAAAATAAAACCTCTTGAAGGTGGAATCCGAGGACCAGTCCGCCGCTCGCATAAGGTCCTCCAGACGAGCACCCACCGAGAATGCCTTAGAGGCCATGGCTCCCCTGGCGGAGTGTGCTCCAAAGAGAGAAGTATTGATGCCCGCTTCCTGCATGACCCAACGCACCCACCGAGCAATAGTGGGGGAGGAGACAGCTTTGTGTGGCTTCCGCAGGGCAATCAACAACTGACGCTCGCCCGGAGGGCGCAGATCCAAGGTCAGGTCCTCATATGCTTTGAGGCATTGCACGACACACAACTTAGGAGTGTCAGTAAAGGCTGGATAAGAAATGGAACGCGACGACGTCTTAGTGCGTCGGCCCACCGTAAAAGTAACCCCATCCGGGGAAAAAATGCGTGCAGAAACATCCAGCGCGCGCACGTCCGAGACGCGCCTACAAGAGACCAGACATAACAACATGGCTAATTTCGCCGAAAGCTCCTTAAGAGACAGATAAGAATTCGCTGGCCACGATAGGAACAGGTTCAGAACCAAATTGACGTCCCAAAGGACGGAGTACCTGGGCTCTGGCGGCAGTGCGAGGCGAACCGCTCGCAGAAGCCGGCACACAAAAGGGTGTTCCCCTACCGGACGGCCATCGATGTTATCATGGCCCGCAGAAATCGCCGACCGGATAGCATTGATCGTTCTATACGCTAAACCCTTGTCGGCCAAATGAGCCAGGAAATTCAGCACGGGAACAAGGCCGGCGACCATGGGATCCAAATCCCTTCGTAAACACCAACGCATCCACTTAAGCCAAGCGGATCTGTAACGCTTCGTCGTACTATCGGCCCACGCTTTGGAGAGCAAGTGCTCAGCTGACCCCGAAAGGCCCGGGAGCGTCCAGCGTCTCCTGAGAGCCTCCACGCCACGAGGCGGAGAGTGTTCTGCATGACGAGAGGGTGAGGTTCCTGATCCGGGCTCGTCAGGAGCAGAGGAAACAGGGGGAGTAGGATTGGAAAATCCCAGGAAAGTTCCAGAAGAACCGGAAACCATACTTGAGACCTCCACAGCGGTGTAACCAACACCAGGTCCGCACCCTGGCGGCGTATTTGAGCCGCCGTTCGCATGATCATGGAGAACGGGGGAAACGCAAACGGCTGTTCCCGACTCCAATCCTGTAAGAACGCGTCTGTGGCCTCCGCCAGAGGGTCCGGCCTCCAGCTGTAGAACCGCGGCAGCTGGTGGTCGAGACGGGACGCGAAGAGGTCCACCGAGAAGGGGCCCCAAAGGGAGTGTAGCCACCGGAAGACTCCCGGATCCAGTTTTCACTGGCTGGCATCCCTGAGATGTCGAGAGTGCCAATCCGCTACTTGATTGGACTGGCCTGGCAGATACTCCGCCGTCACCGCAATGTGACGAGACAGGCAATAATCCCAGAAGTCCTTCGCTAAATCCGCCAAGGCGCGGGACCGAGGACCTCCCAGGTGGTTCACATATCGGACCGCCGAAATATTGTCCATCCGTAGCAGGACACAAGCCTTGACCGAATCTTTGGTCCAACAGCGAACCGCGAAGGAGCCCGCAAGGAGCTCCAAACAATTGATATGCAATTGTTGTTCTTCTGACAACCAGGCGCCGCCGGTGGAAAAATCCCCGCACCGGGCGCCCCAGCCCGACCTGCTGGCGTCGGACTCTATGATCAAGTCCGGAGCCGACCCGAAGATCGCTCGCCCATTCCATGCCTCCATGTGAGACAGCCACCATGACATCTCCTCCTTCACTTCGTCTGTGAGGGGAACCCACTGATCGTAACACATCCCACGGCGCAAATGCTGCGCCTTCAGGCGCTGAAGAGCCCTGTAGTGCAGCGGGCCTGGGAAAATCGCCTGGATGGAGGACGATAGAAGACCCACCACCTTGGCGACATGGCGCAGTGACGTACGATCCCTCGCGATCGTCTGCCGAAGCAGGTGTCGTATCTTCGCGACCTTCCGACCCGGTAGGCTCAAGACCGCCTGTACCGAGTCCACCACGAAACCTAAAAAGGTGATCTGCTGAGTGGGAACCAAGACCGACTTGGAGCCGTTGACGACGAACCCCAGTCTCTGAAGCAGGCCGACAGCTTGACGCAGCTGTCCTGTCAGTACCTCTGGGCACTGCCCCATGAGGAGGATGTCGTCTAAGTATACTATCATACGGACCCCCGGGCTCCTGAGAAACTCCACTACCGGGTGAAGGATCTTCGTGAAGCACCACGGGGCCGAAGAAAGACCGAACGGCAGGGCGGTGAATTCGAACACCTTGCCGTCCCACAGGAATTGTAGGAAACGACGATGAGGGGGGTGGATGGGAACGACCAAGTAGGCATCCTTGAGATCCAGTCGCACCATCCAATCCCGAGGGAGGAGCACGTCCCGAAGGAGGTGGATCCCCTCCATCTTGAAGTGACGGTAGACCAACCACCCATTGAATTCCTTGAGATTGATCACAGGCCTCTTGCCCCCATCCGTCTTGTCTACCAAGAAGACGTTGCTGAGGAACCCATGTGGGTGGCGCATTGATAGACGGATGGCTCCCTTGCGCAGCAAGTCTGAGACCTCCCCGTCTATCAATCGCGCGTCGGATTCTGAGAAAACCATCGGGCGCGGGGGCCTCACCTAAGTTGGTTGGTCGTGAAACTCTATATGGAAACCTCTCACAGTTTGCAAAACCCAAGCATCGGCAGTGAGCAATTCCCACTCCCCGTAAAAGCTTGCCAGCCGCCCCCCAATCGGGACTTGATCCAAGCAAAGTACACTTACCGGGGGCATTTCCTTGTCCGGAGTTCTTCTTGAATCCTCTGCCACCATAGCGCTGTCCCCTCGTGGGGTAGAAATTGGTGTAGTTGGCCGAGGTCTGGTACTGACCTCTTCCGGAGCCTTGTCCACGGTTGTTGGTCTGCTGACCACGGCCGATCGCGCGGCCCCTGCCGCGACCGGCCCCTCCAGAAAAACGCTGGTGGAACACCCTCTTGATGCTGGACTGGGCCTTGTCCAGCGACGTGAACGTGTTCACGAACTTTCCAAGCTCGCGGATGAAAGGCTCACCGAAGAGGCCACCCTGGGCCACGGCACCTGCCTCCGACGAGGCCAGGTCCCCCAGCTTCGGGTCCAGCTTGATAAGGAGCGACCGCCGCCGCTCCGTGGACAGGGCACAGTTGGCGTTGCCCAAGAATACGATCACCCTCTGGGCCCAGTTGGAGAGCACCTCCGGTGAAATGGCGGTGCCATTCGCTCGAGCCTCCTCCGCCATATCGAGGATCTTCGTGGCGGGCCCGACCGCATCCAACAGCTTGTCCTGGCAGGCCCGCCAGGACCGGTCGATCCCCTTCCTGGGGTCCTTCATGAATTTCGCCAGGAAGGTGGCCATCTTGGGGTCCAATTCTGGTGTCATGGCCACTTTCCCTTCCAAAGTAGGCCGAGGGCATTCCCCGCGCAGGCAACCCCTCGCCTCCTTCTCCAGGGGCTTGCGCAGCCTGCCCGCGACAAACTTCGCCACCGTCTCCCCCGGGGCCCAGGCCGCGGATCGGGGGTGGACGATCTCGTCCGGGTCCAGCATGCCCGACTCATCTCGGGGCATCTCCTTCCCTGAAGGCGTCGGGAGCCAAGAACGGGTCGACTCCCCGTCGTCATCCGTGTCCGGAGAGTCGTAGATCGGGGAGGCGGGCGCCGTCGACAGGCCGCCCGAAGTGCCAGGGTCCACCAAGGGCGTCGGAGGCACCGCCGTCGCCTTGGCCAGGAAGGCGTCACGAAGACGCTCGAAAGCGCCCTTATCCACGCCTTGGGCCTCCGATGAAGGCCCCTCACCCCGGGGTCTCTTCGGAGCGGGCGGCAACCCGCCGGACGTCCCCGGGAGTTCGGGGGACGGCGGCACCTGCGCCGCTGCCAGCTTCGCACACTCCTCCACGATGCGGGCCGAAAGGCGGTCCTCCATGGGCCCTACCACCTCCGTCACACAACGATAGATGGAGTTGTCCACCGCTTGGTAAAACTCATCATCCTGCAGATAGGGGCAGGCCTCCTCATCGTACTCCCCTTCCATCTCGGAACCAAGGGCAAATGCGGGGCACCCAAGAGGGCGGCAACCGAGAAAGTTCTCGAATGTGGGCAGGCCCAGCGGCTGCGATCACGTTTTGGGCCAGCTGACGTGGCAGGTGGGCAGCACCAACCCCCAAGCGCGCAGACCCTCCTCGCCGGGACCGGGTCTACGTACCCCTCAAGCGCGCTAGGCCACACACTGTTAAAGAGGTGCACAGATCTCGCCCGAAGGCGATTCACGCGGTCAAAACCGCTATACAGACCCCAGAGGGCGTCAAATTGTGAAAGTACAGACCCGGATCACCAGGTGTCAGAGGGGTACGCGAGGGTCGGCCCCTGCGCAAGCAGACCCCACGGAGCGGCTCCTCGTACTGCGGAGGCGCGCCGGAGGGTCGGCGAGGCGACAGGCCGCCCCCTTGCGGTCTATGTACACACCGCACACAAGTGGGAATAAAGTCGCGTAGGAACGATAGAACGTTCCCGCAACCAGGGACTCTGAAAGGGAATAAACCATGCAAGGAGTCCCCAAAGACCGCAAGACAATCAATCACAATAAAAGAAGACAAAATAGAAAAGCACTTATCTGGCTGCGGGAGCAGCGAAGAAAGAGAGGAGGAAGATGATAGGAAGTCCGGTTATATAGGGATGATGGACAGAGACCAAGGACTGTGGACTATTATTATAAGCAAAGAGACTCTTGAGAGTTGTTGTTGATTTGTGTTGAACATTACGTCAATGCTTTATGTTTAAAGCATTTTTTTGTTCTTATTATATCTTTTCCTAAGCTGCTGTGGTTTCTTTATGTTAATAAAGCGAAGGAAGATATAGCATAATCTGAAGCCTCCGGTCCTGACATAGAATTTAGATTTGTTATTTGATTTTACACCATCATGTTTGGATAGGTGGCAGTTACATGATGTCAACTATCATTTTGTTTTTATCTCTGACAGGGGGACATTGAAAGTTGTACAACCATTTGAGAAATCCTCTTGAGTTCCCTCTTATCTCTACTTTGTGCTCGATCTGTTTCTGCCTTTTGCAATATTCTGCAGGTAGCAGGCTTTAGACCAGATCCATGTTCCTCACATTTGGGCTAGATTGTATTTCCTGGAGGATGCAGAGTCTGTTCTACCTTAAATCCTCCAAATAAACTCATAACTTTTGAACCCAAAAGGAAGATCGGTTTGGCACCAGAGGAAGCAATTCCTGAGAAACATTAGGAAAAAGCGCTTTATAATGGTATTCTCAGGGATGAGTCTCTATATCAGCACTGTGGTCTTTGCTGTTTATACATCCTAGTCTGTGCTGAAGTGCTTCACTTTCCCCTCGGAAGTCATGCAAAGTGAAACATAGATCCTATCCTCAATGAAGTGCCAGGTGCAGTGTTTCAATTGTGGCTTTCAATTCCTTCAAGGCTGGAGGTTGAGGCGTTGGCGCATCAAGGAGGAACAGGGCTGTGTGACTTCTGTATCAACGAGATTCAAACGAACCTCTTTAAAATTACCTTGTGAAGGGAAAAGTATCCAAGCGTTCCATCTGGAAGCAGTAGTGAACAACACTTAGTCCACAAGTAGTCACTTTCTTTTCTTATTCACCAAAAGCATCCTTCTGCCCACCAGGTGTTTGCATTCTTCACAAACCTCTGAGATTCTCATGTATCTGATTGATGGATCCTGAAATTGGTCAGTGTGGTTTACACCTTCCTTATGGCCTATGTAATGTTGCTCAATTGATGGCCATGCAGTACCATACTTAAGTCATGATATATATTCAGAAGGGATGCACCCGTGTTCTAGTTTGTGCAAGGCCATTGACAAAGGCTTATGACCAAGAAATCATGATTAGTTTTTGTGTTTCCTAGGCCAATGTGAGTTTTATTCCTAGACTGCGCAAGGATATGGTATCTCTTCTATAAACATTTAGGGAACCACTAAAAAAATGTGAAGCAATCAAATACCAATTATATAGTTTGTGCCTTTTGACCAATTTGAGAAAAGGCCAGTGACTATGAGTCTCTGATCTCCGAATGGGTTTGCATGTGGTTCAGACCATACCGTTTACGTAAAGTAAACATAAGCATGCAAATAAGTAGTTCTGTGTCAGAGAAAATGAGTTTTTGGCTTCTATTCAGGCAGTGCAATACTGTAAATCATTACTCTGGGGCAAAAGTTTTGCTTTGAAAACTGATTATAAACCTCTTGTGAATGTATTGCAGAGCAAGGTACAGGCAAGTCAATGGCATGTTTATCATGGCTTGCATTTTAACTTCAAGAATGCCAACACGTCATGAAACCAATTCCCACAATAAACATAATTGTGTAAATTGGCTGAAACGATTGGCTTTTACAGTTGACAGTTGAGATGAATGATGTGCACGAGTGTGGGATAGGAACAGTGAAGGTTATGCTGCAACACAGCAATGGAAAGAGGCAATGGACTCAGAGGAAACACTTAAAACTGCAATGATGTGGAAACTCTTAAGAGCTCACTGACAACAAGCAGTCTATCCACAAACCAAAAAGTAATAGGATAAAGACCAAATCCCTAGGTGAGGTAACACCACTCAAGATACCCTGATCCCTCAGGAGACTATTAATCACTCCAGCCAAATCATCCTACTGCATTATATAAATACCCAACAAAAGCAAAGTCTGCTTTAACACAGTCAAATATTGGCACCCCTCATTGCTCACTCCTCAGACAAGTGCAATACTATTAATGAGTTCTTCACAGAAAAAGATAAGTAAGATCAGACTTCAAGGTGATGGTAAAAAACAGGCCATTACTCTTCTGCCAGTCTAAACATGCCTTTGCAGGTCTCTTTCATTCCACTCTCAAGCATAGACCTACTCAGTTTCTCATAGTTTTCCAAACCATCTCCAGCCAAGACAGCATCTTACCCTCATCCATTATGAATTCTCTTTCAGGAGAAACACTTACTTACTTTCACAACAATATCTACCCCTTTCTCATCGGGAACATTTCCCTGATATGAGGAAAACAGGACAAAACCAAATAAAAAAATAGTACGGACATAAATGGCCTATGCTACTATGGACCCATCACACACCTACAATTCAATGTAATGTTCTTTGAGAAGGCAGTCTCTGTCCTGCTACAGAATCAAATCAGTATGGATACCAGTCTGACTTCAAGCCTCAACGCAGCAGTGATACTTCTACTTTTCAGCCCATGCATGTGTAGAAGAAAAATGGCAACAAACCGACTTAAAGTAGGCTCATGCTAGCTCTACCACAGTTCACTTATGCGCCAGGACACCCTAGAGTATTTGTGCATGATACAAGCTCTTTATAACATAATAGCAGTCCGTCCCGACGTTGTCCGGGTATCCCCGCTGTTACGCTGACTCGCCTCAGCCTCTTGAGAGTTCAGTGCGTGACAGCGTGCACGCGACGCTGCGCGTGTGTGAAAGAGCAGCCTGTTTTTTTTTTTTAATCCCCGCTGGTACGCTGATTCTCCTCAGCCCCCACCTGAGCACCGCTGGTACGCTGACTCACCTCAGCCCCCGCCTGAGCACCGTAGCAATATGTTATGGTGTGTGGCGGCTCCAGAACGCATCCAGGATTGCCAGCCCATTTTCCACGAATGCCGCGCGAATGCCTTGCCCATTGCTGTATGCCCATGCCCCCGGCAGAACGCAGACGCCCACAAGGAAGTAGTGTGAAGGCTTTGTTTTTCCACGAATGCCGCGCGAATGCCTTACCCATCGCTGTATGGCCACGCCCCCGGCAGAACGCACATGCCCACAAGGAAGTAGTGTGAAGGCTTTGTTTTTCGAAATGCCGTTTTAATGTCGGAATGCCGCGCCCATCGCTGTATGCACACGCCCCCAGCACAACGCCCAGAGAAGAACGCCCACGCCCACAAGGGACTACTTTTCCCCTAAGGTTCTTTTACCCTTCTAATGTATATGGTGGGCAGCTGTATAGCCTATGTTTATCTGCTGCAACTGTCCTTTCCAATGCTGTATTGGGTGTTGTGATTGGTGCTGTGGTTCCTGAGATTACCCGCCTCAAAGGTTTGGGCTCTCTCTTTATAATATTAGTATAGATAACATGAAGTCAAAAACATTTTTATTAAGCTAAACAAATTGAAATAGCAATATTACAACACAGAGAGACAGCGCTTCACCTTTCCAAGCAGTGGAACATTTGATGCTAACCCCTCCGATATGTTACTCCAACATTTATTAATTTTCTTCACATAGGCAGTTGTAGAAGGATGCATGTGAAAGAAATTGAAACTTTAGATAGTGTTGTTAGCATGTGCCTGACTTTCTCATGGGAAAAGTGCAAAAAAGACCTGAAATAGATTCAATAAAGGAGCTTTCAGGCCCTGAGATTTATTGATTGAGAATTCTCGTATGCCTTGTCGTGCATGAAAGTGAGGTAGAGTACATCAGAAGCGAGATGGCCCAAGACGCTTGGTTTAAAATTTCGGAGACGAACACCATCCATAAAGTAAACAAGTTCACCATTGGGTATTGGTGTGTCAGACAGATCAATGCGAGCTTTGGTTAGGTGTGCAGTGACTACCAGCCAATCATGCAGCTCACCTTCCTGAGAGGTGGGCAGCAAAGAAGCTGGATTCAAAGTGTGACAACTAGTCAGAGTGATGTGGGAAGCGGACAATCGGTGTTTATGTAGTAGGTAGAAGACCAACTATGAATTGGAGAATGGATACAAAGAGAATGGAACCAAAGACTGTGTTTTCTGGGCTTCTACAGCAACAGACATCCCACCCTGCTTTTACGGAGTCACCAGCAGAGGAATAATAAGCAAAGGGCTCCTTCTGAGCTCCATGATGTTGCACCAATACCACATAGAACAAACCCCTTTTGTTCATGACGACATAACGTAACAGGTTAACTATAATCAGTTAGCTCAAATGCAGATGTAGAAGTCAGCTGCTGCTTCACTTGCCCAAAGGCTTGCTCTGTCTCCTCACCCTATGCAAATATTCAGAGATTTCCTTTCTTAGGTGTCGTACTATTGTAGCAAATTATCCATTGTCTATAATCTGTTGTCCACAATATCCCATCCCTTTTAAAAAGGTGCGTACATGAGAAACAGCCATGTGGCACGATAACTTACAAATGGCTTCAGTCTGATTGGTAAACCCATGATACTCATCAGCTGAGATGTCATAACCTAAGTAGCACTTATAGAGAGACACAATTGCAATTTCTCTTCCAAAGCATTATGCCATTTCATATTTTATTTAGTGAGTAGGTATAGGGATTCAATCTTGCATTAATCTAATGTGATGCAAGTAGCAGATCATCAACGTACTGTACCAATGCCGGATCATCAGGAAGTTAGTTGCAGTCTACCATATTGGAAAGAAACAAGATACTTGCTTTCCTCTTCTATGCAGATGAAAAGAAGGTTGAGCTCAAATCTACTACAGTGAACCAACGGGCGGAGGTCTGGATACAAGAAAGAATGGTGGTGTTTTGGGTACCACATGGGAGTTAGGGGTAACAACATTATTAATTGTCCCGTGGTCTTGGACAAAGTAGTACATATTGTTGCCTGCTTTCTTAATCAGGAGAATTGGCATATTGCGTACTCACGGTGGGTACTAGAACACCCTGCTTAATCAAAACTGCAATGGAAGAGCGAATCCCAGCTTGAAGAGCAAGAGGTACTATAGGGTTCCTTGGGGTTCACATTGATCTAAATGGGTTTAATTGAAAGAATACACGTAACATCAATTGTTTGCTGAGATTACAACATAGAAGGAACTTGCTCCATTTATTTACTCAAAGATTCAGACATTTTCGGTTCACATGCAATATTTTGATTGTCAGATTCACATAATGTAGCCAAGCCTTCATTTTTATTAGTTTGTGGAACATTAAAGAACACTTCGTCAGTGGTGCAAAATACTGTGAAATTCACTTTACATAATAAATCTCTACCCAACAAGTTGTCAGACGATGTAGGGCCATAGTTCTCAGTAGTAAGGCATGTTTTATCAATTATATGACCCAATATAACAGACGCTTTAATATGGTGGGGAACTCTTTTATTTGAGATAACAACGGCATAAATGGACAAGCCTGAGAGAAGTAATAAAGAAAAATTAGAGGTTTTCAGGCAGATCTGCTTGCACCAGTGTCAATGATGTAAGGTGTGAGTTTACCATCAATGATACATTTTGCATAAGGACCCTTTTGATCGATTAGAATTAAAGTATTCACAGCACAGCCAGCACCACTCGGGTTGTCCTAGTATTCAAGATACTGCTTTTGTATAACCTGGGTAAACTCAGGAAGATCAGGCTTGGAAAGGATCCCTGAATTTAGGTTGGGGCAATCTCTTCCAGTGTCCCAGTGGTCCGCAGCTATAGCATGGCCCTAATGGAGGAGCTTGCACGCCTCTCCCCCTTCCATTGTTTTGACTTACAAGTACACCTTCCATTCGACACAGTTCACCTTCCCTTTTGGTCCCCTCTCCTTTTAACATCTCCTGAAAAAATTGCATTTATTAAGCCTTTGTTTTAGCTTAGTTTGATTGTTTATTCCTTTCCTGTATATCAGCACAATGATATTACACTGTAACTAACTTCACTAGGTTAATTTTGCATCAGATAGTATGCTCAGCTGGTTCTGCACACTCGCTAGCAGTCCCTGCACAAAGGCGACCCTAACTATTTCCTGAGCTAGCTCAATGGATGGTCAATCTCTGAGTCACTCTTGAACATATTCTTCAGCCTTTCTAGATAACCCACCGGTAACACTCCCTTGTTCTGTTTACAGATTGAAATCTTTATCCAGTCCTTCCTGACTGGGCACCCTTCCATTACGTCATTCAGTAACCCGACATTTGCCACGGCCAAAGAGCAATCATCAGTAGGTACCTGTTAGGGCCAACCTCTCTTTTCCACCAACCGGTCTCTTAGTTTGCTTTGCACCACCAATCTCTACAAATAGTTCACTTCTGCTCAATTCAGTTTATAGACTTCAAACATCATCTGTTGTTCTACTTAGAATTTGTAGGGGTTTTCATGAACTTTGGCTAATTGTTTCTTATGTTAATCAACTCAGCTGTGGACCAGGGGACATGAACTGTTACTCTGCCTTCTTGTCCAGGGTAATGTATTAAAAGGAGAATGACACCAGGTGTATGCGATAGGGGTTCTGTGTCATTGAGATCACTAAAAGGTGAGGTATGCCAGTTTTCATAATCATTTCTGCCTAGGTCTTTGGCTATGCACCACTCAAATTATCGTTGTTAATGGTTGGACAATGGGGCTTGTCTGTTGCCTAGTGGGGACCGACTTGTTTTAAGCACCACACACAGTTCTAATGCTTTAATGTCAGCTCCTTGCCTTGCTGCACCTACTTCCGCATTATTTCCGTACGACGTTCTTGCTGGCTGCGAAGCCGTCTCGTTTACATTTCCAGGCACTGGCACCATCCCAGCATCCGCTGGCAGTGTGTGAAAATTTAGATTGTCTTAAATATCCTCCTAATTTTCTTCCTGCCCTACTGAGGGCTCTCTGATTTGTGGGAATAGGTAGGGAGGAGTTGGGCCTGTAGATGTACAAGACCTAACTGATCTTCAAATGGCCAGTTGAGTATTGAAGTCTCTAATGGGTCTACTTCATCCCATGGACCTGTGACACATTGTTCCGTTTGATTGCTTCTCTTTACCAATTCAAATATGCTGGTAATGTTGTGTATCTATTTTATTTCTAGGGTCTTATATTGTTTTCTCAGCTTGCTTAATTGCTCTGGATCAAAGATACCTCTCTCTGTAAAGGACTTTTTTTCCATACTGGTGGAACATAGCAAGAGTGGGAGTTACTTCCACCTACGACTTCTCTCATTTTGATTTCTTTGCTCCAATTTCTGTCACATTCATAACTAGGGACACATAACGGTGTCTTCATGCCTTGTGCTGAAGCTCCTCCCATGGAGAGAGGTCGGAAAACGGAAAGTAGGGCAGAACATCACAGTTATCCCTTTTAACTATTCTCATGGAGGGATGTAAAAAAGTCTCTTTTACTCGCACACAAAGACCGCTTTGGTTTTGACGTACCTCCTGTTAACACTCCGAAGCTAGTAGAGAAGTCAGGTGGCTAGATCAATGAGCCTCTTGGTGCACACATTCATCCTTATAGGGTCTGTACTAGGGACCTGGCGCTCCTGCCTATCTTGCCCTTCTCTCACTGCTCTAGAGTCCACATGCTGTGTTTCATACTGTGCACTCAAACATTTATTTTAGGGATTTCTGCCACATCTACTGCACTTATGCACCCACCTCAATACACATAAGTGACTATATAGACAGGGAACAGCAGCACATACAGTTACGTGGAGAAGTGTGGCTCAATGGTTAGAGCGGCAGACCCTGATGCAGAGGTCTAGCCCTGGACCAGGGTTCAATTCCCTGCCTCGGCGGGTCTTGGGCTCAAAATTCCATGGACCTGATAATTCTCGCCTCGGTGCCTATTCCAATCATGGAGTCCCACTCTGCAACTCTGGGCAATAGCTTGCTTAATCTCCACAACGGCCCCCACAACACTAAGGGTGCCTGGCCTCCACCTTGGGGGTTCCCAGGAGTGGACGCCTCACAGGGAAAGCCAGGATGGGTTCCACAGCGGTATTCATACAAGCGCCTTGAGACCCTTGCGGGTGAGTAGTGCGCTATACAAGTATCAATTTACATTACATTACAGAACATACACACACATGCACATTCAGTCTTAGATGATATACTTACAGATGCACATTTATGGTGGAACAGACAACCAGGCACATGGAAACACTGGCAGCATGGGCGGACTGATAGATGGACGGAATTATTTTGCATTTGCATTTTCATTGACACCACGGACGGGGAGTGGTGAGATCATGGATAGGATGTGGCTTAACCTCTAGAGCGGCCAACTTTGAAGCTGGGGAACGAAGGTCGAGTCTGGTGGGAGACTCAAATATCCTGTGGGTCTGGGCAAATCACCTAATCTCCCCGTGCCTAAAAATGAATGTGTCCATCTGTAACGCAACTGGTGCTCATGTAAAACGCTCTGATGCCTTCAGGTTGAGTTTCCACTATATAAAACTGCAACAACAAAAATGTTGGAGTAACAGACTCAGAGATAATCATGATTAATTTCTGTGACAAGTATATATTAGGAATTGGATCACATTTTAATGTAGAAGTCCAAACCGAAAAAAATATCACTTTAACATTAATTATTAGAAACCGCAATAAATGGTCTCCTCACAATGCCGTCTTTAAAACTTGATCAGAATTCCCTGATATTGAGCACATGGCTTTATTTACTGTGCCCCAGATCTCTCTACTGCGCTAGTCGACTTCACTTGGAAGCTACTTTCTTATTCAGTTCCGGGTTCGCTTGAGGACACTCGACCCATGGAGCCAGGGTGAGTGCTCCCTGCTTGGCTACTGTCTCGTACTCCTCGAGAGTGCACCGGGAGGGGTGACTTCTTCGCTGCTCATGAGAGTTGTAGTACTTGTTAAACATCTTACATTTCTAATTGTTTCTGTTCTTTGTCCTGAAACGTTTTTGTTTCTTTGAAGTTGGAGTAATGAGCCTTCCCTTTAAAAGGTGCCTGTGGGTCTTTACATAAAATCCTCTGATTCTCTTGCTGCTGGTAATAAATCTAGTTCCTCCATTACTTCTTGGCAACGCTTACACTGCCAGGGAAGCTTTGCCAAGGATAAATGAAAATGCAAGTTCCATTTCCCGTCTGGGGTCAGATGTAAATCAAGTTGTTCATTTTATTTTTATGAGTAGGCTGGCACTATCTTGTACTTTCTTTGGCATTCGCTGGTCTAACTTCTGAAACTCTAAAAATACTTTTCTCAAGCCATTTGTCATCTATCTATGAGCTTTGTGTGCAGCAGTGTTTCAGCACTGCATGTTCATGCTGTGCGCCATGCAAGGATATTTAGAGTATGGCCAGAAGTCCTGCTCATCGAGAGTCGTGGACACAAACTGCCCTCCCACATTTTGTTGGTGTCGGCCTGGACATAAATTGCCCTCTTACATTTTGTTGGTGTAGGCGTGGACACAAACTGCCCTCCCACAGTTGAGCAGTGCATTGCGGGGGCACAAGCTATAGTTAGCTGAACTAGCTGTAACAGCAGAATTTCTCTGGTTTTGTGCGAGTGAAATGTCCAACTAACTATAAGGTCCCACAAAACGTATGGTTTTTTCAGTGAATTTGTAACGTTTTTTAAATGCTAATTTCTAACTATAACGTGCCTGAAACCTATAGTTTTTTCAGTATATTTCAATGTTTTTTTAAAATGCTAATTTCCAACTATAACATAGCAATTGTGTTTGCAGAGTGGTAGAGAAAGGTGAGCGTGGCCTTCAAACACCTCTTAGCAATCCCACTATGTGGAATTTACTGGAGGTAACAGGAGGAGAAGTTAGCCCCAACGTTAACCTGGGGGACAACTACCCCTTTTATTACCACCAGTAAGTCCCACACAGCAGGATTGCTAACTTATATCAGTCCCGCCCCCTCCTAGGACCACTGTGCCAACACGCCCGCTAGCACGTTGTAAGTTGGGGGATTAAATCTCTTCTTGAATCCTGAGGGTGCCATAGCCCACAAGGTACCTCCAGTAAGCACCACAGAGCTGCTTTGCAGAGAGGTTGTCCAAGGCCACCCCCTTTTTTACACCTCTCTGCAACGCAGCTCTTTGGCTCTTACTGGAGGTACCTGGTGGGCTAATTGGACCCCAGGGACCCTCAGGATTCAAGGGGACTTAATCCCCCAATTTACACGTTCCAGAGGGCCCGTTTGCACAGTGGTGAAGGGAGGGGGCAGGACTTGATGTGCCAAGTGTGCAAATGAACCTTGTGGCACGTTTTAAGTTAGGGGATTAAGTCTGCTTTAATCCTGAGGGTCCCTTGGGGCCAACTAGCCCCGGGGAGTTGGTGGACCCTGGGGCGTGTGGGGGATCTTGCCCCCCCACACGTTTTAAATATTTTTTAAAAAGAGCCCCGGGGTGGCAGACCCCGGGGCAGCAGGGGGCCCGCTAATTATTTGGCAGTGGCCCCGGGACCCGGCCCGACCCTGTGCTTTATGAAAACAAAGCGCGGGAGTCTGCGGTTCATATAAAAAAAAAAAAATCTGCAGGATTCATGACCCCCAACGTGATTTCCGCCGAAATTATAAAACAAAAAATGCTTTTTTTGGACCTGGGGGTCCTTGTGGGACCCCCTGAGCAGGCCTAGGGGGTCAGGGTGTTTCTACCCTGCCCCCTTATCTTGTTTTGTAATCTTTTTTTTTTACTGTTTTCTAGTGACTCGATTCTATTGAGTAACAAGATGGCTGCCAACACTTCCTGGTTTGGAGTGTTGGCCGGAAATCAGAGTGAAGCTCGTGCTTGGGAGGGTTCGCAAATCCACCGCGTCCCTAGATAGCAAAACTTTTTTCTTTTTCTAATTTCTTAGGAACTACTGAACTGATTTACACCATTTAACAACAAGCATTAAAAATGCAATATGTCTTGTCTTTTATTAAGTTAAAGCCATTTGCTTTCCTATACAATACCATTAGCAAAAAAAATGGCATTAACTTAATCAAAGACAAGACTTATTGCATTTTCAATGCTTGTTAATAATCTTCCGTCTAGAGTGGGGTGGGAGTGGGGATTTCGGAGAACCCTGTTTTATCGACTCTCGGTTATTCTAGTCTGCCAGGTGAGTATTGAGGTATCAGAATGGAGACGAAGACCTGCAAACAGGGCACTATATGCATGGCACTAGGATCTCTGGCGCCAAGAGAGGTGACAGGGTGATGGAGAAAAAGATCTGCAACCCTCCTTCTGCAGGATTTTATTCTATTCATATTTATTAGTTATTAAAGCATCTGAATAAAAAGGTTAACCACATTAACAGCGCCGCCCTTTGTAGCCTATCCTGCTTGTTGAATGGTTAACTATCAGGACTGGTACAGTAAGTCATGTCAGTCTTTTTGATACTCTTATCTGCTAGGAAAGCCTTTACGCCAAACCCCACACCAGGCTGCCTCCGCAACTTTTCCTTGAGGAATACCTTACAGGAATTACTTAAAGGATTACTTTGAACCAACTGAAACTCCCTTATCAGGGAATTTATGAGCTCCCAAACTCCTTCCTCGAATTTGGCAGCTTGAAAAGGCACCTCCACCTGGGTGATATCAGGGAACGGAAGACGAAGGGTGCATAGGCACCAGCAGATGAACATCACATTTACAGGTTTATCTGACGCTCTAACCTAACGAGCCCGGCATTAGCAACCGACTTCAGGGCAATCCGACAGCCTAGAGAATCCGTCCAGGCAAATAAACAAGGCATTCAGCAAAGACTCCTATCAGACAGTCAGCTGCTAAAGAAACCCTGTCAGAGGCGCACGCACACAAAACACACTCAGCTGCACGCAAGCACACAACAATGTACATGTCAACACATGCCCCTTTTAGCTCCAGCTTCTTGCGTTTGTGGTACTGGGGATTCTGGGAACGTGCTAATGAGAGATGGAGAGATTCCTGAGATGGGATGCTTTCTACCCCTTCATTCCATCACCATCACCCAACTCTAATCCTTTCCTGCCCCCACTTGGTGTCCTATAGATTACCAAGCTAGTACCACATTGTTTATCGCCTTGCTAGTTCAATTGTTCGTCACTGTCGACATATTTTAGAAGAGAAGAGGAGGAAGATACCGTAACAAAGGGTTGCTCATTGCACAAGATGTGCAGGGCTGGGATGTTTTGGAATAGAGCAGGACAAATAAATCTACTTCACTTGAAAACATTGCTTAATGGACAGTGGGCCCTTCATCAATTACCCTAGCGAGAGTTCTGTGGTGGAAATTGCTGGGCAAGTACACTAAAACAAATTACAGAATACAAGAATATGGTCCATAGCCTGGTGACCTGACACGGTATTAAGGTGTCAGAACAGAAAAGACCTGTGGTCAACTGTTGAAAAATATCAGTCAATCTTTCCAAGATTCTGAAGTTCATGACCACCAAAGGGTGGAAGAGCGTTTATGGCATGCATTTCAAGAACACAAATGACTAGGTCAAAAGGGGAAAAACACATTTCAGGGCAGGTCAGTGCCTCTTCAAGGTTGCTAGGGTTGAGATGCAGACATGAAAGGCAAAGATTTTCCAAATAGACCTGCATCTTTACGTACATGATTAATAAAGGTCTGTACCTCTACTTGGGCTGTTGGTTCGAAGAGTGCAGCCTCCCTCCTTACCAAAACACCACACAGTGAAAGCATCTGAACTCAAACTCAAAAGGGGAAATAGACAAACATAGCTATTTCTACTTTAGCAAAGGCTTTTGTTTTAAACACACACAAATTCACTGACTTCTTCTCATCACATGTTGCATTGACCCAGTATTGCATACATGGTCCAGTCACCCACTTTCAAACTAAAACTTCTAAATAGGCAGTGATTCCACACACAACATTTGCACTAATACAATCAAATATCAAATGAGCTGGGCCAACACCCTTTGTTCAAGCCTTCGCAGACTTCCTTGTAAAGCAGTTTCCCAACTCCGTGAACATTTTTTTTACAAGGATGCAAGAATGTTTGACATTTCCCATTACCAGAAGTTACAAAAGTTGCTCCTTAGCCCTAACTTTAAGACTTGTTTCCTCGTCTTATAGGTAGGTAGCCTCAACGGACCATAGTCTTTACATGAAAATCTGAAACATTCGGGGCATGCACAGCAGTGTTTCAGCCTTGCTCCAGCCCACATTCTGTTCCCGATGTCCGGAGCATGTTCCTTGGTTGGTTTTTTCTCCCCCCCCCCCAAAAAAAATACCTGAAAGGCTTAACTTGAGTGCACTTAATGTGTTTGAGGTCAACCAGGATATTGGATAGGTGTTGGTAGGCTTAAGAGGTAAGGTTTTGTTTTTATTGAGGATTTACTTTATCTGTTTCTGATCAATCTGACCATTAGTTTATATTTATACAACTGTTGCTGTGGCTACAATATGACAGCGTCTCTCAGGGTCTCAGAAATGCGCTTAAGGTTGTCATGGACTATTTGGAACCGTAAACCAGACCGTACACAGGAGGACCCTATGGAAAGATCACTAGCATTCATTTGTCTTCACTGCAAGCTTCTTAGAATCTTCTTCCCCTACTGAAGTTTCAAGAATTCCTTGTGTTGAGACGCATCGCTGAGATGACACTGGTCTCTCTCAACTTTAAATGACCTCCTACGTGACTCTTGCTACATCAGACTGGCCCTGGGAACCTTCAGCTTAACTGTGAATGCAGAGTTGTGAGTTCCAGGAACCAACTGTAGTGAGTGATCCAATGTTTGGGCTGCACACATCTTAATTCAACTTGATGACCTGTCCAGCGAACAGGAATCTTAGCAATATGCGGGTCACCTCTCTGGAATTGTATAGTCTTTCCTACAAGACCACATAGAATCTGTTGAAATACTAAAGCCATCTTTCCTAGTCAGCCGCTAACCTGGGGTATATTGTGCCCACTTCAAACACCAATATTGTGGTTCTATTATTTACTGTATAAGTCATTGGCATCTAATTTGGATTTACGCACCTGGGAACAAGGGGTAATGTACTAACAGCAAGTGCTTGAGTCAAAGGAAAATCCCTGGACTGTGTGCTTTTTACTCCACAATCATTATCTCATACACATCAATCAATCACAGATCATTCAGTTATTATTGTATGTCAGGCCAACACAGAAATATGACGTTTACAGTCTTTTTATTAAAAATCTTGTATCTCAGGTTAAAAATCAAATCAATATTTGCAATACATCAATGAAAAAAAGTTTATACATTATTATCCACTCTCATATAAAAATACATATGAATATACAATTAACCAATAAAAGATATACAATGATAAAAAAGAAGGAAAAAGGCAGACAAGGATCACATGAGTTACACAAGTTACAGTCAAATGAATTCCACAGTTTCTTTAGAAAAACAAAGTTACTCTCAAGAACAACCCCTATAAGCTGTAGGTAAGAAGTATTCCCTACTATAGTTTTGTCATGACCCAGTATCCTCTTGTAAATATGAGACACAACATAGGAATGGTATTAAGAGATCACAGTATCCAGAATCCAGGTATATCTGTTATCTACTTGGGATCTGGCTGGGTTCTATTGTCTTATGCGTCGACGCGTTTCGGTGTTGTCTGACTGATATGTGAACACCTTCTTCAGGACCGGAATGTTCGTGGGGTTCATCGATAGTACATATCCTTTTCTGTGTATGTAAAACAATAAAATACAATTAAAGGGGGACTTTACGTTTATTGCCCTATGTCCTGTCGTTTTGGCCTTAGTACCCTTTACAGACCTAGTTCTACCCTGGTGCCCCTTGTGAAGCCAATTTTGTTTTTAAAGGACATTTTCAGTTTCCTGTTTTCCCACTGCCTTTCTTGCTCAGGGAAGCATTTTTCTACCTGGCATTGTGCCTTAGATATAGCACGATCACTCTAATGTATCACATTTAAGAAAGAGACTACAGAGGATCCCTCCGTTATATTGAAGTGTTGGACTCATGTCCTTCCTCTCATCCATTACAGCAAGTGCTCCAAGGTGGGCAAACCCAGAATTCGCAGTTTGCCACACAGTTTAAGCCAAGTTACCAGGGGCGTAGCCTGGTCAGTAAGATTGGGGAGGGAGCTTCAGGTTTCCCTCCTATTACGCTGGCACAGAATGTTAAAATACATTACATGACAAGCAGGGTGCACAAGAGGGTTTATGGGGCAGCAGAAAGGGAGAGGAATGCGGATTGGTAGGGGCACTAAGTGGGAGAAAGCATATTATTTTGTGAAATAACCACCATTTTTTATGCCTATCCAATCGGAGGTAACGAGAGAGTATGTGTGCGTTTTTGTCAGTGTGTGTAAAAATTCCTGGTGAAATCTGACAAACACCTCACCATACCCGACTGAAAGTACATGCACCCAACTACACATAAATACATTTATTAGGCCTCCACCACTCCCTCCCTGTGACTTCTCAAGGTTACATTGGAACAGCTCTAGGTCATGCTATTCCCTAGAAAAGCGCTCCAGAGAGGTCAGGCATCTCAATACCGCCCAATATTCTTCAACTTAAAAGATTGGAAGTACAAAGCTCGACAGTTATGTTGCAAGAGAGGTACACACATTTACTCTACTCGGTTCTTCCAGTATATTAGGTTTAGACTGCTGCAGCAAGATGAGGCAAAGCAGTTGGAGATAAGGCGGGAAACTATTACCGGTCTGTAAGCTCATGATACCACTAGTATTTAGCACCATCTTGGCCCAGCCTTTGAAAGACATTCTGAGCCCCATTTCTCCGGGCAGTCAATTACATCTTTTCCCGCATTCTCCTGAACCCATTTAAAGCAATGATTGTTGTGCGACTTCCGTGAGATACTGGGTGCCGGATGTGATGCAATGTTTGCTCTTGCATGCAGCTTCTCAAGGATCAAAACAGGTGGTGGCCACCTGACAGGACATAAGGAGCCAATCCAAGTGGCAAGGGACCATTTACATTCAGGGGCGGTAACTATTACACCGGAATTTAATCAGCGCTTTGAGCATCACTGAGAATATATGGGTCCAATTCAGCCATTGCTCTCGGAAGAGGGAGAAAACTGTGGAAAATCAAGGAAAAGGTTCCTGGCTCCTAGAGGGGCAATGAGGTGATGATTATTTGACGTTCTCCTTCGTACTAGCACCAAAATAAGGCGACTAACGTCGACATCTTTCTGTTTGCGCCCTTATGCTAACGAGATGTGATCGCCTATGAATCTCTATTAGCGTTTAATCATTTTAGGTACTCTTTGTCTGATATTAGAATTATATATTTATACTGAAAGAAAATACTTTTTGCTACTATAAAGTAGAATTTGTACTGTTGGGAGCTGTTTGTGCGATCAGAATTAAACGTTTTTTTCTGATGGAAGTTGTAGACATTTGTGCTGTGACAAGAGGATTTCTGCTTTTAGAAGCAAATATTTCTGGTATCACGAGCGCCTCTTCATAATGTTTGTGACTTGTGCAGCCAACAAAGACTCATTCCCGTGGCAGCCATGTCCTTGGGAATTTGTCCTTGTGTCGTCAACAGGCGTGGACAGGAAGTGAAAAATCTGTAGATTGCAAGGGCAGTTGCAATACACTGGAGGTGGGAGGGGGATAGGGCGAGGATTAATGTAGGACTTGTATTGCCCGAGGTTGAGCAGACAAAAGAGGGCTGTAGGTGTAACATTCCCGCACACACACACCAGCAAAGACTAAAAAACACAAGGTGCATGTAGTATTGCAGCAAGAGCCTGTTTTTAGCTCCAGTGCTGTGTCGAATCCCTGCCAGTCGTGTTTGTCTGCCTGACCTCACCGGGCTGGAATGTCTAGGGGAGGCGGGAGGCAATAACCGGATGCAGGTAAGGCACCTTCACCCCATGCAGTTCACATCACGGCAGTTGCTGCCAGGCTGTCTTTGAGCCGGTGGCCTTTTTACCTTCGCTCTTGCCCAGGATCCGGCAGACCAGGTTCTGCAGTAGAACGTTGGGGGAGCGTTGGTCCGAGTTCCCCATTCTAGAGCCCAGGGAGCAGGGCCCGGACGCCCAGCGGTCCCTCCTAGGCTTCGGTTCTGCAGTTAATTATGGCTCGTAGCAACGGCGCCATTTTAACAAAACCCGCCTAAAGAAACGCCAGTGTTTCGCCCATAAGCCCCCTCCCTCTGCTCCCACAACTGACAGGGTTAGCTCTCTTCACTTCCCCCTACGTCCAGTACGTTGCAGTGAGCGCGATTACTTAGTTCCGGGGAAGAAAGTGGCCGGTGGCTTTATTTCTCTTGCTGCAGAGCAAAAGCCGAGAAAACCAAAAGAGTAGCAATTTCGAGGCTTCTTGATACTGGTGAAGCAGGTCGTGGGATGACTGTTTAGTAAGGGACGGATAAAATAAATTTTCACTTATCAGAATTTGAGAAACATTGGTATTCAATGGGTAAGGGTTCATGTAAGAGAACTAGCAACATAGCTAGCAAACGCAGGCGTGACTGGCAATGTAAACCAGCACTGGATTTTGTTTATTTCTGTACATAGGCGTAAATTTGACTTTTCTATTCAGCGACGCCAACCCTTTCCAAGAGTATGCTGGAGAATCTACCCCAAGGCAAGTTTAACAAGCCTCGATCTCTTGTCTTTATGGGGCCACGTGTTTAAAACACATGGCCCCATAAAGAAAAGAAACCTTTCACAGCAGAAGGAAGACAGACGAGCCCGTCAAAGTGGGCCATCTGTAAAAGAGAAAAATCCACGTCACAAAAAGCTCTTTCCCAATGGCTGGCAACCGTTTAGCATAAACGGAGACGCGGCCAATGGGAAAGAGTGGCGGGGCTTAAAGCCCTTTACTGGAAGCCCTCTAAATCATTTAATCTTGCCAGCGAGACTGCACATGCGCGCAGCCCACGGCAGCCGAGACCTAAAAAGGGATCTTTCTCAACCAAGACCTACCCTTTTGCCAAATTTGGTGTAATTCTGTTCAGCAGTTCGGGCTGTAGCTTTGTCTAACGTTTCCTGTGGAAAATAACATGGGGAAAACGTGTTTTGGGACCCCCCTTTTTTCTCGGCCCCTGCCTGATGAATCACCCCAAAACTTTCAAGACAGGAGCTGACCGGAGCGGGCCACTAGTTTTGAAAATGTCGCGAAGATTAGTCAAACGATGCCAAAGTTATTGGGAAAACAAAAAACGCTTTTCCTATGGAAACTAGGTCCTAACTATAACTACCTACTGGCAATCGCCAGTAGGTAATATATATATACACACACACACTAACTAAACACACATATATACTTTCCTTAACTACACTTACCATGAGTGGTAAAGGCACTGCGTGGTTACAACTGCATTTTAAAAGATGTTTCCCCAATCTATAATACATCTGGAGTCAAACTGTTTTCAATGGCTGCAGTTTCTTATAGTCGTCCCTGACGAACTGTACTTCTCTATCAGGGCCAACATACCTGCTTAACCGCACACTCAGCAGGTTGGGTGCAAACAGTGGCCTTAACCCCTTCCAGGCTCATGACGAGCTGAGCTCGTCATGAGGCAAAGTTGAGCTGCACTCATGACGAGCTGAGCTCGTCATGACCACACCCGTTTCCATTGACCTTCAGCACAGGAAGGGAAATCCTCAAGCAACGATGGTGTTAAGCTGCAGTTGAGCTAAATCGTACATAAAACACTGTTGGCGGAGATATTGTGGAATATCCCACGCTACAACCTCCCAAACCCTCTTGCCTGTTCTTTTCAAGTAAAGTATCAAGAGATGTTGCCTGTATAGAAGAGAATCAACAGCAGCTCCTGTGCCTTATTTTAGATCATTTAAGTCAAATGTATTTTAAAGGGATGGAGTTTCACTGCCCTCGCCTTTATCTGGGTCAAAGTCCATCTCAAATAGCGATTTGGCTGCACCAATCCCCAATTATACGTTTGGTTCCAAGAATGGGGAAGTACTGCCCCTACATGGAGATACTGGGTCTTTTACTTTGAGGCTTTCTTTGAACTCAGGGAGAAAACCACTGTCATTTTCCACCGGCTCTGTGAGGACGGTAAGTGTCAAGAAAAAAGCTGTTGGTGGTTGGAATGGTGGCTGTTAGAGCTTCATCTTGTCTGCAGGGAGCATTTTCTAGCACCTCTCATGTTCTTGCTGGGGTTGGGGGACCATGGTATTCAGCTGCCCTCAGCCCTTTCAGTATCAAAGGTAGGTCCAATGTCCCCATGTCTGGAATTTTGGGAACAGCAGTGTGTGGACCCAATAAATTCAGTCCCAGAGGAGCTTGTGATTACAGGTGGCGAAATTCCATCCAAAATTATCGTTCTAGAAAAATTCAGCCATTTGAAATGATGAGACCATTTTATAAAGCGCAAGCAAACTCCCCGAAATGGTACTCTTTAGCACAAAAAACCTCTAGTACACAGCATTTTACAATGATCTATGTGCAATGGAAAAGCCAATTAAGGTGGGAGAAAAGCCATGTTTTAAGGAACTTTCTGAAAGTCATATCATTTCTAGCTAATCTGATGAAAGTGGGAAGCCGATTCTAGGCCTTGGCACCCAATACAGAACTGGATCCAGAACTGGATCTACCATCTCTAATTTGTAACCTAAATGTAGGTATCTGTAGATGTTTATTGTTAGAGGGTATTAGGACGCTAAACAGAGAAAAATGAAACAAAGCGATCAGAAAAAAATCTGGGATCGGTTCGGCAATAGGCCTGCAGACTATGATTAAAGATTTAAACATAATACATATTTCTACAGGAACCCACTGAAGATCTCTTAGCCCTTTGTTGGTGGAACTATGTTGGGATATATTGAGCACAAGTCTAACTGCACCATTTGGAAAACCTGTAGGCTCTTCATTAGGTTTGTAAGCATGCCTATATAAAGACTATTACAATAGTCTACTCTTAATTGTTTAAGGCATGAACATCCATTTTTATTGCCGGTAGACGGAGAAAAACTGTTACAATTCATCCAATTGACTACTTGAGAGCGGTAGTCCTTAAAATTTAACTCAGATTCAAAATCGGTGTCATTGAGTGACAAAATCACTTATATATCAGCATATGACGTAATGGAGATGCCAAAAGATTTGTTTAGCGCGATAAGGGGGGAGTGTCTTATTAAACAGGGTGGGGCTTAGGGACGAGCTTTGAGGGATGCCATGATTGAGTGATTTTTCAGCAGCTCTAAAAGCACCCATGTGAAATGAAATGAAATTAAAATGAAAGTCTAGGTCTCCTATTAGGAGCACCAGATTTTGAGGCCCCTGAAAGGTTGTTATTCACACAGTTCTGCTAAGGTTACAAGATGGCTCCACACTACGAAACCTCAGTACTGCAATCAGTGGCTTTATTTTAACAGCCTCGTGCACTATGGGAGTTGGAGTCCTGTTTTCTCGTCGGTTGATTTAATTACACTAGAGCACCTAAAAACAAAGATTGGTAAAAGAAAATTGGAGGACTGGGACATTGCATCTTTGGTGGCATTGAGTCATCTGGTAACCGATAAATCTTATTCGCTATAAATATTGGCTGTGTAGAAGTCCCTCTTTGTGACCAGTCCTCGTTTACACAGGAGATCAAGTTTGAGGGGATTTAGCAAAGTACTGCATGAGGTCACAGAGATGTTTCTGAGCCAATAGTGCTTAACCGAAATAAAACAAGAGAAAATATAACAGACACTAATAATAGAAGATTCCAGAGTTAAAGGTCAGTGCTTTAGAACATATGGAGTGGTGCAGAGGAAGGTGTCTCCAAATTCCCATATACAGTGTGTGGGTAATTGAAAGATATCCGATTTCATTTCCACTAGTGGAGCGTAAAATATCTTGTTTAAGTTTTTGATTTTCTTAGGCACCTCTACTTTCTATTTTGTAACCTTCGTTCAAGACCCTTAATCAGAGTGAAATCATAGAAGGAAAGCAAGTTACGTTTGCAGATACATTACAGAGGCAAAATGCAAAGTTAATACGTTTGATATTGTTCTTGTTGTCAAAACTGTTATTATCATCATTTCCCAGGTAGGCAATCAGTACAAACTTGCATTGTAAAAAAACACAAAGCTTATTTGAGTTACTGTGTGCACAAAAAGCAATTCGTCATATTGCTACAACACATTTATTGCCTACTATTCAAGTAATCAAATGGCACTTCTCCTCAATAACCCCTTTTCCCAACCTTCCCCCAACCAAATCCCTCAATTAACTAACTAACGGTATATGTGAGCATCCAGCCGTGTATATCTATATCAGCAACTTTCCATCTCTCCTGGGAGGCGTGTGGTGGAACTCGGGTCTACCTCCTGTTTTTAGGCCCTCCCCCTAGTGGGGTACCAAAGTCCACAGTCTGATCAAAATTGAAAGAGATGTAGGGCTCTCGTCTGATTGGCGCAGTTACTTGGGGGTGGCCCTGGAGCATAGTCCACCAGGGGTTCCCAGATGTATTCAAAATTCTTGTAGGAATCTGCAAGGATGTCTGATAGTCTCTCCATCGTGACTGCCTGCCGTAGTCTAGCGTGCCATTGAGTAAGTGAGGGTGCCTCTTTTCATCTCCATGCCGCAGCCGCTACCACTGTCATCTTTGCGGCCCCCCAGACATAACTACATCACTGATTTATCCCCTCTTGTTTGGTATTTAAGGGAAGCATTACTTAACCCCAATAGAACTGATCCGGGATCGTCGGGAATTGGGTACCCCAAAATCTCCTTAATATGGGCCAAAATTTCCTTCCAAAACACTCTCCTAGATGGGCAGTCCCACCATATATGTTTAAAGTCTTCCAACAATCCACAACCCCTCCAGCATAAATCGGACGTTTAAGAAAACATTTTCTTAAGTTTGGTGGGATACTGATGCCAGTCAAATAATAGTTTGTATTGATCTTTCCTCAATCCCATCTATATGGTGTGATCTAGGCGATAGTAGGGTGTCCAGCAAGAGTGCATACAGAAAAGAAATACAGCCTTTTGTACCACAACCCCTCCAGGCAAATTTCTCAATCTGAGTGAGCTTTATAGTGGCTGCCTCTATCATGTCTGTCTGGAGTACCCAATGTTTTAGTTGGGTGTAGCGAAAGTGCTCTGTCTCGGGTAGGTGGAAATCCGTTGGCAATGTTCAAAGGTTCTAATATCCCAATTATGGAATAGATCTGATATCACAAGACAGCCTCCCAGACTCCATTCCTCAAAGAGCCCTAATTGTAACGCTGGGGTAAAGGCCGTATTAAAGTCTACAGGTGTAAACGGAGAGGGAAAAGTAGTCCGCTTGACCTCATCCGACACTTTAGAGTGGCCCAGGTAGGAGTGCTCAAATAGGCGTTAGCTAGCCTGTCAGCCTTAGGTTTCCATAGCAGATCCCAAATATATTTCCCGACCACTGTCCTGTCTATATGTAGCCAGTGTTTATCTGACTACCATTCAGGGATCACCCTCAACTGAGTGTCTTTGTAAATAGGTTTAATTTAAATGTTCTTTCTCTCAATACGTGCTCATACCCTCCTGAACCCTGACCCCCAAAGGCTTATACAGCAGCGGCTCCTGTATAAGGGCCCCCTTTACTTTCATAGCTTCCTAGAACAAAAGCTCAAGCAAACAGAATTCAAACGAAATTTACTGTCATAGGCATTTTTGCAAGGTGTGCCCCTTCGTGAGTATGTGCCTGATTCAGCCCTGCAGGGCTTAACCACAGAGCGCCGTGACGTTGGTTTCAGTGCGTCCATCAAAAACAGCCTCGTGCGTTTAACTGCCAAGCCCGGGCTCTACGAGCTTGCATGTCACTCAACAGAACAGCACTTACCACAGCCTTTGATATCTCGTTACAGGGTGAGGTGGAACCAGCAAGCTTGACTGACCAAACCCCACCCTGTGACGAGATTTGAAAGGGTGCGTTTAGGACGTTTCCAAAAGACGCTGCTGACAAACGTATTTTTTCTTCAGTCTGTGGTGTCAGGTCACGCCAGATTTAGTATATTTACGAGCACATTCCTGCTCAGCAAAGCATGTATGAGAAGCCTGAACTGTGAGATGCCCGGAACAGGTCGAGTTTGTGCTCTGTTAAACTGTAAGAAAAGAAATCCTGATAGGTGTGACCTAACATAGCCTTTACAAGCATTGATGAACAGATCAGCTGCCTAAAAAATAAACTGCGCAAGTTTGGAGAAAAAAGTAAAAATCTGTGCTTCTCTTGTCTGTTTTTTTTTCTAACGGCTGTCTCCTCTGCAGCACCAGTTGGGTTAGTGCAAAACCTTTTACTGACACAACTGCATGTGGTTGTTTTTTCTCCATTGCAGATATGTGCCTTTTGTGACAGTGATTAAACAACAGGGGGTGGTGATGGACAGAGTTTCTGAATTAAGCAGAATACTCTCACCCAGTCAAGAGATCAGGGCTTAATCCAACACCGTTTTTTAGCTCAGTGCACCATCCCAGCTACAGAACCTGGCTATATGCAAATTAGTCTGTCCCTGGCCCAGTGCATCATGGGAACAGGGCAAACCAAACTACCAAGCCAATTCTTTCACTGGGAAGGAAACAAGCTACCGGGGACTGGTTTCTGGCATTTCAGCCGTCTTCGGCCCGGCTTGCTTGAATCCTGATGGTGCAATGAGCAAGGGACTCACGTCTGAGTATACCCTTCCACGCTTATGGTGGACAAAATAATTAAACAACAGGGGGTGGTGATGGACAGAGTTTCTGAATTAAGCAGCGTGGAAGGGTATACTCAGACGTGAGTCCCTTGCTAATTGCACCATCAGGATTCAAGCAAGCCGGGCCGAAGACGGCTGAAATGCCAGAAACCGGTCCCCGGAAGCTTGTTTCCTTCCCAGTGAAAGAATTGGCTTGGTAGTTTGGTTTGCCCTGTTCCCATGATGCACTGGGCCAGGGACAGACTAATTTGCATATAGCCAGGTTCTGAGCTGGGATGGTGCAGTGAGCTAAAAAACGGTGTTGGATTAAGCCCTGATCTCTTGACTGGGTGAGAGTATTCTGCTTAATTCAGAAACTCTGTCCATCACCACCCCCTGTTGTTTAATTATTTTGTCCACCATAAGCGTGGAAGGGTATACTCAGACGTGAGTCCCTTGCTCATTGCACCATCAGGATTCAAGCAAGCCGGGCCGAAGACGGCTGAAATGCCAGAAACCGGTCCCCGGAAGCTTGTTTCCTTCCCAGTGAAAGAATTGGCTTGGTAGTTTGGTTTGCCCTGTTCCCATGATGCACTGGGCCAGGGACAGACTAATTTGCATATAGCCAGGTTCTGAGCTGGGATGGTGCAGTGAGCTAAAAAACGGTGTTGGATTAAGCCCTGATCTCTTGACTGGGTGAGAGTATTCTGCTTAATTCAGAAACTCTGTCCATCACCACCCCCTGTTGTTTAATTATTTTGTCCACCATAAGCGTGGAAGGGTATACTCAGACGTGAGTCCCTTGCTCATTGCACCATCAGGATTCAAGCAAGCCGGGCCGAAGACGGCTGAAATGCCAGAAACCGGTCCCCGGAAGCTTGTTTCCTTCCCAGTGAAAGAATTGGCTTGGTAGTTTGGTTTGCCCTGTTCCCATGATGCACTGGGCCAGGGACAGACTAATTTGCATATAGCCAGGTTCTGAGCTGGGATGGTGCAGTGAGCTAAAAAACGGTGTTGGATTAAGCCCTGATCTCTTGACTGGGTGAGAGTATTCTGCTTAATTCAGAAACTCTGTCCATCACCACCCCCTGTTGTTTAATTATTTTGTCCACCATAAGCGTGGAAGGGTATACTCAGACGTGAGTCCCTTGCTCATTGCACCATCAGGATTCAAGCAAGCCGGGCCGAAGACGGCTGAAATGCCAGAAACCGGTCCCCGGAAGCTTGTTTCCTTCCCAGTGAAAGAATTGGCTTGGTAGTTTGGTTTGCCCTGTTCCCATGATGCACTGGGCCAGGGACAGACTAATTTGCATATAGCCAGGTTCTGAGCTGGGATGGTGCAGTGAGCTAAAAAACGGTGTTGGATTAAGCCCTGATCTCTTGACTGGGTGAGAGTATTCTGCTTAATTCAGAAACTCTGTCCATCACCACCCCCTGTTGTTTAATTATTTTGTCCACCATAAGCGTGGAAGGGTATACTCAGACGTGAGTCCCTTGCTCATTGCACCATCAGGATTCAAGCAAGCCGGGCCGAAGACGGCTGAAATGCCAGAAACCGGTCCCCGGAAGCTTGTTTCCTTCCCAGTGAAAGAATTGGCTTGGTAGTTTGGTTTGCCCTGTTCCCATGATGCACTGGGCCAGGGACAGACTAATTTGCATATAGCCAGGTTCTGAGCTGGGATGGTGCAGTGAGCTAAAAAACGGTGTTGGATTAAGCCCTGATCTCTTGACTGGGTGAGAGTATTCTGCTTAATTCAGAAACTCTGTCCATCACCACCCCCTGTTGTTTAATTATTTTGTCCACCATAAGCGTGGAAGGGTATACTCAGACGTGAGTCCCTTGCTCACTGCACCATCAGGATTCAAGCAAGCCGGGCCGAAGACGGCTGAAATGCCAGAAACCGGTCCCCGGAAGCTTGTTTCCTTCCCAGTAAAAGAATTGGCTTGGTAGTTTGGTTTGCCCTGTTCCCATGATGCACTGGGCCAGGGACAGACTCATTTGCATATAGCCAGGTTCTGAGCTGGGATGGTGCAGTGAGCTAAAAACCGGTGTTGGATTAAGCCCTGATCTCTTGACTGGGTGAGAGTATTCTGCTTAATTCAGAAACTCTGTCCATCACCACCCCCTGTTGTTTAATTATTTTGTCCACCATAAGCGTGGAAGGGTATACTCAGACGTGAGTCCCTTGCTCATTGCACCATCAGGATTCAAGAAAGCCGGGCCGAAGACGGCTGAAATGCCAGAAACCGGTCCCCGGAAGCTTGTTTCCTTCCCAGTGAAAGAATTGGCTTGGTAGTTTGGTTTGCCCTGTTCCCATGATGCACTGGGCCAGGGACAGACTAATTTGCATATAGCCAGGTTCTGAGCTGGGATGGTGCAGTGAGCTAAAAAACGGTGTTGGATTAAGCCCTGATCTCTTGACTGGGTGAGAGTATTCTGCTTAATTCAGAAACTCTGTCCATCACCACCCCCTGTTGTTTAATTATTTTGTCCACCACAAGCGTGGAAGGGTGTACTCAGACGTGAGTCCCTTGCTCATTGCACCATCAGGATTCAAGCAAGCCGGGCCGAAGACGGCTGAAATGCCAGAAACCGGTCCCCGGAAGCTTGTTTCCTTCTCAGTGAATGAATTGGCTTGGTAGTTTGGTTTGCCCTGTTCCCATGATGCACTGGGCCAGGGACAGACTAATTTGCATATAGCCAGTTTCTGAGCTGGGATGGTGCAGTGAGCTAAAAAACTGTGTTGGATTAAGCCCTGATCTCTTGACTGGGTGAGAGTATTCTGCTTAATTCAGAAACTCTGTCCATCACCACCCCTGTTGTTTAATTATTTTGTCCACCATAAGCGTGGAAGGGTATACTCAGACGTGAGTCCCTTGCTCATTGCACCATCAGGATTCAAGCAAGCCGGGCCGAAGACGGCTGAAATGCCAGAAACCGGTCCCCGGAAGCTTGTTTCCTTCCCAGTGAAAGAATTGGCTTGGTAGTTTGGTTTGCCCTGTTCCCATGATGCACTGGGCCAGGGACAGACTAATTTGCATATAGCCAGGTTCTGAGCTGGGATGGTGCAGTGAGCTAAATAACGGTGTTGGATTAAGCCCTGATCTCTTGACTGGGTGAGAGTATTCTGCTTAATTCAGAAACTCTGTCCATCACCACCCCCTGTTGTTTAATTATTTTGTCCACCATAAGCGTGGAAGGGTATACTCAGACGTGAGTCCCTTGCTCATTGCACCATCAGGATTCAAGCAAGCCGGGCCGAAGACGGCTGAAATGCCAGAAACCGGTCCCCGGAAGCTTGTTTCCTTCCCAGTGAAAGAATTGGCTTGGTAGTTTGGTTTGCCCTGTTCCCATGATGCACTGGGCCAGGGACAGACTAATTTGCATATAGCCAAGTTCTGAGCTGGGATGGTGCAGTGAGCTAAAAAACGGTGTTGGATTAAGCCCTGATCTCTTGACTGGGTGAGAGTATTCTGCTTAATTCAGAAACTCTGTCCATCACCACCCCCTGTTGTTTAATTATTTTGTCCACCATAAGCGTGGAAGGGTATACTCAGACGTGAGTCCCTTGCTCATTGCACCATCAGGATTCAAGCAAGCCGGGCCGAAGACGGCTGAAATGCCAGAAACCGGTCCCCGGAAGCTTGTTTCCTTCCCAGTGAAAGAATTGGCTTGGTAGTTTGGTTTGCCCTGTTCCCATGATGCACTGGGCCAGGGACAGACTAATTTGCATATAGCCAGGTTCTGAGCTGGGATGGTGCAGTGAGCTAAAAAACGGTGTTGGATTAAGCCCTGATCTCTTGACTGGGTGAGAGTATTCTGCTTAATTCAGAAACTCTGTCCATCACCACCCCCTGTTGTTTAATTATTTTGTCCACCATAAGCGTGGAAGGGTATAGACGTGAGTCCCTTGCTCATTGCACCATCAGGATTCAAGCAAGCCGGGCCGAAGACGGCTGAAATGCCAGAAACCGGTCCCCGGAAGCTTGTTTCCTTCCCAGTGAAAGAATTGGCTTGGTAGTTTGGTTTGCCCTGTTCCCATGATGTACTGGGCCAGGGACAGACTAATTTGCATATAGCCAGGTTCTGAGCTGGGATGGTGCAGTGAGCTAAAAAACGGTGTTGGATTAAGCCCTGATCTCTTGACTGGGTGAGAGTATTCTGCTTAATTCAGAAACTCTGTCCATCACCACCCCCTGTTGTTTAATTATTTTGTCCACCATAAGCGTGGAAGGGTATACTCAGACGTGAGTCCCTTGCTCATTGCACCATCAGGATTCAAGCAAGCCGGGCCGAAGACGGCTGAAATGCCAGAAACCGGTCCCCGGAAGCTTGTTTCCTTCCCAGTGAAAGAATTGGCTTGGTAGTTTGGTTTGCCCTGTTCCCATGATGCACTGGGCCAGGGACAGACTAATTTGCATATAGCCAGGTTCTGAGCTGGGATGGTGCAGTGAGCTAAAAAACGGTGTTGGATTAAGCCCTGATCTCTTGACTGGGTGAGAGTATTCTGCTTAATTCAGAAACTCTGTCCATCACCACCCCCTGTTGTTTAATTATTTTGTCCACCACAAGCGTGGAAGGGTATACTCAGACGTGAGTCCCTTGCTCATTGCACCATCAGGATTCAAGCAAGCCGGGCCGAAGACGGCTGAAATGCCAGAAACCGGTCCCCGGAAGCTTGTTTCCTTCTCAGTGAAAGAATTGGCTTGGTAGTTTGGTTTGCCCTGTTCCCATGATGCACTGGGCCAGGGACAGACTAATTTGCATATAGCCAGGTTCTGAGCTGGGATGGTGCAGTGAGCTAAAAAACTGTGTTGGATTAAGCCCTGATCTCTTGACTGGGTGAGAGTATTCTGCTTAATTCAGAAACTCTGTCCATCACCACCCCTGTTGTTTAATTATTTTGTCCACCATAAGCGTGGAAGGGTATACTCAGACGTGAGTCCCTTGCTCATTGCACCATCAGGATTCAAGCAAGCCGGGCCGAAGACGGCTGAAATGCCAGAAACCGGTCCCCGGAAGCTTGTTTCCTTCCCAGTGAAAGAATTGGCTTGGTAGTTTGGTTTGCCCTGTTCCCATGATGCACTGGGCCAGGGACAGACTAATTTGCATATAGCCAGGTTCTGAGCTGGGATGGTGCAGTGAGCTAAAAAACGGTGTTGGATTAAGCCCTGATCTCTTGACTGGGTGAGAGTATTCTGCTTAATTCAGAAACTCTGTCCATCACCACCCCCTGTTGTTTAATTATTTTGTCCACCATAAGCGTGGAAGGGTATACTCAGACGTGAGTCCCTTGCTCATTGCACCATCAGTATTCAAGCAAGCCGGGCCGAAGACGGCTGAAATGCCAGAAACCGGTCCCCGGAAGCTTGTTTCCTTCTCAGTGAAAGAATTGGCTTGGTAGTTTGGTTTGCCCTGTTCCCATGATGCACTGGGCCAGGGACAGACTAATTTGCATATAGCCAGGTTCTGAGCTGGGATGGTGCAGTGCGCTAAAAAACTGTGTTGGATTAAGCCCTGATCTCTTGACTGGGTGAGAGTATTCTGCTTAATTCAGAAACTCTGTCCATCACCACCCCTGTTGTTTAATTATTTTGTCCACCATAAGCGTGGAAGGGTATACTCAGACGTGAGTCCCTTGCTCATTGCACCATCAGGATTCAAGCAAGCCGGGCCGAAGACGGCTGAAATGCCAGAAACCGGTCCCCGGAAGCTTGTTTCCTTCCCAGTGAAAGAATTGGCTTGGTAGTTTGGTTTGCCCTGTTCCCATGATGCACTGGGCCAGGGACAGACTAATTTGCATATAGCCAAGTTCTGAGCTGGGATGGTGCAGTGCGCTAAAAAACGGTGTTGGATTAAGCCCTGATCTCTTGACTGGGTGAGAGTATTCTGCTTAATTCAGAAACTCTGTCCATCACCACCCCCTGTTTAATTATTTTGTGACAGTGGGCATCTAGATGTAATCTGGAAGGAGAATAAAACAATAAGAGTCCTGCTCTGCCAAATGTTTATATATATGTCAGCCATGCCCCCCTACCCCTTTGACATATATATCCGGCGAAGGAGTCCTCTCTGTTGTAGAGTAGACATCTACACAAGGCATTCCAGTACCACAAAAGGAAGATATATGCAGAAAAAATGTTGACGCCCCATTCACTTATGTACTTGGAGATCTTGCCCACCATCTTTCATAAGCATAAAATGTCTGTGTCGTCTCAACGCTGGCATTTGTCTTGTTATGCATCACATACTTACACAGAGGAAGGAAAGCGGAGTATCAGTCACTGACGCTTGAAGTGAGTTCATTTGTATTTTCGAGTTTGCGGCTAACGTTAAGGGTTTTTGGCCGGTCAACTTCTATCTTCCAGGCTGTTAAGATGGCTTACAGAATTTCAAAAATGTGATTGTAAGGTCTGTATGCGACTTTCAGCTTCTGTTTTGAAGGGTGGACAGGGCCAAATTAGCCTTTAGTCTTCGAACACGGCATCTCTTTATTTGTGTAAAAGTAACTTGTTATTTACTGGTTGCAAAAATTGTACCGCAGGTCCATATAAAATTTGCTGTTGAGACATATTTTTATCTTTTCTTTATCTGGTAGTTAAGTCATGTCTTTAGACTTCAGTGTCAGCTTTCATTTGCACGTGCAGTCTAATGGGCTTTTGCGTAATCATTTTATAATGAAACCATTTTTGTAGTTTATGAACTACGAAAAGTCCGCAAAGTGATGGAGTGTGGGTTAAGCAATCGCAAGGGTTAGGTGGAAGAAGGGTCAGTGGTTTTGTCGAAGTGTAGACAGTGCATCCTCTGTGGCCATATTAAATCTTTGTCCTTGGAACTGCACACCATTCACCGAAGTTCAAAAGATGGTCTACATTTTTAAGGCATATTTTGATCTTCTGAGAGTTTCATCTCTTCTCGCTCTCCAGAAGGTTTTGGCTAAGTCTGAAAAGTTCATACTTGGTTTAGGCTCGTTCTTCAAATCACAGGCTTGAGGGTTTAGTTGCGTGACTTTCTTCTCTGTGTTCAGCATGGGAAATTGTGCTTTTCAATTGCAGGTGGAGTTTAAAGCATAATCTCTCTCATTTAGGCAAAGGCTCCCCTTAGGGTGTATGATGATGAGTTGGACTCGGGGCTTACAGATTTAGCATTTATTTTATGGGTTTAGATTTATGAGTTTAGTTGCAGGAATTTAATTCTTAGAGGTTTTGGCTGGTAGCACAGAGAGTTGGGTATAGTCTTAAGGGTTTAGGATTGAGGTTTTATTTCATTTCCCTTCCTCAGAGTTTCTGATTATTGCCCTGAGATATCCTTGAACTACCATGCATTGCACATATTTAACTGTTTCTTCTCAGTTAGGATTCTTTGTGGCCGATTTGACACCCACATGAAACTGACCTCATTTGTCATATTTACCACACATCTGCATATTTACATCTCATCGACATATGCTGAACCTACCGGCACCCATTGCTTAATATGTGAAAGAATAAGGTTTTCCTCAGAAGCTTGCGACTAGCACCATCAAATGTCGAGGCGCTGAATACCAGAGTTCTGTAATCTTGATTACACCTCATGCCTCTATAATTCACCACCAGACACTCCCTACCCCTTTAACCCCGTTCTTGGAGGTTCCTGCTTTCTCCCATTATTACGCTTTTTAATGTGTTTTTCTCTTCCTCCTTCTTTCCTCGTGTGTTTTTTCTCTCTCTTGTTCAGGGTCAAAGTCTGATAAGGAAAATAAATACCAATCCTCACAAACGAGTGCCGGTAGGCTCCACTTGCAACCCCGGGTTCAAATTAAGCAAAGGATGAGGGAGATCAGAAGAGGGAAGAGAGGGATGGCCCAGAAAAGGCAAATGAGAAACGGTACCAAGGACTGGAAGACATAGAGTTAAACAGCAAACAAGAAGTGATATTCTGGGATCCATGTGGAAAAAAAACATGAAAAACACAGTCTGAAAAATATCAACTGCCAAAATATCAGCGGTGCATAAACATCTTCCTACAAACAATTTGAATTTAAATTCCTTAATCCAGCCAAACTCGTTTTTCCATCTATTATAGCTCTGTGCTAATTTACTCTTCTAACTCCAGCACTAGGATATTTGGAGCCAAGGGTCTGCTACTCAGTGTAGATGCCCATGAGTTGTTTTGTAGCATATTTGTATGCCTTGTTATTTTGTCAGTAGGTGTTTTTGAGTCTGTTTTTACAGCCTGTTTTGCGCATACTACGTCTCACTTTTTGCTTTTGTCTGGCTTACAAGGCTGTGAAAGTGCTACCTAAGGTAGAAGGGCAGATACGAGGGAACCAATGGATCTAAAGGCTTGGCAGGATGGATCGATGCATGAGCCCGGGCTAACGAAGGAAGGGAGGAACACTGGCCTGGAGTAGAAATTCTTTAAGATTGAGAAAAAACTATCAATAGCAACAGTTTTACTAAAGAAGGGGGTGTCTTCCTTAAACATGCATTGACAAAGCCAATAGGTGTGTGCTTTTTTATAAGTGTTTCTTCAGTGAGTGCCCCATTTATTTGTGTGTGTGGTTATGTAGGGGGGTAAACTCGAGAATGAGTAAATGGATGGATGAGTGAGGGCATGTATGGATAAAAGAGTAAGTGATGGAGTATCTGTATTGATTAGTGAGTGCATAGATCCACGAATGGAGACGTTGGTGGGTGGATGGGTGAAATGGTGAGTGCGTGCATGGATGAACGGAGCAAAAACAGTATGTGAAGTGCAAGCAGTGTATGGAATCCCAAAAGTGTGGGTGGGGCAGTAGCAGTGTGCTAGTCAAGGATAGAATTCGAGATAGAGGCATTATGGAACAGTGTATCATTGGTGATGGGGTGAGCAAAGGGAAATATATGGTGTAGGGCCTTTGTGGGGGACAGGTGGACTGTGCAGCGTGCAGGGGCAGTGCATGCAAGGTAAGGTGTACAGCACCTAGGCAGTATGTGCAGGCTTTCTAAACAGTCTTTTACCTCCAAAGGAGCACCCAGGGCAGGCGCGCTGCCCTCGTAGAGGAGTAGGACAGTCAACAGAAATATATTTCTTCATGTTTGAAATGCTCGTGAACTGCATGAACTTTCAATTGTGCATTATAGTGGAGAAGTGTGGCTCAGGGGTTAGAGGCGGCAGACCCGGAAGCTGAGATCGGCCCTGGACCAGGGTTCAATTCCCCGCCTCGACGGGGCTTGGGCTCAATAATTCCACGGACTCGATAATTCTCGCTCCGGTGCCTACTCGACTCACGGGTTCACACTCTGCGACTCTGGGCAATAGCTTGCTTAATCTCCACAACGGCCCCTCGCGGCGCGATGCCTGGCTTTCACCTTGTGGATACCCTGCCGGGGTTATCTCACAGGGGAATACCAGGACGGGTTCCCTAAGCAAGCGCTTAGATGCCTGCGATGTGGGTAGTTTGCGCTATATAAATACATGTACATGTACATGTACATTCAGTGGTGTTTTTTTTAACACATGTCCTGCTTGTGTTTATTTCCCAGCGTGGTAACAATGCTGCCTCTATACATCCAAACTGAGAGCAGGCCTGCCTTTGGTGTCTATTGCCATGCAGGCCTCAGCTCTGCTAGCGATGGAAGGGAGTGGCATCTAAAGACCATGGTTGTGAGGCATCATTCTGTACTTTTCTAGGGAGATGTCCCGCCACTCCCTGTAGCATCTTTATAAATGCACTGAAAAAAGTGTGCGATAGCCTATGTGCACTATTTTACTATTGCGCCACTGAGATGGCCAGATGATAGCGCACCAGCGAAACTCCACATCATGAAAGGCATTATATTGAATGACTATTATAATTCACCAATAGTTCCTCAATGTTGGCTCATCAATATGTGAATGCCTCTTGTAGCAGCCAGTGGCTAAGGGTGAAGGAGCTTTTGCTTCTCTTTATAAAGCTTTTTATATCAATGCATGGAAAAGGAAGAGTTGGCAAGTTTTTCAAAAGACATTGGTTGATTTTGTTATTCTGCCCTCCATCTTTTTCTCAACTACCTACCTCTGTCTGTCTCTTCCAAAATGACATATTGTATGCTCTTGGGAATGACAGGGTTTTTTCGGGTGCCAGCTGGCAATACCATGACATCCTTAATGGTTTATTTTTTCAGAAAGGAGTGTATTTTGTTGGCCAAGCTCAAGAGCTCCCAAGGGTGAAGGGACACATGCAGGGGTGACTCCTCTGGTATGGTGGACGAGCGTCACACCACTGCTTAAAGGCAGAAAATGAAAAATAAATTGAGAATAGAACACTTGTATTATCAGTTTATTTTTCATTGACTTTCCAGAGTTTGCTGAATCCGCCTAGCCTGGGGCGGGGCAGGGCAGTTCTAGGTCGCAATGTCATCAGCAGGGCAAGGAGGAGTAGTAGGAACTGAAAGTGCTCATTTCGGTTTGGCCGGCCAACCATGGCTGGCCAAACTGGCATGCGCACTTGGGTATCTCCAGGCTATTCCTTGGAGATATCTGCAGGGCTCAGGTCACAAGTTCTTAGACCCTCCTGGAGCGTGAAACCGTCCCGCTCCGCCCAATCCCAGAGCTTCGCTCATGCTGGGAGTAATAGCATGAGAGAATCGCTGGGATTGTGTGGTGTGCTGGGAGTCTTTGCTCATGGGAACTTTAGTGCAGGGAGTGGTGGAGCACGAGGCGCAACGCGGGAGCAGAATGTAAGTGCATATTTATTTTTTATTACATTTTTCCCTACACTGCCAGTGCTGCCTCCACAGTGCCGCATCAACTACAATGTACAGCAGTCGCGACTGGATGCATGCAGAGCACCTGCTTTTGTCAAGACTACCAAGGGATCCTTCAAGCTGTCTCTGATGTCACCCTGCTGTGCCCAGGTATGGTGCCCAGTTAGCCGCCCAGGAGCTAGGTCAGGCAGGGCCCAACAATAGCTAGTAAATAGATTTGAACAAGATGTCTTATAGCTGCTAAACAACAGATATTTCAACCAGGGGAACTTTTAACAAAGCTGTGAACTGCCACTATTCCACTTTTAATAATGTGAGCAATGAAGACGCTTTCAAGAGAGCCAGAGGTTCACTGTTCTCGTATGCAAAGAGTCAAAGGACATCTCCTTGGAGTGAGGAGAAAGAGTCTTCCATCTCTGAAGGTACCCAGCTGAATGGGACACCATACACCATGCTAGTAAAGTATCTTTACTCTTGTCTCCGGACAAGGCTTTTGATAATGAGCAAGAGGCGTACATCAATGCGCACACATAAAAGTTATTGTCTTGCTATCAAATATTTAAAGTGCCAGTCACATTCAGTGTCTGGTAATCTAGACCTAATGTTATAATGAGGTAATAAAGACTTTATGTGTAAGGCATACTTGATGTTATGACCATGTTTAATTTATACCAAAATCTGCTAACTAAGTCTAGTGCTCGAAAATTGGCCGAGCATTTGGATCTGGTGATGGCTTCTTCAGCAGAGGAAGAACATCTCATTTCCTGAATGAATTCGGCTAAGGATGCGTTGACTATTATGAATTGGTCTGCCGCTGTACGACCTGTACGTCTTCTCAGGTACTTCTGAGTCAAGAATGTGCACCAAAACTAATCCAGACAGCAAAGCAAAGGTTGGGAGATGGCTTTCCTCTGGGATAGATGGAATAGCTTCTGGCACAAAGTTACTTTTGTGTGTGACTTTTGCAATATCCTCATGGATGTGTGCAGTTTTCTTTCCTCCGAGCTCCAACCTGAACTTGGACAGTTCCTAACACTGTCTCACAGAGTTATAGGCTCTTTAGAAATGGTAGAGAGTTCTTGAGGGCTCTCAACAACTTTGTTGATGCATGCCCCAGTGATGACTTTTTGATATTGTGTTGTGTACATTTTGCTTTATCATTTAAATCTAAAGAACTGAGGACAGAGGCATCTGTTTAACGCACCATGCCTTGTTTTTGTAAAAGAGAATTGTTTAAGTAGAGCCTGTGTCTTACCTAATGCAAAGTTGAATGTGGAACTTAGCATAGGCGAGTGCAAAGGAATTTGTACGAAACTGACTAAAATCACATACTGCGAAGGGCGGCTTTTCCTATATCTTTGTCGTAGCTAACATTAAGGGCCTGATTTAGAAGTCAGTGGAGGGGAACACTCCACCACAAATGTGACGGATATCCCAGCCAGCTTATTGTGATCACATTCTATCCTATGGGGATCGGTGGACAGGATCGTTTGTGACGGAGTATTTTCTCAGCTGACTTCTAAATCTGGTCCTAAGTCTTGGATCTGCAAAGCAAGAGAGCAATCTTGAGAAAACCAGTGCCAAGAATATTCAAAGCTGCTGCTTCAGTTAAGTCAGGATGGAAAAGGCATAACAGCAAGAAGCATACTTAACAAGCTATATTTGTAATCTGCAGGGAACATAGCTCGAGATAAAAAAAGTTATTCCTCAGCTCACTCTGCCCAGCCCTGCCCTTAGAAGCGCAAGAATCTTCACAGCTCCCACCACCCGCCAGACGAGATGCCTGACACATCACTCTGTTGTGAAGGCTTCCTCATTGGAAGATTGTGCCCATGTACCCTGTTGAGCCCTGCACTACAGCCCCCTCCTTCATCTCAGCAAAGTGCTCTGAGATTACCCTTAGCAAAAAAAACGTCTGTGATTTATGAGTTTTTCAATCTGTTTGCTATACTGCGCTTAATGAATGATCTCAGTGTTGCTCTTTCCCTGATATTGCTTCTATCCATGACTGATATGCTGCTGCATTTATCGAAGCCTAAACTAGTTGGTAAGACTGAGACATACTGAACCCTACTGCACTACCAACAATAGGTAGGAAAGAGAGGTGTGGTGGCAGTCTCTACTGCTAGAACACTTCTTCATTCCGCCAGGACCAGTAAGTGCTGTACCTTGTGATTCAAGTAGCGTGTGTAGGTGCCCTGGTCTACATTCTTAGTCCACCCCCCTACATTGGTAGCTGGTTTGTGATCTGCAGGGAGATATTGGGTGAGATAGTGGCCAGTTATGGTGTAACCGACTGATGTATTGTTAGTAATGTCAGTGTACTACTATTGATTGTTCAGGTGACTCCTAGCACCTTAACTTCTTTACGTCCTTGTACATTAAACAGCACTAGATGCTTTATTGTCGCGTCTCCTCTTTTCTGATCACTTTTACGTTTCCTACAGCAGTAGTCTTTATTAGAACTTCTTTTAAATTAATATTAGCCTCATTCTGAGATACCCATTATACTGAGGAGTAACACCGCTACCGGTAAATACCAATACCAACCGGTAAATACTGACGGGAAACATTATTTACTACAATGTTTTAACTATGCAGTGCCTTTACCACGCAGCCTTTACAATGCAACTCTTTACCATGCATACGCCTTTACCACAGTGTGTGTGTTTGTGTGTGTGTATGTGTGTATTACATTTAGTTTTTATCTTGACACATTTGCTGTCTGTTCAAAGACAGATGTCAAATGTCAATTTGTCTTGTTACTAATTGTTTCTTATCTTACCCTGGAAAATGGTGTTTACTTTTCTTTCTCTTCGTACAGTTAGAGTTTTTTGTCAAGTGAGGTGTCTGACATCATTGTGAAACAAAAGGCTGTAAGATGTCAGTTTTTTTTCTACCATACAACATTTAAACAGCTTATAAATGAATAGTACACGTATTTCAAAACATATCAAGAATTACGATTTTTGTTGTTTTGTAATTCAGAAATGGGACACAAACAAAGATTAAAATAGGAGCAAAACAAATCAGAACACTTTACTTGGTGATGTGCAAATGACAAATATTTGCAGAAACTCTATTTCCAAACATCATACTAACCCTGGGCGGCCGCCTACGCTACGCTCGCGAAGTTTGCGTAGTTTGTGCTACTTCGCGCTGCGCGAATTGCACGTAGCACAGTGCAAAATCGCGTAGCGTAATTGGCAGTTTTTGCTCGCTCGCGGCCCTCAACGCCAAGTTGCCAACCGCGAGCGAGCAAAATGACATCCTGGCGAGACTTTTTCCTCGTTCACGATCAGCATCATCAAGTTGGTATCGCGAACGAGGAAAATAAACCTCCCGGCGAGATTCTCAACGGAGGTCTGGTTTCTCATTGCGAGTGGTCACGTATGGTTGCGTCCGCTCGCGATGAGAAACTACCAGTTTCCATTGAGAAAGCTGCCGCTCGAGTAAAAATCTACTCGAGTGGTAGAAAACGACAGCTCGCACTGTGTGAGATGCCGTTTTCAATGACTGCACAGTGCGGACAAGCATCCGGCACTGTGCAATCATCGCGAACAGCGCACTATGCAGTTCGCCTAGCGCTAAGCGTATCTCGCATGGTGCAAAGTGCACTTCATGTAGTTACGCGTAGCGCAACCAGGGCCGGACTGGGAACCAGAACCGGCCCTGGCAAAGTGCTCGGCCGGCCCCCTCCCCCCTCCGGGAGGAGAGGGAGGTGTGGCCGCGCTCTGTGCCAGGGCCGGTTTTCGGCCGTTTTTGTTACAGGGCCGTTTTTGCAGCATAACGGCCCTGTAACAAAAACGGCCCCCAGGGGGCCAAAACCGGCCCCCAACCATGCGGCCCACCGGGGGATTGCCCGGTACCCGCAACGGCCAGTCCGGGCCTGAGCGCAACTACGTGAACTACGCCCAGAGTTCAATTATACACTATACAGTTTTATCAGCAAAGCTATATGTCAGTGGGAAATGTAATGGCCATTTCAACTGAAAATCTGCTGATTGCAAAAAGTTTGCTACCACTTCGTGCTTCAAGTATGTATTTATTAAAAGTGATAGTTTTTAAATATGATTAGAGAAACCTTCCTTCCCTGATGACAATGAAGTTAATGAACTAAGAGGCAAGTCAGTGGTCATGTGTATCCTATATGTGGCTACATTTGTGTCATGTATGGAGTAAAAGTTTAATCTATTAATAAAACAAAAGTGTTTTTTGTACAGCAGACATGCTGAACTTGCATATTTGAAGGTGTTCTCAAATGTGGTAAAGAAAAAAATGGCAGTTCACTGAATTAAAATATTTGCCCAGGATCACATAATTTGAAACCAGTTTATGGGTCAAGAGCATTATAATTAGGTCATGTAGATTATTTAAGTCACTAGACCTGCTGGACTGGTAACATTTTAATGATTTTTCGAGGCCTCTGGTATTTCAGGGTCTAGGGGTGATAGGGTCATAGGGTGATAAGGGTATTTTATGGTTTAGGGGTGGGTAGGGCATAGGGTGGTAAGTGTATTTTTAGGGTTTAGGGATAGGTAAGGTAATTTGGTTATAGTGGTGTTTTTAGGGTTTAGGGGTTGGTAAGGGTATTGGGGTGTAAGGGTATTTTTAGCAGTTTCGAGGGGTAGAGGCATTGGGTGGTTAAGGTCTATTTGAGTGTTTAGGGGTGGGTAAGGTGGTAAGGGTAATTTATAAACCTAGTACCGGTCGCCACTAGGTAGTTATAGTTAAGCCAGCTGTTCTAAAGGAAAATATTTTTTTGTGTTGCTAATAACCTTCACACAGTTTGACGAATCACCACAAAACCTTCTAAAAAGGTTCTTCTTTTTGACTAGTTTGGGCATGGAAAGGTTCGGGGTGATCTTTCAAGCGGGGGCCGAAAAAAATGGGACCCCAAAACGCAAAATCCCCATTAATTTTCCATAGACTTTTTTAGACGAGGCTACAGCAAAAACTGCTGAACTGAGTTTCATCAAATTTGGAAGGAAGCTAGATCTTGGTCTGCAGATTGTGCTTTCAGAAAGTGAGTGCAAATCTGTTAAGTATTTTTTGAGAAATTCAGGGTAAAAAATAATTGTATATGTGGACGGTCAGTCCCTAAGAGGCTTGAGAGACTCTCGCAGGAGCGCCAATTTAAAAATGGAGCACTCTGATTGGCCCATGGAGCTTTATTTCCCTTGGGCCATCTCGCTCCCGTGGGAGTCAGACTCCTGTGGGAGGGAGCGTTCTGATTGGCTGCCAGCAACATGAGAAAAATTGTGCTGACAGCCATTACAGGACTTGGGGACTTAGTCACCTGTCGTAAAGTTAAACAAAGAATGAAGGGGGCAGGATAGGGATAACCTTGCCCCCTATGCCCCATGTGGGGGACGCTGAGGAACCCCCGAGCCAAAACCAAAAACAAATCAGCAAAAATTCTGCATTCAAGGGACTCCTGAGGGATCGGTAAAAACTTTTTTTATGGCAGCTGGGCCACATTTATTAACTATAAGCCCCAGGGAGCCCACCTATCAGGCTGTATTCAATAAGGAGAGTGGCCCTCCTCCTCCGGGGCTGAAATCTGCAAATAAAGGGATGGTTGCCTCTAAAGGCCTCAGGGAGCCCACCACAGGGCCGAAATTGATTAAAGTGCAAAGGGGGGGCCACGCGGTCCTCCTCCCTGAGCCATTAAAGGCCCAAGGGAGCCCACCACTGTATCCGATTAGCTAAAAGAGGAGGGCACAATGCCCCCATCCCTGAGCCAATAATGGCACCAGGGACCCCATCCCTTGGGGCCGGCTCACATGCTATGTCCTGGTAGCCCATCCCCAGGACATGGAGGCTTCCCTACATGCACCGGTTCAGGCAGGGAGACCTGTGTTTGCTCTCGCATGGCAGGAGTATTTTCAAACTCCAGCTAAGCTGAAGCAAACACCAAGTCCGCTCCCAGCTGGCAGGAGCTTTAAAAAATGCATCTGCCCGCTGGGAGTGCACTTTTGATCTGTTTCCGTGCCTGCACTCAGATCAGAATATCGCTCCCTCCCACAGGTAGCAGCTTTAGTAGCTTCTCCCTGCGGGTGAGAACAGTGCCGCCTCCTGCAGCATGCAGGGAGCCGGCTGGGGCCACTGGGACCTTGGGAGTCCTCCTCAGCGGCCCGAACAAATGTATGGTGGGTGCCTTAGGTGGCTACCAGGGTATCCACCTTTAATAGTGCAGGCCCCAGGGAATGGGGTACCCGGGGCCAATAACTTGTACTCTAAGTTAACTATAACTTGTGCCCTTGCAATGCACTGGTACCCCGCATATTACATCACTAATGATGTCTTCTATGAGATCATGGATAATGTGGTACAACCATACTGATTCTACTGGGTGGGGTATTACATCCCCCATCCAGAGTTGTGCACCTTGTAGTGATTGATAACTTGGTAACACCTTATGTTTTTCCCCATTCCGATCAGCAGAAATAGAATGAACAGTATTTTTTGTGAATGTTCCACCAAGCTTTACATGCTCATATTTTAGGTTTAATGTGTTTAGAATGCTATGTATCGATAGTTTGAAACTGCAGTTTCTGTTACAAACCATTTAGAGGTTACTGACTCTTCAAAGGAGGTGGTAAACCATTCACAAAGGGGAAGTGATCCCCTTGGGACCCTTGACATTCTTAAACAAATTGTTTTTTAAAAGTTTTTTTGTCTTAAATGCAGAGGCATTTAATATAAGGTAAACAGGCTGCATTAAAAAAACTGCACGGGCTGAAGTGCTGCTACCCTCACACACAATACATGTATAGTACAGCCAGCCTCAGCATATGCTTCCTTACCATAGGTGCGGGATGGGCAACAGCAGGGCAAGCTTCCTTTACCATACTGAGAGAGAAGCTAAGAAAGGAGGAACATTGATAGGCAATATGAATCCAGTTCAAAAGACTTATAGGTTGAAAGAAAAAAAAGGTACAACTTAAAGTTTTCTTGAAAGTGGAAAAAAGCACACATCCGGTATGATTGTTGTGGGTCGGATTTAATCTTATGGCTGTGTTAGTATTTGGTTTGTTAAAAGCCCATTGGATAGCAAGAGAGCCTTTGTTTCTTCACTGGATCTAATCAATGGCGGTGAATAGAGATAGTACAGGGGGGGTTCCCCATTTCTTTGCACTGGTACACCTCAAGCCACTCCAGGCCACTCCAATTATGTATTTTTTCTTAGTAAACAGTCAGCTCCGGAAAGTTATCCCATGCTTAGGTCCCACTCAGTCCTGTACTTTAGTGTTGACAAGTTCATACTTTAGCGATCCAGGGTCAAGCAATGTGTTGCAGATCCGATTAAGTAATGTTGTGAATAGCATCTGAGCATCAGGTTTCTTTTTAGAACGCTATTGAACTGAAGGTCCTTAGAAAATGTGAAAATAATATAGCCCTTGCTTTCAGCCATTAGCGAATGTGTGAGTGTGTATGGCATAGGAGCCTTAGGTGGTGTATGGTGAAGGTGGTAGTGCATGCTTTGGTATTCTTATGGTTACGATGCCTGAGTGATTTAGAGCTTAGGTGCTGGTGAAGGTCAATAGGTAAAGTGATAGGTCAAGGTCAAAGACAGAGGGATACAACAGGGATTAAGGGTGTAGCTACCATTGGTGCAGCCAATGCAGTGACACTAGGCCAGAGCCCTGCGAGACCCAGTGAACTTTGATAATTGCTTTATTTTACTACTTTTCCCTTGCTTGCACCAGTGTCCATGGCAAATTTGCTCCACTAGACAGGGATGTCTTTGCCCCACCTGTTCACTTAGTAAATGTGCAACCATGATGTGTGTAAGAAATTGGATTTTTGACTGAGGGGTGAAACCCTTTCTCAAGCAACACCCCAAACTATGGCAGGGTGAACCACAGAAGTCACTAAATTGACTGTTGCTTCATCCTCAAGTAGCTTGGCACAAATGCATGCAGGCTTAAATTAGAGGCAGTGTGTAAAGTATTTATGCAGCACACAAACAGTAATAAAGTGAAAATACAACACAAGAGATAGCCACATCAATTTAGAAAAAGAGAGTACAAGTTAACTGGAGATGCACACTTTTAAAGGTTTAAGTAAAAATAGCACCAAGAAGCAGAAAGCACTAACTGCAGTATCTGGTGTTGCTCGTTAGTGTGTCGCACTAAGTGGGATGGGCATGCCCAGAATTGGATCCTGTGCACACTGTGTCACTGAAACCAGTCCTTTGTTGCTTGTGTTCTGATTCAGGGAGGACCTTGCCTGGCAGTTCAGGCTGACCTGTTCTCACTGGAGCAGGATCAAGACTGATTTGCATATGTGTGGGTCCAAACTGAGGTGGCATGATGTGCAAAATAACTATGGAGTGAGATGTGGCCGAGTAATTACCAGAGATATTAAGAGATTAATTCAAACATTCCATCCAGCACTTTTATGTATACTTACCATGAAAAACTCGTCTTATACATTTCAATATGTGGAGAGGTGTGGCTCACTGGTTAGAGGCGGCAGACCCGAGTGCAGAGAACGGCCCGGGACCAGGGTTCGATTCCCGACGCGGCAGGGTCTTGGACCAGGATCAGCGGACTGATAATTCTCGCATCGGTGCCTACTCCGACCAGGGAGCACACTCGGCAACTCTGGGCATTAGCTTGCCTCATCTCCACAACGGCCCCACACAAACGCCGGGGATGCCTGGTTTCACCTTGGAGACCCCCAGGAGGGACTATCTCACAGGGAAAGCCAGGATGGGTTCCCCAGCGGTCTATAGCGCTACGAGGCCTCCGGGTAGCAGTGCGCTTTACAAGACACAACAATTAAAAAATTTACAATTTTCATATCTCGTGATACGATTACCTCATCCACTTATGATTATAATATGTCCTCATATGATTATCTTGTCTGCTCATTATAGGAAATACATTCGGTTGGGTCTCCTTCTTTCTTGCAAGTCCATTTCAAATAATCTAAGATTAGACCAATCACCTAGGGAGAAGGTTTCCCACAGTACTCTGCAGGGCCGTACTGGCCGTACTGGGCATTAGGTGTACCCTCTGGAAGCTGGAAGAGTGGGTCCGGTTTAGCAGCAGTAGTGGAGGTTTTTCTTTTTATCTGAGGGCCGGTTTTGCAGCAGTGCTGCTATATCCGCCTCCAATAACAAAAACAACAAGTGTTTCCAGGGGCTGGTTTGAGAACATTGCCAGGGCTGCTTTGGGTTTCGAGTTCGGCCCTTGTACTCTGCCATATCTTCTCTTATTTAATTTTTTTATATGAGGGCTTTAGCAACTTTTTTACCAAAAGGAATGGAATTTGATATGCATGCAGATGATACACAAATCATGATGTGGCTCAGAACAGAAATGACTGGGAAAATCCTACTGTTAGTTTATTACTGCCATATTGATGACAGGAAGATGATATATAAGAGTTTGTCCAACAAACTACGAGATATTTTTGATCAAAAAGTAGTTTCTTCTATGGCGTCTAAGCCTCTTTCCTCTTCTAGGCGTCCTTGTCGCTAGCCTGCTCTCATTGTGCAGAATCTTGGTATTCTGATTCGCTCAAAACTTACTTTATGTGTGCAAACTGTAGCTGCTTCTCCCGGACGACTCTTTGTATGTCCCCTTTCCTGTCTTCTTCCAACCAGATTGCATTAGTTAACCTTTTTATTTCTTCCTGCCTGAACAGTGGCAATACGGTCTTCCCTGTTCTCCATTATTTACACAACACTGCTTCCAGGATGCAGTTGAAACTGAGGAAATCTGACCATTTTTTTCTTGTAGTGGAACAGCTTCACTAGCTTCCAATAAAGAAAAGTATGAATGTCCACATCTTCAGCCTTCACACTGTGGGTTCACCATACGGTTGTCACTCTTTTTGGCCATATAATTAGAAAAACGTAAATAAAAAATACATATATACTGACAGAGAGAAATGTAGGGTTAGCCTTCTCCTCCATTGGTCGGTCATTCATGTTTTGGTCCCTCCCACAACAGCGTACAGCATAGGGCCGTGGCAGCCCTCTTCAGCCACTGGCTCTCTTGCTCTGTGAGGTTGGATTTATTTTTTCACCCGACTACTTTTGCGCATCTGCCTAAAAAAAAGTGCACATCAGTGTCAGAACCGACGAGACCGTACTTTCCTGTGCTAGGGATATTTCCTTTCAATTCTTTATGCTTCTATTTTTTTTTAGAAGTGATTGATTGTATGTTTAATATGTCTTCAGTTTGCTGAATTTCAAAGTAGAGATTCATATTTTCCTATGATGTACATTAAAAATAAAATAATTTCTATACCTGTTCCTTGTACATCTGCCTCCGAGGAAGCACCAGTACCATTTTATTTAAATACATGCTGTCTTTTTATTTAAAATGTGTTATTGCAAGACAATGGTTATGTTTAGACAGCGGCAGCATGCTTTATTTTTTCCTTTTCGTTTCTATATCATATGCTGGCAATAAAAAAGAAATATTTAATGATTACATCAGCGTGCCAAGGTGAGACCTGGTGGTTTTGTCAATGCTTGTTATATATGCAACCTGTTTGACCATCATATGTTTTGCTAAGCTGATAAAATGTCACTGTAGTCAGATTAAGTACCCAACATCAAGTAGTTTTGCATCGCGATACCACTAGGTGATCTATACTGCATTTTATGAAAAACTGATAGCGTGTTTATTATATCCCCTCATATGATCATCATATGCCCTCTTAAAATGTTCATATCGTTTTATACTATTATACACCTCACATTCATTTTATTACCCCTTTCTTTTCTTTTTGCGTTTTTAAATATATATTTTATTGAATGATACCAGGAATATTGAACAGCAAAAAACATAGCCCAATCACGTGAATCCTCTTCATTTATATTCACGTATGGCTTCAGCATATGATTCGAATTTCTCCTTGTAGGATTATTAGATACCCTCTTACACCTCAAGCCTCTTCCTTTTTAGTGTAGATACTTGGGCATGTGCGATAATTTTCAATGCAATTTAAGCAGGAAGAGCCAATTTCACCTGATTTTTTTTTTGCCATAAACAATGAATACAAGTCAATTTTTTTGACTAGAAGCAAACAAGAAGCCAGCTATACAATTGAAAAGGAATTTTGACGTATAAAATATGTTGCATTCTGAAATAATTGCACAGTGAGCTGTACCCCCAGTAAATAGGTGTCTTTCTCAACCAATCAAGTCCAGAAGTAGACCTGGCCCTGTTTTTGATTGGGTGGGCGACATGAAAGGCAAAAGAAAAAAAAATCAAATATTAAGTACTGCACCTGTTGATACAAACAAACATTTTGTTTGCAATCCAGGGCCAGAGATGTTTTAAGGCACTGGCAAAGTGAGCAATTGCCCAGGGATCCCACCTTCAAAGGGGTGTCTCCCATTAGTCTATTTCTCCATCTCAACCTTTTATGTATTATCTATATTGTTTGCCATCATGGAACTTAAGTTTATAGAAAATGGGCAATAAAATACAAAGTCCCCTAAAGATAACAGTGACAGCGGCAAGTAAGAATGGCTGCCGTTTAAGGAAAGGTTAGCGTTGCGTTTGCTTTGAAACAAAGACAACAAGGAATACCGTTTACCTTAAACTGTAGCGAATGTTCGGTTGTCTCTGGTCTGTAGCTGACTCCACGAGAGTCAGCCCTGTACCTGCAAACACAATCATCTCTTCAAGGCTCTGCAACTTGACTCTACGCGGCACGCGACTCAGCTGGAGTACCACCTAGGGGTATAGAGTAGTGTTACCATTTATCGTCTCGTCTTCCGTCAGCTACAATCACACAGAAGCAGGCGACAAGAGGTACGCGTGGCTTGGAAATGAAATCCAGCACAGAGAAGATTTTATCTTGTTTTGCAATACTTTCCTTTAGTTCCAGGTGTCTCATTACAAAAAGATCCTGAAAGGGAGCTTCTGTTTTGTAGCCAGATGAGATACAGACATGTATTTATTATTGTAATTTACTTAAAAGCTTTTTAGAGCGTGGGGAAGGCCCAGAGGTGTTGTAGCTCCTCCATCGCTAAACCAATTCAATAAAATGACATATTTACAGCACGCCATGAAATATAAACTGCAGTCTGCAGAGCTGTCAAAAGTAAATATGCTCAGTAAGTAGAACCGATTTCAAATGTATATGAAATTTCAGCATGGATGATTCTTCCCAAAGCATCGCAAACCCTGGTCGCTAACCAGTCAAGAATTGATGGAAGCTCTTGCTAGTTTTGAAACTAAAGTCAGGTCTCAAAGGAGTTCCACTGCTTTTGGGCCAGAGAATCACCAGGAGGGTACAGTGTCGGTGCCATGGGCTGGCCAAGGTTGTTGTTTTAAACTTCAGCCTAGTCTCTCTCTTAAGGACACAAATGAAGGCTTCCTAGCATTCGTGAATCTACCAACCCAATAAACCAGGCATCCAGCAGCGTGAAGTGCTGCCTTGAGAAGGGATGAAATACGTTTTTGGAAAGCTAGCTATAACTGCTGTGCTTGAGACCAAATTAGATAATAGTACGGATTCCTAGTGGAAACATGTAAAATCATGCAATATATCGTAATATGTCAACTAAACATATATATTATCGATGATGACAGTAACCAGGAAATTGCAATTTCAGTCATCAGAATCAGTGATCAGAGCTCATGTTATCACAAATCTAAAAAGCATCAGTTGAAAGCCTGTATGAAATTGGCAGTGAACCATACGAAGTCAGTAAAAATTCTATGAATATCCAATTATTATTCCAATTTGAATGGAAGGACTAATGATGAGGGACCAGCTGCCATAGTCATCATTGATGCTTTAACCTGGAATCATTATCAGGTCATCATCGGGGATAAAAGAAGTTGGATCACCATAAGATCAATCCAAGGGGATCCAGATGTATTTAGGGTAAAAGTTCCACTGTAGAAAACAAATTATTAAGGATTGGAATATTGGCGCACATGCCACAATCATGGGGGCCTGTCACGGGACCTGTCAATGTAGTTTAGCGTTTTCCGTCCTAGTAAAGCTTATGCGTTGATGAGCAGTGCAGCCGGAGCAGATGCGCGACTGCGCTAAGAGACTGAGAAAATGCATTTATGTTGCTGCCAGCTACAAATCTAATAAAAGGGACCCTTGAGAACTAGATGAGAGCGGCCATTGTTGAGTCACAGCCAAGACGTTTGCAGCAGCTAGAGGGTGAAAACAGTTTCACGAATGGAAACGATGAGAAGATTTCTTGTTTACTTTTTTTCTAATTCTGACAACATCTGGAACAAAGTTGAAGGCTCTCTTATTCACAACGGACCACCATACTCCTGTCGGCCACCACCTTTTTGATCCAATTGATTTCTGCGTCACCTCCGTTCTCCAACCCCCCTCCCCTCCCCCCCGCCCCAGACACTCCATCCATGGCATCATTCTCACAACCCCAGGAGATCGCTCTCTCTACCCCTCCCCCACCCCGCCCCCCCCTTTTTCCCCCCTGCCCGACCACCATTGCTCCAACCCTCTTCTTTCTCTGCCCCCTATGCAGCACTGCCCTCAACCCAGTCCTGATGAAGATCCTGATTTAACTGGATCGAAACGCCGTCGACCATCCAGCGCGAATACAGGCGCAACACACGAGCGGCTCACTACATTGAACATACTAAATATGAACTTTTAAATCCACTTGGAACCGCCGTGTAGCAAATGATTCATTGTATATTTATGCACCAGTCACCTTGCGCCACCTACACTGTTTCACATTGTCACATGCGTTGCTACCTTTGTTTATACTGTTACACCTAGAGCACCACGTACAATTTGGGTTGTTCTCCATTTTTGTTAATTGTATACTGCAGTGCTGCAATAACTGCAAATTATTCCTTTTAATTCACCTTTGCTTGAATACTTGTATAAAATGATGCCTTGAGCGCATGTTAGAATCGTACAGAGTCTCCTTGCCTCCTTTCGGATAATGTTGTAAGCATATCCTTGCTAACTGCCTTCAAATAATACCAGTTGGGATATTATATTCTTTTACTTTACCACACCCCAGTCCCAACACGGTTGACGGGTATCTTGCTCCTGCTGTTTCTACAAAACTTCTCTTGTAGGCACAACTATTGTAATTGCTATTAATAATGCACCGCAACAGAGGTTAGCATATCTTTGGTTGATTCTCGGACATCAACCTAATGGTAACGTCAAGGCAGTGCCTCGTATGTTTCATATCCTGAATTCACAACTCTTGGAAATTCAAATGACTAACCAGCCTACTGATGTTCGGATATACCCAGCTGGTTGACTAAGGGCTCACATGGACATCCCTTTACGAATGGACAACCAGCGGGATAAGATTGGGGATACCCAGCTGGTTGCCTAGGGTCCACAGTGCCTCCCTGTATGAATGGACAACAAGCTGGATAAAATGGGGGACACCCAGCTGGCTGACTATGGTCCACAGTACCTCCCTGTATAAATGGACAACAAGCTGGATAAGATGGGAGATACCCAGCTGGCTGACTATGGTCCACAGTACCTCCCTGTATAAATGAACAAGTTGGATAAGATGGAAAATACCCAGCTGGTTGACTAGAGTCCACAGTGCCTCCCTGTATGAATGGACAAACACGCTGTATATGATGGGGGATGCCCAGCTGGTTTACTAGAGTCCACAGTGCCTCCCTGTATGAATGGACAACAAGCTGGATAAGATGGGGGACACACAGCTGGCTGACTATGGTCCACAGTACCTCCCTGTATAAATTGACAAACATGCTGGATAAGATGGGAGATGCCCAGCTGGTTGACTAGAGTACACAGTGCCTCTCTGTATGAATGGACAAACACACTGGATAATATGGGAGATGCCCAGCTGGTTGACTAGAGTACACAGTGCCTCCCTGTATGAATGAACAAACACGCTGGATAAGACGGGACATGCCCAGCTGGTTGACTAGAGTCCACAGTGCCTTCTTGAATGAATGGGCAACAAGTAGGGTAAGATGAGAGATACCCAGAGGGTAGACTAGGGTCCACTGTGCCTCCCTGGATAAATGGACAACAAGCTGGATACAATGGGAGATACCCAGCTGGTTGCCTAGGGTCCAAAGTGCCTCCCTGTATAAATGGACAACAAGCAGGAAAAAATGGGAGATACCCGGCTGGTTGCCTAGGGTCCACTGTGCCACCCTGTATAAATGGACAACAAGCAGGATAAAATGGGACATACCCAACTGGTTGACTAGGGTCCACTGTGCCTCCCTGGATAAATGGACAACAAGCAGGATAAAATGGGAGATACCCGACTGGTTGCCTAGGGTCCACTGTGCCACCCTGTATAAATGGACAACAAGCAGGATAAAATGGGAGATACCCAGCTGGTTGACTAGGGTCCACTGTTCCTCCCTGTTAGAAATGGGGGTCTCTAGTTGGCAGTGGCGGGCCGCAGTCCAAGTAGGGACCCTTCTTCCTAAGTCAGAGTAAGGGGCTACCCCCTTTGATAACCCCTGCTCAACCCTGTGGTAACGTAGCACGAGCAGTTAGGCTTATCTCAGAGGCAGTGTGTAAAGCATTTATGATCATACACAGTAACACAGTGAAGGACACTACAAAGGGACACCACACAAGTAGTTATAAAAAATAAGTATCTTTATATATAGACTTATCACAAGGCCAATAACGGTAAAAAGCCACAGTACTGAAAAAGGGGGTTACTCTTGAAAGGATGGAAAAAGTGTTCAAATAGGGGTTCAGTTCAAAGCAGGGGTCTCTGCGACCCTTTTACTCACAAAGTACCTACATTTCGTAGCAAAACAAACAAAAGGTTGCAAAGGAGCTGTAGCGATGATTTTCCCCACGCTAGGCCGGCGGTGCGTTGAATCCTGGCCGCAAGGGAGGATGATGCGTCGGGCTGCGGGTGCGTGTGGGACAAAGCGACAGGTTTCCTCACGCTAGGCCAGCGATGCGTTGAATCCTTGCCACGAGGGAAGATGATGCGCTGATCCTGTTGCGTGTGCGATCTCGTTGCGATGAAAGAAAATGGCGCTCCGCGAGGAAGCGACGATCCGGGTGCGATGCGAGGGAAATGGCGCTGCGATGATCCGGGGTCAGCGAACCTTCGAAAAGCCCACGAACGTGCGATGCAATGATGTCTGAGGTTAGTGAGCACTTTGGGGCCCGCAGACGTGTGATGCGATGATCTTGGGTTTGCGAGCGCTCGGCCGCAGCGCTGCGTGGATTTTTCTTACGCTTTTCGGCTGCGGCGGCTCGCAAACGGAGTTAGCAACGATTTTCAGCTCTCTCTTCTCTGTAGTAGAACTAGAGGCCCTAGAACTCACAGGAGCCTCACCTGCAGATAGAAATCCTCGTTGGGATGAATCAGGAGGCTGGTGGGGGAGTCAGATGTGCCTGTGACTCCAGCAGGAGGCTAGCTCTCTTCTAGCCCTTGGGTGATTGCTTCAGCAAAAATAAAAGTCTCTCAAAAGTCCTTTTCCCTCTTCTTCCAAGTCCAAGGGGAATTACTGCAGGCCAATCCAAAAAACAGCACGCAAGCACAAGGACAGTCCTTTCCTGCATATTCCTTCAGTAACATGGACAGAGGTTCCTCTTGACATCCAGGAGCAATACAAATTGTAGAGGTTTGGGCACAGATATTTATACCCCAAAAGTCTTTGTTCTCAGAAGTCTTTAATCACTGAACCCAGCCAGAACCAGTTCTGCTCAGGCCTGGAGCACTCTGTTTACTAGGCTACAGTCTTCCTTTCAGAAAGAGGGGGTCTGCCTTCAGACACACAGTAGGAGGTGGAGGCAGCATTTACCTTGCCAGGCACAGCACTATTCAGGACAAGGAGCTATCCCTCCCCAGTACTCAATGCAGATCTCTCTATCCAACCCAGGTCTGACTCAGCCTGCCTTGCCCCTCTAAACCCAGACAGCCAATACACATTACAGCAGAGCACACTGGAGGATTAGGCAAGAAAATACCTACTTTCTAAAAGTGGTATTTTCAAACGCAGAATATTAAAACCAACTTCACTAAAAGATGCATTTTATTATTCTGAGCTCAGGCATACTAAATTCGATTTTCCACCACGTTCCCTGAGTCAGATAGGACTCATTTTATCGACATCAAAAGAATGAAAGCCAGAGTGGATCTGTTGGGATTTGAACCAGTGACCATGAGGTCAACACAGTCCCTATAGTGGACGCGTTGGTCCATTAAGCCACCAGACCCAACTATTACGAGGTGGTGTAATAAATTGAACTACTTACATGGAAAGAGAATAAACCACTCTTTGTCCATCAGGAAGGCCACGATCTTTACAGAAGTAGCAGGGCAAGTTCCAATTTCTACTGACCAGATCCCCCAAAGCCACTCCGTGGCTTCCTGCAGTATGATAACTTTTTTTTTTCTTCAAATTCATTTTGAGGGTTTTCTCACCCGTCCACTGATCTTTGAGTATCAGACATTTCTTAATACATGTCTTATATATTTTAGCAGCCGTTGCTTTCAGCTGAAAATACGCAGAGTATTTATCAAATACTATGCTGAAGGAGTGAAATGGAGCAAGCAGTGGGGTCTAATATGCATTTATGGGTAAGGGCAAAAGGGCTCCACCGAATGCATTGCCCCACAGAATGAAATGGGCAGCGAGGTGGCCTGAGTTTGGCACTCAAGGAATGATTTATTGCATCCCTGTGCTCCGACTCTTAGGTCAAGCTGTTTAGCATTAGCGCCTCATGAATAAAACAAACCTTTCCAGGATCACTTTCTGTTGCTTGGCACTTCTTCAAATTAATCTGTTGATGGAAGGGCTGTCCCGGCCACTTCCAGGGTAGGATTGTGCATCCTCTGATTTATCCTGATGTTGCTTTTGTCTCACTCTCAAATCTCAGAAATGTGCAAAACAGTAATTTCTGTCTCTGTCTGGGCCACGAGCACTCCAGATTCACTACTCGTGTCTCCACAGTTTACACTTGTGTCTTGCACACAGCACTCTTTATTCCATCCACATTGGCGAGCTTTCAGTGCAGCTGAAGTCCTTTCCACTTTCTCCATCTCTTTCAGGATCACCTCCAAGAATGACTTCCTCACATTTTGATTCCTTGACAGGTCTCCAGCCATAGAGCTTGCAAGCACAAAGTCTGGCCTGGCCTTCCTTTGTATTTTACCACCATTGCATAGCTGCTGTAGTATCCAACCACAGTCATCATTTGGCTGAGTCTTCACTGGAGACCATCAGAATGTAGGAGCGCCTATTAGGGATCGTTTCTCTCACAACAGTTCACACCTCTTCCCCTGCTCTGCACGCTTCTGCTGCATTGGCCGACTCCGAACCAGCATCAGTCCTCATTAAACCCATGCACTCTTACTGTTTCAGGAGTTTCCTCTGTGCACCATTGGAGAGCTGTCGGTCATCTACATCCAGTGAGTAAAAAACATAAATTCTCACCAAAACGCCCCTGCCTCTGGAACTGTATTGATTCATCGGCCTACATTTTACCTCTATAACAGGACCTAGATGGCACTTCCTTCGCCCTTATTTCTACAACTGCAGGATCACCATCCTTTAGGGCGGCACTTGTCAAGCCACTGAAAGAGTCGATTCGCAGTCCACAACGAGTCACGAAGAATCTTGATTCAAGGATTAATTCTTTCTTGCATTCACTACGGTAATCCACTTTACCTGTGCAGTCCAATGTCAGTGATAAGAAGAACTCCAAATCATTCAGAACGCTGCTGCCCGATTACTGTTAGGTATTCCGAAATCACAGTGGGCATGTGCAACGCTCAAAATGCCTGATTGGCTGCCCATAGCGCTTATTGTTGCCCTCAGATTCAAGAGAGCCAGGAGTGGAGGTCGGTCTTTTACATACCTTGCACCTAAGCTTTGGAACTCATTGGGAAACATGTTTTCCTTGACCAGTTTGGTTGGCCTAAGAATGGGTGACAACTTCATGGGTTTCAGAAAGAAGCTGAAGCCTTATCAATTCCCCTAATTCATTTCAGTTATTTTTAATCTTTTAATTCCCTCACTCCAACCAGACCGATAGCACTGGGAAGCCCGATGTCAGGTAGCCATGAGCTTTACCACACAGATGAATAGCATAGAATAGACCACCACCTCATATGCAGTTAGTCCCTGGATGGCAAGGTTCTTGGTTGACAGGCATCACAGTTGCCATTAGGCGTTGATGGCTGTCCATATGTGCTTGTAATACATCGGAAATGGAAATCAATGTTGTTTACTGGACACACATTTGTCAATACTGCACCTTCTGTTTGTGCTACCTTGTGGAGTGGTATACTGGCGGGGCTGTGGGGAGCTGCGACCTGGAGGCTAGCACAGCATCGTTATTCCTCATTCATGTCCCAATCAATCAATCAATCACGAAATTTATAGAGCGCGCTACTCACCCGCGAGGGTCTCAAGGTGCTTGGATGGGGGGGGGGGGGGGTCCGCTACTGCTCGAAAAGCCAGGTCTTGAGGTGCTTTCTGAAGGCGAGATGGTCGTGGGTCAGTCGTAGGTGGGTAGGGAGGGTGTTCCACGTCTTGGCCGCTAGGTAGGTGAAGGATCTTCCTCCGGTGGTGGTTCTGCGGATCCGTGGAACGGCGGCGAGGGCGCGGCTGGCAGAGCTGAGCTGGCGGGTAGGTGTGTAGAACGAGAGCCAAAATAATGACAACTGTGCAACTGTATCTCAGAATATGCAAGCAACAAGAGGGAAATAATGTTGTAGAATTTAAATGCATCTCTGTTCGTGAAATATGGATTGCTCATGTAGTCGAAATGCTTTTAGCATGAAATTGAAAATTAAGGTCTGTTTAAATGCCTTTGTACTACGTTGTTATTGTTAATTATCACTGTTGTGGGTTATGTTGCGTTTTGGACTTTATATGCGATGACTTTTATGAGACCTGAATTACAACCTCTTTGTAAAAACGCTTAAATTAAGTAAACATTGATCACATTGAGTGTTTGATTGGTGTCTGGGGATATTAAAATGAACAGGCAGATGGCGGGAGCCCACTAAACCTTGCAAGGGAGTCTGCAAATCATATATTTTCTAGACTTTGAAGCATGGCACTAATCAACTGTCAGTCCGTTTATTATCTAGAGCTGTCAGTCAGTTTATTATCTAGTCACCAGGGCCCGGTTTACGCTAAAGTGTATTTTGGTTCTTGCTTTGCAATTGCCGCAACCTGCTTTGCAAGTAAATCAGTTTGAAAAAGCTTGAGCTGGAGTCCTGGTTTCTAATTATGGCAAAAAAGCGGTCCTTTATGTACTCCACGCGTTAGCTTCCTTGAGCCGGCACTTCCGGTCTCCTGCACTTCCTCCTTTACCAGCAAACGTTTCCTTCCTTAGCAGCCAGCGGTAACTTCAAATTCGCACAGTTTCTCTTCCGCTTTTCAACGACCAACAAGGGTAAAATGGACATTCGTACCAGCCCAATGATGCTGATGCAATCATTATGTCAACTGGGGATTCAGAATTACTCGCACACAGGTGTGCTATCGCTTTTTTATTACAGTACGAAAATCAATCACAGAACCTGCCAATTTGGAAATCAGAGGAACCTTAATTTTTTTCTAATTTCCCTCAATAAAATGATATGGTTATTTGCAAAATACTTGCTGCTGCAGTTGTGGGATTTTATGACTCCAGTGGCACTTTTTTTGTTTGCCTTTGAATAATAAAACACTCGAGGGAGCCCGGTGTCTCTAAATGTGTGGTGTATGAATGTAAACAAAGATCTCTCTGGCAGGTCAGTTAACACTTCATCCCTCTTTCTTATCTCAGCCCCTGAAACGGGCGCACATTGATGTTTGTCAATTATGCCAAATAAAGGAACTTTCACAACTAAGTGGAAGGCACATTAGGGCCACTGTCTCTCCCTTTATTCCCTGTGGGTTGTGTCACATCTTATCTCTCTAGCTAATCCTTAATCCCTTTCAGCTGCCATTTTTTTTACCTGTATCACTTACTTCAGGAAGGTGTTTTCTAACAGGTCTGTGCCAAGTTTGGTCATTCATGGATGGACCAGCCCTTGCTCCGTCACAAGTGCCCCTGGGCTTCGGATACAGGCGGGTACTGGCTGATGGCTGTCTTGACTTTCAAGTGGTTGAAAGACCTGTTGGTTGCTATTCCCAGAGTCCCCCACTTCCTCGTGCCATCTTTAAAATCAGGAAGGAAAAGCATGCATCGTATTGTGGTCTCCTGTTGGTACAGGAAGCCCTGGTTTCCTCTTGTGAAACACAGGGTGGAGCTCCTAGTATTGGTCATTTCTGTTTCGTACCCTCTGATGTGGCCACTTATCATCGCAGTCTAACATTGTTGACATTGTACGGCAGGGGCTAATGTTGCAGGCAAAGTCAAATCACGTGACTTCGACACTGCAGGGATCCAGACACACCTCTGCATTTCTGCTTAATGATCGTGGAATAGTCGTTGGACTATCTTCCAGCATGTTGCGTGTTGTAGTGTCATGTGATCTATTAAGGAATTTGGACATCGTGTAGGATGGATTTGCCTTAGGTAGAGAAGTTTTTTCTGAGGATCCAACTTGCGCTGGTAAATACTTTCTGGGGTTCAGCCGAATGATGACGTAAATTTTTCACCTCCCCCAGGGTTTTGAGTCACCGTATCCAGCTCTTTCTGCGGATTTGGTGGCCATTATTTAAACCCAACACTTGAAGAAATGGAAGCCTTTCTGTGTTCTTAACCTTACATACATAACATATAATTGATACCTGATGCCTTGTTTCTTCACAAGACCACAGATGTTGTGCCTTTGGTTTTATCGGACTCTTGCAGGTTTTAGAAATTGGCCTTACCTAGTATCTGTGCACCTACGATTCAGGTAATTTTTATAAACAACCTTACTGAAATTTTTTTCAAGTGCAAGCACATCAGTGATAATTTTAGGTATTGTGGTAATAGAATTAGTTTAAAAGACGAATGTTGTATGGGAGGGGATTAAGGGATTTCTATCCAGTTTGGAAGCGGGAGCTATGTCCGTATTTACTGTGACAGAATACTTTTCATTTAGGACTTCGGATATGTTGTCGTGTTTGGAGAGATACAAAAGGGGAATAGTTGTGCCTTTGCTGTCTCATTGGCAGAAGCTGGTTTCTTTACCAGTGATATGGTATTTTGTGTTAAAACTGTCTTTATATGGGTTTGAATAGGTACAGTTGGTTACACCACTTCATACAGCTGCAGTTAATATGAAGGTAATCTTTATAAGTCTATATGTAAATACAGGCATGTGAGAGTTCAACAGTGGTTGTTGAAGTGTTCAGCAATCCAATCACCAACATAGCCGCATGCAGAGGCAGCCATGGCTTCACATAGACACTGCTCCAGTATGAATAGACAGCCCTCTATCCCCTGCTGCTTAATAAAGAGTAATTGAAACTGAACAACAAACTTCCAATATGAACTGTGTGAATCTTGTCCATTCGCGCTCCACGCGCCGGCCTGTGAGAACCAGAAAGGATTGAACTTTCAGCTGTGGGAAAGGGTCGACTGGAGCTCTAAACAGAGAAAAGTATATATTCCATGGACTACATGATACAGTGGTCCGAACACCTAGGCCCCCGGCGGCTGAACACCTGCGCACCCCTTGGCTCATGTGAACCATCAGAGATCAATGCAACTGCCACTCCCAGCATGTTCCCTTATTAATGGTATCATGGGTCAGACTCTGAGAAGCTGGTGGCTACCACAGGCCATATGTTTGCTGTGGGCATCCGCCACATTCCTCCATACCACTCAGAGCGCAATATCGCCCCATCTGCCGCAGCCCACTTCATCACCTCTGCCTGCCATCGACTGTGGGGAGGATGCTGTGGGGACTTCCAGTGTTGGGCTATTCCTAATGTGAGGTCCAAAAATGTATTTGCAACTTTTTTCTCGGAATTCCCGGGATATAACCCAATGAGACAAATCTCTCCTGTATGTACGCTCCAGGTCCGCTGCCACCTGAAACCAGAAGCGCTTGATGATGGTGCCATCCCACACTATACGTAGAAAGTTGGCATCAGTAAGTGCGCACCTGGGACAATTCAGGTCAGCAGTGTGAAGCATGATATTCAGTCTGTGTGGCATGAGTTATGTACGATGTAATTTGAGGCATTGAGTGTACTTAAATCTTGTGTTGCGAGTTAGAGTGTATGCATGCTCCAAGGTCTGGCCTCATCCCTCCCCATTGAATGGACGTTCAATATATTGCTTCCACTTGGTCTTTAAGGCTGGGAGGGTGTCCACTCTCATAGCCAGTGCCGTTTTGTACACCCATGAAACCAGGTGCCTACCCCTGCCGGAAGAGAGCAAGAGCTGCATAGGATCGTGCACTGGTGTTAAGATTCCAGGTCCCCAGGAAACGTCTGATAACCCCCATCAGTGCCTTATAAGTTAAGAACTGATAAGCTTTTAGGTTATCCTCAACCATTTGTTCCTTCAGTGTGTGGAAGGTGCCCTCAAGGTAGGGTCCCCTAATTACCAGTGACATGGGAGATCCATCTTTGGGATTGCAGGTTCCGGGACAAAATGCAGAAGCATCTCTGGGTGAAAATTTGTTGGACAGCCACCTATTTATCACTCTATGCTTTTATGTCTCATTTTAAGCTGTGAGTGGGTTTTATAAGCATTGTGGATTCATGGCAGGTGTGTTAGGACTTTTAATTCACTTTTCTCTATCTAAATTTGATGTGATGCAGCACATATGGATTTTTTGTTTCACGAAAATCTCATGCAGTTCTTGAAATGTTCTCATGTGTTAAGGAAGAGACAATGGTAGATGGATAAGATTGTGATTCTCAGACTACTCAACGGTAATCTTCAATTACCAAGTCCTAATCCATCTTTGTCCAGTCCTAGGCGCATCCGTACTTCCCTTGACATCTCTTAGATCTTTCTGTGTCTCTGCTTGGGATAGCCAATCAAGGAATTCTTTGACGACTGGAGCAAATGTTTGCTCCCTTCCTGAAGATTTTAGATCTCTTTTGACAGCAAAGCTGTCTGTAAGAACTATTACTACCCAGGCTCTAGAATGTACTTAGAGTGGGCTTTGGCTCAAACCTGAGGAGCATTTGCACCCCACCACCTCCTATTTGCTGTTTGGTGTATCATTCTGCCTCGTAAGTAGTGCTTGCACTGCAGTGCCCAGGGGACTGTTGCACATCTTCAAAGTATATCACACATTAAAATATTAATTCCTAGATACACTATATCTAGAAAGCATTAATTTTTCTCACTGTAGCAGGCTTTATAATGTCTTATTCGGGATTCGGCATGCCAGACAGACCTATTGGCTTTGCCAATACTTGTTTTTATGCTGTGTCTTTGATAGACTACCAAGTGTGTTTGTGCTTAAATGATCCACCCTTAAATTAACAACTGGAATGACAAGGACAACACGTTGTTGTAATGAAGACTGTTGATAAAAAACTTGAACATTAACCCACCAAGCTATTTTATGAAAAAGTGAGGGATATGCTAAATTCTCCATCACATTGAATAACCATAAAACACATTTCTAGGGTGGAAGAACTTCAGAATTTTTCAAAATGACAACTTACGAGTCTTTACAGTAGGTTAGCTTAAGTATGCAGCTTTTTAAAGTTTTCTGAGTGATATCCCAATATAGGTTGTCAAAAATAGTTTGCCGCTGGATGCCTTTTTATCTTTTTAATATGTAACAAAAGTCTGCCTTAAGATTTAGTTAGAGTCCTGCCGTCTGCCTGAAACGTAATCAACCATTTCTGTGGAAGCTGTTTTATGGGCGAGAACTGGTTATGTTTAATAAATAGAGGGCGTACTAGTGAAAGGTTGATTATTCATGAGGTGAACAATTGAAAAAGCCTTTCTAGTTACCTCTTCAATGTCTTCATATCCTTCACAGACGCTGATTCATGACCCAGAGGTAGCAAGGGCGGTGCTGAGGCGTCTAGAAGCCCTGAGTCACTCGCTTGGTGAAGCTGCTTGTCCCTGGAATTGCCAGGGCAGAGTCTTTGGTAAGTGACGTTTTAGCTTACATATTTATGTGCATGTCAGCAAGTCTGTCTTGCACTGTACTCTGATACTCCACAAAAACGCGCATATTTTTCCATGCTGGGTTGCTGTTGAGGTATCCAAGTCCCAGGTTATCTTACACACAAAATTGAACACCAAAGCAGCATACAAGAACAAACAGGAGGTGCTCTGGTTTCTCACAAAGCTGCTCTCAAATGACAAAAAAACTCAACGATGCCATAGTGGTTGAAAGAACTATAAAATGACCAGTTATATAACAAAACCTATATCATAACATAGCCTCAACATAGAATGTAAACATTTGTAATAGAACGATGAGGTAGTTTCATGGATATCTCTCATCTGGCAACACAGGAAAAGTTAAAACCATCTTATAGATCTCTCCGTTGTAGGGCTGAGCTACTGCATTTGCCAGTGCTTCTTTGCATTGCCATTAAGTAATTGCAAAATGTCCGCCAGTGATTGATACATGCTGTGTGCACATATGGACATACATGAGCACAATCTCGGAATATGTCTTCTAATAGAGAAAAGATATTCCCGGATAGCCGCTCATGCAGGCACTAGCCTCCATATTTTTAATTTGCCATTCCAATATGGCTGATGGCCATTTCAGAATGGCAGATTAAAAAGATAGGGCACAGTAGTGCGAACATTTGGAAATACAAGGCACGGTAGCACCTTGCAGCTCTGTACACCATAGGTCTTAAAACAACAGACCTCTACAGCTGTCTTTTACCAAAACTTAAACATTTAGATCTATTACCGTGCTAGCACCACTTTGAGGAATAGAAAAGAAGCCCATTGGAGTATGACCAACGGTTGGACAGAATGGAAGCAGATAGTTGGAGAAAGCTCCAGTCTGGCATGAGGAAAGACGAAAGAGGTAGAAAGATGCAACAGAAAAACAAAGCTACAGAGATATGGTCAGGGATGGGGAGTAACAATGGATGAGTCAGTGCCAGCCTAATCGACAACAGCCTATGGAGATACCTTCTCCGTCGAAATCGAGAAATAACCAGAGAGGAAAAAATGGGTTAGAAATGGAGGGAATTAGGCAGAGAAGCTTGAAGATAGAATCTAGTTGGCTCCTAATGTTGCTTAATCAGCTAGGGTGTAATAAAGGCTACGAATATGTTCAAAAGTGTATGCTCATCAACACAGTATGTAAAGGAGAGGCGGCATGACCTCTCCTGCAGAAGTAAGAATGTAGAATAGAATGTTAAATGTTGTCAGCGATATATTTGGCTTTATAAGGTTCATACTTGATCATATTCTTTTCCTTCGTGGGATCTTTTTAGGCATTTATAAACATTTCAGTACCTCACTATGCAGAGAATCCAGGAATAAATTTTCCTAGATAAAACTTTCTTTTCAAAGAATTATCTCAGTTTTTTTTAAGTTATTTCAATAAAAAACATGTAATACTATAAAATACACTTGCCCCCAAAAAACTATTCATCAACTTTAAAAACATGAAAATAAAGAAGACAGGAAATAGCGTGTGCACATATAGCCATCACCACGTCTTGTGAAAATGGTGACCCTGCTTCTTTAAGGAATCCAGGGTTTTCAGCGCCCCAGAATCCACATCAATGTCAGTTAGTTAATTTTTAGTTCTTTTGAGAAAGCCATTGCCTGACTTCTATCAGCCTAAGAATTCCAACTACCATTATAGGACAGTGTAGATGCAAGACAATAAAAGAAGTCAGCGCTACTGTTATCTGTGTGCAGGGGACCCATAGCACAGACCATGTGCCCTGTGTTTGCACCTCAGCAGCTGCAGCCTCAGCCCATAGCAGTGCCCCCACCACTAGGATGGCCTCAGACAGCTGCTCGAAAGCTTCAAGAAAGAAGACCCTCAAGAGGCTTTTCTCTGGAGATAGATCTTGACACAGAAATTAAACCAGATTGAGGAGATATCAGGACAGGTCGCATCGACTGACGACACAAACACAGCATAGTTCCAAACTGGGGGCATACCGCTGTAGACTCCTCACTCAATCTTGTGTTGATTACATTTTGACTAATCACAAGATCACGAACAAGGCATTAAGGAAATGTACCATTTGTTTCACAACTCCAGACATCAGTGAGTTTTGACATCTTGCAAACAAAGTCTTCAGCAAAACTCCTCCTGCCTCTGGAACTATGTTTTGTGGAATGTGCTTTGAAGTTGTTTCTTACAGTACCCTCTGTCAAAGTGACAAAGAAAAGGCAAGTCAAAAAATTGAAGACTGCGTTTTGAGAGACATCCTCATTTCCTCACCCAACCTACACTTGTGGATTTCTTGATTGTTTCGTCCTTTCAAATTTGCCATTACCATCAGCGTCACCAAAAAGAGCAGATGTACGGACTGTTTAGGCGCAAGCTGTAGAGAACAAATGTAATAATGCAATGAGCATCAAGTTACACAGCCTTCTTTGGATGCAGTTGCCGTGTCTTGTGGTACTCAAAACATTTTTCAGAACTTCTCTTCAGGTTCTTCGACTCTACTGTCCATGAAGAGATCTGGAAAATGAAAACAAGTTGAAACTTTGCAGTCGTTGGATTAGAGAAGAGTAAGGGGTCCCCCAGATATCACCGTAAAGCTTAAGAAGTGAATGTTCTCCCAACAGCATCTTCATACACCCTGAAGGCTGTATCAATGCAATAGAAAAGTGAGAAACAGCATTAATATAGCACCTCTCATTCAGGAAGGGTCACTTGGGTTTGCGAGTCTGCTGTTTAACAACAAAGCCAGGGGTGGAGAAAACAAGCAGCTACCTAACACTGGTAAAGGCTACAAAGCAATGACTTGCTCGCTCTGTCTTCACTGCTCAGGGTCCTGTTGCAGCATCTTTGTTAGAGTCACTAGTATATTGCTGCTTCCAGTTCAGACAGCTGATCCAGGGACCTGAAAATGCTCGTATGCAGAGGTTTTTTATTGAACGCCCTGATGCCTTCTCATTGCTTTCGATGGCAAACATGCTTCCAGGGTCCCAGGCGAACTTATTGCTTACTCAATCATTTGTAAGAGCTCCAACTCTTTGCTTCCGTCACTTGATTAGAGTTACTTATGGAAGACCTTGGTCTCACCATTAGACTATGGTAAATGGCATATTTGCTACAGAATTCACCATAGCCCTGAAGAAAAGGCCCAGCTTACCAAATACCTTAGCTGTGATTTTGCCACACTGACCTCTGGTGGCATGTACAGAGAATTACAAGCTTACTGTTGACAATGGTGAATGATAGTCTCTTTTTATTGCACCTAATCTAAGCGGACCTGTTTTTGTTTTCGGGTTTTCTTCGAGACTTCATCTAGTGCACAAGGAGTAACTTGAATGGAGTGCCTCACAGGTCTTTGCAAGATTTGTCTCCTTTGCAGCGAGTAGCCTCTTGTCTGCATTAGCTTGTTTCTCTTGTGGCCTTTCTATCTTACTTCTTGTTCTTTCTCATGATTTATGAAGTTGTCTTGCTTATTGCATTATTGTTTTCTTGCTGGAGTTTTCATTAGCTTTTCTTTTTTCCTCTTTCCTCTTTTATCTCTTTGGGCGCCATTTTCTGGTTCATCTGTAAAAGGTTTCATCAACTTTTCACACCTCTTCTAGCGTTACATAATCTTTCCTCCAATTGTTGGAGAAATAACAGGGAAGCCTTTGGAGAAGGCCACCCTGATGATTACTCTGACTAAATCAGGAGCAAGGCAATGGTTGACAAGAGGACCACCTAATAATAGGTTTCAACCTGTTAATAATCAGACAAACATGGTCCAAATGCAAGAACTTCTAACGGTCATCTGAATTCTAAATCTGAGGGTGCAGCTTTTTCAGATAACAATAACACCCATACCAGAGCTAATGGTGCTTGCAATACCATTATTTTGGGTTCTTCACTTACTGGTCTGGGAAGCCAAGTTACAAGGAAATTCTAGGAAGGTCAAGGAATTACTTTGAGCCTGCATGGTCAACTTTATTTTTTGCCTGCACCATTTAGGCCCAGAAAGATCCTCTACGTATTAGGTGCATGTTATTCTGTATGTATTGTTGTGCAACGTGAAATCTCAAGAATCTGTTGTTCATAAATGTCTCTGTGTGTATGTTTTACCTATTCAGATGCTACCACCTTGGTGTAGCCAAGTTATTAATAATGGAGTTATCCTATCCAGGCTGAATTGAAAAAACATAGAGGCTAGGGTCATGCTGAATACTCTCTAGAGGATGGTTGTCTAGTTCCAATCCCCCCACAAACTAGCATAGACTGTTTTGCAATTTAAGTCCCAGATAATAACTCTCGATGTCAGGTAGAAATAGCATACCGTCTTTGCAGTCTCACTTGAAAACATTTAGTTTGACTCTGCACCTCTTCCTTCCCAATATCAATCATATCAATATATTGTCCAACTCCTTAAAACTCTTTTTTTTTTTGTCCTCATCTCACCTCAGACTTAACAAGTCGAAACTTAGTGTTAAACTGGGCCCCTCTCGACTCACTTCCTTTGTCTGGCCAACCATGGCCTTCCTCTTTATCCCGAGGATAGGTGTAATCATTAGACAAAAGTACCAGTTATTAGATCATAATTATTTACCATGCACATGTTGCGCCCCCAAGAGAGTAAAGAAGACCAGATGTTCACAGAAGCTTCTTCTTGATCTAAGTTTGCCATTTTTAGGGCGGCGTTAATCCAGCCTTCTCTAGTGGTAGGGCCAGAGTCCTTCCATCTAAAGCGTATCTCTCTTCTAGCCAGAATCACAAGATAGAGAAGGAGACCTATCTGAAGAGGTGAAAGTGCCCTGGGATCATGGTTCTCTGTACCAAATATCACTAAAGAAAGATCAACCTCTATATGTGTTTGAAAAATGTCTGCCAAAGTGTCCCCCACCTCTTTCCAGAATACCGCTAGTTCTACGCATTCAAAGAACATATGGATATCATCCGCCCTTTTAAAAGAACACCTCAGACAAACGGGGGTTGCAGCAGCAGAGGAGACAAATTTTGCATTTTTGACCGGGGTATAGTAAAGCCTATTTAGTACAAAATAATGATTTTTCTTTAAATTCGAAGGATTTATATATTTGTACAACAACTTAATAGATAATTCAAAAAGTCTTTCAGTGTCTTGAAGAAGGGGAGTAGAATTCCATACTGCTGACTGTGGGGGGGCCTCATGGTAAACTGCATTTAAAAGACTTCCATACCACAATCATACCTCTTTTTTCCTTGAGCCGGCATCTTGAAACAACTGCTCTAGCTCCCAATTCCCACCTGTATCTCGGGCCTCCGCCTCAAACCATGACCTTATCTGAAGGTACTTCAATCTTAAAATTGCAGGACCAATTTTATTTAGCAATACCTCCCAAGGAAGGACCCCTTCTAAGTCCCAACAGGTCTGACCACTTCTCCAAACCCGCCCTTCTGACCGGAATTGCTAAACTATCACCCAAACAAATGGGGGTCCCCGGTGAATCCCAGATTGGAGAGAATGGGGAAAAATATCCAATATCCCAGATATGCCTTAATTTATACCATATTTGCAAGGCAGCTTTTAAAACCTTAAGGCGTAACCGCTTGAAAAATCTGGGCGCCCCAAACTTATATAAGAACCGATCCTGTCCGTTACCACCCTCTTCTACTACAAGTTCCCCCAGAAGTCTGCCCCAAGAAGTTTCCACCTGTGTAGTTAATAGAATCCTTATGCCCTCACACTGAAAGGCCAATAAATAAAGATGTATAGGCCCCCTTTCAAAAGCTTCCTTCTCAATTTCTTCCAAGAGAGTCTGGCGCTTTTCTGCCCCCAAATAAAGCTACCTATCTTCCCCTGGATCTTGTTGATGCAATCCTGCGGAAAGATAAGAGGAACCGCCCCAAACAGAAAGGTAAATTTTGGTAGAACCGACATCTTCACCAGGTTGACCCTCTCATAGATTGATAAAGGGAGGTTTTTCCACCTGGCGAAGAGAAAGTCTATATCCTTTTCAATCTTTCCCAGTTAATCAATGGTATTCTATTTAAATCCTTTACAATCTTTCCCCTAGGTATTTAAACTCTTTACTTACTGAACCTTGACTATACGCTGAGTTCCAACACATAATCTCAGTTTTATCAGAGTTTGCCACATACCCTGAAATGGTGCCAAACTCCGCCAACAGATTTTCTAAATGGGGGACAGAGATGTCTGGATTTGCAGTATAGATTATGACATTGTCTGCATATAAGGCAATTTTTGATTGGTAATCTCCTGATTTAAAAGGGCTTATGTTATTATCCTGCCTAATTGCCTGTGCAAGGGACTCAATATATATTTAACAAGAGGGGAGAGTGGGGACACCCCTGTCTCGTCCCTCTTTGAATTTCAAAACTAGAGGTCAGAGAGCCATTTAATAAGATCTTCGCGGATGCTCCATGATAGCTATTTTTTAAGGTCTGAATAAACGTCTGTTCCACACCCGTCCAATTCAGCACCGCCCATAGATACTTCCAGCACACTCGATCGAAGGCTTTAGTGGCATCTAATGCCACTACCGCCAAGGGGTCCCGTCTGTGTTCGGCTAGATCTATATTGCCGATCAATAATTGAATTTGTTCCTGTATGACTCTTCCAGGTATAAAGCCTTTCTGATCAGTGTTAATCAGACTTGGAGCTAATTTACCCAATCTCCCTGCCAAAATGCTCATGAAGATCTTTTAATCAGCGTTCAACAGGGAGATTGGGCGATAAGAGTCAGGTAACAGAGGGTCTTTCCCTGGCTTCAATAACAAAACTATCGTTACCTCCTTCCACGAGCTAGGAATCCTCCCTGCTGTGCTGTATACCATTGTGAATAAAGTGTGGAGTACCGGTAGAAGATCGTCGAGCAAGATTTTATAAATTTCACTAGGGAGGGCATCAAGACCCGCAGCCTTCTTAGTTTTAGCTCTTTTTATTTGCTCCCTAATCTCCTCCATTGTAATAGGAGAGTCTAAGAGATCTCTGGTTGACTCCGTGATGACTGGCATAGTTTTATCTTTCAACCACTGACCTATGGCATCTAAAGAGGGGCCAATATCCTCTTTATAGAGGCTTGCAAACCGGGACAGGAGACAATTCTGCATAACTGCCGGCTCACTAGATTTAGTTCCGGCGTTATCGATTATAAGCTGACTAATGTTTTTTTTAGCCCTATCTACTCTTGCCTTCCATGCCAGTAAGGCACCAGCTGTTTCCCCATATTCAAACGTCTCCATATTACGAACCTTCCACTGATCCTTACATTTCTGGTCAAAATATGACCGTAGATCTCTTCTCGCCTCCTCGAGTTTTCCGTCTATCTCAACCACCTCTCTGGGATCACCCTGGACGATCTGACTCCTTTCCTCCTCATAAGAAGAGATTCTTCCCTCCAATGCCTGAAGTTCTAAAGCATTGATCTTATTCCTTGTACTTATTAGACTCCGTAAATGCCCCCTTAGACTTGCCTTATAGGCATCCCAAACCACATCTACTGTAGTGGAACCAAGATTAAAAAGGAAGAATTCTTGAGAGGATTTTTTAATTGCCTGGATTATTTATGGGACCAAAAGCATTGACCTATTTAGGGTCCATCTGACTTGTTGAGAGATTATCCTGGTAGAATACACAAATGCTAAGGGTGTGTGGTCAGATAGATGACAAGGGTATACAGATATATTAATAATATTCTCTATATTTTCCCTATTCACCAGAACATAATAAATTCTGGAAGAATGGTGATTCTTTTTACAGTAAAATGTAAATCCATCTGCATCCCTCATCTTTGCTCTCCATATATCTACTGAATTGATGTTTTTCATTACCCTAAGTGATCTCGGTGTCCCATCAACACGGCTTACATTTGATCCATCTTTTACCGGATCAAGCCGGACATTAAAATCTCTTTCCAAAATTATCGGGGGACATACCGCTATCAACCTTTCCTGCAACTTAACTAAAAAGGATGAATCGTCCATATTCGGGCCATAATAAGAAGAGCAAATTAACTTCTCTCCCTCAAAATCTAGCGATGCAATAACCCATCTACCAGTTTGATCTGTCTGAACAGAACCTATTGTGCATGTAATCCCTTTTTTAACTAAAATGGCAACTCCACGGGTATTCATCTCTTGATGCGAATAACAGAAACATTTGATCCATGGTAGTTTAGAAAAAACAGATTCTGATTCTGTCCTATTCAAATGCGTTTCTTGCAATAGACAAACATTCACGGGGGATAACTCTAAATATTTAAATATTAATCTTTGTCTTCTTAAACACCTTAGACCATTCAAATTCCAAGAGATAAATTGGATACTACGGCCCCCATCATTTTATCCTTGTACAGTTTAGATGCAACTTATCTATGTAATGACATTGTATTTTAGTTGATCTAACCCTAAGGGAGTCTGAAAACTTGTGCGATGAGGAATTTTTTTAACCTATTTTGCCACCCTGTGCCCCCCTCCATGATCCCTTACCCCTTCCCTCCCTGACCCCTCGACTCCTCCCCCGAACCCCAGTGCCCCCCTGTACTACCCTGAGGAACCCTACCTTCCAATAGGTCAATACCTATTCGGACCCAACCCCACCCGAGGCTCCATGAAAATATGTAGAAAAATTACAAGTAGACTTCCACGGTGAGGAAACAAATTCTCATCCTTACTGGCTTCCCCTACTCCCCACCCTGCTTCTCATTTTGAATCGTAGCAATAAGCATATCTACTTCATTAGTGGACCATATCATATGCATATGGTTATTCCACATTACTCTTAGTGTAGCCGGGAACCTTAATTGAGCCTTAGCCCCAAGACTGTTTAACTCTGGTAATCTCTTCCCCAGTTCCCCCTGTCTTTCAGCTGTTATATGTGAGATATCGGACCTAATGGAGCTTAAAACTCTTTTTTTAAATTATCCTATATACATCTTCAACTTCGGTACAGCACAAGGGCATGCTATACATTTTGCTATGATTGTACTACCCATCAGCGAAAGAGGAAGTGTTTTCCAAACGTCCACTGACTTCCTTAAATTGCTTATGATTCTGTCCATAGACACTTCAGAATTCTTACCTTTGTACCTCTCTTAGGGTGGATGAGAGTATCTTCATAGAGTACATTTACTGAAGGTGTTTGCAACGATAGAGGAGATATCTGTCACTCTTAGTTTGAATCAATATTAATGGGACCCCAATTGGAATTAACAAAGGGTGAGTTTTGAGGACTCATACATAGTGCATTGTCTCTTGAATAAAAAGGATGTTTCATGAAATTTGCCGGTAGGCTCTTGCAACCTCTGGTATTTGGTTATCCTAGTATGTTGAGACTATCACTAATAAAACATTGTGTGAAAAGAATTGACCACAAAGGATAATTTTAAGTGATACATTTGAAGCTCTAAGTAAAGATTGCAGATTTATTGTCGCATCAGAAAATAACCAGAAGCTACAAGTTCAGTAGCTGACAAATTATACTTCTCATGGGACCAGACTAGGTGATAACAAGAGCGTATTAGCTCCTTCATGGTTTGGAGGATCCTGTTAATTCTTGGTCCTTGATCAGAGACATATTAAATCAGAATGTAAAACAGGCTAGCAAAGGCTCCCATCAACCAAAGTTAAGATGGGATTTGTCATATGTCAGCCCTCAATGATTAATCCCTAAAACAATAGATAAATCATGGGTGTTGTTGTCATGTGATGTCGGTGGCATCACAAAACTGATGATGAAGGAGGGATTTTTGTCAGCATCAGAAGAAGTCTGTATTGTTTGTCTTCAGGAGTCCTGTCACACCACTAACTTAAAAATCATTGAGTATGAGATTTTCGATAATAAGGCATTACCTTCTATCCAGGGTAGGACTTGAGGCGGGCTAATAACATTAATCCCTATTGTTTGGTGTGTCACAAAACAATTTATTAAAATCGAGAGAAATGTAATCATAATAACAATGCTCATTGAGATAGGGTGCACATAGAAAAATCAAAAGTTTATGCTGTGCAATGTCTATCTTAAACCATCAAGAACCAACCTCGATATACAAGTACAGGTGCTTACAGAAATAATCTCTAACCTAATTGGTATGACACAACGATCATTATGACTGGTGAAATGAATGCCTACCTATTTTGTGGCGAGTAATGACTTGTGTTTTCATTTGAAGCCTGCCACCTGTTACTTCTATACACATTCCTGAAATAAAAGCGGCAAGTCACTAAGTGAAAATATATTTGCTATGTACTTTTGTCAGTTCAGTGTTAGATTTGCTAGTGATCTTACCCATATTGCAGACAGTGTTACAAATACTACGCTAGACCATGTTGTAATCAGGGACCTTGGTTCACTCGGTTTGCTGGTTTCTAAAACATTATTTAAGATGCACATTGGCAAGACCAGATAAAAGCCTAATAATTCACACTGATATTACAGATTTTACACCTTGGGGTTCTCAAAATAAGAATTAAATGGTCCTTCAACCTCCAAAATCTGGTGCAGTCATGGAAAGTGATAGCTGAATATATAAATTTTTTTGTGATGGTTCACCAGACTCTAGCCTGTATTTCAGTGAACTATTTAAACAAACACTAAAAGCCTTGGAAAACATCTGCCTCCTTGCACTCGATTATTTACCATGACCTGCCTGCATAAAATGGAAATAGGATTTCAAAAGTAATAAATTATGGTATAATCGAGAATGCAAGAAACAAATCAGAGCGTTCGGAAAAAAATTAAGATATCCTGTATATTTTCTGGAAACGCAGGCAAACAATTGGAAGTTTCCAGATGTAAGTGAGCCTATTGAACTGAGGTGGCTCTGGTACAACGACATCACTAGGGGCTTCCCTGGGTCCAGATGTGGAAAGCCTCCAAACAAAAAAGACTGCTGCCAATTCTGGTCATTAGTAAGCAGAAGGTTAATTCTTCAAAGAAGAGAGTTCATTAGTAAAATTAGTATGGGAGGGTCGAAGTCTCAAACCATTTGTTTGTATCAATTAAAAGTATGGGATGTGAAAGGCATCAATTAAGATTATGTGACGAAAGACAAGGAATACAAAATACCCAGTTTTAAGTGCTTTATCTGCATTCACCTCATGGCACTATTCAAGCCAGTGACTAGAACTCTCATCATCCCAGCATCCTGGAAGGGCTATATTGAGGTGCCCATACATAAATAATTATAGGCTTACCGTTCTCTTGGTTGCACAAAGCAAACTCTTCCCAAATGCACTCCTTTCAGATCTCGAAATCCAAGGTGACTCCAATGAACTAATTCCCTTAATTCAGACAGGCTAATGCAGGGGAGCCCTGACATATGATAATGTGACTGCACTTTACCGGATTGCTTTGACTACTTTGACAAACAAAAGGAAGTTGAACTGTTGTTTTATTGATTATAGGGCAGCCTTTGATAAGATAGGCGTGTCCTTGCTTCAGACTAAGCTTGGTACAATGGGCATTGATCAATGTCAGCTTACAATAAATAGGGCACTGCATTCTCAACCATGAGTTAAAATTAAAGCAAACAAAACTCCCTTTCTCACATGATTTACACTGTTAGCAGTCTAAAGCCAGGTTGCATTCCTGCACCCTCCCTATTCAATATATATGGCAGATTTAGGGGCTGATTCATATGTTGGCGGAGAGGAAACTTGTTTGCAGAGGAGTTCCTCCCCGTGCCAACATAATGGTCCACTTTCCTGATTTAAATTTGGGCGGACCATAGTTTGAGGACAGTGACGACTACTCCATTGGAGGTTTGGCTGTATGTCCGCTCACCTAAATTAGGTGGACGGACACATACAGTCTTTTCACAAAGGCAAGGGAGAAGCTCTCCCGAAACGCGTAGATCAGTGTTTGTCCCTATCTGCAAAGATTCTATCTGAAGGCTTAAAAATCAAATAAAAAAAGCAAAATAACCTTAACACGCGAGTTCGTCCCGTTTTTCGCCCTGCAAAGGGAGAATTGTGTTTATATTGGAAGCGGCGTGGTTCTGCCGCAGGGATTACAAACCGGACATCGAGCGCTGCAATTCCCGGGCGCAAGGAGAACCGAAGGAAGGAATATATATATAAGCAAGGTGCATGGATGTAGGGATAAGAAATGACATTTATTCTTACCTATAAATTCTTACCTTATCGATATTTTGGTGGTCAATATCTTGACTATATTATATTAGCACGATATTAAAAACTCAGTATTCTGATATACAATGATATTTGACAGTTTCATACTTTCTCTGGGATGCAGCGGAGTGTGTTTCCTGAAGAAATGTAGTCTGTGTCCTCAGATGTTTGAGAAACAATCTCACTCTTTTTTTCAAATGATCATTCAGACCTCTGAAAGACCATGTCACAAATCTAACAGTATTTAGGATAGCCGTATGTCAGCTACCGGTGTCATGGAGGAGGCAGGCACCCGCCAGGCAGGGTCATCCACCTTTGTCATGTCATAGTCATGCATATCCATGATCAAATTGCTTTTTTGCACAGTCCATCTGCACCATTGGTGTTCCAACCAGGCCTGATCTCTAAGGCATCCAGTAAGATAATTAGCTGTGCCTCTGGCAAGTCAGTTCATTGAGGAAATTCTACAGTAATATATTGTCATCTCACTTACCTTCCCAAATCCAAGCAACACCTTGACACGAACCACTGTAAACGAAAAAACAAATTATGTGAATGCCATAAGGACTGTAGTGATACACATTTTAGTGTTCTCAGCACAGAACACCGAGAGTAGTGCTACTTGTCAGCCAAACCAGATCCTGTGCTAGGTAGCGTCCAAATGTGAGTCAGTGAACTAAGCCTTCACAGTCACATCCCAGAGACAAGAAGCAAAGGTTACTGCGGCAGCTGATGACTCCCAAAAGCCAACACCTCCACCACCCTGTCCAATGAACAGTATAAGTCTTGACAGGGAAATAAAACTAACAGCGACCTTCACAAGGTGATCTGAGAGGAGAAGGATTTTACTGTAGTTGCTGGGAAAGTATACCATGTGACCCTGGGTCTTTCTGACAGAGCACTTCCCATTCAACAGATATAGCCCACCATTTTTCTCAGTTGTATCCTCACTTGTGGGCGACAAAGTCACCTACATTGTAAGTAAGATGGTGATTGCTCTTTCATCCTTCCAAGAGGCTCTATTAGCATAATATGCACAGAAATAAAAACATTGAGAGGCCTGTCACAAACCTGCATCCCTTAACCCATTCAGTAATATAGTACAATTTCAAGCTGAAGAGTATCCAATTCTTTTAGGATGCCTTCGTCTCCATTGTGAGGCTAGAACTCAGTTTTGGCTATTTTCTGTTTCGGTCCTCCATGTTCACAAGTTTGTTTTGAGTGCAATATATATATAAGTCAAGATCAAAAAAAGGAAGGGGGGGTGCATGTGTGGTGTGTGTATGTGTGTGTGGGGGGGGGTGATAGGCAAAAGCTCCTGTTTTCCCTAAGTTGATTACCTTCCCTGTTTTTTGATGAACAGGAAGGCTTATCAGGTGTAGTCAATTTAAGTTTCCCTAGTAGGAGGTACATTCAGCCTGGGGGAAGCCTCTGTACCTTACGATGTCTGGGTTCATCATGATGCCTGGTTTCATTGGGGGCCTGTAAGTAATATGCCTCTTTGATAAGCTGAATTGAATTTCTGCAGAGAAGCTGTTACTGTGATACCTGAATGTAGCTGGGCTTTTTTGTGCCACTGATGACAAGTTAATTAACTTTACTAATGATATTTTTGGTGGTTACACTATTTAACCGCCAACTACTCACCTTTGGAATATCGCCGTGCGCCAAACTGGATAAATAAGATTTTTTAGCATAGCCCCTGCGCACCAGTAGATGGTTTTGTGCGGCTCCATATCAACTCCTCTGAGCTTTGAAAGTGATGACTTGAACTCCATGTAGGTGTAACCCAATCACACTAATCTGTCCATTTCTTTCTGGACATTACCCGTCCCTGTTGACGCGGAGCTCCACCATTAATCGTTCATATATTTGTGCAGATCACTAATTTGGCACCTTTTTAGATGGAAAAGAGGCCATTCCACATTACGGGCAGATGTGAGGGTGGTGCGGAATCTCTAGTTAGGTACAGTATTCACCAGAAAGAGTACTACCAAAGGTAAGTAACTTGTTCTTCTGATGGACACTTCTAAAAGCAGGGTCCACACCTTTAGAATAGACCCCAGAGCTGTACATCCCAAGGTGATGGGTCTGTGGAATGACTCAGACCAAACCGTTCTACAGGACCAAACAGCCAATATGCTCTTCCTATCAGACTTGGCTGTCAAGGCAGTCGTTTTTTGTGAATGTGTGCACTGATGCCTATGTTACAACTTGACAGATATTGAGGACAGGCACCCTGTGAGGTAATGCACTGGTAGCAGAGGTGGCCCTGGTGGAATGGGCCCTCAACCCTTCTGGATGCTGCTTTTCGGCTGTCATGAAGTAGATCTTAATACCGAGTATTATCCATATGTACAAAGTCCTTCTTCTGCACCTCTTTGCCTTTCTTTGCCCCAGAGATGATCAACCATCCGATGTTATTTGGTGCAATTGATGTAAAAGCTGAACACTCTTTTGGGATCCAAATGATTGAGTCTCTCCTCCACTTTTGAGGGATGAAGTGGGGCAAAGAACATCGGAAAAGTGATAGACTGTCTGATGTGACAAGAATCCCCAACTTTCGGGAGAAAGGCCTCTAATTCTCAGCACCTTTTAATCCAGAAAGAAGGTGTTGTAGAGTGGCTGGACTGCCAAGCTTGAAGCTCTTTTGCTCAACACGCTGAGTTAATGTTGGTAAGAAAGAGTGTCATTAGGGTCAGGAGAAGTAGGGAACAGCTGTACCACGGCTCAAAAGGAGTGAACATAAGGCAAGTAAGGATCAAATATTACCACTGTGGTATCACAAAAACTTTAGGAAGAAACATATGGACCAAACCTTTAGGAAACACTTCACAACAGGTGATTTGAACAAGGAAGGCTGGTCCTGTAAAGTCAAACAAGCCAAAAGAGCTGACAGATAAGCTTTAACAGTGCCCACTGCAAGTCCTTGCTGGACCAAACACAGAATTAACAGTAACACATCCAACAGTTTAGCTTATAGCAGGTCCATGTTACAGGTGCCACCGACCCACAAATTTGTTCCCACGTCCGGCGTAAACTGGTATGCTAGAAGGATGCTTGGCTGCCAGGATAACATCCACTGCTTCGGGAGACAGATTGAATACAGTCAACTGCGGCTACGTAATCTCCACACATGGAGGTATAGATTGTGCAGGCAAGATCCTGCCTTTTGCTGCAACAGACGACCATCCTTCAGCGGCAGCCTGATCAGAGGACAGATGTCATGCTGAAATGTTTTGTATACCACACCCCCCTGGTCAAATCTGGATCCACTAGGATGACTGTCACCAGGTCCTTCTTGATCTTCTTCAGAATTCATGGCTGGAGAGATCAGCTGGAAGGTTTACAGGAGTCCCATGCTCTTCTCACATGGCAATATGTCTTAGAGAGAGAGAGCCTTTTTGGGAACTCCAAAGTGCAAAAGTGTGAACACTGCACCTTCTCAACGGTGGAGAAGAGATTGAGCCAGAGCTCCCCCATTGCTGGAAGATGCCTGGCGCCATCTCCGGGCGTGGCTGCCATTCGTGATCCACTAGGCATAGCTAGCTGAGTTTGTCCCCCACTGTGTTTAAGATCCCTTCATGTGGTGTACAATTAGAAAGATGCATTGATGATTCAGCCAGGTCCAAAGGCGCAGGGCCTCCTGGCACAGAGCCAAGAACTCCACTCCCCTCTTTTTGTTGCAATACCACATGGCTGTGGTGTTGTCCGTGTGGACCTAAACCAGCCTTTCCCAGATGAATGGCAAAAAGGCTTTCAACTCCAGGCGAATGACCCACAACTCCAGCAGGTTGATATGGAGGCAGTTCTCTGATCTCCACCTCCCCCAAATGACCTCTGCTACCCATAAGTAACGTGTCTGTCACCACTTTCAGCTCTGGCTAGTGTAGGAAGAGGGTTCTGCCACTGGACCAATTGCAGCGAAGCAGCCAACACAGCAGGTCTTTTGCAGTCTTCTCCGAAACCTTGAGCCTAGATGTATTCTGACAGGTTCCTTTGGTCCTGGGCCCACTGAGACTTCGGATCCATTTGCCACCTGGCTTGTTCGACAAGCAGGATGCAAGAGGGAAAGACGTCTCAGAGCCACCATCACTGAGACTCAGGATTGAGGCTTAAACATTGGGATCATAGCACAAATGATCTGATCATGTTCCTGAGGGAAGGTCCAAAAGTGCACCATATCCAGCATGGCTCCAATGAAAGAGAGCCTCTGTGAAATTAACAGGCGTGACTTCATTACTTTGATGGTGAATCCCGATGATGTAAGGAGGTTCACCATCTTCTGGGGGTGAAACACCGCTGAGTTTGGTGAACCTACTTTCAACAGCCAGTCGTTGAGGTAGGGGAAGACTGGAACTCCCACCATCGAAACATATGCAGAAACCACAGCCATCGCTGTTCTGAGTACCAGAGGGGCAATATAGGTCAAAAAGGTCAAAAAGGAGCACAGCAAACTAAGAGTGCAAGGTGGTACACCTTTAACCACAGGTAACACCCGTGTGCCTGCACTATGGGGATATAGAAATAGGCATTCATCAATTTCCAGTGCCACCATTCAGGTGCCTGGATCCAGTGCAGGTAGAAACTTGGCCAGCATGAACATCTTGAATAGCCCTTCCGCAGATGAAATTAAGGAGTCAAATATCTAAAATAGGGCAAATGTCTCAGCAATAGGGAATAATGGGACCTTGTTTATGGCTCCTTTTTTCAAAAAAGAGCCTGAACTTTCCACATGAAAATGGACAAATGGTCCTTCAAGAGCCATTCAGATGGGGGTGGAAGGACGGTTTTGTGGAAAGGAATGTCATGGTGTAAACACGTTGTACCACCTGCAGGACCCACTTGTCAGATGTAATGGCTTGCTGCCCATGGAGAAAATGAGTGATTCTGCCTTCCACGTGGTGGTCGTGTGCCTCTAAGGACAAACTAAAGCAGCTTGGATGCTGCTGCTGGAGAGGCTTGGAACTAGGAAGTTTGTTGCCTCTGTTGGCCTGGATGTTGAGAACCAGATTCTGTACCCTGACACCGAAAAGAGTTGGGGTCCCTGTTGTGGGGGTGGTATGCCTTGACCTTGTCTGAAGATGAAACCCCTAGCAATACTTCAAACAGGAAAAAGTTTTTGGGGATACCGCCTTACATGTGTAGAAAAACAGAGGGATAGCGCAGTGACTCAAAAGGCATATCGATGAGCGATGCCTGAACATCACTCAAGATGCCAGTGGATCTCATCCATGCATGGCATCGTAACTCTATGCTAGTGCCGGCCACTCTGCTTAACCAGTCTATTGTGTGCAGGCCTGATCAGATGACTTACTTGGCAGCATCCTGGCTGTCTTGAATAGTCTTTGCCAAATTGATATAAAATGTTTCCGGGAATGCAAGTAAAATCTCAGCGACCGAGTCCCATAAAGTGTGGGAGTACATTCCTAGCAAATGGCTGGCATTGACTGAGCTGAGGGCCAGGATAGTAAAAGAAAACATTCTCTGTCCAAATGCCTCAAGTGTTTTTGACTCGCTATCCGGAAGTGACAGTGGTGGCTAAAAGCACAATAAAGTGGTGGGCCAGCGTGGGGGACAAGAATAAAAAGAAAAGCAAAGAAAACGTACATGCTGCCTCGCCTCCTTGGTGTTCTGCAGCTCCCGATGCGCAGGCTCCCAGACTCCCCAGTGCCAATCCAGAACCTCCTGTCATGGGGATATTAGCCAGCATGAAAGAAGCGCTGGGAATGGGCGGAGCTGGGTAATTTATGCTCCAATGAGGACTGGGAGCCTGTGCCTTCTGCTTTCCATGCAACAGCATGGAGATAGATAAGTGCGCATGACGGTTTGGCCCTCCTAAGACAGTTGGCCAAACCGTCATGCGCATTTGCAGTGCCATGTGCCCACCACCACTCCTGCTGCTCTCACCCCCATTGTAAAATAAAATGATAATAAAGCAATTTTCTTAATTGCTTTAATATAATTTTATTTGCCAATTTTTCATCTGCTGGCAGTAGGGCGACACTCCTCCATAACGGAGGAACCGCTACTGCATAGTGCGAAAAGAACTGTGATTAAACCTTCTAGTGGAGGCCTGTACTACCAGGCTTTCAAGAGTAGAATGCTGCTTTAGAGAGGCAGGATCACTGTCTGTGACAGTGTGCCACCTGTCTGTTTACAGGGGCAAGAACAAGGTTTGGACCAAGTGCCCATGAGGATGTCAGTTAGGGCCTGGTTGAATTGCAGTAGGGATTTAGATGAAGATTCTCCAGGATGTAACAATTCAGCGATAATGTTGGTCTTTACTTCAACGGAGGGCAATTGTAGATTTAAGACTTCTGCTGCTCATCTACTTACTGTGGTGAAAGAAGCAGGCTTTTCCATGAAAGGGCCAGATAGGGAGACCAATCATGTTTTAGGGGAATTGTTCATCCCACTGGCTTATTGTAGGTCTGTATAATAAAATGCCATTATCAGATTGTTGGTTTAATTCGTTCCTACTATCACCATCATCACCATTATCATCAAATTGTGGCTGATCAGGGTTCGTTCTCAAGAGTTGTAGTTGCACTGGACAAAGGTACTGTTATATACAGTGCTTTAAATGGGCCGGTACTCACCGGTACTGATAACCGGCACATCTGAACTTTCTCGCCGTCAGAACCGGCACTTTTCTTAGTTGAGGGATAGTACCGGTACCCTCATTGAAAGCACAGCAGGCTCAGGCTCGGAGTGACTCCTCCAGCACAGGGCGGACGCCGCTCTGTTTCCGAGGAGCTTGCAGGTCACAGAGCGCCTCAAAGGCCTGAGTTGCTGCTAGAGATTCCAGCAGTCCTCACTTGAATGGCCCCAGACTGCAGGGGTCTGAGAGAGGGCTTGCCTTGTGTCATGCTGTAATCAACAGGACAGGGTCTAGATAGACCCTGCACTGTCAGATCAGGTGCACAACGGCTTTTAGCTTTAAAATGTTAAGGCGCCTCCATCAGGCGTGTGAAATGAGCGGGGGCTGCCAGTCATTAATCCTGTCCTATTTAGGGAAGTGCACTGGCCGTACTAAAGTGAGCAGCAGCGCCATACAATCCTATACCTTCCCAAAAATGTTTTGTCAATCTTTTTGTTCAGCACAAATGCTGCATTCCTTTGTGTGCCCCTCTGTTGAAGCAGGAAACGAAGATATAAAGTGGATAAATGAAGTGTATTCAAGTAGTAACATCATAAGGGCCCAAACGCAGGTGGAAACAGTAACTAACGTGTGAAGAACAGCTCTCAAAAGATCAAATTTGCCGAACATTCTATAAGGTTATTTATATAAGATAAATGAATGTCCCAACAGATGACATAATCAACACTAGTCTACCAATGAAATAAAGATGTGGACACATATTAGATGATGAGAATATACAAAACTAGCATAGAAGGAAGGGGGAGGGATGAATGTATAGAAGTGAGGTGAAAGGTGAAGTTAAGGATTGCCACTTTCCTCACATAAAAATACCAGATATTCGTTGAGTTTTGAAATCTTGAATGGACTAAAATGGTATTTTAACACAAATTTGTGTACTCAAAAATCCTGTGCATTTCTTGTTAACTTTAATAATCAGAACACTCTCAGGAGATTTTTTAAAGGGAATGGGTGGAATGCTTTTGTGTTCATTTCAGGTTGTTTCACTCTCTATGGGTGTGCACGCTTGAGAATATATAGGATTTTCCAAACAACAACAAATAACATATGGCATTAAGAAGCAGCAAATATTACAAAACAAGGAAATGTTAACATATAATCCTGTTTGGCTTTCTTTTTGTGTAATGAGTTAACCTGTTTTTTTTTAACATAAACGCATTTCTCATGCGTTTTGATATGTGCTGTAACTGGTATAGAGGTCATTATGTATCATCATATGTTTCCCTTAGCCCTGCCCCTAGCCCCGCCCATTTGCCACACCTCTAACTCATTTTAATGAGTACCTGCACTTTATTTTTTCCCATTTAAAGCACTGGTTATATCCGAGTCAGAATGTATGAAGCCAGGCACATAAGGACTGAGCTTGAGCGTGGCTTTGGCCGAGGTCTAATCGTATTCTGTATGGTGCTGGATAGAACTAAAGGATCTTACGTTAGCGGTGTCCGTGCCTGTGTCAAAATTGCAGAACCTGTCATGGATCGTGGTGGCACGTGTGGAGACGGGTTTAGAGTTGGAGCTCTACTTAAATCGGGCTCAGGAGGCGCAGATGGTCCTGAGGGCAGGCCTGTGGGTGGTAACTTGACTGTAGGTCTCTGTGGATCCATGGGTCCCGAAGGCTCACCAGAGGGAGCCGGTAGGGTGTGGAAGATACAGAGCATGACCTCCTTAAACACCTCGATCTTCTGAATGCACTATGGCAACCAAGTCGTCCCTCAAGGGGGTAGGGAAGTACAGCTACAAGCAGCAAAGAAACCCCTGAAGGAATTGTTTAGACAAAAATAAATTATTGTGATGGTTGGTCAGCAGATCCAATCAGTGAATGAATTATAATCGGTCTTTGTGAAACAGTAAATAGATAAACAGAAAAAGAAAGTAGAAAAACGTACTCCATGCCTGTTCTTTAGAAGAATTGCAAAGAACATTTAATAAGGAAAACTGTCTAATAAATACGTTTTTCAACACTCTGTTTTGATATATTCTAAGAAATATTTCAATATCTGACATATACATATGTGTTTTCAGCACGTAGTTATTTCAGTACCAAAGGTTGCAATAAAAAAATCTATTTTATGTGCAGGTTTTTAAAGCAAGTTACCTTTGGAAAGTAAGCATAGAAAATAGACATATGGAATACAGTTTCCGGATTTTGCACCTATGGCCTTGAACAGTGTAATGGGCACTCAGCCTAAGGAAATAGTCTCTTAGAATAAGAGTCCCTATATATTAAATTGATGCAGTTTTCGAAAGGCTGATGGGGAGAAACTGCTGATTTTTCGGCCTTTTATGAGACTGTGTCAGTGAGACCATCTTCAGGACGCTATGTAGTTAGAAGAACCCTTAGAAATAAAACATAATTTATATAGTACAAAAGAGTGCACCCAATGGGGTGAAAAGCACAACAAACGTATGTGCATATCACCATCAAAAGTACCAGTGGATCTGTCAGACTAATCTGTTGGACAGTTGTGTGAGAGAGACCAAAAGAACGCCAAAATGTGAAAAATATATAGAATAAATGGACAAGCGAATTTATTTGAATGAGGAGTAAAAACACACAAAAGTATTAGTGTGTTTATTAAATGGAATATCATGCAATAATGGCCAAAGAATTTAAAAAATACCTGATACTAGATAAGTAATGCTTTTCACATGCGATTATTTATGAGTAAATTGCCTAATGCTTGAAAAGAGCAGTATAAACTAAGAAGCTTAAAAGTATCAATGATATTGGTGAAATGTTCATATATAGGGACTTCTCACCAAAATAATGGAGGATAAATCAAACTTATAACAGTGCTGGAAGTTCACACAGCACACAATATGTAGCCTAACGGTGCCATCTGCTGGTGCCCAGGGGCTGTGCTGAATAATCTTCTGGATCCAGTCTGGCACCTGGGGAAATTCTAAAGGTGGGGAAGGGAATCTGGAGTTAGACATATCCATCAGACTGTTTGTTTGACCAATGCACCTATGTGCTGACCACATAACACATCTAGAAGCAAATGGTGATTGCTCATTGTATTACTTGTTATCCGGAACAACACGGTAGAGCTATTATGATACAAACTGACTACAACACTGGGTCATTTTTCAAGAGGGTGGAATAGAACTATATAGTGGCTATGTCCCAGAAACCAGATGTATTTTTTAAGTAACATACACATGATGTCCCAGCAGCCATTCAGGCTCTTGAACTCTCTTCCTTACCCTTCCGTACCTTTGTCTATGTCACCACTTGCTGGTCCACAACTCTCCACTTGAATGCAAGGCCTTAGTCTTTCTTTTGTTTGAAGTATCAACTGGATATAACAGAAATACATATGTCTAGAACAATTATATCACAATTTAGAAAATTAATTGAAATGTCATTTTTGTAGGAAATATTGCAGGATGACACACATAAAATGATTTCACACAGGCAAACAACTGTTGTTTATTTTTTTGTCTCCTTCATTTAGAATGCAACACACAATGGCAGCCAACAAAGCACATACAAAGAAATTAATATTTTGAGTGATCCCCATTTACAGTTCTTTTTCAAGTACACTGTTTAATAGATGGAGAGAGGCATACAGACACACAAGCCTTGAAAGAGCAATTCCTGATTCCAAAAGTCATGTAAATAAATGGTTATCGTGTTTCATCCTCGATAGATAGACGTGTCTTCTATTCACTAGAGACGATCCAGGTTTGGTAAAAAAAATTATTTGAACTATTTACCAAAAATATTAACCGACTGCTCCCCACTGTATTATATAGCGTAGTGGGGACATCTTTCTTGGAATATTTAGTAGGTGGCTTGAAACCTTTTTGACTTGTTTTTACTAGGGATGTAAAGGACAGCTCACAGTAGAGTATTTTTGACATTATCAAATGAGACATTACCCAGGACCTTGAGAAGGGTTTGGTGGTGTTGGTTTCATGAATTATGAGCACCTATTTTTGTTTTGCTCTCTAGTTAAAATAAAGGACATTATCATTGAGACACTTTGTCGTGTCAACAGTATTCCTGGGTCTGACATTCATCCAGACGTGAGCCTTAAATCATCAGACTTCATATGGAACTAAAGACGATGAAGCTGTGTCGAACCCATGAAAACTCTGAACTGTAGAGCAATGTGAAGACATTCTCTGTCACCTCTCAAGGATCCATGTTCATGTTTGTTTGTGCCTTACATTGCACTTTGCTGACCTGTGGGTGCATGTCACCTGCTGCAGAGATCCATGAACCAGGCCTCTTACTTCAACATGGCAAACTGAAAGATGCTGAGGCTTAGCTAAAGCAAGGAAGAGGGAGGGACAAACAACATTGGTAGGCACTATGCCTGCATTACGCTGACTGGGGCCCTTTATCCAGAGTGTTCATAGCATGCATTTGAATGAAGGGTGATGTAGATGCAGGCATGCGGTATGCTGCCTGGGAGGGAATTTAAGTCTAGGTTTTGTTGTACTTAACCACTGGGAATTTGTCTTTGCATATCAAGCATTCTTTAATGTACAGGCATTTAGCTCCCTTGCGTTCTGTTTTGTTGGGCACTTCTGTTTTTCTAGTTCCTCACAGGGGTGCCAGTCGAACAGAGCATTGAGGCCTCGTCACTGGCCAATCACACATCACTCGTTGTCATAACATTGCACTACATTGACAGCCCATAGCATAAAATGACAAGTATATTCTTTAGGCCATTCTCTTGCAGGAGGCACACACGACAATAATATTAAATTGTAATTTGTTTCGCTTTTGGCTGGAGATCGATAATAATCTAACTGTAACGGCCACCTGAATTCTCTTACCCCAGTTCATTAGGTATGATTTTCCCTTTCACAATTGAAGCAATGTCACTACTACTGCAATTAGACGTTCTTTGTGTTGTAAAGACCCCCACTCTACATCCAACTAGGAGCCTTCCACCAGTGTACATGTCATTTAGCCAATATCATACTTTCAAATGACAAAAACATAGCAGCAAATCTCTTGCCGTTCAGGAAGCAAAACATTTAAGCCCAGATTCAGAGCAGAACCTAACACATACAGTTCCCCAAACTATAGACCGAACTCTTCAGGCTGCTATTCAAGTGATAGTGTTTGTTGTGTAGAGCTGCAGTAGAATAATAAAGAGTAGGCGTTCCTGACCTTGAACACGGTTTCACTGCCCCACCCCATTTTTCTATGCTTTTCTTTGATTCTTGACTTTTGTGTTGAGTATTCTGTAGAGGCCGCAAGTCAATGTGTTTTGCACCTTACAAAAATTTCAGTATATTAAAATAAGGGTCTTCAACTTGTTTTATCATAAAGATATGGCAAGGCTATTGTCAGTTCACTTTTTTCAGGAAGCCTGCAGCTATGATTTGGTTTTCATGAGGAGATCAAGTTCCTCAAATTGAAAAGAAAATTGTATAATCTCTTTGGCAGCGGCGGCTTCTCCGCTCATGCGGAGTAGCGCCGCGCCACTGCTCTTTGAGCGGTGGAAACAGTAAAATAAAATGATAATAATGCAACATTATTATCATTTTATTTTTCTGTACTGAGGGAGGTTTTTGGACAAAAGTTTCAAACCCCGCAGGAATAGGGTTTTGGAGAGGTACAAGTTCCTGCATAGGGCATAGCAACCAAGTTAACCTGTTGATATATTCTTGGCAGAGTTGAGAAAACTGGCTGCCACATGCAACTGTTGAGACTTCAAGAACATAATCGTCTGGGAACAGCTGATTGAAAGACCTAGTTGCAAGAAGGAACTAATGTTGTCCACAGAAGATCCCAGTTTATAGTTCAAATCTGTTTTTATTCATTTTTAGTACAACAACTCACCTACAGCCAAGAGGCTGTGAGTGGGCAAAAAGTCAAAACTTGGGGTGATGGCTATGGGTAAAATTGGGGGCAGGAAGCAAGGGGAAAAAAGGCGTTGAGGGGGAGGGGTATGCCTAGCGGGCCTAGTTGTCTACCGTTGATATTGAATCAGCTCGGAGGTTCCTAGTTTATAGGGCTGCGTGCCTGGAAATACCAGCTTCCTACAGTCAGACTACTGTTGTTACAATCTGTGGCTCCCGTCCTCCTGTAAACTGGAGTAGTCTTAAATACTAGGGGTACGTGAGCTTCGGATTTCTTGGGCCTGGAAGCAAACATAGGAGCCCAACATTTCGTCAAATTGTTGTAATTTCTGTTCCAGAGAGGCTGTGAGTTTCTCCATCCCAACGAGATCCCACAATTTGTGCAGCCAGTCGGAGTTGGTCAGCATAGATTTGGTGCCCCCAGCTGGCCGTGAGAAACTGCTTCGTCACACAAGGTGCCATGTTGAAAGCTTTCCCTTTGTGGACAAAAATGTGTAGGCTATTGCCTTAGGGAGCTCCAGGAGGACATAGCTGGGGAAGGGTGTAATTTCTGTTTCAACATTTTCATTAATGTCTTTTAAAACGTCTTTAAAACGTCTTCCCAATATCGTTTTAGTTTAGGACAGCGCTATAGGAAGTGGGTCAGGGTACGTGAGTGGCCGCAGTTGCGTCAGCAGCCATCTGAGCTGCTTCTTTTCTATTGTGCCAGTCTAGCTGGGGTGTAGTACCAATAGTGGATTACCTTAAGCATTGCCACTTTTCTTGCGACACTAAAGAAGATTGTGTAATTCCTGTTAGGATGTCTGGCCATTATTTAGCCGTGAATTAGTGGTCAATTCTGTTTCCCACCTCTTCTGCACAGGTGATTTCTCAGTGGATAAGACTTTGTTAAGCAAGCGATAGATATCTGAGAGGGGCCCCGTATAATCTTTCTTGGTGATCAGACACTTTTCGAAGGCGGTGAGCTGCCTACTAGCATGCGGCCTGAGTGTAGGTAATGTTTAAGCTTTATGAACCGCCAGCACACCACATTCTGATTGCAAGCATGGTAAATCCATGAGGCATGTATGGTCAAAGCGATTGCCCATTAGCCTCCTCCCAGTTATTATATTTCGGCCCCGGAGAGAGTCGGCAGGAAGTCCGCTTTTCCAGTGATGAGTGTAAGAGGCGAGGGATGAGACGACAGGTACTTAGTGACAGCCAACCTATCCCTGGGCTCAACCGTCACCCTCACTACAGGGGCTGGTAGGCCTCCAGACTGGAGTTCGAACAGTGTGCAATTATTCTAATGGTGTTTTGGGGAGTGCATGTGTAGTGTGAGTGTCAGCTTGGGGTGTGTATGTGTGGTCAAAGGGTCTTGTATATACAATGTGACTGATCTTGGGTGTGGTGATTATCCCGGTGTTGATGTCAGATGCTTGTGAATGCCTTGAGACAGTGTTTTTGTGTGTAATATTTCTTAAGGGCTGATGTTCAGCGCTGACTGTGGTGATTTATGTGTTGTCATGTAGTCTATATTGTGCAGGAAGAGATTTAAGCTGTTTTTTTGGGGCATTTGCATCCACAAGTAGTGGTGGAGGTACGGTTTGTGCTTCTAAAGCAGCAATAAATGTAAATGTGGTGCTGAGGGCAGCAGGTTGGTGGTTGGTTGTTCTTTGGTGTTTGTGATTCATGTTGGGAGGGTGCGCTTGATAGGTAGAAATGTAGTTTGATCAGGCAGGAAGTGATGACAAACGGGGGGAGAGAATGCTTTGTCGAAAGCATAACATTGGTAGTTTGTGGTTCTTCAGTGCTGAGAGTAGTAGAGAAACGAGTGACTTCCAAAAGGGAGTGGGCAATATATTTAGTAGTTGGGGGTCGCTCGGCAAGAACATCACGAGCCAGTAATAGTAATAGTAATAGGGGCATTTATATAGCGCTGGGTTTTTACGCGCACCGGCGTGTCCCCGCGCTTCGACCGCTGCGAAACCCTTCCTGGCTTCCCTGAGAGATGGTCCCTTAATGGGTATCTCCAGGGTGAGACCAGGCATCCCCGGCGGTCTGATGGGGCCGTTAGTGAAGATGAGGCAAGCTAGTGCCCAGAGTTGCCGAGTGTGATCGCTGATAAGAGTGGGCACCGAGGCGAGAGAATTATCGAGTCCGCTGACCCTGGTCCAGAAACATGCCGCGTCGGGAATCGAACCCTGGTCCCGGGCCATCCTCTGCTCTCGGGTCTGCCGCCTCTAACCAGTGAGCCACACTACTTCACTCAGTGCTGATTATAACCTGTAGCTGCAAAAACGAAACGTTGAATGTTGTTTTTATGGTATTCATTGTTTTTATATATGTGTATCTTTTATGGCATTTGGCCGAAATAAAGATTTCAAAGAAAGGTATTCAATGTACTTTTTAATGCAAAACACCTTGTTTTGTGATCATTTAGCACATCTTTCTCTCCACGGGGAGGAGGATGAATGTAAATAAGATTGAAAAAAAGATCACATACACACGGATGCAGGGGGAAGAGGGGGTGTGGAGTGTGGGTGAGGTCGGTCAGACGTTATCACACAGGCTCAGGATTCAGCCTGGCAGCTTAAAAAAGGTGGAGGGTGGAGGCGGTCAAGGGGGGGGGGGGATCAGGGCCTAAGATATCTACTGGGGGTATGTAAAAGGGTCAGAGAAACACAAGAAAAGAAGACATGGGGTAGCACTATGGCTTAGAGAACAACACAAAAATCAATCGTTGACTAACAGATATCAGGATGGCTAAACTAAAAATACTCTCAATGAATATTTGTGGCCTGAATGATTTAAAAAAAGGCAGAAAGTAGCGGTGGGATTACAGCTGACTGGGGCGAACATCATATGTCTCCAGGAGACGCACATAGAGGGGTCACAACAACATCTGCTCAAAACACTTGGGTATTGACTCATTACAGCCTCAACACAAGGGACTCGTACTAGGGGGGTCGCTATCTTGGCAAAAGGAGGGGGGTACAATTTACACGATCAGTTGCTGACAAATTCAGACAATTTGCAATTGCTGAATGCTGCTATAACAACGGGTAAAGTAAGATGACACTGTGCACTATCTATGGCAATGTTAGTGATGACCCAGATGTACTGATCAGTGTTTCTAACTAATTGGTACATTGGCCTCTTCCTCTGATAGTATGCGGGGACTTGAACTTCTCCAGTATTAGGGGTGTCTTTCATAGATTCACATGCCTGAATCATTCCCCGTCGTCGGAGTGGGAGCCCACGGTACATAAAAAAGTAGTAAAATATACCCTTAGTACATAAGAAATAACAATATACCCAACCAGGAAGTAAAGTAGCCCCAGCTACAGTAAATAAAACTTCCACATTAGAACCTGTCCAGGTCATTATGTATGGACCAAACTGCAGCCAATCAGGCCACAGCTCCCACCAGAATGCTCTCCCCAGAGACCCAGGCTCTCAGATTTTTTACCGCACGTCGTGTGATAGGGAGTCCTTCTGAGCTCTGCTCAATTCTTCTCTTGGATCGAGTTTATTTCTCCTAAAATGTCTACTTCTAAGTCCCTTTTCAGGGCCTGTGACTCGTGTGGAAAGGCGAGACTGTTTAAGGAAGATCCACACACTCGCTGCATCTACTGTTTGTACCCTGACCATCAGGTTAAGGAGTGTAGCATCTGTCGAAAATTCTCTCCTAAAACCCTCAGGGACAGAGAGGGTCGCCTGCTGCTGTGGCTGCAGAGGATGAAGAACAAGGATGAGCCACTTTCTGAGGTAGGAAGTTTTGCCTCAGAGTCTACTAAGGGGTCTAAGAAAAGGAGAGCTGAGAGTGCTGTGCCTACTCCGAAAGCTAAGGTGGCTAAACACCAGATCGCCTCACAGACTGGGGAGCCTTCTACTTCAAAAGCTCAGAAATCCTCTGAGAAGTCTGTTAAGCTTCCAAGCTCAAAAAGAACGGAGTCTTTGGTGTCTCCTGTGAGACCTGTGACTAAGGCACCAACAACGTTGCCGATTTCCAGTCAGGCTGCCTCTGCCATGACTTCTACATTGACTTTCTCCTCACCAAAATCGACCATGGTGATGTCCTCAGCCTCCTCTCCAACCTTTGTTCATGTTCAGATTCGTCCCATCTCGTCGACGAAGGTTATCACACCTCTCGTCGACGATCAGACATCGACGACACTGAAACAGTCGACGAAGAAATCCTCGTCGACGGCTGCTCCGTCGACGAAGAAGACCTTGCTGTCGTCGACACCATCGTCGACGAAGATATCGTCGACGGACCCATCGGAGACGAAAAAGACCCCGTCGACGGACGCGTCGACGAGAGCGTCGTCGACGAAGGTGAAGATTGTCTCGTCGACGGCCCCGTCGACGGCCCCGTCGACGATGAAAACTGCTCCGTCGACGGTTCCCTCGTCGACGGCGAGATCCAACACGTCGACGAAGGTAACACCACCTCTGAAATCGAGAGAACCATCGTCTTCAACATCCAAGGCGACGACACAGAGCTCGGATTTGCCAGACAATCCACCTACACCAAAATTGTCGTCTTGTACAGACCTGCAAGTATGGTCAGCAAAGACCACTACCATACCTCTTCCATCTCCAGCCACAACTGCGGCTTTATTGCAAAAGAGGTCTTCTCAAACCACGCCATTGTCGCCACTCCAAATGCCAGACAGGCTATTGGATTCTGAAGCAGAATCTGGGGATGACATGTTTCAAGCGGCTGAAAGTCCTTCTGACTTATTGATACAGGTTAAGGATCAAGAGGAAGAGGAACAGCAAATTCAGGCATCTACATCGGTGAACACTTCTACGCCAGGAATGCAGATGCCAATGGAACTTTACGAGAATCTGCAATATATGCTGAGCGATTATTATCGCCGATTCCCGCCTTCGGAGTCGGGCGATTCACATATTACCTCCCCACAACCTCAAGTGAGTAGAGGTCCAAGATCTAGTAGGTCGGAAGAGGCACAGACTACCCGACCTGCCACGCCATTATCTCCCCACCAACAGGATGTTGACGATTCTGATGAGGACACCCATGAAGAAGGGGAATTGATTAGGTCGGACTCGTCGGAGTATGAAGACTACCAGGCTGAGACGCCATCCCCAGAGGAACAACCAAAGGCTGAGTCACCGCCGGTGGATATAGCGAACTTCCATAGAATTATGGACAAAGCCACTAAGAGATTTCTAGTTTCAATGGAAGCAAAGCAAGATGAGTGCTTTCTTTATGATTTTAAGACTTTATCTCAAAAGCAAAGTTGGTCTATTCCCATTATAGACTTTATCTGGAAGGAGGGGCTTAAGATAATGGCCACGCCAAATTCTTCTCCCGCGGTATTGCCGAGAGTCGACAAGAAATATAGGGCGCCAGCCTCTTCACCTGCTTGTCTCATCGGCCAAGCAAAGACGGACTCAGTCATTGCGCAAGCAGCACAAAAGAAAGCTAGGAACCCCTCAACTCAGATCTCCATTCCAACGGACAGAGACGGCAGACGCCTCGATACCATTGGTAAAAAGGTATCTACTATCGCGGCCACCACTGTTAGAGCTGCTAATTCGTTAGCAATTCTCGATAGATATGACAGACAAATGTGGTCTGACATATCCCCATACATCCAGAAATTGCCTGAGCCAGACCGCTCTGAGGCCACCAAGATCCTACAAGAAGAAGTACAGGCCAAAGTTTTAAATATGGCTTATGACGGCGAATTCCTTTTTGGCTCACATGTGGACGAAGCCTTACAGTCCATTAAGAAGGATACAGAAACGGCACGTTCATTAGGTACTCTGCAGTACCGTAAATCTTCCTTTCGTGGTGCAAGAGGAAGAGGTAACTTCTCCAGCAGAGGAGGTTATTACCAGCAACGCCCATATTCGAACAACCAAAGCAACCAAAGGTACCAGCCTTACAAACAACAACCTTATGGCCAAAGACGGAGTAATTTTACACAATCCCGAGGTAAAACTACCTATCGGGGTAGAGACAACGCCAACAAGAAGTGAAAAAAGCGTCCTGCCGCCACTTTGCCTGCGCCAGCCACGAATTGGAGGAAGAATATCCCTGCATTACTCTCAATGGTCCAATATTACAACAGACAGATGGGTCTTGGATGTAATCTCAAAAGGTCACATATTGGAATTTGTAAAAACCCCTCCAAATTCACCCCCAAAAGGACCACCCCCAGCACATCTCAAAGAGCTGTTCGTCCAAATCAATGCAATGATTCGGAAAGGGGCAATCGAGAAAGTACCTCAACATCAGAGAGGAAAAGGGTTTTACTCTAGTTTTTTCTTGATACGCAAAAAATCGGGGGAGTGGCGCCCCATCCTCGATTTGCGTGCCCTCAACAAATTTATCAAGCAGTTGACCTTCAGAATGTTGTCACTCCAAGAGATCCTCCAGTTTCTGACGGAAGGCGACCATATGGCAACCCTGGACCTTCAGGATGCTTACTTCCACGTACCCATCTTCCCCAGGCACAGGAAGTTCCTAAGATTCAGAGTGGCTGGCAGGGACTTTCAGTTCAAGGTCCTTCCCTTCGGGCTACGTTCAGCCCCGAGGGTATTCACCAAGATGTTGGCACCGGTGGCGGCCCACTTACGGTTGCAGGGTATCCAGATTTACCCTTATCTGGACGACTGCCTTATCAAGGCCAATTCCTATGCCACCGCAAGCAGTCATGTCCAAACATGCCTGTCCCTATTTCAAAAGTTGGGTTTTTCAATAAACTTCAAAAAATCGGACCTAACACAGTCTCAGAGGACGTCTTTCCTGGGAGCGACTCTGGATTCCAAAAAAGCTCAAGTCTTCCTTTCAAACGAAAGGCAAGCAAAGATCCAGGAACTGGCGAGAGCACTCCTCAGAAAAAAGTGCGTTTCAGTTCGAAGATTCAAGTCTTTCCTAGGGATGTTGTCATCATGCATCCTCCTATCTCCGAACTGTCGTCTGAGGATGAGACCACTACAAGAAGAACTCGGCCACCAATGGGTGCAAATATCCGGTTCCTTCGAAGATGTCATCGTCTTAACACCTCGAATGAAACACGCAATTCGGTGGTGGACTCAAGCACGCAACCTGCAAGTAGGCTGCGCCTTTCTAGCAGAAGTCCCCAGTTTCATCGTAACCACGGATGCCTCGCTGGAAGGTTGGGGCGCTCACCTTCAAGGGATGACAATCAGTGGCAAATGGAACACACAGCAAAAGACATGGCACATCAATTTATTGGAGTTGAGGGCCATTTTTCTCGCCCTCAAATCATTTCAAGCGACTCTGTCAAACTCGTCCGTGTTGATCCGAACAGACAACACGACGAGCATGCATTACCTGAACAAACAGGGGGGCACAAGATCAGCCCGTTTGTCTCAGCAAGCTCAAGAACTCTGGAATTGGGCCCTGGCACACAACATCAACCTGACAGCAGTTCATGTCCCGGGAGTAGCCAATGTACTAGCAGATTCCCTAAGCAGATCCAAATGCAGCACTCACGAGTGGGAACTGCATCAGCCAGCACTGGATCACATTTTTCAGAGATGGGGTCGCCCCGAGCTCGATCTATTCGCGACCTACCACAACAAGAAATGCATCCATTTCGCAAGCTGGACTCCTCACAAGGAGTCTTGTGGGGACGCTCTCTCTATGAACTGGGAACAAATCTTTGCCTACGCCTTCCCTCCGATTCCTCTAATTCCCAAAGTCATCAAGAAAATGAGGAGACAACCGTGTCGTCTGATTCTAATTGCTCCACGGTGGCCCAGACAATACTGGTTCACACAGCTTCTTCTCCTCTCAGAGTGCGAACCAGTTCAGCTGCCTCAAATTCCGGATCTTCTGACTATTCAGGACGGCAAAATATATCATCCAGACCCTCATTCTCTAAAATTGTCAGCTTGGCTCCTCAACACCATGAGTTCGCACATTTGAACATTCCTCAGGACTGTCAGGAAGTCCTGAACAATGCTAGGGCACCTTCTACGAATAGAACTTACAAGCTTAAATGGAAGCGTTTTTGTGCTGGGTGCAAGACTATGGGTTTACATCCTATCCATGCTGAACCAGACAAGATTTTGCCCTTCTTTTTACATCTTGCTAAATCGGGCTTGGCGCACTCTACACTCAAAGTGTTTTTAGCGGCAATATCCAGATACCGACAGGACGGTAAAACTTCTCTGTATTCCGCAAGAATTATCCAGCAATTCTTTAAAGGTTTATTCCGCATGTTTCCACCAGTCCGTAGGCCACCTCCATCCTGGCACTTGAATATTGTATTAGCTCAACTCATGCGCCATCCTTTTGAGCCAATTCATAAAGCTGATCTAAAATTCATCACCTGGAAAGTTGCTTTACTACTGGCTTTGACATCTGCCAGAAGGGTCAGTGACATACAGGCGTTTACATCTAAACCACCTTTCTTGCAATTCACAAATGATTCGGTGATACTGCGCACCAACCCGAAGTACATACCCAAGGTACCATCGGATTTCCACCTGAATGAGCCAGTCATCCTTAAAACGTTTTTTCCAAATCCGCAGTCACCAGCGGAACGAACTCTACACTCGCTGGATATCAAGCGGTGTCTCAAATTCTATCTCTCCAGGACAGCTGCCATCAGGAAGACTGATCAATTATTTGTTGCGCATGGCAAACCACGTCAGGGCAGTGCAGTGACAAAACAAACTATCGCTAGATGGGTCTCTTCAGCGATAGGGCTCTGCCATCAACAGGCAGGTAAACCCTTACAGGCCTTGCCCAGAGCACATTCTACGAGAGCAGTTGCTTCCTCGACTGCTTTGTTTGCTGGTGTGCCTCTCCTGCATATCTGCAGAGCTGCAACTTGGTCCAGCAGGCACACATTCACGAGGCATTACTGTCTGGAAGCTTCGAGCGATACCGATGCCTCGGTGGGAAGAGCAGTCCTGCGTAATCTTTTCCAATAAGGTGAGCCTCTGCTATTTCTCTCCCACCTCCTCTTGCTCTTTGACGCCTATTGTGTTATTGCTTTGCATTGTGTTTTTCTTGCATTACTGCTATGTGCCTTGGCGTCCAAGAGCTATGTATATGTTATTGCTATTACTGCTCACTACTCTGATTCAGGCATGTGAATCTATGAAAGACACCCCTAATACTGGAGAAGAACAATAGTTACTTACCTGTAATCTGTGGTTCTGCAGTATTGGTGTCTTTCATAGATTCACATGCACCCACCCACCTCCCCTCAGAGGCTCACTCAGGCTGTTTCTCTATACTTCACTCCGGTACACTCCGGTGCTACAAAAATCTGAGAGCCTGGGTCTCTGGGGAGAGCATTCTGGTGGGAGCTGTGGCCTGATTGGCTGCAGTTTGGTCCATACATAATGACCTGGACAGGTTCTAATGTGGAAGTTTTATTTACTGTAGCTGGGGCTACTTTACTTCCTGGTTGGGTATATTGTTATTTCTTATGTACTAAGGGTATATTTTACTACTTTTTTATGTACCGTGGGCTCCCACTCCGACGACAGGGAATGATTCAGGCATGTGAATCTATGAAAGACACCAATACTGGAGAACCACAGATTACAGGTAAGTAACTATTGTTCATACATCTACCAGGAGAATGGTCCATAGGCTCAGAGTTTAAATTTCAGGGCAGAAACAGAAAGTTTTTCAGGCACTGAAAGATTTGTGTGGGTTACATGGTTTAATTGACGGATGGACATTGAAACACCCAGGGGACCCCGGCTTTACATATTATTCGCACCCACATTCACGGCATGTAAGGCTAGATTATATGCTTACTTCTAATTCTTTAAAAACGACCTGCCAAATAGAAAAATTACCTAGAGTCCTCTCGGACCACAATCCACTAGAATTAAGCTTAAGATGTGGTCCAGATAAATCCACCATAAAAACATGGACATTTGAAAGAGCATTATTAAAGAACGAGAGATATTGCCGGCATATGAGAACTTGGATTCCGGCCTTTCTGGCGGACAATCTGGGCTCTACCACAATCGACATGGTGTGGGATACCCTGAAGGCCTGTGTCAGAGGCGAAACAGTGCAATTCTCCTTTCGGTATAAAAAAGAAGGGAAACAGAAAATGTCAATATTAGAACAAAACCTGCGTAGAGCTGAGGAAGATCTGATTAAGGCAGAACAGGAAGGAAGGGTAACAGACAATAAAGTGAGTAGGGTGGCAATCGCCAAAAATTATATTTTGGAGATATTAATTGAAAAAGCGATTACCAAAGCTAATATACGTAGAGAGAAAACTTATGAATTAAGTGAAAAAGTGGGACACCAGATGGCGGTATGAACTTGGGAAGAAACATCAATCAATCTAGTAAAAGAAATCAAGGACCCAGAACTCGGTTTGAGATCTGAACCCTCTGATATAAGAGCTGCATTTCAGGGATTTTATCGGAAACTATATCACGAGGCTAATAATGAACAGAGGGATCCTGAAACGTATATTGACCCACTTACTATAGATCGACTGGGAGCAGATCAGGAAATACTAGATAGTCCCCTCCATTCTCAGGAAATGGGTTCATATCGACCTATTACCCTGATTAATGGGGATTCAAAAATATATTCAAAACTATTAGCCGCACGGCTCGTGCCAATGATACATAAAATTGTCTCCGACCGTCAACATGGTTTTGTACCGGGGAGATCTACAATTGATCACATACAAAGAGTTATTTCTCTCTTTGACTACACAGGAACAACAGGGGACCCTATGGCGCTTATTCTGCTCGACGCAGTGAAGGCGTTCGATAGGGTCTCCTGGAAATTCCTGTGGGCCGCCATGTTAAACTGTGGCATCGGAGAGAGATTTGTAATAGCGGTCCATAAGCTATATATAAACCCTAGTGCCAGTGTATTGATTAATGGGGTTCTGTTTAAAAATTTTACCGCCCCTCTTGTTTTCAATCTATATTGATACATTTGTACGCAGGCTAGAAAATAATGTGTTAATCCCCCCTATTCGAGTGCGTAATCATGACATGAAAATTCTAGCATATTCCGATGACATAGCTATTGTTACCTGTGATCCCAATAATGCTATAAGTTTGATTGAAAAAGAAGCCCAAATGTTTGGTACAGCCTCAGGGTATGTGAGCGGGTTCGAAGGATGCAAGGACACAGTATCTTTAGATTCAGGGGATTTATTGAGGTTCAACAAAAGCTTTCTCCTTCTAGGACTGGGACGATAATATGGGATTGAGGACTCCGCTTCGTCTTCTGGCAAGGGGCAGCTCTTTGGCGTCCGTCGTCTCCTCTCCAGGGTGACTCCTCACGTGGACATGTCCCCAAAGGAAAAAAGAACAAAAGATGCCGTCAGGAAATGTTCTCTTTCCTACTGTGTACAGGGAAAGGAGTGAGGGAGGCACACGGTGCGTTTAATACAATGGCACACAGTGAAGGCAGTGCACAGGAGGGGAAGTGAGTGTTTGGAGGTCGGGGTCTTGTGAGGGGGTAGATTCACACTCTCCTCCCCGCCCAGCCCGCAATTCCCGCTCGTACCTGGTGGAGCCACTCTTCTCCTGAAGAGCGGCTGGGCGGCGCGTAGGAACGTTGGCCTCCTGGCTCCTCTCGTCTCCCACTCAGGATCGCCTCGGTCGGATTTCGCAGGGTCGCTTGCTCTTCCAGCCTTTCCTCCGCGTACTCCGTCTCCTCCCCGGATTCCGCTTCGCTCTTTTCCGGTGTCTCGCACACCCCACCAATGGGCGCGTTGCCTTTCAAGCTGTCTTCCCCGATGACGCTGGTGAACGCGGCGGGAACACCCGCAAGCTCCGCCCAGTTAAAGTTACAGGGCTAAGGTTCAGGCATCGATACCGTGCACGGAGCATGAATGGGCAGGGGACACTGTGAAGAGACAGACGAGGAGGGGGTGAGTTCAGTCCTGCCATAGTGCGGCGTCTGTTTACATCCTATTGTCCCCACTGCCCGGTCACAGGGTATAAACTAAATTCCAGCAAAACACAGATTGTGCTTAATGATAAAATTAAGATGAGGGACTCTAGAATAACGGATAAGGCCACATATCTGGGGTCAGCATTAAAGCTAGTATTGAGAATATAGTTGATGACAATGTAGAACCACTCATACAGCGCACCAATAAAGAACTGTTTCGATTAAACAATTTACATTTAACTATTGGGGGTAGATGCAACGTAATTAATTTTATATTTTTTCCAGGCAATTTGCTTAGAATTTGCTCCCCAATTATTTAAAAATATAGACACCATGTTTTCACGGTTTATATGGGGGTGTAAGAGACCACGTAGGGCATTCAGATGGATTACACTACCAAAAGAACGAGGAGGGTGGGCATTGCCCAACTGTAAGTTATACTATTGGGCCACCGTGTTAAGATATAGCGTGACACTTATATCGGACAACCCGATCGGCAGTAACATACCCACTCCACAACAACTTATCCTAGGGGAGGGTTGTGCAGGATGCCTATGGCGCCAGGTAAATGATGGCTATTTAAAAAAACTAAGTTTAAGACTATCTCCAGTGTCGCCAAAGTATGAGGGAATGTTAGAAAATTACTGGGTCTGGGTCGCTACTCTTATTATACCCCTGTGAGTCAAAATACGGATCTTCCAGGGATTTTTCATGACCCCTGTATGAGGAGATGGATTGAGGCAGGGGCTAGACAGCTCGGGTGCTTTTTCTTGGCAAATGGACTTAAGACGTTTGACGAGCTGCGGTCAGAATTTAATATCACTAACAGGGACTTCTTTTAATTCCTTCAGCTGAGAGATTTTTTATTATTAATAAAGGAAGAGGCCTTATTAAATCTCAAACTTGCCAAACCATAGAAAATCTGTGTAAGGATTCGCCTCCAAAAATTGGGGAAATATATGAAGTGCTGAATACACCATTTCCAGATGACATGGATAAACATATGGTAGCATGGCAGAGTAAACTAGGGGTATCCCCCCGAATCCCTCTCTATGCATACGAAATGTCACTTACTTATTTGATGTCTATAAAATTACAAGCGCAATTCTACAAAACGTTCGTCTCACTGTACTGTACCCCATATAAAATAGCTAAGTGGGGGACGGGGAAAGGTACAACATGCCCACGTTGGGCATTACCCGAGGCAGATATTACCCATATGTTTGCCTCTTGAAACGTACTAACAAATCTACTAGCGGAAATCTCTGGCTTTCTCTCTGACATATCCCAAGTCAAGGTGAATATTACAACCGAAGAGGCTATTTTGGGCATAACTAGCAGTGTTAGACCAAAACAGATACATAGGCTGATCTTTGTGGCAATGGCTGTTTTTCGGTTGTGCATAGCATCATCAGGGCTGGATCCGATGCCACCGTCTTTTTTGCAATGGAGGGCTAGACTACTTGCGACATGCAGCCTTGAGGTGGCTATTTATAAGAACAAAGGGCGTAATGCACGAAGAAGGAGTATGAACATTTGGGAACCTATGTTAGATTTGATCCAAGAGCACTGATTGGATTAACTCTAACAATAGGTGTTAGATCTTTATGGTAGCTTTGTGTTTCTTTTATTTTCTTTGCTTTCTATTTGTTGCAGAACTGATGAGGTGTCTTCTAACCATCTGAGAAATGCCCTCTTCTTTCTTTTTTTTTTTTTCTTCTTGTGACGAATTGAATGTTGATTGTTTTTTACCTATGTCTTTAACAGATTTGGGAACCTGATCTCAAGGGAGGAGGGAGGGTGTGAATTTCGTGTAAAAAAGAAAATGTTCTGAATAAAGATTTTTAAGAAAAAAAGATCACAAAAAGAATGGCCATGAAGCGTGATTGGCAGTCGAATGGGAAACTATGCTGTGGTGACCTCTGCGGCGTGTACTACTCACTCACCCACTTCCCTTCGGCTGAAAGGGTGCCAGGAAACTAACGGCAGTGGGAAAAGGGCTGTCCCGAAAAAAGCTCACAACGTTTTACATGTATCAATAATCCTTTGCGAAGAAGTGGGCGCTTTTTTCGGTGCACCGGTTCAGGTTGTGAATTTTCCTCTTCACTGAGTGACCGGGGAACACGTGTTAAACAAATACTTGCTATAGACTGTAGCCGAAATGTGAAATCATGTTGCTGAGGGAGTGGCATCGACATAGAAAGGGTACTAATCCCGAGTAGCGACACTTCTGTATTGCGGTATTGGAACTGCACATTGTAGGTCATTCGGGTTTATACTGAATGGCCACAAGCACTAATTCTTTTAAAAGCAGTCTAGGCTTTATATATCTTCTCAAATAGCCTCCTACTCATTTTGGAGACAGGGAAGCTTTTTTCTCTTTTAGTACTCATTGGGGAATGCGGAAATGTATTTTAATTTAAAAAAAGGCAATGTTAAAGAAAGGCGAGCGGGAGGAGAGCCGGGCACTGCATATAACAGGATTAATGGAATCAGTGATCGCATTAAATGTCTGACCGGAAGAGCGGATCAATACACCCATCAGTGCAGAGGGACGGTAACCATGATTAACGGCCTTCGTGCAAAAACGCGCGGTTTCGGTAGAATCTGAGCGGTTATAGCGGGTCACTGAAAGAGCACAGCATGCGCGTGACACCTTTACAACAGTATAGCAGCAGGCATTAACTCGTAGTTTGTGAATACCAAAGAAAAAAAACCAGGTGAATGAAAAATGCTCCCCTAGCACAATAAGTGCTCAGCCTGACTTATTTGACAGGAGAAATAATGATGATAGGCATTTAATGACAGGAGATATAACAATCTTAAACACTGCTACAGGAGAGAAGAATGGCAGTGTGGAATTCCGTGCCGTAGAATAATTGGAGTTGTTGTGCAAGGAGCGGTATGGACATGAATCTGAAGGCTTCGCCATCTTGTACTGACTTGCAGCATGCTGGCTTTCATGTAGCTTGCCACTCTTAGGTAATGTGCCGCAAAACCTCAGGCCACCACTTATTTTGCTACATGATACCTGAGCGTTATTTATTGTACAACAGAACGCATATCTATCACTGATTGTGCCACCGACTGGGGTGTATTTATTAAGGTGTGTTGCCACGCATCATAGCAACCAAATTCTTGCGTTGTGTGAGAGGGGGAGAGCAGGAAATTTATGGCATTGTCCTTCTGACTTCTGTCCCCAGCGCTGGTGCGCAGTCAGGCTGTCAGTAGGCCTTGGCGCAGTTTTCAAAAAACTCTGCTGCGCTATGTGGAGTTCCACAGTCGGCAGGGTGCATTATGTTGCAGCGTTTGCACTCATTTTTAGTGCCGGGTGTTTGTCCCACACTGTAAAATCAGCGCAAACAGCACCAGGCGCAGAGCAAGGGGGCGCTGCTTCTTTTTGCCGCTTGTGTAGATGTTCTACTCCAGTGGCAGCTTCCTCAATGCTAACGGAAGCTCTCTCACCGCGAGCGTTAGCGACCTCCCGTTTTGAGAAATCTCGCTGGGTGATGGTTTTGAGTAAGATTTTCCTCGCTCGGGTTCGCCAACTTAATGTTGACGAGCGCGAGCAAAAAGAGTTTTTCAGAACTCTGCACACTACACGGATCTCGGATCCGCAAACTCTGCCAGCAGAGTGGAATTTCACGGCCAGGCCTAGCTGCCTGCAGCACTCACATACCTTTGCACCATAGTGCCTAGATGTCTGAGACTAACTAACATTTTTCTCATTTTGGACATATGCAGCACACAATCAAAGTTGGAAAAGATTGTATAAATAAAAGCATTTCTCCTCGATAACGCTATTGTCAAAACAGTGTTATTTAGTTTCATGGAAAACCCAGTCTACTTTTGTTTTGTAGATAGGGTGTTGTGTCAAAAACCATGGGTGATTGTATGGGAACACCCATGTACCACCCATAGAATTCCACTGTGTCAGTAAACTAAGCACTCTTTTGCTTTACCTTCAGGCAAAATTTAAGCCGGAAACAAGCATGTTTTTTCACATAAGCATTTTGAGCCAATTTCTGTCACTTTTGTGACCCAAATTGGATGCAAAACATTAGTAAATATGTCAGTTACTATGACACACAACACCTTATTTTTAAATATTCCTATTTTTGGGGCATGGTGGGGTTTAGGTTCAAGACTGTGGTTGTGCTCATAAAATCCCTATATTAACTGCTCAGACAGAAACTGTAGACCTGATAGTTGGTTAAATTATGGGTAAAGAGAAAATGTTTGGAATGCACAAAAAACGTGTATCTATCGTCTCATACGGACTATATATACATAAGCGGCCCATCAGATTAGCAGAATCCTAGTTTGTTTTACTGCATGTAGTCAGGCAGATACTCACAAGGAAAAAATAAGCAATAAAGGATACAGATAATGTGCCCGGTCTCTACTTGCACCGCCTTTGTTCCATTGCGAATATAATATTACCTCTTTTGAGACATTGGTGGAATTTCAATACTTTGATACCGGATTTCCGTCTCAAAACATTGATAGATACCTTAACAACTAAACACCAAAAATTGGGTGTACCTTTCAAATTGACGACAGGTGTAACCAATTTATCAGAAATACAACAAAAGCCCCTAGGGCATTTGCATAAGTGCAATAATGTATCAGAACAAACCACTGTGTCAAATGATCCCATGTAGAGCAGCAAAAGAAAAAAGAAAAAATCTCCAAACTTAATATTTATTATAAAATCTATAATTTGGTATAATTAAAAAATCCAACCGCATAAGGAACCCCATCCATTCAACTCTTTATATAAAAGACAATTCATACAAAGAGTACAAAAAATCTTTATGAAAACAAAAGCAAAGGTGCACCACAAAACAAGGAAAAATATTCAATCTATGTCCAAAAGTGTATTCTTCAAAAGTTCTTCTTTTATTTAAACAGGGTTAAAACAACGATCTTGATAAGTTAAACAGCCGACGCGTTTCGTCCATGCGCATGGACTTCTTCAAGGCATGAATGGTTGATATGCAATAGGAAGTGGTAGTCGAGCCAACAGGTTATACGAAGCGGCAGGTGTAGTAGAGTCCTTCCCAGGTATTTTTTATAATATAGAAAAACAGATCGCCTATATTTAGGCGAAAAAGGGTTGTAAGTCAGTTGAGTTGGAACGTCATAGCCACATGTGGTATTTTAACCATCCACGAATTCTATTGAGCCAAGCTTGTAAGGAACCCTTGGTACTGGTAAAATATACAAGCCTAGGGATCAAGTTGTGACTGGGTCCTCCCAATTTAACGTAGGCCCAGGAAAGTGGCTGTTTGCCATTGCCGGTCTCAATAAACCGGGCAGTGCGATAGAGCGCGTCTCCCGTCGATTCTTGTCAGAGCAGCCACTTTCCTGGGCATACACGAATTTTTTAAAATTCAGATATTTTTATTGGCATCAGGTATATGAACAGTACACATTTATGATCAATAGACAAGGCATTGCCTGATTATAGTCTCCTTATTAGTATAGTGCCTTTTTAAAATAAATCAATCATTGAGTGTCACAACGTATTGACACAATACCAATAGCAACGGACAATAGCAAACCAGGGCCACCAACCAGGCGTCCCTGCTATATATAAGGTTACAGTAAGAGAACATTTTGTTTGACCTCACTCCATAGTAATGGTAAATATGCATTGCCATGGGTTTTACGCTTGGGGCACGGGGGGTGGTGGTGGGAGAGAGACACCATAAAGGAAGGGGCAGAATGTCACATCCTGGGGTCACTTTCAAGGTGGTTCCATGGGACTAGTTAGCAAAATAGGAGCTTTTTGTCCCCTCCGTGTCCAGTTAAAAGCCTTTTCCATGCTACCGTCATCATCAGCTTCAACGGCGGGGGAAGGGGGCAGCCGCACCCACTGAGTGCATACACCTGAACCTCCAGCTTGGGGGAGGGAGTGAAAGCTGTGAGTATGGTAGACAGTCTTGACATTTACTGTGTTGTGGTCTCTTATGGAGGTTTATTGTTGTTATTGTATGTGAGCCTGCAATTATTCAGTAAGCTCGTTCCACCTGTGCGCAATGAGGAATTTGTGAAGCCCTCTCAGCTCTTCAGAGTACAGTGCCTGTCATTCTGCAATCAGCAATCGTTGCAGTGCATTCTGTCATTTGGTTAGGGGGCATAGCACTCTTTCATACCATGATTAACATGCGTTGGGCTAATAGTAGAGCTACGCCAGTCAGTCTGGACTTTGCTCTGTCAATCTTTGCTCTCTTAAATAGTTCCAATACACAAATCTCAGGGGCGCATAGGTCAGGTGCCCCGGGTACAGTAGTCAATTTAACAGTCACCGAGTTCAGTAGTGGACGAGAAGCGTGCATGCCTACAGCATGTGAAAATTTTTAGTGTCCAATGCTGCACATCGGGGGCAGTGTGTGGGAACATTTGAGAAGAGTTTCCCTTAACAGGTCGCGCGGTAAGGTATGCTCTATGGAGAATATAGAACTGTATTAATTGATTGAAATCTGGAGTTACATGTTACCCTTTGGGGTATTGGACCACCTATATGCTCTTCCTATGTCCATTTCCCAACGGTCCCAAAGCGTAAGCAACCTCGCATCGTCGGGTTAGTTGGGCACAGTACAGCAAGCGGACAAGCCTACAACTGGAGCAAATGGTTTGAAAGTCCGCAAAAGCTCATATGTTGGTGGTTCAATAGGGACTGCTTGCCACTGGCTGTGTAGCACTGCTTTAATGCGTTCATATTGCATGAACTGCCCTATGTGTATGACGTACTGTTCTTGCACTTCTTGGAAGCTCATTGGAGAACCTGCATTGTATAATTCTCCTTTTTGAGTGACAGAGCTGACTGGTCATTGCATTAAGGACTTAGGTGTCAGTCTGCCAACCCGTAAGGGGAATCCTTAGAGATGTAATGCCAGAGCAAAAGGGGGGTGAGGCAGGGGAAGCAATAAGCCCCTCTTCAATACACCGGCAGCAACCGCCATCAACTTGGGCTCCATCTGTGCCATTGGAGGATGAGAGCTGCAGTTATTCCTGTGCCTCCACTTCTAATTCTGATTGGGACAATGCTGTGTGCCGGAGGGAGCCAGCAAGCCACCTGGTTGACCATTGTAGCGGGGCTGCCACATAATATTTCTCAAAGTTGGGACCTCCAAGTCCTTCACTTTCAACAGGTAGCTGGAATGTCGACAGGTGGACTAATCTCCACCCTGTTCCCCATATCAGATCCCAAAGGAACACATCTAGTTTGTGAAAAAAGGATCTGGGCAGAATTGCGGGGATTTAATTTAAATGTTAGAACCAGGGCACGAGTCGGGGTACCACGTGGGTGGACGGCGTCCCCTCCACTTATTTTCCAGGGTGGACGCCATCCCCCTGCTTATCAAAACGCCATCCATCCTGCGCAGCTCACCCAAAATGTGATAAAGCGAGCACCAACCAAACCACGCATTTCCGGGTGATTGCCTCGGACTGCCGATCACCATGCCTCTGCACCTAGTTTTTAGGTTAACTTGCCCGCCTATATTTAGAGCTGCGGCCTATAGCGCCAAATATAGGCGGGCAAGTTAACCTAACATCTAGGTGCAGGGGCGTGGTGATCGGCAGTCCGATACGGCCTATCGCAGCTCTTGCTCTTTGAACCTGCCCCCACCCCTTCTTAACCTTGCTGGGGAGTCAGATATCATCCACACTATTTCCTTGCAAGCTTCGCTGACATTAAAAAAAAAAGTAATTTGACTTTCTAATTCAATGTTACTTGTTGTTCGATGCCCAGTATCCGATATGTTTTTTAGGTAGCCGAGATTGGCTGTTATATGATTTTTTTTAAAAAGGCGTAGAGAAGAATGAATATATACGAAGTTGACACCTGTGAGGATTTAGACACCGAAAATAATATTAATATATAGTGTAAATTGTATTTTTGATTCCACGCTCAATGTTTGGGCAGACTTAGCGTCTAAGTGTACCACATTAAGTAGATTTGATGTGCTAGTACTACTTCCATCCAGTAGCTAAGAAAACTCACAAAAACGCTTATACATAAGCCGTTCCCAATTACTTACGTTAGTCATGTGGTCTCACATGATTTAATATCATTACGTGGAAACTATGTGAAATGTTAACTAATATCACATTGCTGACATCCTAACACTGGGAAATAATAACTCTGTGTTTCCCTTTAACACCAAGATCGCACGTCATATAACACGTGACCTCCTTAGCGATCACGTGGGTTAACTAGGAAGTATTTACATTTCCCTTTCGCCGGCTCGGCGTTCAGTCCGGGCGGCGATCGTGCTAGTATAGGTGCTTGGCGGCGAGTCGCCTGCAAACAAGTAAGTCCCCTTTTTAAACAACGTGCAAGCGCTCTGTGTCTGTTCGGAGGCTAGTACTCGCGAATATGGCGATCTTTCTTGAATCAACACAATACTAAATAACGTGCAGGCGCTCTGTGTCTGTTCGGAGCCTAGCTCAGTACTCGCGAATACGGCGATCTTTTATGAAAAAACACCGTTTAAACAACGTATATGCGCTCTGTGTTTGTCCTAAGACTAATTTAACACCAGCGAACACGGCGATCTATATTAATTGGATCTTTCCTTTATGTTGTGTTCTCCCCGTTTTTGTAGATTTGCGGCGTGAAGAATTGCCCCACATCGCGCCTTGCCCACGGGGTCTCATACTGACGATCCTCCTGTAAGTGTAAGGAGGGGCCTCCCTGTTCTCCATAAGTTTCTGTGTCTGACTCTAGAAAACCTTTTCCTTAGAGCCTTTCTGGGTGAATGAGTTAAATCGAGTGCACACTTCAGCTTTTTTAATCACTCCCAATCTGCCACTGCAATTAACAGGTCAGGCAGACCGCTGGATCCTTGAGAACCTCGAGTACATGTAAAGTTGCATGAATCAAGGGAATTCCCAGTAGACTGATTTGAAAATTAGTTGCATGTCTCTAATTAAAGAGATTACCCTTTAAAGCACACCCACTATAACTAAGTCACTAGATGGATACCTATCTTTGTTTGGGTGATGGGACATACTAGTACTCAATGATATTGTAATACCATGTTGGGACAATTGCTCTAATTATTGATACATTCTTTCCCCACAGGTACATGACCCCAGCAAAATTGCTGTGTGTGTCTTGCACAACTTTTTTGCCATAAGTATATTGCTCACTGAAAAGGGAAAAAAATTTCTTTTTCACATAAACTCCTCACGGCAGGGTGCACCTCAGTGCGTGTACACCACCGGAGGATCACACTTTAAGGTCCTGACGAAAGCTGAGCGACTCGGGCTCGTATTAAGCAGAAACATGTCGACCTACTCTTTCACTATGGACTAGGGGTCTTTCATAATCGAGGCCATACCTATGTGTCTGTTAGACCTGTCTGGCTTTTTGCGTAGTCCCTCCAATTAATTATTTATTTTGTCCCCTTTTTGCCCCTCATACCTTTAATAATTTTTGTGTCCACTAACTTTTTCTAGGTGTTGGTCAAGGGGATAGGTGTTCTTTCCCCCCCCCCCCCTCATAGTTTTTCACCTCAGGCCTAGAGGCCTGTTCTGACAGGAAAATAGTTGGAGCCACAAAATGGTGGCTACCAACTGCCCTAACTGCCAAACCCAGAACCTGTCCCATTGAGTAGTATAGGGCATTCCAGAACCTTCTGGTCCCTTCTGGACCTCTGAGGATCAGCCTATAAAAGGCGGAATGCTGGACAGCCATTTTGTCTGTCAGTGAGGATCAGCTAGAGTGAAGGCTGAGGTCTGGTAGGGGTAGGATCCTGAAGGGTAGATTGCTCTACAAGAGTAGCCCTCTGTCAAGGCTTTTCCACCACCCATTCCTGTTGTCCTAGCCAAGCTAGTTCATCCTGCTGACCCTGGACAGTTAGGTGAAGGGGTTAACTTTCATGATCTGTGGAGCTGAGGAGGACCCTGCACTGGGAACTGAGTTAAGAGGTCCCCTGTGCCCCTATGTCTGTCCAGTAAGGAGGGCTGGTGGTCTAGTGCTAGAAAAGTGCGCTGTGGCTTAATCCTGTGGGAGCTCCCCTTTGATCCCCCCTCCCTTTCTAGGGCAAGAAGTAAGCTTTTGGCCTGGGTAGCGCTGGGCTCCTCTTACCAGTGTCTGGACTTGTAGTGAGCAATCACTCTCCTAACTGTCGAGGTGGTGGAGAGTGGAGAAAGGTCCCATTAAGCCTGGGAAGTCTTGTGTGGCTATCGCCGTGAACGGGACCCCGGGGGCGCCTACCGCGCTCTGTGACTGCGCCCCGGTGGGATCAGGAGAGAGAGGGCGAAGTGTTCATGCCCGGCGCCAGCGCGCTAATTCCCCACTGAATTGGGGACTGCCTTGCAGGAGGGGCCTAGGACCGAGCAGGCCCGGTGCGGAGACACTGTTCAGTGTCAGGGCGGCTAAGCAGCTGCTGGTGCGAGACACTGAACCTCCGCGCATGCGCGAAAGAACCCGTGTGTGGGAATCGACGTCTTCCGCCGCTGAGGAGAGCTGAGAGGAGGAGGCGGCTTCGTCGAGTGGCTGGGGTCCGATCAGAGCGCCGAGGGACAGATCCTTGTCAGTGAGGAGCAGCCCTGTCGAGTGGCTGGTTCCCCGTGACAGCACCTCGGTTTGCACCTGAAAGGGCCTCCGCTTCTCTGTGAGGGGGCGGGGAGGCCGATCACCGGAGGAAAAGCGTCTCACAGGCACAGAGGGTGAGCGGAAGAACCGCCTGCTGGCCACCCTCCCAAGTAAGCAGGGAAGAGTGAGGGGTGGCGAGGGAGAGCTGGTTAGGCCTCCCGATCGTCTGTCTTCTTCCCCACGCTGGGCAACACTGATTGAGAGGAAGGGGGTGGAGGGCCTGAAAAACGAGTGGCACAACTTTCAAACCTGACAGATTCAAGAAGCCTGGTTTTACCTGTGGGGTGAAAGGAGTATAAAGGCCTCATTAAACCCCTGGTTCTTGACAATTCGTGACAGCTTGCCCCCCCCTGGTGGAGTAGAGTTACTGAGGAGTAAAGCAGAGTACAGTGTATATTCATCTAGCCTGTGAAAGTATAAGTGTTACCTGGCAGACATGGTTATAGTGCTTGACTAAATGAAATGTACTGTAAATGCTAGTTGATAATTTGCTTAGCAGTTTAAAAGTATAGTTACTATTTCCAAGACAAACTGAAATGTCCTAAGTTGTAAATTTTGAAACAAAAGAGCAGAGATATTATTTTTATAAACCAGCACATATTTTTCCAACAAATTGGTGTAGTGTCCTTTTTAAGTGTTATTGCGTGGATTTACTGCTGGGTGGTTTGCAACCTTCACATTTGTGCCTCTAGTGTTTATGTCTTACCCTAGGCCAGGCTACCCTAGGTGACCTGACATCCCAGGTTCCAACAGATTGGTGTCTAGCGGTGGGATCCTGACTTGGTTGCAGCTACTCAATAGTAATTAAACGCAATACACTGGCCTACACCAGGAGTTTTCTCCTTGCGGCCCTGCTAATTTGAATGTTGTTTTTCCAAATTTGTTCCTGGTGGTGGGTGGAGGTTATCCTCGGATCACACTTCTTAGTTCTCTCCTGAGTACTCATTTAATCCCATATTTGAAAAATGGAATTAAACCTTGAAGAGCTAGAGTCCTACACTGTGACCCAGCTGAAAGAGTGGTGTCAACAACTGGGGGTATTCTTCAAAAAAGGTGCCAAGAAAAGCGAGTTACTGACAAGCATAATGGCATGGGTGGAAGCTCATATAGTGGAGGAACAGGACACAGAAGAGAGTGATAGGGACACTGTCCTTGAGACTGCAATGCTGTACCAAGCTGGAAGGGGGAATCTGCTGACAGGTCCCAGGACGCTTTCGAGGGAGGGCAGCAGCGTCTCGGTGAGGAGTTTAACTGATGCCGAGTTGGAAGACAGGAGGGAGGAGAGGAGAATGAGATTGGATTTAGCTAGAATGGAAATGGAAAGGGAGGACAGGAGGTTGGCCCACGAACGAACCATAAAGGAGCTAGACCTTCAAGCCTTAACATTAAGGTCTCCTAATCCAGACAATGGTGGCAGCGAAAATAAAGTAAATACCAGGGAACCCAGACCCTATCTACCCAAGGATGTTATTGCTAGTTATACCTCAGGTGATGACATTGCCAAATGGTTAGCCGCATATGAAGTTTCTTTAAGGGCTCATGGAATCTCAGACACTCACTGGGGGGGGTGGGCTGTATAAATATATAAAAAAAAAAACAAGTGGACAAGTGCACCACCTTTAGTTTTTTAGATAATTGTTAGTTGTTTGTATGAAGATTTCTGATAGGTTTAAGGTTGCTCCCGTGGGTACGTTTTCCGTCCAGTGAAACGTAAAACTAAATCACAACTGTGTGTTTCCAAAAAACATTCGGTCACAAATCCCAAATGGGGCACTCCTTATAAGTGATCACAATAAAGGCTTCTTGTTTAACCCTGTTGAATTTTATTCATTCAGAAGGTAAAAAATTCATTTTCTTTACTCGATTATTTTTCCATTTCAGTTATTTCAAATACGTCATGAAATTATATTCTTTTTTAACATATTCCAACCTCCAATGCATTTCGAGCAGATTGCCTGCTCTTCATCAGGGAGTACATTCTAGAAAGATACAATGCAACCAATAAATTTATAGTTCAATACCAAAGTATACATTTCATAAGTACATAAATGCGATTACAAAAACACAGTTAGAGTCAACACTCATTAGATCTCAGTGTAAACCTTATAAGCCAGGTAGACCTTATAAACCAGGTGTAAGCGTGCTGTGAAAAAGTCAAAGTCTGTGAATAACCAGCTACTCACGTAATCAGGTTGACAGGAATAAAGTTAGTCTGAAAGAGTAACGGGAACTGCGTGTCAGACAACAGGTAGCGCTGACATTATAAGAAATAGTCGACTCGCGCTTCGAAATACCACGAAAGCGCTTCAAACAACATCGTGACATTTTAAGGACCTCTTACCTGAAAAAAGATGAAAACGCAGGTTCAGATGAAAGACCGGCACAAACGTGTTCAGTGGAGTTAGCCGCGATCGGATGGAGATTTTAAACGCGAGTGTTAGAGTGAGTGGTAAACATAGTGGGATGGACTAGTGTAAACAGACGCGAGGCCGTGGACAAAAGTGTGGCGGCCATATTAAAGTGGTTGAATATCAGAGTGCAGTGTTTCAAATCTACTAGCATGTACAATAAAATAAAGTAATTCAAAATAAGGCATCACATAGTCAGAAGATAAAGAGCAATATAATCAACATTCAACTGATTCATAGGTAACAAACGAATTCTGTGCGCTCATTTAGACCATTCGGTTTTAGAGCCTGTAGATGATAAATCCAGTAGTTCTCTCTGCGCAATAGTTCTTTATTATTATCTTTTCCTTCAGTTTTTTCAACAATTTCCAGTATAAGGAATCTCAATTGCGCAATATTGTGTTTAAATTCATGGAAGTGGGTAGCTACAGTAGATTTAGCATTTTTGGTCCTAATATTGGATTTATGTTCATTTATGCGCAGACGAATTTTGCGTTCAGTCTTCCCTACATAAATGTTTCCGCAAGGACATTTCAAAAGGTAAATAACATTGGTAGTTTCACAAGTGGCAGATACTCTTAATTTGATTTCCTGACCCCGCATGGGGTGATGAATTACATTTCCACGTATGATGTTGTGACAGTTTTGACAGTTCAAACAAGGCATAGTGCCTGTGTACGTCTGTTTACTAGATTCTTTTCTCTTAATGATTTCTCCTAGGTTTCTGTTTCAAGTGTAAGCAAATAAAGGGGGTTCAGTAAACGTGTTTTTAAAGTCAGGTTCCATAGTAAGCATTGGCCAATATTTGTTGATGATCTTCTTAAACGTCTGACTTGACGTAGTGAACTTCGTGACTACCACCATCCTGGTGGTTTCCTTTTCCTTACTTTTGGTTAGAGATTCATTCCGTGTGATTTGTTGACATTTTAGGGATGATTTAGCAACGACTGTTGAAGGATATCCTCTTTTAATGAATCTTTCAGACATCTCTTTGATTCTCAGTTCAACTTTCTGTTCATCAGATACAATTCTTTTAATCCTCAACATTTGAGATGTGGGTAAGTTATCCTTTAGTGAATATTGATGGTGACTAGAGTAATGAAGAATACTATTTTTGTCGGTAGATTTCCTAAAAATGTCTGTTTCCAAGCAATCACTCTTTTTTGATATCAGGACATCAAGAAATGTAATTTGGGTATCCGAAATTGTGTGGGTGAATTGAAGATGCTCATTAAACGAGTACCATGTTTCAATAGCCAACCTTGCACTTTCTTTATTACCTTTCCACAACATGAATATGTCGTCTATGTAGCGTTGATACATTAGGATATGAGGCGTCCACTCCAAGTTTGACAGAATATAGTCTTCCTCAAATCTTTCCATTACCAGATTCGCATACGAAGGGGCCATACAATTTCCCATGGATGTACCGCTTAATTGGAGGAACCACTCCTCCTTCCATTTAAAGTAACTGTGGTACAAAGAAAAATTCACCAGTTCCATGATGAATATTTGCATAGTGTGTTCCAAATTACTATTTAACAATGTGTGTTCAATGGCCTCCAAACCTAATTGGTGAGGGATTGATGTGTAGAGTGATGAAACATCAGCTGTACATAATGTAATTTCATCTCCTTCTAGCCATTTTATTTCTTGTAGTTTTAGGGTGAAGTCAGTCGTGTCTTTGGTGAAAGATCTCATTTTTTTCACACTCGGTTGTAAGTATTTATCAATGAATTGACCAGTATGTTCGTGAATACTCCCACACGTAGAGACTATTGGTCTAAATGGTGGGTCTGTGAGATTCTTATGGACTTTGGGTAACATATACAAAGTCGGGCTTTTAGGGTTCGTGACAAGTAGGAACATTTTAGTTTTCTCCTTTATAGTACCCATCTCTACAGCTTTTTCAACAATCTTTTTCAATGTCAAACCGAATTCTTTGGTAGGGTTGTTCTCAAGTTTTAGATAGGTGTTATGATCCATTATGTGTTCCAATACTTTATCCTCATAGTGTGAAGTGTTGATAACAACCAATCCTCCTCCTTTATCAGCTTTTTGAAAAGTTATTTCAGAATTGTTAGACAATCTTTTTAAGGTATCCCAATCTCTCCGTATAAATATATGCCACCTGCTGGCAGAGGTACCTTGTTGGCTCTGGAGCAGGATGAGCAAACCCAATATCCTGCCATGAAAGTGGCACTGGTGAAAAAGTTTGGACTTACCCCTGAAAAATACAGACAAAGATTTAGGGGAAGTCACAAACTGAGTTCCCAGAATTGGGTGGATTTCTTAGATTACGCCAAGAAAGCCTTGGAGGGTTGGGTCAAGGGCAGTGAGGTGAGGGACTATGAGGGGCTGTATGATCTATTTTTGAAAGAGCACCTCCTCGAGAAATGTTTTCCCGAGCTGCGCCAGCACCTGGTGGACAGCAAGCTGACCAATCCCCGGAAGCTTGCAGAGGAGGCGGACATCTGGGCAAGTACCCGGGTGTCCTCAAAGGGGACTGGAGGGGATTCCCAAAAGAATGGACAGGGCGCCCCCCAGAAGAAGGAGGGGGGAGATAAAAAGAGGGAGTTCTCTAAAGGTCCCCAAAATAATTTCCAAGGAAAGGGAGCAGGTTTCACCCCTAAGGCAAACCCGCCCAGAAACCCTAATCCTGGCCAAAGCCAGCAACCAAGGGTTCTCCACTGTTTTGAGTGTGGTGGTGTTGGACATTATAAGGGAGATGTCAGATGCCCAAAGAGACCACCCCCTCCCACCGGAGGAAAACCACCATGAGTAGCTAGTGTAGCGCTCGGGGAGGAGTTGCCCTTAAATAAGGAGGTTGAGTGGGCGGGTGTCACCTTAGTGTCCCTGGGAGAGCGGGAGATGGTTCCAAAGATCCAGGTGCCCCCAAATACTACAAAGTATGGGCAGTGGGTCACCATCAATGGCCAGAGAGGGGAGGCTCTGAGAGATACAGGAGCCAGTATGACTATGGTGAGAAGTCAACTGGTGTCTCCAGAGCAGGTGGTTCCCAATGTACTCCACCCCGCCGCGATGGCTGACGGCAGAATGGGCCACCATCCAGTGGCTGAGGTTCCCTTTGAGTGGGAGGGGGTTGCAGGTTCACTTCGAGTTGCCGTAAGCCCTGCCGTGCCAGTTGATTGTCTGCTGGGGAATGACATGGAGCACAACACTTGGAGAGAGGTGGAATACCGGACGCACTCTGCGATGCTGGGAACACCTGACTGGGCCTGTGCGAGCACACGGTCTGCGACTGCCCGGAGAGGGAGTTTGCCTGGGTTGGAGCCTGGAACAATGGCCCAACCCGCTGCTAAAAAGGGACAGACCCGGAGACAGGAAGAGCCTGCTCCGGCTTCCACAACCCATGTGACAGATCGGCCACCTGCGGTGGTGGACCAGGAGTCTGTGGAGGGGGAAGTAGACTCTCTGGAGGATTTACCCATCCCTGCTGAGTGGCATGTGGAGGGAGGTCCTACCAGAGAGGAATTCTGTAAGGGGCAGAGGGAGTGCCCCACCCTTGAGGGACTGAGGCGACAGGCTGAAGCCCAGGCAGCAGGTGATGTTACGGGACACTACCATATTTACTGGGAGGATGGACTCCTCTACAGTGAACCCAAGGTACCCTTACCTGGTTCGTCAAGGGCCTTGGTAGTCCCGCAACAATACCGAGCCTTTCTGCTGGAATTGGCTCATGCTATACCCTTGGCAGGACACTTAGGCCAGGACAAGACCTTTGCTTGGCTTGTCCTCCACTTTTACTGGCCTCAGATGAAAGTGGCGTCCAACACTTACTGTCGGACATGTGTATCCTGCCAGGCCAGTGGGAAAACAGGGGTGAAGCTGAAGGCTCCCCTGGAACCACTTCCAGTCGTTAGCACACCCTTTGAGAGGGTGGGCATCGACATTGTAGGGCCTTTAGATCCACCAACAACAGCTGGTCACAGGTTCATCCTGGTTCTGGTGGGTCATGCCACACGGTACCCAGAGGCAATTCCTCTGAGGACAGTCACTGCACCTGTGGTGGCTAGAGCCCTAATGGGGATCTTTACCCGAGTGGGATTCCCCAAGGAAGTTGTGTCTGACAGGGGGACCAACTTCATGTCAGCTTACATGCGGGCGATGTGGAAGGAGTGTGGAGTGACCTACCGGTTCACCACTCCTTATCACCCCCAGTCGAATGGACTGGTCGAGAGGTTCAATAAGACCTTGAAGGGCATGATCAGAAGTCTGCCCGAAAGCCTGCGGAGGAAATGGGACGTCCTCCTACCCTGTTTGCTCTTTTCTTACAGGGAAGTGCCACAGAAGGGCGTGGGCTTCAGCCCCTATGAACTTCTGTATGGGCACCCTGTACGCGGTCCTCTCAGCCTGGTGAAGGATGGTTGGGAGAAGTCTCCCAGGAAACCCCCCCAGGATGTGGTGAGCTACATGCTGGCCTTCAGGAGCCAAATGGCGAAGTTGTGGAAGCAGGCTTCTGACAACTTGGAGGCCAGCCAGGCAGTTATGAAAGAGTGGTATGACCACAATGCTCACCAGGTGGAATTGGAGCCTGGCCAGAAAGTGTGGGTGATGGAGCCTGGAGAGCTTAGTGCCCTTCAGGATCGCTGGACAGGTCCATTTGAAGTGTTGGAGAAGAAGGGTAAGGCCACATACCTGGTGGACCTTAAGACCCCTCGACAGCCCCTACGGGTGCTGCACGCCAACCGTCTCAAACCCCACCATGAGAGGCCCAAGGTCATTTTGATGATGGTGACTGATGGGGAAGAGGAAGCGGAAAGCGAACCTCTCCCAGACTTATTCTCGTCTCAAGAGAAGGATGGGTCAGTGGAGGGAGTGATTCTCTCTCCCACTCTAACTCCTGAGCAGCGGGAGGACTGCCGCCAGATACTGGAGCAGTACTCTACGTTGTTCTCCCTTGTCCCGGGAAGGACTCACCTGTGTACCCATGATGTGGACACGGGACAGCCCACCAGTGAAGTCGAAGACCTACCGGCTGTCCGACAAGGTGAAGGCTAGCATCCATGGAGAGGTTGCCAAGATGCTAGAGCTGGGAGTTATCGAACCTTCCAAAAGCCCTTGGTCCAGTCCGGTGGTGCTCGTGCCAAAAGCCGCGCCACCAGGCACCACACCCGAACTGAGGTTCTGTGTGGATTACCGGGGACTGAACTCAGTGACAAAGACTGATGCTCATCCGATCCCTAGGGCGGATGAATTAATTGACCGGCTAGGAGCTGCCCAATACCTAAGTACCTTTGACCTCACTTCAGGGTACTGGCAGATCTCCTTGACAGATGGAGCAAGGGAAAGGTCAGCCTTCTCCACGCCTGAGGGACACTTCCAATTTTGTGTGATGCCCTTTGGGCTCAAAAATGCCCCTGCCACATTTCAGCAGCTGGTGAACCAGGTCCTCTCTGGAATGGAGAGTTTCTCTGCTGCTTACCTGGGTGACATTGCTGTCTTCAGTAGCAGTTGGGAGGACCATTTGCAACATTTGCAAGCAGTTCTCCAGGCCCTGAAACAAGCTGGATTGACAATCAAGGCCAGCAAATGCCAGATTGGGCAGGGGTCGGTTGTGCACCTTGGACACTTGGTGGGTAGGGGGACTGTGCAGCCTCTGCAGGCGAAAATTGAGGCAATCATGGCCTGGGAACCCCCCAAGACACAGACTGAGGTCCGAACTTTCCTGGGCCTCACAGGTTACTACCGTCGCTTTGTGAAGGGGTATGGCACTATTGTAGCGCCTCTCACAGAGCTCACCTCTAAGAAACAACCTCGACGGGTAGTTTGGACGGGAGCTTGTCAGCAAGCTTTCGAGAAACGAAAGCAGGCAATGTGTGCAACACCGGTCCTGAAGGCCCCAGACTTCTCCAAGGAGTTCATTGTCCAGACAGATGCATCAGAACATGGCATTGGGGCAGTGTTATCACAACTAAATGAAGAGGGCCTGGATCAGCCTGTAGTCTTCTTATCCCGAAGACTGCTTCCCCGGGAACAGAAGTGGAGTGCAATTGAGAGGGAAGCTTTTGCGGTGGTGTGGGCTCTGAAGAAGCTGCGGCCATACCTCTTTGGCTCGCACTTCCTGGTTCAGACTGACCACCGACCCCTTCGTTGGCTGATGCAAATGAAGGGGGAAAATCCCAAGCTGTTGAGGTGGTCCATCTCCCTACAGGGAATGGACTTCCGGGTGGAACATCGGCCTGGAGTGGACCACGCCAATGCAGACGGTCTCTCCAGGTATTTCCGCCTTAGTGATGAGGACTCCCAAGGGGTTGGGTAGTTCTCCCCACTTTCAGCTGGGGGGGACGCGTGTTAGACCTGTCTGGCTTTTTGCATAGTCCCTCCAATTAATTATTTATTTTGTCCCCTTTTTGCCCCTCAAACCTTTAATAATTTTTGTGTCCACTAACTTTTTCTAGGTGTTGGTCAAGGGGATAGGTGTTCTTTCACCCCCCCCCCCCCCCTCATAGTTTTTCACCTCAGGCCTAGAGGCCTGTTCTGACAGGAAAATAGTTGGAGCCACAAAATGGTGGCTACCAACTGCCCTAACTGCCAAACCCAGAACCTGTCCCATTGAGTAGTATAGGGCATTCCAGAACCTTCTGGTCCCTTCTGGACCTCTAAGGGTCAGCCTATAAAAGGCGGAATGCTGGACAGCCATTTTGTCTGTCAGTGAGAAGCAGCTAGAGTGAAGGCTGAGGTCTGGTAGGGGTAGGATCCTGAAGGGTGGATTGCTCTACAAGAGTAGCCCTCTGTCAAGGCTTTTCCACCGCCCATTCCTGTTGTCCTAGCCAAGCTAGTTCATCCTGCTGACCCTGGACAGTTAGGTGAAGGGGTTAACTTTCGTGATCTGTGGAGCTGAGGAGGACCCTGCACTGGGAACTGAGTTAAGAGGTCCCCTGTGCCCCTATGTCTGTCCAGTAAGGAGGGCTGGTGGTCTAGTGCTAGAAAAGTGCGCTGTGGCTTAATCCTGTGGGAGCCCCCCTTTGATCCCCCCTCCCTTTCTAGGGCAAGAAGTAAGCTTTTGGCCTGGGTAGCGCTGGGCTCCTCTTACCAGTGTCTGGACTTGTAGTGAGCAATCACTCTCCTAACTGTCGAGGTGGTGGAGAGTGGAGAAAGGTCCCATTAAGCCTGGGAAGACTTGTGTGGCTATCGCCGTGAACGGGACCCCGGGGGCGCCTACCGCGCTCTGTGACTGCACCCCGGTGGGATCAGGAGAGAGAGGGCGAAGTGTTCATGCCCGGCGCCAGCGCGCTAATTCCCCACTGAATTGGGGACTGCCTTGCAGGAGGGGCCTAGGACCGAGCAGGCCCGGTGCGGAGACACTGTTCAGTGTCAGGGCGGCTAAGCAGCTGCTGGTGCGAGACACTGAACCTCCGCGCATGCGCGGAAGAATTCGTGTGTGGGAATCGACGTCTTCCGCCGCTGAGGAGAGCTGAGAGGAGGAGGCGGCTTCGTCGAGTGGCTGGGGTCCGATCAGAGCGCCGAGGGACAGATCCTTGTCAGTGAGGAGCAGCCCTGTCGAGTGGCTGGTTCCCCGTGACAGCCCCTCGGTTTGCACCTGGAAGGGCCTCCGCTCCTCTGTGAGGGGGCGGGGAGGCCGATCACCGGAGGAAAAGCGTCTCACAGGCACAGAGGGTGAGCGGAAGAACCGCCTGCTGGCCACCCTCCCAAGTAAGCAGGGAAGAGTGAGGGGTGGCGAGGGAGAGCTGGTTAGGCCTCCTGATCGTCTGTCTTCTTCCCCACGCTGGGCAACACTGATTGAGAGGAAGGGGGTGGAGGGCCTGAAAAACGAGTGGCACAACTTTCAAACCTGACAGATTCAAGAAGCCTGGTTTTACCTGTGGGGTGAAAGGAGTATAAAGGCCTCATTAAACCCCTGGTTCTTGACAATTCGTGACAGCTTGCCCCCCCCCTGGTGGAGTAGAGTTACTGAGGAGTAAAGCAGAGTACAGTGTATATTCATCTAGCCTGTGAAAGTATAAGTGTTACCTGCCAGACATGGTTATAGTGCTTGACTAAATGCAATGTACTGTTAATGCTAGTTGATAATTTGCTTAGCAGTTTAAAAGTATAGTTACTATTTCCAAGACAAACTGAAATGTCCTAAGTTGTAAATTTTGAAACAAAAGAGCAGAGATATTATTTTTATAAACCAGCACATATTTTTCCAACAAATTGGTGTAGTGTCCTTTTTAAGTGTTATTGCGTAGATTTACTGCTGGGTGGTTTGCAACCTTCACATTTGTGCCTCTAGTGTTTATGTCTTACCCTAGGCCAGGCTACCCTAGGTGACCTGACATCCCAGGTTCCAACAGTGTCCATTTAAATTTTGTTTTTAATCAGTGCACATCGGACTAATAATAAATAGTTGAAAGTCACGATTTTGCACTTTTTAAGTTTTTTCTTTATCTTTGCACTCACTCTAGCTGAATTTGGCTTCTATCACACCCTCAACACTCACAAGATCCAGCTCCGCTGTAACCAGGCGTTGAAGCACACTGGAAAGACACTCTGTCTTTCCAGTGGGAACCCGGTGATGAAGCATGTCACCACCAGGTGGTGAGTGAGGGTTCTTAAAATCACTTGTTTGTGTCCCACTCCCCTATGTATGTATTATCATTTTCTTTTGCATCTCGGACGTTCAGCACGAGGCCCCTATATATGATTTTTGATTCACTCTTTTGTTGATCTAGGTTACTAGAATTAGGGGTATAAGAGTGAACCTTCATGCCCTTTCTCTCTTGTTGATTTTGGGTGCTAGTACTAATGACATTTCCCCAGGAGCACACACTTAAGTGGCAATACGGTTGAGAGCATCCATTTCCTCGTTCTATAGTTGCAAACGCTTAGATCAAGTCTCCTAGCATGAGCAAGCCCCCAGACCTGTCTTTTTTGTTGCAAGCATATTTTGCAGTGATGTACACTGCAAACAGGAGTCTCCCCTGAAAGTCTTAATACACCCTCCTTTGAAAAAAGAAAGAATGAATTTTGGAAAAGGTGATGGACAGAGTTTCTGAATGATGCAGAATACTCCTACCCAGTCAAGTGATCAGGGCTTGATCCATCACCGTTTTTTAGCTCACTGCACCATCCCAGCTCAGAACCTGGCTACATGCAAATTAGTCTGTTCCTGTCCCAGTGCATGATGGGAACAGGGCAGACCAAACTACCAAGCCAATTCTTCACCAGAAAGTAGACAAGCTACCGGGGACCGGTTTCTGGCATTTCATCCGTCATCGGCCCGGCTTGCTTGAATCCTGATGATGCAATGAGCTAGGGACTCACGTCTGAGTATACCCTCCCACACTTAGGGGGTCATTACGATCGCGAACGGACTTGAGTCCGTCCGCGACCCCAGAGCATGAGGGAACGTCCGCATGGGCTGCGGCGTTCCCTCTGTGCAGATTAGGATGTGACTGCCTGGGTGGCGGTCACATCCTCTATTTTAACATTGCGGCGGGTGGAGCTTCAAGCTGCACCCGCGGCAATGTTAAAAAAGCATGCACAGCATTTGCGTGCACAAAGCGGCAGGCACCGCGCGGTGCCTGCTGCATTGTGCATGCAAATGCAGGGGGGTACCATAGGTACCCCCCATGTGCACCCCCCACTACACCTAGGGGGCCCGCAACGGGCCCCCGCAGTGCAGTTGCACATGCTTTTCCACGGCGGAAAAGCCGCCGCGGAAAAGCATGTTCAAAAGCACATCCTAATCTGGCTGACGGTGTCTGAGAGACACCGTCACCATTTTAGTGCTTTTCCGCCGCGGTTGTAAGCCAGCCGCGGCGGAAAAGCTGCGGACCTAAACCATGACGCACCAGCCATCCTAATGTGGCGGTGGGTCCTGGTGGGTCCGCAGAGGATTTTCCGCATCCTCCGGTCCGGCGGTGGCTTCCGCCGGCCCGGAGGATGCGGAAAATCCTCCATCGTAATGACCCCCTTAGTGTGGATAAAATCAATTTTGGAAAAGGTGATGGACAGAGTTTCTGAATGATGCAGAATACTCCTACCCAGTCAAGAGATCAGGGCTTGATCCATCACCGTTTTTTAGCTCACTGCACCATCCCAGCTCAGAACCTGGCTACATGCAAATTAGTCTGTTCCTGTCCCAGTGCATGATGGGAACAGGGCAGACCAAACTACCAAGCCAATTCTTCACCAGAAAGGAGACAAGCTACCGGGGACCAGTTTCTGGCATTTCAGCCGTCATCGGCCCGGCTTGCTTGAATCCTGATGATGCAATGAGCTAGGGACTCACGTCTGAGTATACCCTCCCACACTTAGTGTGGATAAAATCAATTTTGGAAAAGGTGATGGACAGAGTTTCTGAATGATGCAGAATACTCCTACCCAGTCAAGAGATCAGGGCTTGATCCATCACCGTTTTTTAGCTCACTGCACCATCCCAGCTCAGAACCTGGCTACATGCAAATTAGTCTGTTCCTGTCCCAGTGCATGATGCACTCACTCTAGCTGAATTTGGCTTCTATCACACCCTCAACACTCACAAGATCCAGCTCCGCTGTAACCAGGCGTTGAAGCACACTGGAAAGACACTCTGTCTTTCCAGTGGGAACCCGGTGATGAAGCATGTCACCACCAGGTGGTGAGTGAGGGTTCTTAAAATCACTTGTTTGTGTCCCACTCCCCTATGTATGTATTATCATTTTCTTTTGCATCTCGGACGTTCAGCACGAGGTCCCTATATATGTTTTTTGATTCACTCTTTTGTTGATCTAGGTTACTAGAATTAGGGGTATAAGAGTGAACCTTCATGCCCTTTCTCTCTTGTTGATTTTGGGTGCTAGTACTAATGACATTTCCCCAGGAGCACACACTTAAGTGGCAATACGGTTGAGAGCATCCATTTCCTCGTTCTACAGTTGCAAACCCTTAGATCAAGTCTCCTAGCATGAGCGAGCCCCCAGACCTGTCTTTTTTGTTGCAAGCATATTTTGCAGTGATGTACACTGCGAACAGGTGTCTCCCCTGAAAGTCTTAATACACCCTCCTTTGAAAAAAGAAAGAATGTACACCTAACTAGAGAATAGGAGGCTGCTGTATTTCCAGCATGTGGAACATTGCCTTACTGGGGCAAGTTTTAAATAGTGCTACGGCTGCTGCTCGCTTCCTACTGTCTCCTCTGAACATGCTATACAGGGAATATCGGCGGTGTATTTGTAATGTAAAATAAAATAAGGTTGCTCAAATCCATTCAATCTCTGTTCAAACCTTATTGGTTGTAATGACGCTTGCTTACTAGTAACCTTTTCTTTACAAAGTTCCACTAAATCATTTCATTAAGTGCACCATGAATTAGGCAGTACATAGGAGCATGCAGGTGTGCAGATGTATCTTCTGTGCAATCTAGAAGTACCCACTTAAACCCTGACCAAGCGACTCTTGCCAGTGCTATTACCGTAGATAATTTCTTCTTTTACTAGGCTTTTCTGGAAATGTGAATGAGTTTAATAGGGTGTTGCTTTTCTTTGAACGTTGGCATACCAGATTCTGACTCCAGACCTGATCAGGACGACAACTTGGCTCCATCGAGGTATGCCAACAGAATCGGTCTCTATTCTTGACGGATTTAGGACGTAGTGCCATGAGGATGTGTAGTCACTAGACCAGCAAGAATTTAGATCAACAAAATCTAAGTGCCACCCTCAACTGGAGACTCATGACTTTTCAGTGGACTAGGGGGAGATAGGATGATAATATAGGACTGAGCCCTGTCAGAGGTGGGAAGAGATGCTGTAGACAATGGCCTGTGAAAAGCCATGTTTTTATTATTGAAGTTTGAGTGAAATAAAGCATAAACAAGTCATAATGTGGCAACCCTTAGCAAAACAAACTTTTAAAGGACCTAATACATCGAATTTGAAGATGAGGGATCTTCGTTTCATCACTGTTCCCTAAGAAATTGATTTAAGGACTTTTAAGGATCTGTGTGCAGATTTCTTAAAGGATTTATTCTACATTGTCATGTTACTAAAACCAACATAGAGTCCTCCTCAAAACTTGCCACACAAGCTGCTACCCCATAATGAGCCACACACCTCAGTACCTGGCTAAGATCCAAACCTCTGAATCACCAGCCTCCACCAAGAAGCCGTACACTCTTCAGAGTGGAAATCAAGCGACACAAAAATGAAACCACTCAGGAACAAGACTTCCCATTCTTTATACCTACAATATGGCACATCTTCAACCACCTAGAGAATAGACTAACGTTCACCCCTGCCCTTGGGTCCACCTTCTCCCAGATGTACATGAGCCTAAATCATCCCTGTACTTGAAATTGCTTTGTTACATCTTAGCTCATTTTGCCCTGTTCATGGACACATTGTCTGGTGATGGCTTTCATGTTTGACTGTCTGATATTGCCCTGTTAAGCAATGCTTCTGACCCACAAACTCTGCTTTTGTTCATGGTGCCATGTTTTAGTATGCCTCACAACACTTAATGGCTTGACTAATGCAGTTTTATGCCAAACTTTATCCAAATTTGGGATGTTAATTCCCCCATACAGGGACCTTAAGTCACAGGCTTAAGTAATGAGCAGCTTCAATTGTTAAATCTTGCAATATGTGCAAATGATAGATCTGCTGCACATGTGATGTCACTTCCTGCCGTGATGTCACTTCCTGCCGTGATGTCACTTCCTGTGACACCACCTAAATTGGAGAGTCCCCTCACTTCTTTTTTTAGGACTTGTGCCCTGGTTACAACAGCCAGGGCAGCACAACCATTTTCGCTATGGCCTTCACAGCCGGTCATTGATAGGAGCAAACTAATCTACAATTTGATTTGTGCCTTCAGTGAATGCACTGCTGCCTCCAGATTACCGTCAACGTTATCCACATTAAAGTGGTATATCAGCAGTCTGAGATATTTGAAGCAGGTTGGCAGCCAGCCTAAAGGCCCATTACCTCTGGTAGCTCTCTAGGAGAAGCGTCCTAAGCAATGGAAAAATGCTCCATTTGCCGCAATTAACCCTAAGTCCGGACACCGAGTGGAACTGATGCAACACTGCCTCAATCCCAGTTAGATCCGCCCTAACATCCTGTGTGTAGATCAGTAGGTCATCCGCATAAAGTGAAGCCACATGAGGGCCCCGGATATAGGAATGCCCAGCTCCGCCCCTTTCTGGCAGAGAGTTTCTGCTAGTGGCTCAATAGCGAGCACACATTGTAAGAGGGAGAGTGGGCATCCCTCCTGCGTACCTCTATTTATCCTGAAGGAGAAGGAGAACCAGCATCCCATCTTCACTCTGGATGTGGGTGCATCATACAAAATCCTTACCCAAGCAGCTATGCGATCCCCAAACCCTTAAAAAACTAGCCCTAGATTCATAACGTTTCTGAGGAGTCAATGGGACAGTTACCTTCTATACAAAATTTAAAAAGACAAATTACTAGAACTAGAAGAGTGGAAAGGCAAGACACAAGGGCCCTAAGACATTGAGGAGATTGATTGTCATGACCACCATAAAAAAAGATAAGAACTTCATCTTCTATGAGGATGTATGATGTTACAACGCGTACTTTTAGCACGCATACCATTACCACGGATTTTTTACAACGCAGGTCATTTTACAACGGATACCTTTACAACGCAATACACTACAACGCAGATACTATTACAACGCATACCATTACAACGTAAGTATAGGTAAGTATATAATATTAATATATATTTTAAATAATTATTTTTATAATATTTAATTTAATTATTCATTATTTAATTATTAAATAATTATATTAATGAAATTAATTTTAATTTTATTATTTGTAAATATATATTAAAAATACCCCTGAACCCCAAAACCCAAACCCAGCCCTAAAACCTAAAAATACCCCTGTACTCCAAAACCCAAAGCCAGCCCTAAAACCTAAAAATACCCCTGTACCCCAAAACCCAAACCCAACCCTAAAACCTAAAAATACCCCTGTACCCCAAAACCCAAACTCAGCCCAAAAACCTAAAAATACCCCTGTACCCCAAAACCCAAACCCAGCCCTAAAACCTAAAAATACCCCTGTACCCCAAAACCCAAACCCAGCCCTGAAACCTAAAAATACCCCTGTACCCCAAAACCAGCCCTAAAACCTAAAAATACCCCTGTACCCCAAAACCCAAACCCAGCCCTAAAACCTAAAAATACCCCTGTACCCCAAAACCCAAACCCAGCCCTGAAACCTAAAAATACCCCCGTACCCCAAAACCAGCCCTAAAACCTAAAAATACCCCTGTACCCCAAAACCCAAACTCAGCCCTAAAACCTAAAAATACCCCTGTACCCCAAAACCCAAACCCAGCCCTAAAACCTAAAAATACCCCTGTACCCCAAAACCCAAACTCAGACCTAAAACCTAAAAATACCCCTGTACCCCAAAACCCAAACCCAGCACTAAAACCTAAAAATACCCCGGAACCCCATAACAAAATACCACTAATAAATGTTTTTTAAAAAAGATAAACTTACCTATAATTATACTTACGTTGTAATGGTATGCGTTGTAATAGTATCTGCGTTGTAGTGTATTGCGTTGTAAAGGTATCCGTTGTAAAATGACCTGCGTTGTAAAAAATCTGTGGTAATGGTATGCGTTGTAAAAAATCTGTGGTAACAGTTACATACCCTTCTATGATAATGAAGGTAAATAACTATGATTTTCAGCATGGCTCACACAAAATACTGTATAATACACAGCACTTTTATATCTTGTCCACCTTCTTTTACCCAGATATCCACTTTTTACGGACAGCACAAAAACACAGTATATTACTAGATTAGGTACTATTGTCCAATAAACAAAGCATTGGATTTCAGGTATTCTAATTTATAAATTAGACAACTAATAATTACTACCCACATAATTAGTTATGGTTATTTTACCAGCCAATGATTCAAACAATCCTCAAAATATATCCACTCACAGCAATATAAGGATGTTATTTTCATTTCAATCAAGCCTTGTTGAAACATCTCCAGTAATCCACATTAACTATAGACTACTGAACCAATGCTGAGTTTACCTTCACAATCAAAAAGCTTATTGCCCTACCGTATGTACCACCAATACAGTTTAAAAATATTATGACTTACTAGAATCTCCATTCTGTCAAGCAACTGAGGAAAACTACCACCCATCTTAAACTACTTGAAAGACACTTCAGGTACACGCATGTACCTTCAGGGCAGAGGCTGGAGGAATTTGTACAACAATTCCACTTTCTCAGTAAGCTAAAACCAATAATGAAATGAGAATGCAAGTAGCTGCCTTCCCCTGTACCAATTCATAGAACTGTGTTTTTAAAAGAACATAGGTCACAGGAAGTATGCCAAAGACCAGCCATAACACAACAGTTGTGCCATAAGCTTCTCAAAACACTTTCCACATACACATGATGTTAGCTACCCAAACAAGCAAGAACTTCATTACTTAGGAACAATTGCTCAAACACCACCATAGTCTACTTCACCATATACACATAGAAACACCAAACTTAACAATCCTTACAAAACTCCTCGATAATTAAATGTTGATATTAAAATGATTGCACACCCACTGGGAACGTTTTTAATTTTGGGAAGTTCAGATGTAATAATTAAAATATATAAAGCATACAATTATATTATTCATTGTATTTATATTAAATGTAAATCTTAATTTAATTTAACTGTGAGTAATATTATCATATTTATTACATAACAGTTTAAAAATATTATGTTTGTTATAATTTGTGTTAGAAATGCCGTTTCTGGTTGATTAGGGTATGCACCTAAGCCAGGCAGAACAAACCATTCCAGTCAGGGCAAGTCAGTTACACACCAAAATTAACCTGTGCTCACCCCTCTGTAAGCTTCGTGCAGAGCAGGCAGGCTTATCTGAGGCAATGTGAAAAGCGTGTGAGCAACACACTCACATAGCAACACAATGAATACACCACATAAGAGACTCCACACAAGGGTTATACAAAAAATAATTTCCATATTGTACACAACAAAAGAACGAAATGATATAGTTCATACCTTTAGTGCAAGTAATGCAGGTTCATTTAGAAACAATCATTTGCATTTCTAAGTGTCACATTAGATGCAGAGTGTACACATTGTATCGCTATTATTTTACATGCATGTAACACATAATTACTTTCCCAAGTAACACAATATCTTTAGAAACAGTCACCTATATTGCGGGAAAAGCATATGGATTCTATTAGGAAAGGACTCCCAAAGAGACTGGAGTTGAGGGGGGCATTTGCAGCCAACCTGGGGGTTCCACCCCGCCACGTGGAAGAACCATGCCCACTCAAATGTTGGAAACACAGTGCTCTCCGTAGCCACTGGGCCGCGTCCTTTTAGTGAGGAGAGAAAAAAAGGCAGCGCGGGGGGGGGGGGTTGAAACTCCCTGGGGGCCTAAACTGAAGCAGAGAGCAACCTTTACACAGAAAGGGGGCCCCTCTGGGAACGAAGTGCCAGACTGAGCGTCCTCCGACAGACCTTGGGAAATCCACCTCGCACGTGTTTCAGGCGCGTGGGTAGGAGGAGAGGCCTAGGCGGCTACCCTCGCTCACAATACCGCCTTCCTGGCAAGGCTGGAGCTGTCACGTGGGAGAGGGTTGCCGACACAGTCCTCCAGATCATGTTATCTCCATAGACTAGCTTGCCGCAAGCACGCGGTGCAGCTGTAGCAGTGCAGTGCAGTGCAGTATCACTTCCCTAGTAAGGCGGGGAGCTGTCCTTCGGGAGAAAGATGCCAGCAAGGTTTTCAGCGAGTGTCTTCTCTTCAGCACACCCGCTTTTCCAGTAGGAGGGGCATCATGTGCCTTGCCCGCCCCTGGTTACTAGGCAATGCGTCTTGAGGGGCCAAGCACTGCGGTGCTGCATTGATCCTTTTCTTGAAGCGGCAAGTAACAATCACTACCTGTTGCGGCAACTACCACTTATGCGTGCGAGTCTGGGGTGTAGCACAAGGCCACGGGGAAGTGCTGATCTAGGCCACAACGTGGCACTGGGATCGGCAGCGCCTGCTCTGCTCGCGCCTACACGATGCTTTGGAGACAATTCTAATTCTTGTCCCTCTTGGTTGCTGGACTCAGGAACCACAGAGGCCCATGGAAAAACGAAAGGATGGAGGTCTTTGCTAATTCTGAGACCTTGTGAGCAGGTGGCATGACTACAAGCTGTTGTAGAGCACTAGCAGGGCACCAAAGAAGGTAGCAGGCAGCAAGTCAGCACATAAAGCCAGTTGCAAAGTGGTAGTCCCTCCTGCAGCCCAGCAGTAGGGCAACACAGCAAAGCAAGTAGCAAGAATGGCGGTTTCACCTGGCACAACTGTCCTCTTGGCAATGTGCAGATTGTAGAGCCCGCCGCGTTTTGTTACAAGTCCCGTGCAGTGTCTAAAAACATGGGATCGGAGCCCCTGTACTTCTACTCAAAAATGTCTTTGATGAATTGCTGACTTCAAAGGAACCCTTAGAAGTGCACAACAATCCCTTTCAGCCCAAACCTGGCTCCAGACGGTCAGCAGGGGGTAAATCAGCCCTTTCTATAAGGGCAGGACACAACCTATACAAATCTAAAGTGTGAACCACCTCTCCCTCTCCCAGTCCAGGAAAACTATCAGTATGCAGATATATCCCCTGCCACATCCAGCCTTTCCTGTGTTGTGTCTGTCTAGCAAGTATGCACAAAGTGTAGCTATCACCCTACCCAGATGTGTATTAGAATCAGGCTGCACAGCACAAATAATCATAAGCACAGAGAAAGGCCCTCTTTGTAAAAGTGGTATTTCTAAAATAGTATTGTAAAATCCAACTACACCAGTTAGTAGAATTTATCACCACCATCCAAAACATACCAAACAGGGCAATGCCACTGCTTTCTGATCAGGAATTTTCACCTAAAAGTATCTAAGGGAATTCCCAATGCTAGCCTATGAGAGAAGTAGGCTTCACAGCAGTGAAAAAACAAATAGGCTGTGTGTCATTACCAGGACATGCTACACATAAAGGCACATGTCATACCTTTAACTTACAAAGCACCTTGCCCATAGGGCTATCTAGGGTCTACCGTAGAGGTGATCTATGTGTAATAAAGGTGGAGTTTAAGGCTTGGCAAGTAGTTTTAAATGGCAAGTCAAAGTGGCAGTAAACTGTGCACATGGGCCCTGCGGTGGCAGGCCTCAGACAGGTTTGAAAGACTACTACTGTAGGTGGCACACGTAGTGCTGCAGACCCTCTTATAGCATTTCATTTACAGGCCCTGGATATATGGTATACCACTGTACAAGGGACTTACCAGTAAATCAAATATGCCAAACAGGTGTAAACCAATTATACCTTGTTTCAAGCACACATCACATGTACTTCAGCACTGATTAACAGTGGTAAAGTGCCCAGAGTCCTAAAGCCAACATAAAGAAGGTTAATAAAATAGGCGGAGTAAGGCAAAACAAATTGGGTATAATCCTGCAAAAAGGGGCAGGTCCAACAATTAGTTATTCTGTTTTAAAACCATTGAAATGATATTTTCATAAATACTTCTCTAGAGAAAGTGATACCAAACAAAATGCTTTGATTGTGTACCATTTGTGGTAGTCTCAATCAAGTATCCTTCACAGGGTAATATCCTGACACAGCCTTTGTGTAAATTTCACCCACCAGATGGTCATGGGGCTGTCTAAAAACTGAAGCACCCACAACACGGGTACAATAAAGTGAAGTGTCTACACCTGGCTGTCATCAGCCTCTCTGAAGTGGTAATCAAGGAAAGACAAAATATTCAGCCTGACAATATAAGTTCCTCACTTTGCCCAACAAAAAGTGCAATCCAACCCTTTATGCAAACCATCTATCAAGTGTCTGTGCTTATGAAGAACTAATAAGTAGGCTTTTTCTAACAAAGTATTAATGGAATTGCTAAAGGTAACCCTGACTACATCCTGCTCACTTCAGTGCCTGGAGCTCCACTCCACCATCCAGCCACATGAATGCAGGCAATACCACCTTATTGACTGGAGAATCTGTTCTCATCCGCCATCTTGTGTCATGGTACACCAGCAGCAACCAAAATAGTTCCACTAGTTTCAGTGCTCAGACTTATACTCACACAGAATCCTACTGCTAAACTTGTGCCTCACACATACTATACACGTACTCCACAAACCCAGCATTCCAGCAAAGGGTTTTTGGTTTTCACATAACACCTGAACTTTACATAAGAGGGGACAGAATGACGCACTTTTACTGATTCAGATAAAAATGTCTGCTTAACTATATGAGAATAAAACACAATATGCTGCCACCGCCGCCTTATGTGCTAAATCCAAGATAGAGACAGTAATCCTCTGTCCAATCTGAGAGTTTGCTTTGTGCTCCCCTGTAGTACACAATATAGGTCCTGGATCCACATTTTCTGGGACAGGACTGGATAGAGATGCAAATGCTGATGGGCACTCATGCCATGGGTAAACACCCCTGTACTATGCCAGGTACATTCCCATCCCAACAGAAATCAATCCTAGTGGTGTGCAGGCGGATTACTCCATTCTGGAGCCTATGAAAATACTTTATATAGCACTAGCTCACATGTGCATAGTGTTGTTTTATTTCTACAGTTTCTTTTGTCAGTTTTAAATACCCAGATTACATGCTGTCCCAAAAGCCTCGTCTTGCAATTTTGTAAAACACTTAATGAAAATCTGACCTTTACTTTCAATTGTTCTTCCTTCTTTCCTTCTTTTGAATTATCCACTCCTTACGTCTATCCTCTGAATGCCTCCTCTCTCTCAGTGTATCCTACTCTACTTTGCAAGCATTTCATAGATCACAGCCTCCCTTTCTTTGAAACCATATCCATGCAACCTAACAATACCTAATCTTCTTTAACCTGTCTATTCATCTCACTAATCTTTTGCAAGAAGCCAGAGTCCCTACTAATCACACCTTACACCTAACTCGCATTCATCTAATCTACCACAGACAAATGGGAGCAGATCAGTGGAATTATTTCCACGGGAGCACAAGGCTAATACAGGTAACCAATAATAATCATTAATCACGGTAAAAGCCATTAACCTTGGGTACTGAAAGTAGTGTGCTTTTTGCCGTAAAACACCTTGTGAGGGCGAGTAAGCCCTATATAAATCCTATTATACAATATAATCCTCAAAAGAATTTGTCCATGCCATGGGTTTAGACACAACATTGATGTGACCAATGCCAGCATCATTTCCATTTGAACTATAGGAATAGTCTGCACGTTTTTCCTCTAGGTGATGAAATACTCCAGTGAATCGGGTGTAGAGTGGCTCATGTCTCTCCAATACTCAAGGCCTTTCCCAGAGTAATGGGTTGCTAGACATTCCATGCTATGATTCCTCTGCATAATTTCGCAAGCATCTCACTGGCAATTAACCCCACGTCAAATCTCAAAATATGCCTATTATACTATGTGCTGAAGCCGCACCTTGCTGGTCATTGCTTGTTTCAACAGATTTAGCAGAGTTGATAGGTATTTTATGATCCTTGAATCACAACCATGAAACTCCCTGCCTGCCACCATCCATTCAACAACAGACACAAACTCTTTAAGACCTGGCTCTGCTCAGCACAAAATGTCTGGTCTGGTCAATTAACTGTTCTTTAACTTATTGGACAAACTGTTGTATAGGGCTATGACTGTCATTGTTATCTGATGGGAAACTCAGGACAAAGAGGACACAGTGATCTAACAATGTTCATTTTATAAACGTGGCTGCTTCCTTCAACACAGTAGGCCTTGCTGTCTTGTCAGATCTGCCTGGGTGGCTTCACTCTTAACTCTTCAATTCCAGTACGTAGCTGGAGAAATAAGGCCATATAATTAAGGTTTTATTTGGTAGGTCTGACATTACCATTCATTATGTGGACACAACAAAGGCAGAGCTTTCCCTGTAGGATGCTACAATGCAAAAATAACAGTTGATGGACAGAATGCAGAAAAATGCCATACATTCACCCCAGTACAGAGATCTGGGCCTAAATCCATCGTTTTTTTGCACTCCACACCACCCCAGTTCAGACATGGCCATATGCAAATTAGCCTTGACCCTGTGCCTCATGGGAACAGTCCAGCCCGAACTGCCAAGCCATGTCTTTCCTGGACCGGAATCAAGCATCCTTGGACCGGTTTATAGCTAACAGCCGTCTTCAGCTTGACTCCAGTGGTGTGGAGAGCATGGGACTCACGTCTGAGCATACCCATCCCACTCGGGGTGACAAATGCAAAAATAACAGTTGATGGACAGAATGAAATGAATGAAACTTATATAGCGCACGACTTACCCTGGGGCATCTCAGCGCTTGCTTAGGGAACCCGTCCTGGTATTCCCCTGTGAGATAACCCTGGCAGGGTATCCACAAGGTGAAAGCCAGGCATCCCACCGCGAGGGGCCGTTGTGGAGATTAAGCAAGCTATTGCCCAGAGTCGCAGAGTGTGAGCCCGTGAGTCGAGAAGGCACCGGAGCGAGAATTAACGAGTCCGTGGAATTTTTGAGCCCAAGCCCCGCCGAGGCGGGGAATTGAACCCAGGTCCAGGGCCGAACTCAAGCTCCAGGTCTGCCGCCTCTAACCCCTGAGCCACACTTCTCCAATGCAGAACAATGTCATACATTCACCCAGTACAGAGATCTGGGCCTAAATCCATCGTTTTTTTGCACTCTACACCACCCCAGTTCAGACATGGCCATATGCAAATCAGCCTTGACCCTGTGCCTACAATGCAGACTTTTTTGTTGCTGCAGAAGAATAATGGCCCATGCGAATTATACTAAATCTAAGCTTAAGTATCAGTATGTGGCCCCATCGCTCATAATTTGCTTGTGGGGTGAACACCACTGGCAAAATTCCTGCTAAGGGTTAGACTTGTTTAAAGTGCTTGCTTTTGCCCATACATGTCTCAGTGCAGTCCTAGAGAGAGAACTCCAAAACAGCCTCTGCCTCCAGGGTTGGACAAGGACAGAAAATAGGTCTTGGCACCAAAATAAAAATGGGCGCATTAGTCATTTAGAAAATGTTATTTTTGAACTTCGAAAGACACACTGTTTAAGTATTTTGAAGGATATGGGAGACTGCCTGCAATTGTGTTTGCCACAGGCAATGCTTGTGTTAATATCAGGAAAATCAACAGTAAACACCTGCCCAAAAGACCATAAAACATGCCCAGAAGCAGCCCAAATACCGGTCCGCACACTATTGTTTGAGATTAGCCCTTCAGTCACTGCCTGATTGCCCTATAGGCCAGCCCGACCCTATCTGCCTCTTACATGTGGTCCATTGAAAACTTTGTGCTGTAGTCAGACCTTCTTTTCACTTGCCTGTGGATGGATCGATGGCCCTGTGCTAAGAGAATTAGTGGCTGCCTGGCCAAAGTGACTCTAAACACCACCTCAACCGACAACCTATAAGAAAATATTCAGCAAAAGGATTGCCATAAAGTTAAAAATGTGAAAACAATTATGGAGCAACACTGTATTCCTGGGAACCTGGGCGATAGATGTAACAACAAAAATACTATGGTTCCCTCGGAGAGAGCCCTAAGCTTACATTCTCCTGGCACAACACAGCAAATTCCAGGTGAACGAATATACATACAGTTATATTTGTACAGGTATATTATTTATATTTTGGTACAAAAATAAAGAACAGTAAAAACAGCAAGTAGGAGCAGTGCAGAGGAAATGTGATAACGGCGATTGTCGGTGCGTATGTGACATAAATAAACAGAGAATACACAGTGATTGATTGGAGGAATAAATCTAACAACATAGGACTCCACTACTAAATGTTCCTTTCTTAGATGCCAAAACATTGTTAGCAGTACAATATGTCAACGTTTTGACCCTATATACCAACTCCACCGGGGTCTTCATCAGGACAAACAAAATGGAAGCAACCCTAATTTCAAGTCCATAGGTGCTTAAAAGGGTCTCACAATGTCTTGACTTCAAAATATGTCAGTATGGAGAATAATCTGTTCTCCCAAACCAACAACACTGTCAAGAGATCACCGTGAGGGCTCTTTTTTGGAGCAACATGAACAATGTCCTAAAACATTCGTGAGAGAGGCAGGAAAAAAGTAGAACAGGCACATATTACCTAAAAGTGAATCGAACAGCCCAACCACTCCACAAGTGCTTAACCCCAGGTATCCATTCTGCAGTGTCTATTCCAATCCTTTGCCCCACTTGCATGGAGGGGCCTCTCAGTGGGGCAGTGTCAATGCCACATGCTCCCAGTGACTGTGGGCAAGCTCCTTTTTTGATGCTCTTTGGCAGTGATGCAGTAATCAAGGCGCTTTATCAAAGCCCCACCGTGCCTGAAATCAGGTATAAGGTTGAAAGCATACCTTTTCAATCTGCGTTATTCACATCACTCTATAGACAGCAGAAAGAGAGCCTCGTTTTCAAAGCTGTGCCAGAGCAATGTTTGAGAAAGCCCTATGCACATCCTGAAAACATTGTGAGACGATGTTCGTTCTCACACATCACTCCCTCTTTTTGTATCCGCAATGAATGACCTTTGGCCTGTAGGTTCATCATCAGTGTCTCACAGGGATGGGTAATCTGGGGGTCCAGGGACTTAATTGGTATGGATTGTGTCAGAGAGCCTTTCAGGAGCTGCAACACCATCGCTAAATTGAAATTGATAAATTGATAACTGTCCGAAAGCCTCGTGTGATTCAATTACAAGGTTTGTGGCTTTTTAAAAACCCCTTTATTGCTTTTATCTCGCCAAGTTAATATTTCAGACCGGCTCGCCATACGTTTTGTTGGGTTTTTCTCCGAAAATGTGTTTTATTTGCGTCTTTCTGGTCTGTTATGTCTCGCATTCCCCCCAGTGGGCATAACATTTGTTTTTAGAATGCCGTGGTAAATCTTCATATTTCGTACCCTCTCCCGCGGAGGTCAGATGTTAACTGCCGCCCGTCAGGCTATTTAAAGGTGGCGAGATAAGTGAGGTAGCACGCGCGTCACGCCGTCACTGCGCGCGCGCTCTCTGAAGACCTCCCGCGTGACGGCGCATTGCTGAGGGGAGTCTGCAACGCAGACACTGCTCTGAGCTGCAAATTGCTGAGAAAATGACTGTTCACTGAGACTAAGAATAGACAGCGATATGATGAGTGTCGGTGCAGGTAGTGAGTTATATCACCGACTCTGGGGCTCTGTTGACGCTGAGCTGGTGGTAGTAGGAGGGTCGAATTCCTGATGGGACTAAACTTTTGCCTACTAATAAGAAAAGCAGTTTCAACATACAGGCTATTTATTTTTAAAGATTCTTTTATAGAGCTGACAAGAGACAAAGGGCGTAGCTTTGTCAGTAAGATTTGTGGGGGGCGGGTTTTAGCTTCTGATTTTCTAATAGTCCTGCCTGCTGGCATACAATGTTAAAATCAGTGCTTAGACTTCGCAAACAAAACGCTGGGCTGCAGCCTTAGGCAAACATTCGCCACAATCATAACAGCACATATATCACCAGACATCCCCACTCTAGAGGACAGAAATCTCCTCGACGTCCTCCACACTTCAGCGACAAAGATAGTACTCATGAACTGGAACGACACCGCCAAGGCCACATTCAAAGAGTGGCTGAATGGGATGATCTTCCTTAACCGCTTCGCTGCGGCGGCTTTTCCCGCTGTGCGCGGCAAATTCAAAATTACCGCGTTACGTGACGAGCTGGCCTTGTCATCCGCGCAGGACAGGTAAGCGCGATGACGAGCCCAGCTCGTCAATAGCCCCGAAGGGGTTAGAGGGGCAGACTACACCACTCTCAGAAACACTCCAGGAAGACACCCCCACAGAGAGATGTGGGCTAAACTAGATACATTCATAGACTCCTTCAAACCACCATAGACAAAGCATAGCCCAACCTCAAATATGGTCGTATTTTTCTGTCACAAACAACAACCACCACCTATTGTATGTTTTATGTTCTAACTAGAAACAAACCAGACAACTGCGACAATAAGTGTTATATGTTTCTCGTGGGCCAGTTCGTCGGGCAAACATAGCTGAACAGCAAAACCCATCATAAAGGCCCGACGTGATGATCATCCAAAGAACATCAAGTTTATATGTCTGTTATTATATGTAATATGTAAATACTAATAAAAAGATTTTTAAAAAAATTGGAAAATAGAAGTGCAGGTACTCTGTAGCAGAGTACCTGCCTGTTTCTGAGAAGTGCCGGTACCCTCCAATTAAAAGTATTGCATTTCTCTAGGTAAGTGCCTGTACTCTCCCTCTCAAAATAAAGAAGTGCTGGTACTCCGTACCGGACAGTACCGGCCCATTTAAAGCACTGGTTAAAATGCATTATACGACCAGTAGGGTGAATGAGTGGGGTTTTAGGGGCAGTGGAAAGTGAGGGATTGTTGACCGGCAGGGGTGCGAAGTGTGGGAAAACCCAAATTTCATAAACTATGTTTTAAGTCAGAATGTGTGTATGCTCGCATTTTTGTCTCTTTGTATGTAAACATTTCTGGTGAAATTCGACAGACATCTAAGCTTGCCCGATCAAAAGCATCTGTACCCAACTTTTTACCAGAAAATTATTTTATTAGGGGGGGCGAAACACCTCCCTTAAGCTTCCTCCATGTAAAGCATACAAGCGACATCCATTGCTGTTGCTTTGGAAAACACCAGTGTGCCTGCTGGCGTTTGTAGGCTTTACCTATACTGAGAAACACGAAACCGCAAGTCCTAGAATGATAAGAATGATAAACTTGTCAGTTTAAAACAACAGGAGCTACAGGCAGGTAGTATATGATGTGGTGCTGAATTGGGACGCTGTGCACTTTTCTGCAGAACACCTTGACCTTTCTAATATACTTTTACTTGCTAAACAGCGAGCCCTCATCAGTAAGAAAATGCGTGTAGGGGCTTACTATTTTATAACTCCACAAACATTGATTGTACATTGGTTTTGTGGTGCCTAAAATTATGTCAGTGTGTGAAACTGTGACTTGTAGAAGTAAAATGGAAGAGAATGGAGATGCAAAAAAGGGCTTGATGGACCACTTCTCACGTTGCATACAGTGAGGGCCTTTAAAAATTTACTTATATTTTCTCTGCGAGACAGTCCATACCGTAGGAATCGCTTTTGATACCTACATGTTGATTGTGAACCTTACAGAAATACCTTCTGTCATATACATATCCCATATGATAGCCTGCCTAAGCTCTTGGTGTCTCATAAGATCTATGTTAGACTCGAAGTTATCTTTTGTTCATTGACTGTTTCTTTAGCACCTATAGCAGTCTTCCAGCTAATACAATAGCCAAAATCCATCACTTACGAAGCCAAGTTGCCCTTCACGTTCTCTGTCTAACAGAGTGTGTGATAAGGAGGTAGAGTAACCAAAGAAGTGTATGTCATGGCCTTTGTCTCCCTACATCCTGGTCAAGGGAGCCCTTCGTAGCTAAATCAAAAAATCCATAAAGTGTCCTCTTCATTAGTGTGGGCCAGGTTCTGCACTTATTCTGAGGGAGGTGTTGGACGTGCAAGGGTCAACAACTGCAACAAGCAATTCAGGTATTTATTTACTTGTTTTGTAAACTTCTAGCTTTAGTAATGGGTCATTTTCACAGCGCTAGTTACTAAGAAGCAAGCAAGTCAAGTCAAGTCAAGTTTAAATTTGTATAGCGCACTACTCACCCAGAGGGTCTCAAAGCGCTTGAGGGAGGGGGGGGGGGAGCTTTACTTATCAAATATCCAAGTTTTTAGTTGCTTTCTGAAGGAGAGGTGGTTCTGTGTGAGGCGGAGGTGGGAGGGGAGAAAATTCCAGGTCTTGGCCGCTAAGTAGGAGAAGGATCTTCCTCCCATGGTGGATCTTTGGATGCGTGGAATTGCGGCGAGGCTTGATTGGATGATCGAAGTTGGCGGGTGGGGGTGTAGAAGGATATTGTAAACAACAAAGGAGTGACTGTGATACAAAGGAATAAATGTGATAGTTAAAAGGTTTTTAAGAAATTAACTCCGCTGTGCGCCGCACGCGTGATCAATGCTCACATGCGTGCAGTACACACAGCGGGGTAGTCTCAAAGTCCCTGATTAAGCCCAATAGACTATCATCAGCTGGAGGAAAGTCTAGGGGCTTGCTGGGGTGACCGAATGTCTCCCCAGCGTGCTACGACGCCTGGTTACAGCGGAGCAGGATGTGGTGAGTGCAACAGTGCCCGAATTTAAGAGGTGACTAACTGTGATTGTGCAAATTAGTTAAAAAATGCAAGGGTTGTGCCTTTAGAATTGTTTTTAATAATGGCCAGCCCGCATTGATTAAAAACAAAGTGAGCGGACTCCCCAGGTTCTTAATTAAGGAACCGGAATCCTAAGTCAAAGGCATAAATTGGTCGACATGTTTCAGCTGTTTATGGTGTATCGCTCAGCTTTCTGCAGGACCTATATCAAAAGTCCTCCGGTGGTATGCGCGCGCGCTATGGCGCACCCTCCCGAGAGGCTCTAAGTGTGAAAAATATATACAGTGTAATTAGACGGAAAATGTCCGTCAACACCTCACTACACACTTGGTAGGGATGTGTAAAAAGACCAAGTGTGTAGTGAGGTGTTGACGGACATTTTCCGTCTAATTACACTGTATATATTAAACATGTCGACCAATTTATGCCTTTGACTTAGGATTCCGGTTCCTTAATTAAGAACCTGGGGAGTCCGCTCACTTTGTTTTTAATCAATGCGGGCTGGCCATTATTAAAAAAAATTCTAAAGGCACAACCCTTGCCTTTTTTAACTAATTTTTTGACACATTTGCACAATCACAGTTAGTCACCTCTTAATTCGGGCACTGTTGCACTCACCACATCCTGCTCCGCTGTAACCAGGCGTCGTAGCACGCTGGGGAGACATTCGGTCACCCCAGCGAGGACCCGATGATGAAGCATGTCACCAACTAGTGGTGAGTGAGGGTCCTTCAAAGAAGTAGGGTTCTCTCCCTCCACCCACGACTGGGTGACCAGCAAGCCCCTAGACTTTCCTCCAGCTGATGATAGTCTATTGGGCTTAATCAGGGATTTTGAGACTACCCCGCTGTGTGAAGTGCACGCGTGTGAGCATTAATCACGCGTGCGGCGCACAGCGGAGTTCATTTCTTAAAAACCTTTTAACTATCACATTTATTCCTTTGTATCACAGTCACTCCTTTGTTATTTATAATACATTGAACCGGGGTACAGGAGTGTCTGCGCCCTACCTCTCTTGTTGATATTAAATGGTGTAGAAGGATAGGCACGTGTTGAGGTATTCGGGTCCTAGGTCGAAGAGGGCTTTGTGTGCGTGGGTGAGGAGGTAAGTTCTTCAGTAGCCCAGACACTTCCAAGTATCGAACTAGACTACCTGAAGCCCAGCTCTTTTTAAAGAGGCGGGTAGTTCCAGTGACCTTGTGATGCAAAGGAAAGCCTGTTTGAAGAGGATTACTATATTTTGTTGAAGACTGTTATTTTGTTGGTTTGAAAGGTTTGGGAGCAATGCTCAATTTGTAAAAAAAAAAAAAAGAAATGTGCCAGGGCTCTTTTCAGGAGGCCATTGCAGCTTGCACCACCCATTGCACCTGCCAGCGCTGCCAGTGACACTACCAACACAACTACTAACTGTAGTGTCTTGTGAGTTAGAGATGAAGGGACCTTTTGGTTCCTGGCGGACTCTGTAGAACATTGATGAAAATGCTTGGATGTGGGTGATAGAATTTATGATGTAGAATGTTAAATTAATGGTTACAGCCTCAGGAATAAAGACGTGTAATACCAAGCTCCATATGTGGTGTTAGGTACCCAGGGGGGGGCGCTACAACTGCAGACGAGGTGGGGACTACATAAACCCCTTCACCCGAAGAACCAAGAGTGCTCTCCTGGAGAGTTTGCCATTGTCTGGCAAACTACTCGTGTTTGCCATGTGAAAATTGACAGGTGTCGTATGTGGAATCAAAGTGCCAGTCCAGCCAGTGCAAGGCCTATGAAGAAAGTGAAGGCCTTAGAGAAAGTTTGTTTGCCGTCTGTAGAAATTTGCTAGTAAACTCGAGACAAGAAATACTGCTCCACAGCATAGCACAGATCTGTCATTCATGCAGTACGACAACGCTAAAGGTAGCAACACCTTGGTACAGAGAAGCGCCAAGGGCAGTGATCACAGGGTGCAAGGAAGTTTTAAAAGTGGAAAACATTTCTAACACAAAGAAACGCTAAAGGCAGTAGAAAGCAGGTACAATGCAAAGAGGTGAGAGTGGTGAAGACAGAGTGCAAGATACGAAACCAATGCTCACTGCCAAAGAAGAAGGCAGCGCCTCACAACCAGAGAGTTGGCGCGATGACCCAAATGTCAGCACCCAGCTAGTGCTTAATGAAGCTGCTGGTCCCAGTGGGCAGCCGACATGCCTGGAGCGGGCTCCGCTCTTGACAGCAGAAAGATCCACATGTTATAATGCTGCTGCATTCATAAAACTACCGCCTTCCATCAACACCGCCAAAAAGCTGAATATTGGCAATAGATGGATTCCCTGGATCAAAACTTTTGATGATTTCATTGATGCGCTGGAAGAAGTAAATGACAAAAGATCATTAAATATCTGAAGAATTTGGCGAGTGAAGGAGTAAAAGAAGTGATAAAGAAAATGTCACACGGGTGAAGTGGCATACCATTATATCAAAGAGGTGATAAGCACCAAGTTCAATCCAATGCCAAATGTTGATTACGAAAGATATATTTTCAGTTAAGAAAGACAGAATGTTGGTGAAACAATCAACAAATTTGTTGAAAGACTTAATATGTCGATTCAGTGAGTTTAATGATGAAGAAGCTATTCGACTAATTCATAGATGGTTGCCTTTCTGATTCCTTCCGACGAGGAATGCTGAGAGAAACTCTGAGGCTAGAGCGAGTCCTAATGGCTGCCAGAGCTGAGGAACGTACCGACAAACAAGCTGCTGACATGAAGTGAGTCGGTCATGAATGTGACAAACAAGCAGAGACATAAAGCTGAGGGGCAGAAAGGGATGTTTCTAAAGAAGAAGTTGTGCTTCAGATACAGATTGTCCTTTCCACTTGACGGTAAATGTCCCACCATTGGGCAAGTATGCAAAGGTTGTGTGAAAAAGTACCATTTTGGTATGGTCTGCAAAGCAGAGGAAAAACTAAGTGCATCACATCATGAAGACAAAATGGCCATCAGAACATTCCAGACATGATGTTCTATGCACACCCACAAGGCTAGGCAACAACATCACCTGAAGTAAATAAACACTAAATGAAGTAGATTGTTGTCTAAATCTTCATCTAAAAGTTCTTTTGTATCTTTATCCAGTGACAGTGAGGATGATGAAGTGCGATATCGATGGTTATATCAGATAAACGTGTGCATGTCGTACTTGCCGTATGCAAAGAAGAATGTGAGTCAAAGAAAAGTCGACAAATAAAATCACAAAAGTCAGTCAAACATTGTCCTAAGGTTACACTAAAGGTGAATAGTCTGGTTAATACCTTTCATTATCGACAGTGGTGCTTCAATAAACATGCCGGAGGAGAAATATTACGAAAAGTCTCCCATGCCACATCTCACACTGTTGAATACTAAAGAAAACCCCTGGTCTGCATCAACACCATTGAAAAGTCAAGGTTGATTTCTAGCAACTATGAAACACAAAAAACACAAGTGCAAGTACCAATTTATGCATTGCAAGGTACATCATCAAGGGCCTGTTTACTCAGTTTCCTTACTGCTGCTGACATGAGACTGATATCTGTTGACTACAACATGAATGCACATCACAAGATAGTGAATCAGTTTCCATCATTATTTCGTGGTTAAGGAATGCTGAGAACAGTACAGGTGCAACTGCATATAAATGAGGACTTCCGTTCTTTTGCTCAGAGCTACCTTCAAATTGCATTCCATTTACAAGAAGCTGTTGAAGAAGAACTTGAGTCCCTCCTAAAGCATATTATTGAGCATTCTACTGGTCCTGTGCCATGGGTTTCACCCACAGTGGTGGTGCCCAAAATGGACAGTGGAGGTGTTGTGTGCATCAGTGGAGTGGTGTGGCTCACTGGTTAGAGGCAGCAGACCCGAGTGCAGAGGTCGGCCTGGGACCAGGGTTCAATTTCCGACGCGGCAGGGTCGTGGACCAGGGTCAGCAGACTCGATAATTCTCATCTCGGTGCCTACTCTAACCAGGGATCACACTCGGCAACTCTGGGCATTAGCTTGCCTCAACTCCACAACGGCCCCCCACATACGTGGGGGATGCCTGGTTTCACCTTGGAGATACCAGTAGGGACCATCTCACAGGGAAAGCCAGGACGGGTTCCCCAGCGGTCTACTGTGCAGAGATACTCCCTCGGGAGTCGATTCTAGTGCATTACAAACCCAAAATTAATTAATCTATGTTGACATGAGTCAAGCAAACACGGCGATTGAATGGAAACGACATTCAGGTCCACACATTGCTGATATGATCACACAGCTGAATGGTGCCAAAGTATTTTCTCGCCTTCATCTGAACAAAGGGCATCACCAACTAGAACTGGAAGAAAATTGGCGTTACATTACTACATTTTCGACTCATATTGCTTTATTTAGATATGAAAGCTACACGTCAGAGTGTTATCGTCTGCAGAACTATTTCAGGATGTTATTTGTCGCATAATACAGCCAGTCACACATGCTTTCAATTAACAGTGATGACATACTGTTTTTTGGGCCACACGAGAGGAACATAATAAAGCTCTTACAGTGTGTTGTATACTTGCTGATGCAGGTCTCACTTTAAATACAGAAAAGGGTGACTTTCATAATACAAAACTCTAGTTCTTTGGTCATATCTTTTCTGATGGGGTGAATGGCTTCACATCCGAATAAAGTACAAACCTTGTCATCCACTTGTTCCCCATAAGATGTATTTATGCTGAGATCCTTCCTAGGTATGGCCTTTAATGTTCAAGGTATATACATGACTTTGCCTCTGTGAGTGCCCCAATAACAGATTTAACTAAACAAAATGTCCATTTCGATAGTCAGATGAATGTGCACAAAGTTTCAAGAAAATCAAGGATGCAGTTGAGAAAACCACTGAAATGGCATACTTTGATCCAAAATTGCAGTCAGATGGTGTTGTTGATGCAAGCCCAGTGGGGTTGAGTGCCATCCTTGCTCAGCATACTAGACATCCCAATGCCTTAAGCCACATTGTGTCTTATGCTAGTCGAAGTGTGTCATAGACGGAACGTATCTATTCTCAACCTGAAAAAGAAAGCCTTGTAGTGGTGTGGGCTTGTGAGTATTTTCATGTGTTCCCGTATGGAAAGCATTTCACAGTTGTCACCGACCACCAAGTATTGCTCACCCTTTTCTACAATCCTAAAACCAAGATGCCCCCTTGCATTGAGAGATGGGGTTGTGATTGCAGGAGTATGCATCGTCCAGGAACGGATCAAAAGCCTACTGACCATTCTCACATGTACCAATACAGTTTCATGGCACTACTTCTAAAGCGGCTGATGTTTATGTGTCTTCATCAGAAAATCTAGTGCCCCGTTGAACAGTGACGTAAGTGCATGGGTGTGGGAGATAGAATTCATGATGTAGAATGTTCGTTCAGTTTATGGTTACACAGTGAGAAATAAAGATGTATAATACTAAGGTCTGTGTGTGGCTTGATCATTTGCATGTACACGGGTTGGGGAGAATGCTACATTAACCATCACACTGTGACAATTCAGACTTTTAATATAGATTAAACATGAATAATACCTGCCGCCCAAGCTATTCTTATAGCTTTGAGTGGCACGTATTAGTCATTTTTAATGAATATTGAATTATTTAAAAAGTGTTGTGCTTATCACAAAATTAGACAAACAGCGCCACCATGTGGCTAGATGTCATAAGAGCCAGTGTTGACAATTAAGTGCTGGTGCCGAGCACCGTGAATCACTGGCTCAAATTTGGCTTGTTTGGGTGCGATCTGTTTCAAAGCTGGGTGCCCAACACCCAGCTATGAGTTTTGCAATTCAGTCTGATATGAGAGATTAGGTTTACTTTGCTGGATCACAGCGCTCAGTTGGGTGTACAGTTTGGAAAGAGAGCATGTAAGTATTTTAGGCTGTAGCCTTAAAGTGCTTTGAAAATCGTGCCAAGAATTTCCAACATTATTCTTTTAGTCACTGGTTATAGTGTGCTCAACATATACTGTTAACAGTAGCCCATGAAGGGTTTGATCGCTAGGGTCATGTGAGTCGATTTCTTCAGATTGTGACATGGTTTGGCTGCATGGTTTTGAAATCTATGTAGCTTGGGAAATTATGCCTTTGATATTCTGGTATAGACAATGTTTCTGAAATCTAATCTGGACATCACTTGGACCCTGGTAAAGTTGATCATGTGGGCTAGTTGGAGCTCCGTCAGGATACTTCTCAGCAATGCTGAAGTTTGTTCGTCAAAGGAAAGTTTGGGTTGAACCATACTCAAGATGTTTTACTGCTTTAGCTGGATTTAGGGTGTCTCCTAGTTCCTCTGGCCTCTTAGGAAGAGAAAAACGGACTTCTCAGGGCTCAAGTGTATGTGCTTCCAAAAGCCTGTGACATTTTTTGACAGTCTCGGTGGTTTCTAGCCGGAGATGGAGGTATGTCACCAGGATACATTTGCAATTGAATGTTGTATTGAGAGAGATTATCTGGGCAATCGCTCTCATGTAGATGTTGAAGAGAACTGGGCACAGTGGAATCCCTGTGGAACCCTTCATTAGATCAGCTTAACTCTCAATGAGGCAGCGCCAATGTTGGTTTGCTTGGGTAAAATTTGTTCAAAATTATTTGTACCACTCCGTAGCTATTCAGTTGATCCCAGTCCGGCATCTTTGCCACTCACAAAGTATTTTATTATCTACAGTATTGTATATGAAGGACTGACTGATTAGAATTAGTATTGTAGATTTTTCTCTTTAATGTGAGGAGAGCATGTCTTACCTGATATTGATTAGAGACAGTTGTGTTTCCCTGTTCAACCTAAAGCCTGATTGCCTATTATGTAAAATTTAAGATTTTACAAATTTATAAATTTGGCATGTAACCTCACCCTCCAAGAGTTAGCTATTGTAGTTTAGGGTTGAGATGGGTCCAGTGTGATGGGTCCAGTCGGCCACCCACAGATTTCTTTAGCAATAAGTACTTATTGCTTCTCTTATAATTCCAGATTTGTAAAGCGCAACTTATCACCTCTAAGGGCATCCAGGCGTTGGGGAACGTCGGGGAGATTAAGTGAACTATTCCCCAGAGTCACATGATGCTGAGTGGAGCTGCCACCGGTGCTGGGGATTGAACTGCCAGCCCTGCGCCCTGGAGGCAGCCAGTCTGGACGCTGTGCAACACCTCTCCCTCCCTTATACTGTTGCGCACAGATCTGTGTTGGGGTAGGGATATGTGTATGTATGTAATCCTTGTTATTTAAGGACCGAGCATATGAATGTTGTGTCACTGGTAGCTGGACAACCCCCTCCAACCCCCCACTTAAAGTTAAAAGGGTAAAGGCAGTATGGTTCAACCCAAGTTCATAAAAGGGAAAAATGTATTAACTAAATATTGGAGAAGAGCACACAAAAACAACAAAGGTAATTTGTGAAGAAAATGGGTTTAATAGTTAGAGTAACTGCTCTCCCTTTACCTCTGCTTCACTGGAGAACCGTGGTTTCATTCACAGTAAATAAAGGGGCTATATGCTGGACTTAGAGCTAACAGGGCTGCCATTACCCTAGTAAAGACAAGAGGTGTATTATCTGGGCTTTACGGCAAACTTGTTGTCTTGGGCAGGGCCAAGGTCGATGCTTCCACTAAAGTTTTCCCAAGAATGGCTATCATTTTCCACTAGATGCCGGACCAAATCTGCCAAACTTAGACTGGTTTAATTCATTTTTTTCCACTGGGTCTATTATGATCCCTACAGGCTTTGAAGCTTGGGAAGGAGACAAGACGCCCGCTGGCCTCTGTGTCCAGCGGCACTTACATGTTTCTTCCAAATGATATGGGATTGTCCCCTTATCACTAGAAACTGGGCTACAATCCACAATACCCATAACACTCTGCTGGGATACACTCTAACTCTAAACCCGAAGCAGGTGATCTTGGGTATAGATCGGGGGCTTTCAAACTGGGGGCATGCCCCCCTACAACGGCCTTAACAGATCTCGGGGGGGGGGCATGCTCTCGTTAAAAGAAGCATCATGCTGATAGCAGTGCTTTGTTTTAAGCTGAAAAAAAGGATCACCATTAAGCCACTCTGTAATGGGCCATTACTAACATCCTTTGTCATTTATACCTGGCCAGGGGTATGTGTCAAAGGGAAGGGACTCCAAGTATTCTTTGAACCTCCCCGCTCCCATTTCGGATAATCACACTGTGGATACTTTTACACGTTAGTAAGGCGCAGCTAACCAGAATTGTATGTTTGGCAATCTTGTATTTGATTGCATTCTTAAAAGGTTTAGCATAACTTAACTGTAATGTTTAAATAAGTCTCGACATATTTAAATAATTCCAATTTAATAGAATAATTGTGAAAACTTTTGGGGGCCCCAATGATTATTTTTTTATATGGGGGGGCATGGCATTAAAAGGTTTGAAGACCACTGGTACAGATGAGCAGGAAGGGGTCCTTGTGGGCGCCCGCGGCTTGGTGGCATTGGATTGATAGTGGCCAAAAGAGTCATTGCCCACTGCTGGACCACACTTGCCCCCCTCCAAACTCGCTGTGTGGTCTCGGGGAATGGATGCCTGTTCTGCGGCAGATAAGTCGGTATAAACTGCCCATGGTTCTCTGCGCAAGTGTCATAAAATCTGAGAAGTGTGGTTGGCCCCAATCGACTATACCCGAGTGTAAATTGAATGCAATAGAGTTGTGGAAATTTCTATAACATATGCACTGTGTTGAAAATGTAGTGACCAGGGTCATGTTTTTTTTTTGTTTTTACTATATTTGGATCAAAAAACTGAATTCTAAAATAAAAAACGGATGTCCATTAATCTAAGGGTACCTCCAAGTCAAACCCAGACATGGCATTATGTATTGTGAAGTGACTAAACATTATCAGTCATTCACATCTATCCACTGATAAAAATGATTTAGCAGAAACACTTGTTAATGTCAACCAAACTATATATGCCGCCAAATCTTTTTACTGAGATATTATCTACCTCCAGGGTCACTTTTGAGTTACTTAATTTCTCTAGATATTTCGTAAAACAATACATATAGACCACTTATGTTTAACTGTGTTGATAAGATCCAGTACACAGGCAGACCAGTACATGCTGGAGAAATCGCACTTCTCCTCTATTTGCTTAAAAGCTGTACATGACTGTCGGAAACCGTCGACCAACATGTCATTAAAATAATTAAAAATGTCACTTTTAATACCATTGCTATGCCTGTGTAAAGGTCATTAGGCTTGATGTTTCTCAGGCTCGCTCATTTTACCAGTGTGGATTTTACACTTTAAAGGCTATTTTAATTACAGGGGCACATGAGGTGAGGCAAAAGTATGTGCCTTACTCCCTAGTACAACATGGGAGCTGAAAAAAGAGCTCGGATGTTCACCTCTGTAAAATGTCCATCAATGCTTCTCCATCAGAGGATATCATTCAATGTCATCTGTCCTGTCACAGTGACAGCTGGTGATGTTTGATGGGGCAACACTCAATTCCAGTGGTGCTCTGGCAGTGAACAATTAACATAACATAAGCAACTATGAAACAGAATTACTCTTACGGTCAGTTAAGATGGCTGTCATTGGTATCGATGTGTAATAAGGCCTTCATTGGTTCATAGCTGCATTCCTGGTTTCAGAAAGGATTGCACCTGGGATTTCAGATAATGACAAAGCTGAACATTAGTTGTTCCCTCCTAAGGCACCTGTTTCACAAGCTCAACTCTGCTACTTAAAAGTGGTTCCCTGGAGAGTAAGTATGTGGTCAATTTAGTCAAACACTTCCTCTATTGCTTTCCTGGGAAGTTGTTCTTCTTTAGGTACATTAGTTATCATTCCAGAGGTCATTTCTCATCATGCAACTCATGGCTTTATTGATTTCCCTGATGATGTTAAGGCAGGTTTTGTAGATTCTGTGCCAGGAAATCCTCATCTCTGGAAGCAACACATCGTCTTTGAATGATGCATGGTGGTGTTCTGAACTCGGCCCATCCTCCACCCTGACATACCATGCCCACAACCTCAGCATCATCTTGGACAGCAAGCTATCTATGAAAAGACAGGTAAACACAGTCTCATCCACTTTCTTCCACAACCTATGCATGCTCCGCAAGATCTCCAGGTGGCTCGCTGTCTACACCAGTAGGAGCATCACACAGGCCCTCATCACCAGCAGGCTGGACTACGGGAGCACACTCTATGTAGAAATCACTGCATGCCTCCTGAAGAGAGTACAGAGAATGCAAAACGTAGGTGCAAGACTCAGCCTCGACCTCCCCAGAGGGACCCAAATTACACTGCACCTCTAGAAGCTGCATTGGCTCCTGATCCAAAGGAGATGCCAGTTCAAGTTGTTGAACTAAACAAAGAACCAGCATACATCAGCAAATGCATGACCTTCCACCAACGGACCAGACACCTAGTTCTGCCTCCTTCTTCCTCGCAGACACCCTCCGGATCCACTGATGCAACAATGGATGATGCTCCTTCTCACACCAGGTGGCCAAAGTTTGGAATTACCTTCCCCTGTTCCTCAGGACACCTCATCACTCCGGGATTTTAGGAAAGGACTAAAGACCTGGGTGTTAGAATGAACAGAACACCACAGAACAGCAAGCAACTCCAGTGCCTGGAGATCCTCACAGGTGGTTTGCAGCACTTTATAAATCCTGATTGATTGAGGTCAACGTCATTCTACTCAGGACCATGCACTAAAAGGTTTGTGAGCACCCAATATGAAGGAAACTACTTGCCACCTGATTATGGGGAGAGGGGCTGCAGAGGACCATGATGAAGGCAGTGAACATAAGAGCAGTATGGTATCATAGGCATTCCCCTCGACAGCAACCCCTATACATTTTATTGTCTTCACTCTCAAGGTGGACATTAACCACTAAGAAAGGAGTGGATGTGAGAGCACTGTGGCTTCCCTGGCATTCCACTCGGTACTCTCAAGATGGAAATTAAACATAAGATCATGTCTGATTTGATTTGATTTGTAGTTTTGTAAAGCGCACATATGCCATTGGGTGTCTTAGCGCTACAGAAAACGGACCTGATAACATGTGCTATTGGAGTGGGCATGTTTTTAACGGGACCTAAACAGCCAGCTTTTCACTGCTTTCCTAAAAGACAGTAAGTCGGTGGTGAAAGCATCCTCAAATGAAATCAACAACACGATGAAGGAAATCAGACACGTTATTGCTTTCTTTGGGACAGAAGATGAATGATAGTGATAAGACAGTCCAAATTTTTGTGGCTGGAGACCGATCAAAACAGATCACCAATGGATGACGTCAGACTAACTTGTGTATGGCCTTTCAATCGATATGCATATCTTGAAAATCATCATGGGAGGGATGATCAAGGGCCAGATTGTGGCGCACAAGGCATGAATCTCAGAAGTCAAGAAGGATAGGTGATTATGTCCTTTCAACCCAGGTTGAACAGATATTTTTGATAAGGAATGGCCTTCAAATCCAGAGTATGGAAGGTGCAAGAGCCGTAAACATTTTTTGTCCAAGATGATCTACTTGCAGATTCTTTAATCGCTCACACAGTAAGGGTAACAAACCTGAGGTAACAAATTCTTTACATGTTCATACAGGCAAAGCAGTGCCATTATAATATTGGCGCCGGGCACATAATTGCTCAAACCACTATTGCAGGCACAACTGGCGTGTGTGGAGCAGAGGAATGCAGTTATTTGAACTTTTCACATATGACAAATTCAGTGAAGCTTTGGTTGATGAAGTGAAGTGCCGTTCCAATATAGGCATCGGGTCCTCATCTGACCCTGCAGTTATGATGGCCATAGACTGGACAAAGAATTTTAGGTTATGCTGAATTCCTTCCGAATTTTGGGACACATAAGAGAGCACGGATTTTAGCGTGATATTTTTAAGTAACTCTACCATATTGGAAGTAAAGGCACTGTCATTTTATTTGTTCTCGCAAGCATAAATACTTTTCGGAACTTGATGAGAGAAGATTTATTCTTCCAGGAGAAATTGATTGATTCATGTCAGGTACTTGCTGCAGACGGTGAAAGCTGAATTGACACAGTCAATTAGCAATGGGGCCTGGAAAAGGTTTTCTTTCAATAAAGGACAGGGTTAATTTAATAAAAGTGATGGGCCTCCTCAGAAATGATCTTTTTCACCGAGTTTGTTTATTTATGTAATACAAAACGTTAACTCTCGCATTTGATTATTTGTATACTTTACTATTTTTCTAGATTTGATGAAATGCAGTTATAATTAATACGATTGCTAATATTTATTAATATCGTAGCTCAAGAAGTGTTTAGTGAGAAATAAATATGTTGTGCTATGAATTTTATTCCGCTGTGGAGCCACGTTTTAATGAAATTGAAATTGATCCAGAGATTGATTATATTGAAAGTAAGGGAACTAGACCTCTCGAAATCAGAAAATTGTCGGTTCATCAGGCTAGTTTTCTAGAAATAGAGTAATGGATGTATAGACTGGGACAGAAGTGGGGTAGCTGTACAAAAGGAGTGTAAGCCTGTGACGAAGAGGATTATTTTAATGTAATGTTATGATTTGTTACCTCATTAATTTTGAGATGGTAGCTGTCATATCGCCATGCCTGACCGGCCTGTGACGTCAGGGTCAGGCATGGCCGGAAGTGGATGGGGAGGAGCGGGGAGAGTAGCGCCAGAGAGGGTCTGGCTGTAAAAGAATAAAGGCGTGTTTGACCCCAGCTGGTGCTCGCGTCTCATTTATGGGTGGGATCCAAAATATGGTGACTAGGGTCGGATGCAGAGACCCTCCCTCTAATTGGCACACTCGGCATGCGCCGACAGCGTTGCAGTGCTCGCAGCAAACCGAGCGCCGCCACCATTGATGTGAGAGCGCGCTGCAGTTCCCTTTGTAGCAGATAATGAACCACCAGCCGCCTGCAGTTGAAGGACCCCTGGTGCTCAGACGAAAGGAACATCACTGCCAGCTGGGGTAATCCCATTATTTCCTTACCAACGCCGGTGTGCAAAGGTCGCATTTGGCGCCATATTTAAATCAGGCACACCATACCAGAAGGCCTGGTCACCAGTACGGCAGGCATCTTAGAGTCAGGCAAAATATCCGCCAAACTACAGTTTGAGACCCCCTGTGGAGGTTGCCTCAGGCTGCTGGAGTGGAGAGTGAGGGCGGCTGTGCTTCATCATGACTACACAACCTGATTCCTCTCAAAATGCGCCACCTGGTCCAGCGCGAAATACACCACCCGGACTAATACTGATGGGGGTATCATTCCTGCGCTCTCCTGAACCCCTGATTTTTTTTTTTTTAAATAATTTTTATTGTAGACATACAGCACTCAGACCAGGATGTACATAAGCATGTCATTTCTGTGTTTCATTTGCATCAATCATTCTTCAGTGTGATATACACAGCCCATGAGCCCACAACCCGGAGGTCGGGCGGCAAAAAGCGGTTGATCTGAGTGTTGTCTGGTTGCGACGTTTCGGATCAGTTGTATTCGCATGAAAGTGTGCATGTCTACTTTTCTGCCCTAACTTAACTAAACTGTATAACCCCCTCCCTTACCCCGTCCCAGATCACCCCCATCCCCCTCCCCTCCTCCACCATCCGCTCGTAGGATCTCATGTTAGTGTGTCCCAGGGTGTGCTTCGTAGCCTGTCAATGGTTAAGTTTGTGTTCCGCCCGATAATGCTTGGGTGCCATTCCCGTGTGCGCTTAGAGACTCCTCTTCGTCCGTGACCATAGTATCCCTAAGGGCCTGTACCAACACCTCCCAGGCTGTCGCCAATTCTAACGCTCTAGGGTCAGGGTTTCTGCGCGCTAACTGGTATCTGTGCGTGCTGTCGCAGGCTGCCCATTTGAGGAATTCATTATACCATTTCCTGTACGTTGGACCTGTTTTCGCCTTCCACTGTCTGGTTATCTCCCTTTTGGCTACCATCAGTCCCATATCCACAAACTTGCTGGAAATTTTGTTTTTTAGGCGTGTGGGGGAACCAATGCAGAAGACAGGCCGCCGAGTCAAAGTCGATGGCCCTCTCCGTCACCTCATTCAGGGTCTCACCTATGGCCCGCCAATACTCCCGGAGGGCCTGGCAAGACCATAGCATATGTTCCAGTTCCGCCCCGTCCGTTGTACAGCGAGGGCACGCCGACTCAGCCACCCCAAAGTATTTCTTAATTCTGCCTGGGGTCATCTAGGCCCTGTGCAGCACTTAGTAATGGATGAGATGGAATCTCGCGTTCCTCGTGCTGTTACGGGCACAACGTACCAGCCGGGCCCAGGTCGTGTCGGGAATATCTTTCCCCAAATCAGTTTCCCACTTAGCCTTCAGCGTCGCGAGGGGCAACAGGTTTTCACGGAGCATTCTCGATTACAGGCATGTCACCGCCTTAACTGTCCCCGCCGCCATCATAGCGTACTGACAAACCATAGATGTCTCGGGTTCCGCCAGTCCCCCGCCCCAATGCACCTGTATCGCCCTGACCATCGCCGAATGCAGAAGGAATCCTCCTCGTGGTAGGTCAAAACGGTCTAAAAGATCCTGATACGGGAGGAGCTTCCCATTCTCATAGAGATCTCCCACTACCTGTAAACCTGCCTCTTCCCATCGCTGCAGCCGTGACCAATCACCCCCGTGGGGTAACGCCGTTAGCATGCCCAGGGGAATTTCCGGGGCATATGGGTGCCTTATACCCGCCCGTCGTAGGGAATGATTCCAGGAAAGTTGGAATGTCCGCTGTTCAAGCGTTAGGTCGCGGGCGGCGATTTTCTGCTGCAGGGTTATATAAGCCAAGACGTGTCTCGGTGTGCCTCTAGTCCCCTCATCTTCCGGGCCTCGGTACACTCTTGCTACCTCTTGCGTGAATAGCTGTAGTTGGGCGGCCAAGTAATAAACCTCGAAATCTGGTACCGCCAGCCCACCCTCATCCTTGGACGGGTGAGCGTCGCCAGCGCCACTCTGCATCTGCCTGCCCCCCATAAGAACGAAGTCAGCTGGGACTTGAGTTGGCGAAAAAAGGAGCTGGGGATCCAGACCGGGAGTGTCCGGAAGTAATATAATAATCTTGGTAGAGCAACCATTTTTAACAGGGATATGCGACCGGCCACAGAAAGCGGGAGCGTAGCCCAAAAGGCCATGTTGCCCCTCAGCGCTCGCATACATCGACCGACGTTACCCTCGAACAGGTCCTCTGTGGTATGGTATATGTACACTCCTAAGTATTTAAGGCAAGTCGGTTTCCAGTTTAGTGTAGGACGATGGTCAGGACGAGCGGTGTCCTTCTGTAGCGGAAATACACTTGTTTTCGCCCAATTGACCTTCAGGCCAGATATTACACCAAACCGCCCCAGCAACCCTTCTGCTCCTTCCAGCGCTGTCGTGTCATTTTCCAGGAATAACAGCAAGTCGTCGGCATACAGTGATATAAACTGCTGACCGTCGCTGCTACCTATGCCCTCGAAATGTCTGCCCGTCCGGGCCTCGGCCGCCAATGGTTCAATCGCTAGTGCAAACAATAAGGGGGATAAGGAGCAGCCCTGACGAGTGCCCCTCTCCACTGGGTATTGTTGCGAGACCAGAGGCCCTATCCGCACTCTTGCCACCGCCGCCGAGTATAGAACCCTCGTCCACTTAATATACCCTTCTCCGAGTCCAAAGCGGGCCATAACCTTATACAGGTAGTCCCACTCTAGGCTGTCGAAGGCCTTTTCAATGTCCACGGATAAAACTAGGGGGGCCCGGGACATTGTCTGCGAGCTTTCTAGCAGACGTATGAGCCGCCTGATATTGATTGTCGTGTTCCGGGCTGGGATGAATCCGTTTTGGTCTGCGTGTACTAAGCCGGGCATATGCTGCAGAAGTCTAGCTGCTAAGATGGAGCTCAGTATTTTATAGTCAGCGGTTAGCATGGACAGTGGCCTGTATGATGCAGGATGACCCCTGTCTCTACCCAGCTTCAGGAGCGGTATCACCAGTGCCTCCCGCATCGACTGGGGAAGGCGGCCCACTGCCATGGCCTCCTTGTATATTACCTGGAGTCTTGACGCTAAGATGTCTATGTATTTACTATAAAATTCAATGGGTAGGCCGTCTAACCCTGGAGTTTTGTTGCGGGCCATTCTTTTGACCGCTCCCCTAATCTCTCCCAGAGTGATTTCGCCCCACAGGTCTTCCGCCTGTTCCTCATCTAGCTGGGGCAATTGGAGGCCATCAAAAAGACCTCGGTCTCATTCTCCCGGTCTCCCTGTTCGCTCCTGTACAGGGCTTCATAATATCTTTGGAAGCCGTCCAGTATCTCCATTTGGGAGTAACAGGTGCGGCCCACTTCGTCTTCTAGTGATAGAATAGGGGAACATCGCTTCGTGGGGTCCGCCAGCCACGCCAAGAGTGTGCCAGCCTTGTCTCCCTCCACGTGGGTTCTGAGCATGTACGCTCGGTGGTCAAAGGCACGAAGATGTTCCACCTCCACCGCCACTGCCTCCCTAGCCGTGCAAACCTCTTCTTGGAGGTCGGGACGACCAGGACGCCTCTTCTCTGCTTCTCGTAACTTGAAGTCTGCCTTAGCGATATCTTCCAGCAACACCTTTCTTGCTCCCACGTATTTCGTTATACATTGGCCCCTCACCACCACTTTAAATGTGTTCCATTCTACCGCCCTGGTGGATGTTGTCCCCTCATTATTAGTAAAATATTGAGTTATACCGTCCTCCAGTGCCGCGTGGAATAGCGGGTCCTCGAGTGTCTCCGGCCTTAATTTCCAGGTCGGCACTCGGGGTACCTCGGTCGCCCAGGCCAAGTTAATAATCAGTGGGTTGTGGTCCGAGATTGTCCTCGAGAGGTACTCCGACCCGGTTACGGACGGTAATACACCCTGCGAGCACAACATCGCATCAAGCCGGACGTGCAGGTCATGCAAACTGGAAAAGTGTGAATAATCACGGGTCGTTGGGTGGTGCGCTCTCCATACATCAGTCAGACCCCATCCCTCTTGCCATTCCCGTCTGCCCTTTGTGAGTCTGTGTACAGGGGAGTCCCTCAATGGTGGGTGGGATCTGTCTAGGGTCGTGTCCGCTATGGAATTGAAGTCCCCACCCATCAGTATTGGGCCCGCTAGGAAGTGTGCCAATGTCCCCGACAACCCTGTCAGAAAGGCCAACTGCTCTGTATTCGGGGCATACACGCTGCACAGGGTTATATCCCTACCTCTCAGCTTGCCTTCCACCACTACGTATCTCTCCTCTGGGTCCACTAGATGCCGTGTCGGTTGAAAAGGTGTCCCCGCCCTGATCCATATCAGTGTCCCCCTAGCATATGCTGAGTAGGAAGTGTGAAATACCCGCCCCTCCACCTCCTCTGAAGAGCCGGCCCTTCCTGCTTCGTAAGATGAGTTTCCTGCAGCAGCGCAATGTGGACCCCCCTTCGAATTAAGTAGGTGTGTACCTTATGCCTCCGTTGCATCGTGTGGAGCACCCGCACGTTCCAGGTCATGCACTTCAATACACCTACGTTAGCCATTGTCCCGGGAATCAAATCGTTGTCGCACATCGCATTTCAGACCCTCACGGATGGTGTCTCCCGCCCCAACTCCCCTGAAGATTTCGAACGTTACATCGCCCAGATTTCTCTGGACCCTCCATCGCCAATCTTGGAAGTAACCCCCAACAGAGTGCCCCCTCCAACAGGCCCCAATATTGAACTATTAGTTCCCATCCAAACTAAGCAATGTCCCCAAACTGTGTTGCTACAACACGGTCGTAACCGTGGGTGCCTTAAGGGCTAATGGAGCGCGGCCAAGGCCAGAAGGGAGCCGCGCAAGCTCCCTCCCCGCACCCCCCACTGTTCCCCATTATGAACATCAGGCTTGCAACCCAGTTTGCAATCCCCGATCGTCTCACTCTGTAGGTCGCGAAGTCCTCATTGGCGATCCTGCCCTTCGCCTGCCAGCTTCAAGTCAATTGTTCAGGATTGTCTCCGATGACTGTGGCGTCACCGATGGGCCCTTGGTTCCATGTATTCCTGATAAGTCCGAGTCCGAGGCTGAGGCATGCGTCTCAGTGTCCATGTTCTGTTTGGATTGGGAGCCTCCGGATCTCGCCAATGTCTCTACCGCCTGAAGCGCGGCCTTCCGCTCTGCCTCCGTTTGTGTCGCCGTTGGTTTCTTTGTGCCATGCCGCCTCTTGCGCAATCGTTGTGATTTCCGGAGGCCCGTTTGCGCCCTTTCTCGTTCTCGTTCTCTCTTTTCCCGGGCCTTGACTCCGTCAGTGCCCGCTTTGTACGTGTCCCACCACTCCCATGCTTCCGCTGCCGTGCTTCTCGTCGACCACCACCCTAAGTTTTGCCGGGAAGAGCAGTGAGTATGATATGCCCTCCGTCTGGAGCTCCTTTTTGAGTGATAGGAAGGAGGCCCGCAACCGCTGTGTCTCAAAGGTGAAATCAGGGTACAAGGTTACTCTGCTGTTCGCCACCTGAAACGGACCAGTGTCCCGGGCCCGCTGTAGTAAGAGGTCCCTGTCCTTATAGTGCAGTAATTTAGCGGTGATCGGTCTCGGGGGTAGGCCGGGTTTCGGCGGCCCTGAAGGAACCCGATGCGCTCGTTCTAGGGCGAAGAAGGATGATAGGCCCTCCGGTGCCACCACAGTGCTGAGCCAGGTCTCAAGAAACTCCACCATATCCTCCCACTCCTCCTTTTCCGGCACTCCCACGATACGGACGTTGCTTCGCCGACTTCTATTTTCTGCGTCTTCCGCTCGCCTTTCAAGGACCTGGATCCAATCGAGGGCGTCCGTTAGTTTGCCCTCAAAAGTCTTATGTGCGGGCGCCAGGTCCTGCAGAGTATCTTCCACGTCCTTGACCCAATCATTGAGTTTGTCGTGGTCTGCTCGCAGGAGGCCCAGTCCCGAGGCCACTTGTGCAATATCTTGTTGCAAAGCATCCTGTGTGGTGGCTATGGCTTCCAGTATGCGGTTCTGCAATTGCTGCAGCTCAGACGGTCCTGCCAGGTCGCCTTCCGCCATGTCCGAGGCCGCCGCACCCTCGGTTTTCCCCTTCGGCTTCACCATATAGCGCAGTCACCCCTTCCAGGGTCGTTTATGTTGTCTGTTGAGCTCCGGGCCTCGTCACGGGCGTTGGGAGCTAGGTGTGGGACCTCCGTTTTGTCTGCCCCTCTCGACTCCGGGCCGTCTCTGAGATATCACCCAACTCGCTGGGCCGCTTCAGGCCCGTGGTACGCTGTAGGGCTCCGTTGGTCGCACGGGCCAAAATCAACGGATTAGTCGCTCTTCTGGGCGTCTCGTCTCCAGCAATCCGCACCGCTCCCCCTATTCTTCGCCGGTTGGAGGCCCGCACTTCGTTGGCCTTCATCCACCTACGGGACTCCTCGGTCCAAGTTCCACCGCCATCTTCTCCATCCTTTGTTCTCGGACTAGCAGGCTCAGTGGGCAGGCCACCCTTCCGACGTTCGCCCGGGTCCGTCCCAGGGCCACCAATTTCTACTCAGTGATGGTATCCGAGTTCGGGGCTCCGGGTCTTTCAGGGGGAAAGGTAGAGCCGTGGCCGACCAGCTTTTCTTCTTGTCCTTTTTTTCACACCTCAGTCGCCATTTTGAGGAGCGTCTTCGTTTTGTTTCGGTTTGAGACGGATCGGTGCTCCAGCTTCGAATAGCTACCAATCGGCTCCGTTGGTGGATCTTCGTGTGCCCCTCGATGTCCCTTGTCAGAGCCCCAGCTTTTCCGGGGTCGTCGCGGGGTTTTCAGCACCGATATTCAGGATATTTGTGGGGATCGGGCGCGGAGCTCCGAGCTCACGCCGCCATTCCCTCCGGCGTCCAAGCCACGCCCCCTCCTGAACCCCTGATGCTAACCTCCAGAAACAGCATGGGTCCTAAGTAGGAAAGCTGGATAGAAGACTTTGAAGACTTCATGAGGGGCTCACAAGTCAGTGATCCCGACCAACAACTCTTCACTTTGCGAAATTTGGTGGGCAAGGACGTCGCACAAATCATCAAAGAACTACCCCTGGCCAATGCTGCGTCATACACAGTCATAAGGGAAACCTTAAATAAAAAGTTTCTCCACAAGCGAAACCTGGACTATGAACGCTACATCTTCAATCTCGCGTTTTAAGAGCGAGATGAGTCCATGGGCGACTTCATTTCTCACCTCAAGTGGTTGGCCCGCTATTGTGAATTTGACAATTTTAACACTGAAGATGCATTGAAGATGCACTTCGTTTACGAATCATTGAGGGGTGCCAATCAAAGTCACTATGCGGCCGGCTGCCGAAGAAGCACTACTCGCTTGATGACATTGAGGAGCTCACACAAATAAATGACCAAGCGGAAGAGCATGCGAAAAAGATGGAAGCTAGCAAGACAGAGAAGAGAGAACAAGCCTTCTGAATACATTCTCAAACAGACTCAAGACGTCGACCGGATCATCGAAAACCTGAAAAATTCACAAATTTGCCCCGCAGCAGAAACAGGAGCAGTAACACTCGGAAACAACCTCTGCAGTGCTATCATTGTGGCCAGGACTATCCTCACATGGGCCCCTGCCCAGCCATCGGACCACATTGCCACAGATGCGTGAAGGACAATCACTTCGAAGCAGCGTGTCAAACCCGTCGCAAGGAAGCCGGGCGGACCAAGCGAAGCACAGGATCATGTCACCACGTGAGGGCAGTACAAGGGAGAGGAGACCGATCAACGAGCTCGTCGAGATCCAGCACCCGGTCGCAAGGTTTATATCGATCCCGATGATCAACCTCAAGAGAATCGTCCGCCCTCACTGCCATATCACAAGACAGTGACCTAGGTAGCGGACCCCGACTGACTGAAGAAGTACCCCCGGCTACACATTCGAATGGGAGATCACTCTGCAAAGTTTGTCTTAGATACTGGAGCGTCACTTAACTATATATGCCCGACAGAGTACAAGAAGAGGAACCCAAAGCCTAAGTTAGAACCAGTCGCAGTGCATGTCTACACGTAGATGTCCAAAGAACCGCTGCAGTGCTTGGGACAATTTCGTACAACTTTGACCTGCAAAGACAGGACAGTTCATGTGCAAATTTACGTAATAGAAGGCCCTGAAGCAGCTGACTGCCTCCTCAGCCTACCAACGTCTGAACGTCTGAAACTAGTAGAGATTCTATATAGAGTTGATGACTCATCTGATATCATCAGCAAGTTCCCAAAGCTATTTTCTGGTCTAGGAAAACAAGCTCATTTCAAGGTCTGATTGCACATTAATGAACAGGTGGCGCCTGTGGCTCAGCACATAGGAAAGTAACATTCCATCTCCAACAAGCAGTGGATGACGAACTCCAAAACCTGCTGAGAGCGGACATCATAGAAAGGTCAACAGGGCCTACTCCATGGGTGTCGCCGGTAGTAGTCGTGCCCAAACGAGGACAAGAAAATAGAGTACGCTTGTGTGTGGACATGCGAGCCCCGAAAACAGCCATCGAACGGGATCCAGGACCGCATATCAGCGACATGATCACTCATCTCAATGGTGCAACAGTCTTCTCGAAGCTGGACCTCAACAAGGGGTACCACCAGCTCCAACTTCACAAGAAGTTTAGGTACATCACCACATTCACCACACACCAAGGGCTCTTCAGATACAAGCGCCTCAATTTTGGAATCTCTTCGGCAGCTGAGATCTTTCAAGAGGCCGTATGGCACCTAATCCAGCACATCCCGAACTCATTTAATTACAGCAACGACATCCTAGTGTTTGGTGAAACCCGCAAGGATCACGACAAAGCACTTGATCATGTATGTCATGCCCTTCTCAATGCGAATCTCACGCTCAAACAAGACAAATGTGAGTTCCACAAGTAAACCCTAAAATTGTATAGTCACATCTTCTCCAAAGATGGTATGAGACCCTATCGTGAAAAAGTCTTGGCACTATCTGATATGCCACAACCCCAAGATGTCAGTGACGTTCGATCTTTTCTAGGCAAGGCTAGCTACTGTGCCCATTACATCAAAGACTACACAGCCATCAGCTATTGCTGCGAGAACTCACGAGACAAGGCCAAAGTTTCCACTGGTCAGCCAAGTGCTTGCACACTTTCAACAAAATCAAAACAGCTGTGAGCTCTGCCATCAACCTAGCTTACTTTAACCCTAGGAGAAAGACTGAGATCACAGTAGACTCTAGCCCTTTCTGACTTGATGCCGTTCTAGCTCAGTATGATGATGAAGGAGAACAATGCCACATTGTGGCATATGCCTGTCGCAGCCTCATTGACACGAAGAAAGCCTATTCACAGCCTGAAAAGGAAAGCCTGGTGGTTGTGTGGGCATGTTAGCATTTCCATCGGTTTGTCTATGGGAAGCACTTCACTCTCATCACTAACCACCAGGCCCTAATAACTATCTTCGGAAACCCCTGATCCAAGATGCCTCCACGGATTGAGCTGTGGGGGATTCGCCATCAAGACTACACAAACACCATCATTCACAAACCCAGGAAGGCGGAAAACCCGGTGGACTATATATTGCGACATCCCCAAGCCTTGACGGGGACATGCGGCTGGCTAGCCGAAGAATATCACCACTTTGTTATTGATCAGGCACGACCACCTACTGTCTCACTGGACGCCATTATAGAAGCCACTGTCAAAGATGGCATGCTCCAAAACATCATGCAGCGAATCCGCACAGACTCTTGAAGACATCTGGAGGACCCGCAGAACAATGACACCATCGACATGCAAGAACTCATATCATTCAGACACGTCAAGGATGATCTCACAATCAGCGCCAATGGATTACTACTGAGAGACAGGAGAATTGTCATTCCCCAACAATTGAGACAAGGAACTTTCAACCTAGCACATGAAGGTCACAGAGGTGTAGTGGCCACGAAGAAAGCAATGCGAGAGCGAGTCTGGTTCCGATCCCTCAACCAGATGGTAGAAACCAAATCCAAGACTGCTCGCAATGTCAACTAGTAGGGCAAGACGAACCACACTCCCCACTGCAAATGTCTGACCTCCCAGATAGCGTGTGGTAGCAAGTAGCTGTTGACTTCTTCGGTCCGCTGAAGTCTGGGAAATACATCATCGTCATCATGGATGAATATTCCCGAATCCCCATTGTGCAAAAAATATCATCCACCAGAGCAACCACCGTCATGCCCGTCATCGACGAAGTGTTTGCGGCATGGGGAATTCCCACTGTAGTGAAGACAGATAATGGGCCACCGTTCAACGGGCATGAATTTGCAGAGTTCGCGAGTCACATGAACTTCAAACACAGAAAGACGACTCCCTTGTGGCCCCAGGCCAATAAGATGGTTGAACGATTCATGGCTACCATAAAGAAAATGATACAACAAGCTGAACTGACTCAATGCGTCGTCCAACCAGCGCTCAATGAAGTACTACAAGCGTACAGGACGATGCCAAATAGCACCACCAACAGATGCCCCGCCACTCTGATGCTCGAAAGAACCCCTTGCACCAGTATACCAACTGCAGATGTTGCCATGCAGTTCAGGTCCCCGACCTCGGACTATGATACCCTAATGAATCTTGACAGGACCAAGAAAGCAAAGATGAAAGAGTATGCTGATAACTGTCTCCATGCCAGGACATCCGAAAAGGACAACAAGAAACGTGACACACTTCCAGAAATGCAATCCGGTAGTGTACACTTGAGCAGAAGGACCTGACTGGGACACAGAAGAATCAAGTCAAGAGGTGGACGATCAAGAAGAACCCCGAGGTGTGGTGAGTGCAAATGAGGTAGCAGAGGGACGCCTCTCTCGCCAACCACGGAGAAATATCTGGAGACCCACCCAGCTCATTGAGGAACTCTAAGGAAATAAACCTGGGACACTCAAAATAAAAAAGGGGGAGATGTTGTATCGCCGTGCCTGACCCGACTGTGACGTCAGGGTCAGGCATGGCCGGAAGCTGACCGGGAGGAGTGGAGCCAGAGAGGGTCTGGCTGTAAAAGGACGTGTTTGACCCCAGCTGTTGCCCGCGTCTCATTTCATGGGCGGGATCCGAAAGTAGCCTCTGATTTTTGTTGCAGGTGATTGCTTTTCTGAATTGTCTGTATTTATACTTATATTGTATTTTTATGTTTGACATTTTTCACTTTCTTTATATAGCCAGGCGATGGTGCAGTTTTCCTGATATGATTTTTTTGTGCTGCGAAAATATTTCTGGTAATAAAAAATGTTTTATGGAATCATAATAGCCCTGAGAAGAATGAAATAAATGCTGATGTATAGACCTTCCATACTGCTGTGAGTCCTACCCCACTTTGCCAAACTCCTGATGGTCATGGATGTATCGGATTGGACATGAGCAATTTCACACAAGTATGTGGCCTGTCTGGTTCTGGTGTATTGTGGACATTTGCTGATTCCCCGTGGTTATAGCGTCACTGCACGCCAATTCCTGCCTTGAGCGTGTGCAATACTGATAGCCCATCTTACTTGGGACAGCGGCAAACAAAAACCTCCCATCCACAGGGTAGTACAGACCCTGCTGGCCTGGGGGCTGGTGGTTAAGCAATCACAATACCTATCTTACAGGGCCCTAAGCTGGACTCCCTGATGGTCAGAACATTGGGTAGGTTTGACTGATGAAGAGTAGGGAAAATTAACTACTCATTCTGTAAAGGTATTCTGCAAAGCCCAACTCAAGGTAACCACAGTCTAACTGCCTAAATACGCATGTCTGACGCCCACAAGACACACTGTCATCCTTGAATGGCTGTCCTATTCTACACACTGGGTGCTGACCTACTCCATATGAACTGCCTATGTCTGGCAATACAGCCTTTTTAGGAAGGTTCACTGACATGGTGACACTGTAACCAAGAGCAAGCATGTGCTCCACCCGGAGGTGTGCCTTGTGGGTCTACTGTTGTGTTCAAAAGGCATAAGGCTGGTGTTAATATTTTCCAGTGCACAATAGCTATAACGGGAAAAGTGGCACCCCCTCCTACTGGCAACATTTTCCACAAATTGGCCGCAATCCTTTGCATTCCGTTTTCAACCACCGCTGGGTCTATAGGGACCTCTGACCACACTGACACATGGGGATCATTCTCTTTGAAGTCGCCACAGACTGTACTGATAGTTCCATGTAGAACCAATGTTATGCTTTAGTATATAGTGATCCCTCATTTAAGTTTAAAAGGAGGGCACATGGAAAATGGGTGCTAATGGCGTCTTCAAGAATGTCTCTCCATTGAGGATTTCTTTTTTATTATCACTGTAAGAAAGAGCCTCTTTTGACATGGTTAGCACCCACTTTTTGCATTGTATCTGATTCAAATTTTGATTGAAAGTGTGCTGGGTTCCTGCCAACCAGATCCCGAGCACCAGTGTTCCTTCCCTAAGCTGTATGATTTTTCCACAATTGGCAAACTCTTTGGGATCCCCTTGTAAGTCCCTAGTAGATAGTACCCCTGGTCCCTAGGACATTGGACCTAAAAAGAGTCCTTAAGGCTTTGAACACAAACTGTGCCACCCTAAGGGACTCATCACCAAGCTCATGCATACTGGCATTGCAGCCTGTGTGTCTTGGTACAGAGAAAACACAACCCTGTGTGTCGTGCCATCAAAACATTGCATGTGGTATAGGTAAGTCACCCCTAGGGCAGGCCTCACAGCCATAAGGCAGGATGTACTATACCCATGTGAGAGCATATCTGCAAGAGTGGCTATGCCCCGTGATATCTAAGTTTACCCTTAGATATTACAGTCGCACAGGGAAGCCATAACAAGTACATGGGCTGGAACTCGTCAATACAACTTCCTCAGATACATGATGGCTTCACTGTACCCTAAGGTGTGTGGTACCAAACACCTCGTCTTAATAAACCCACACTGATGCTATTGTTGGATGTATTAATAAATGCACACAGAGGGTGCCTTGGAGGTGCCCCCTGAAAACCTACTGACTACTTGTGTGTTGACTGACTGGTCTCAACCGGACTGTTTTTGGCCTCCAGGGGTGAGAGCCTTCACTCTCAGAGTCTGGGAACAAAGCCTGCTCTGGCAGAGGTGTTAACTCCTCGTCCAAGTAGGAACTGCCTTCAAGGGTGGGAAGCTTCATGCGACCCAGGCCTCTCTAGCTAGTGGAAGATGCCAACTCCCCCGTCCTGTCTCCACTCGTTGGTGGGAGGAAAGGCAGGAACATTAGTTAGGTTAGGAGGTGTGCCCACATCTAGCCAGCACCACCCAAAAGATATGACAGCTGATGTGGACCCACACTTTTTAGAATCCTCCATCTTGTGTTGGAGAGAATTAGCCTATTTGGGTGTGGGTTATGTCCACTTTTCACAGGAAGTGGTCATATAGAAGGTGTAGTCACCCTAAAGGTAGGGCTCTCATTGGCTACTACCTGGTAATCCCCTTAACAGCTCCTAAATTGAGTATTTAGGGGGCGCCCCTCAACCCTGAACTTCAGATTCGACAGACCTAAAGAGGAAGAGGGCAAAGAATATCTGCTGAACCTGAGAACTGAGTGCCTCCAGCAGAGTTTTGGCACAAACCCCTGCCTGCTGCTTCAAGACTCGACAATCGAGGTGAACTGTCTCGTCCTGCTGCTGTGGGACCTCTAAGAACCCCAGAGAACTACCAGCCTTCGCAAACTGCTAAAGAAGTCCCTTGGAGTAGAGGAGCTCTGGAAAGTCAGATCTATCTACCCGCCGAGTGTGGGGGCACCATGACCAACCGGAGTCGTGCAATGCCAATCCCTGGGGTACCAGACTCCCTGCAACCAAGACCGAAATTGAAGAATATAATTTTGACTCCAACTGTACCAGAGCGCAGCAGCTGCTGTGGAACATCAAGACCCCTGAGACTCACTTCGAGAGTGGCCCAGTAGTCCTGAATTTTCCCCTGCCAGCTGTTGACTCCTGACCCCGAGGAGCAACTTTACGTACTGGGGTCGGCCAACCTACCTGCTCTGCACTCAGCCCACCTTGCCTGGGTAACGAGAAACCATCTGTGCTCCCTTGTCCCAAAGGCCCTTGAGACCCTAGTCCCTTCTGGGAGCTCTCAGACTTGCCCGCAAGTCCCCTTGTGCAGCCTGTCTTTAGAGGGCCCGCCTTCCCTGTAATGCCAGCGGAATTCGGGACACACACGTCGAACTGTTGGTAGAACATTGGACCTTGGCTTCCTGCTACTTCAAACCTGAAATGTGAACTGTACAACTATCTGTGCTGTGTACTTTACCTACCTGCTTTTTCCACCCATTGGATTGTTTTGTGCCTAATTACGCCTAACTTTGAACTATTTCATCATCTTTGAACATTTCTAAGAAATACAGAATTTACCTTTGAGCAAATCTCTTAGTTCAAAAATATATATATGAAAAGAACTGTTATTTTTTTCTAAATTGGTCTTGGATTTATTCTTTGTGTCTCGTTTATTGCCTTTGTGAGTACAACAAATGCTTAGCACTACCCTCTGATAAGCCTAACTGCTCGACTACACTACCGCAAAAGAGAGTGTTAGAATTATGTACTTTAGCCTTTGTAAACCAATTGGGTGACCCAATGGACTCTCTACAGTGTACTACGTTTTAGTACACTATATAGCGAGCCAGCCAGCTTCCCACAGCCACTGTGTGGATGATACGTATACGCCTGTAATAATTTAGATCACAGTGTGTCTGAAAATAATAAAAGTTAATTTTGAGGCATTGATGGCAAATGTGGGGGTACCAAATGATGCTGCCTTGTGTAGGGCTCGTTCACCTTCTATGAAATCGTCTCCACAGCCTAGAGTAGGCACCCTTCAACGACCCAATGTACTGAGATCTGGGAGAATTGCAGCGGCGCAGTGCAGGGGGACATCCTTAACGAGGCATGCATTTGGGCCACCTTGCTGCTCATCACAGTGCGATTTTCAATCAGTAGATGCACAAGAGAGGCTTTTTACAAACCAACCTATCAAGTGATATGAATGAAGAATTGAAGAATGACTATGGTTTTGTGGAGTGAACGACACCTAGCCGGACAGTGCCGGTGAAGGCACTTTGCGTGGTACAGAGCGCTCTACTGTATGGTGTTGTGATGCCAGAAGAATGGGCCCATTGTGCGATGGCTTCCCTGCTGCTCTTGGAGGCTCGTGGTTGTTGCTTCACTGGGCAGCGCACAACGGCAGAAAAGCTCTTCTTGTTTCACTGCTCTGATGATCACTTAAGAGCTCTTGTCTTCTTTTTGCAGAGTCAGGCGGGTGCAAGGAGCATCAGACTGCGCCAACTGAGAAGAAGGGTGGAGACAGAAGGTAAGCTTTAATATGTGCGAGTGTGCATGCTCAGGTGTGCCTGTGTGTGTAGGTAGGCATCTTATGGAAGGGTTTAAGTGTAAGGCTTCTTCAGAGTTAAAGGCCGTCATCCGTCCTTGTCGCTGACTATAATGTTCCTCCATGTGAACCTTTCATCAGGCCAGAGTTAATGTGGCCACAGAGGATTGTGTGTCAGAATATCGTGTAGACACACATATTGTGTCCTAAATGTTGTGTACCAGACATCATCGCATTGCGTGTAGATATTCTGTTTCTGAATTCAGCGGTGATATTTTTGTAAATGAAATTGAGACTCCATATTTAAATCAGACTATGTCCTAAAAACAGGATTGCGGTGCTGCAGCACACAGCGATGCACAGAAGAATCAAGGCCAGAGCTAAAAGAGATGACAGAAGTACAGTAGGCCACTGAGCTGAAACACACATTTTGTTCCAAACATGTAAGGTGCATATAGAACTTATCTGTGGTGGGCACAGGACTACAGAACCCTTTACCTCTACGCTTCGTCTGAGGTCAGCAGTAGTGAGAATGTGTTGTGATCTGGTGGGGTCACGGGTGATTTCTGTGCCCTTTCAGTGGGTCGCAGATCATCCTCTCAGTGGCCTTTCTGTATCTGAGCAAAGGGCCTTAGGTGCCTGGGTACTTTCCATGGTCAGCAGTACACTCTGCTTTAAACAGGTCACTTTCAGATGCCCTAAACAACGCCCTCAAAGTCCCAGAAACCCAGGTAGGGGGCGTCCATGCGAGCACATTCAGCATCTGTTTGTTCTAAATGGACTTATTGGGGAATTTATTATTAATTCATCGTTATGTGGCTAAGTAGGCTGATACATTATTGAAGCACCAGAAGAGGGTGAAGATCCTAAAGGAAAATGGCAAACACCACAGTTGTGTGGGGGCACAGGGTGGGGTTAAATGTCCTGGCAGTAGGGAGTGTAAAAGAAGGGGGAATTTTCAGGAGAAAAGATAAGGGAGCAGGCTGTGCTGTTTGAGCACAAAACACAGCCGAGTGTTAAGAAAGGACAGTGAAAGAGATAGCAGATGAAAGCAAAATCACCCCGGCCTGTAGCTGAGAGAGGGTGGCACAGTGTCCACTAACACAATGGACTAGAGCAGCGGTTCTTAGCCTTTTGACTTTAGTGGAGCCCCCCTCTAAATCATCACTGGAATACGGGAACCCCCATTGAGTCAGTATTAGAACCTGGATCCCCGATCTACTCAATTTCTATGATTTGAACCTCAAAACAATACAGAAAAATACAAAAGCAAGTATACACCAAGCAAATGCTCAAATATTGATTTGTTTTGTCTAATTCAGAATCAAATATAGAACAAGTTTCCACATTTTCAATTTTTTGTCTTTATTTGTATATACCTTTTAATGTTAATTTATTATTTTGAATATTTCATTTTGTAAAATAGTCGTGGCCCCCCCTTAATAAAATGTAAAATGTAAATTGATACTTGTATAGCGCACTACTCACCCGCAAGGGTCTCAAGGCGCTTGTACGAATGCCGCTGTGGAACCCATCCTGGCTTTCCCTGTGAGGCGTCCACTCCTGGGCACCTCCAAGGTGGATGCCAGGCATCCTTAGCGTTGTGGGGGCCGTTGTGGAGATTAAGCAAGCTATTGCCCAGAGTTGCAGAGTGGGACTCCATGATTGGAATAGGCGCCAAGGCAAGAATTATCAGGTCCATGGAATTTTTGAGCCCAAGACCTTCCGAGGCAGGGAATTGAACCCTGGTCCAGGGCTAGACCTCTGCATCAGGGTCTGCCGCTCTAACCATTGAGCCACACTTCTCCACACCTTAATAGGGCTCACAGACCTGCTGAGGTCCTCGGACCACAGGTTAAAAACCACTGGATTCGAGAACTGTTTGCCGTGAATTTGTTTGACACCATAAACGGTATACATGATGCAGTGTTCTTGCAGAATCCATTGTGGCCTCGTGAAGAGGGCTTTGGGCCGCAGGCCTATCTTGTGATCCATGTAAAGCGAGGCTTCAGACAAGACTGCCATAGATGAGAGACGCAAGAAGGACAATGTGCCTGCTTCATCCTCCAGGGCATTATTAGAGATGGAAGCAGGTCGAAATGCAATGTGATTATATACGTATACAGGGCTCAAAGAAGTGGCTCAGTCATCAAGCCCTCCTACTGACAGCGGAGGCATCAACCTGGACAGCACGCTGGCTCTGCAGGAGTGGAGTGCGTAGAAATGTGGGTAGATTAGTTAAGCCTGGTTGTCCTTTCTTATTGACAGTTTCTGTGCTCCATTTATATCTTTGCCAATAGTATTATTATACTTTTGCACAGTTTCAGACATGAGCATCCCAGCTGCTAGGCAATCTTTCCCGAAGGTGCACCTCACTCCTGACTTCAGCATGTCACCCCCCTGCGAGAAGCCACATTACACTGTGTGCAGCAAACATTATGTTCCCACATGACACACCCATCTTGCCATGACCATTTGAAGAGAACATCTTTTTGCCTCAGGTGCCAAGATGGCGCCTCTAGTTAAAGCTGCTGCAAGTTCAAAACTCAGCAAGACCATCTCATTTTTTGATCTTTCCACACTTAGTAAATTGAATAAAACTTAATGAGGTAATGGTCCCTCTTCTTCTGCACAGTACATGAAGTTCTTATTATCCAGTGCACCACCCCTGTCTATGTTAAATCATCGCCAGGCATCTGATGGTCAGTTGTACTGAAAGTTGCCCAGAGTTCCAATGCAGACACTAATTCTCAGCTACCAGTGTCCCTGTCCACTGGCTTAAAGAGTGAGTCCAAATGGTGACGGAGGCCTGACTCACCTGCTTGTTGCAGAAGAAAAACCCGACAAACAGTGATCAGTACCAGAGCTCGAAGTTTCCTTTAGTGTGGGTAGTTTCAGATTATCATCAACGATCACCTCAGTGCATCAGGCAGCGTCGCTAGCAGTAATGTATAAACAGGGCCGGCCTTAGGCATGTGCAAGCTGTGCACCTGCACAGGGCCGCCAAACTCCAGGGGCCGCCACGCCAATATATATCCTTAATATTATAATCCTCTGAGGATGGATACGGCCCCTGGCAAGGATTTGGTGGCCTCCGGCTCTGTTCCACTTCCAAACCCCCTCTTCACTGGCCTTCGTGCCTCTTCCGGGGCCTCCTATTCCAGGGCCCTCTTCCGGGCCCCCTACCTACGCTCCCTGCCCAGGGCCGCCATGAGCCTAGAGCCGCCCCTGGTATAAAAGGCTTGTCAATATGGAATGCCTCTACAAGGGTAATGCAAAATAGCCATAGCTGCAATGCCTTTGGCACCAAGGTAATAACTTTTGTAAAAAGTCTTGACAATACCATGATTTATTACTCAAATATCAGCTTTAAATATATGTTGGAATCTCAGCCATTTTTCTCCAAATGTCAGCTTATGAGTTCTGAAAAGCAACATATTTTTGTGTCAACTATACAGTCTAAATTTCACCTTTCGTGGCGTCACTTCCGGTCGTGACGTCACTTCCGGTGACAGCGTCCCCTCACTTCCTTTTTTTACGACTTGTGCCCTGGGTATACGTATATGAATTCAACTAAGTTAAAGCTTCTCATTTAACAGTCCGGGCAGCACGGAGGAGAGCTACTTGCAGGTATCTGGCGATCGACCAGTAGCTCACGAGCTACTCGTTGGAGAAGCCTGAAAGGACCCAAATTATATCAGCAGATTGTCTGAGGAATGATTTAATTAATTTAGTTTGAGGTAAATAAAACAGTAAGTAAATTATATATATTTTTTCTTTTTGGTAATTCACAAACTACGTCAAGAGCACGAGGATTTATTTAGGCATTGCGTGCTCTCGTACACGCCATTGGCCTTATTCAAATTTTTGTTACTGGGTAGAGAAAAAAGTGATATATCAGAAAACGAATTCTGTTCATTGGTGCAGGCCGAGGTTGGAATTGTCATCATGTCAAAGGTAACACCGATGTTTGCGCCAGATGCTTACATTTCTTCGTAAGGGACAGTGCTTTACGTACGGAGTACCGGCACTTTTTTATTTTTCTCAAGAGAAATGCAATACTTTTAATTGGAGAGTACCGGTACTACTTAGAAACAAGCAGGTACTTAGTACGGAGTACCAGCACTTTTTTATTTTGAGAGGGAGAGTACCAGCACTTTTCAAGATAAGTGCAATACTTTTAATTGGAGAGTACCGGCACTCCTTAGAAAGAAGCAGGTATTCTGGTACGGAGTACCTGCACTTCTATTTCTCCATTTCAGGCACTGATAAGGGAACACAAGGTTATTTCTGCCTGTGCTGAGTCAACCTTCTCATATTTTTAAAAGCTGCTAAATTATTAATATGGACTTCTTAAGTATAATTATCATGAGAGAGCAAATTGTGTGTCCCAGAAGTGATTGTTGCAAGCTCTAATGTAACCAGCAGATAACGAGGAAAATCGATCTAACATTTTCTGAAGAACTATCTGTTTTCGCATATAATCCGTTTAGTAGACTGTAAATGTAGCAACATGCAAAAAAACATAGGTTATTTATCTATAACTCCGATTTATTTTATGTCGTCTACTCACCACACCCCGTGTACAGGTGCCAACCTCAGTATGCGTTCAGGACAGCCGCGCCTGTCTATGGAGAACATTGGGTTAATCGCTATGTGTCTTTTTGTCTCAAGTGGCTTTGCGATAGCTCCAAAGATGCAATGTTTGCCAGTCGCCGTAGAAAGGTGCTTGCGTGGTCGCTAGATGGCAGTATATCAAAAGCTTTAGCTAGCAAATTGCGTTTCTTCTATTGCGGGCTATGAGCTGTGGAACCCTGAGCGTGGCCTAGGGACGCTGGTAAAGCGTCACCGTCACGCACACAACAGTGTAACGCGAGAGTCCACGATGCTGGGAACCCCACGGTGTACAGCCAGACTGTGTGTTCTGTGTAATGAAGGTGGGTGCGAATCCCACGCTGTACAGCCAGGCTTTGTGTACCGTGTAATGATGGGGTGAATGAATCCCATGGTGTACCGCCAGACTTTGTGTTCTGTGAAATGAAGGTGAATATGAAAATAGGTAAAATATGATGGGGCAAAAGCATAATACACTGGTAAAGAATCACCGTTGGCATTTCTTCCACTCACATGTTTTAACCTGAGTAGATCCAGTCTTTCACGTTACTGCTTCAAACAACATTTCACCCTTCGCTGTTTAACTAAGATTGTTTTGTGTGGCAGTCTTGGCATACGTTGACCTATCTGTGACATGTTCAATAATTAAACCAGTTAGTTATGTCAATAAATGCATTGTTCAGTTGAACTCAATTAACCTTAAAAGAACACCAAGCTGTTATATCGTGCAGTATTACCTCCAAGAGCCAAAACTGGTATAAAAGATCAGAACACAAAATAGATACGGCAGTGCAGTCTACATCTAGAAACTTTGGAGCAAAACAAGAGAAAACAGGGGTACCCGCAGGGGCGGTGGTTCCTCCATAGTGGCGGAGGAGTGTCACCCCACTGGTCAGCCATTCGGCGAAAAATAAAATGATAATAAAACAATATTATAATTTTATTTTCTGCTGACTGACTGAGCCAGGGATTCTTGGGTGGGGCGGGGATGGGCACTGTAAAGTGCGCATGCCGTCTTAGGCTGGCCAACCAGACATGAGCACTTAGGTTTTTCCAACCCTGCTGTGTTGACAGTCGGGTTGGAGAAAAGCTGCAGGCTCCCTGTGCCTGAGCGAGCATCAGACCAGCCCGTCAAGCTAATCCCCACGCTGCTCTCATGCTAGATATAGCATGAGAACATCGTCTAGATTGGGTGGGGAGCTTGTGCTTTGTGTCCCAGTGACTGCCAGGAGGAGCGAAGCACTGAGGCAGCCGTCGGCAGCAGGACAGGTAAAGAAAAAATAATATATTATTCCCCTAATCCCCTACCACCTGTAATGGCCGGATTTTCTGCTTAGATGGGATCAGCCCCTAGGGGCCCCTCTAACCCAGCCAGAACGTAACCACATCCCTCCTCAGGACCATCTATCCAGGCACCTGGGTACCTACCTGAGGATGGGGAACTCGCAATATACAAGCTCATATTATCAGAAACACCACTAAATCTATAGGGATACTAAGAATACTCACTGATTACTAAGGATATCCATGCCCTACACCACACTCATACCTTATAGTCTCGCGGCCACTCAGACCCAGACTAATCTACCCTGGGGCAGATATGACACACAATCCGGCGTGTCTACACACGTGGGTCTGCAGCCCCAGTGCTCTCATTTTCCAAACGGTCTACAATCCGGCAGACCTCCACGCTGGTAATCCCCCCCAGCGCTCTCACTTACACACGGCCCGCAATCTGGCAGACCTCCACGCTGGTATCCTCCCCAGCGTTCTCATTAACGCCGTATATCAACGACGACCACTTTCCTATGAACACCTATGGGAACGATTTCTCATTTGTCTACTTGGGATAAAACTATGATAATGAAAATTAGTACGGTTTCCAAATGGTATGATGTACCTTCTGTTATTGGCATCAAAGGTCCACTCGCTCCCTATTTGTTTGATCACTACTTACCTGATCGGGATTTCACATCCGTTCATGCAAACAACTTTCAACTAGGAACACTATTTACCGTGATTGAACAAGAATACAAGGCACATGTCAGTTCACTAAGAACTAGGGCTGCTTTATTTTAACAATATAAACACATACACAGATCTGTATTATAATGGACACATCCACATGTAACTGACAAAGACTATAGATAGAACACACCGCTGCAAAGAAAAGGATTAGCAATACAATAGCCTAGGGAATAAAGACAAGATTAAGATGTAAGTGTAAAGTAAACTAATATGACAGGACCGATATCACCTGATTAGTGTGAAGTCTTGTTCTAGCTGTCATCTGGGTTCCTCTCTCGTCTGTGCCTTGGCTCATCTCAGACTCTCTCTCTCTCCTGCACTCTTGGATACACCTCTGCGCTGATCACTTTGCACTGGATTTCTCTCCCCCACGGACTCTCTCCACCTTCCAGCTTCAGCCTAATGGTTTCTGCCGCTCTGATACTCGTTCGCTCCACTAGCTTGTTCACTCTGTTTTAAATGTCTCTGTGCCAATGTCCAATTAACTCCAGCTGCTCCCACAGGTTAATCCACGATACTTCAATCTCTTCTAAAAGGCATTACTTCAGACTCCAGCTATTCACACCTTCTCCTGATAAGTAACTGCTTCTGACTGCTTCCTTCAGTTCCAGCTCACTGACTGTCTGTTTGTCTTCTCTCTGTTCCAAGCATTTTCTGTCTCTTCTCCTCTTGCAATTCCACTCCTCCAACTCATCTCAGCTCTCTCTAGCTTGAACCCTCTCTCTCTCCTACTCCAACAGCTCCTCACTCTTCTACCACTCCAGCTTGACTCCTCACCGCTCCTCCACCTCAACTCGACTCTCTGACTCCGCCTCTGCACTTCACTGATATAGAATGCTGTTTCCTCATGGAAAGTTCCAGCCAGCAGCTTCCTCCCACCAATCCCATGCACCAGGCTCCTTGCACTAGACGCTCCCACAGTGACCAGCTTCTTGTTTCGTCTAGAGACCTGAGCCCAGGAACACTTCCTGATTAGATTCAGCTCTGGCCGGTTCTCTCCGGTTCGCTTAGGGCGAACAACAGCTTTAACTATAAACTTCACCTTTGCTCTGCAAGCCTCTCAGCTCCATCAAGATGGAGTCCCTCTAGTTCTAGGCCTGTAGGCCTGAAAGGGATGAAATACCCCTTAGCTCTGTCAGAATACCTACATAAACCATACCAATGTGTAATATAAAGTCAGGACCACAGGATCCAACCTCTACTATAAGCACAAATAACAGGCCAAAGCCAATAGGCAATGGATGGCCTCTTCTAGGTCTGGAAGAAAGGGCTAAAAAGGGCCAACACAAGCTAAGAATACCTATCCTAGATGTGAGCAAGATTAAAGTCTATATCACTGCTAAATAGAGCCAAAAACCCTGCCAAGACACCACCCCACTTTAGTTTTGCTGCAGCCGCCACTGCCCTAAAGTTTTTTGTAGCTCACACTTGGATAATTAATTGTAATCAGCGAACCATGGCTGATCCAGACTATGAAGAATTAAATCTCCAGGGGATGTGAGTATACAGCCAACATGGCAGACACACATAGTTATTGCTCCGCCATCGATGCACTAAGAAATTAATTCTTCTACATCCTAAGTCCCACCCAACTTTTTTGAACGCTAGGGGCGGTGATGCACAGCTTGTAGACACCCCGACAATTTAACTGGTCTTGCATGAGGGCACCGACAGAAGGCACAGAGGGGGTTGTGGTGACGGCCCAAGCATGGCCGTGCAGGCAAGCGGCGCTCATGCAGACAAAAGAGACTGCACACTTGCAATCGGGTATAACTCTGCACCTGGTATTGGGGCGTGGGTGGGATCCACCTCTCTTTATGAACTTGCCCTAACCTCCGACGTTGGGCCAGGGCATGCATGTGTGCATCACAGTGCAGGTGCATGACCTCACAATTGTGTTACAGTCCTCCAAAACTTTCAACAAAGAGATCTTACATAGTATAGCCACCACAGAAGGATCCCACCTGGGTACTGTGAGCCAGTCTTCTGAAGGTGACAGCAGTTTTTAGGCTCTAATTTCACATGTAGTCCTCAAGTCTTTTTGGTCTTGTGACGTGGTGCCTCAGGTTGTAGGGGTGATTCCTGGTGTGTGGCAACACCTCGGTGGGCTTAGGTGTTCTGGTAGGTGTTGATTCATTTTGGCTGGATGGAGCCACAGTTGGCGTCCTACGACTGTTACCATGTCATGCGCCTTTTCTCCACTCACTCGGGTTGTGTAGGTGGGTTGGTGGTCTATGTGGCGTATGGTTGGTTGGTGCCTTTTGGTTAAGGCAGATATGATTCTTGTGATACAATCTGAGCTGTTTCTGGCGGTCACCATTGAGCCTTTTCAGATGACCACCAGAAGCGGGCGGACCTCGAAGGGGAGTTGAAACGTACCTACGGTGCTAATCTCGTGCAAGGACCCAGTCTCCCACACAGATGTATGACATTTTGGCATGGCGCGACTGGCCGGCTCTAGCATTGTTCTTTGCTCTTCTTCGTACAAGGCTACGACATCGAAGGGTTCTGGGGCTATAACCTGCGTGGGTTATATTTTCCTGGATGGCACATCTGAATATGATGTTGGCTGGCACTCTGTGAGTTGTGCTATGGGGGGTGCATCTGTACGCACCACAAATTTTGTGACAACTTGCTGTACACACCCGATACAGATAGCATTGTTGAGGGTGGGCCAGACAAACGTCTAAACTCAGTTTCAGGAAGGCTTTAAAAACCTGGATTTTTACCCTGCCCTAACTTGCTCCCATCTGCTCTTCTGTACTATAGCGCCAAGACGCAGCAGCATTCGAGCGCTTTATAAACATTTCAGTCAGTCAGTCGGCATTGGTCTTTCCACCTTCCTGTTCGCTTGGGGCCACCAGGGTATGATATTTTTACGTTCAAGGGCCAGAGATTGTAGATATTGTTTGAATTCTAGACTTTGGAACAGGAGTCCATTGTCGCTTTGAGAGTGGTTGGGACCCCGAAAGTAGCAAAGACTTTGTTGAGGCATCTCCTGGTTTGGTCGAATTACGTCGCCGGTATTATCTCAATAATGGGGAACTTGGAAAAAGCGCCTGAAATGACCAACATGTGTCTGCTGTCAGATAGACTTCCAAAACCCATTCTGATGTCGCACCACAGCCCTTCACTCGGACTTTCGATTGTGATTGGTGGATGTTTGTCCGGTAACCTGCTGCCATGGCACCAATGACATTGTGTGACCACATCGTGAACTTCAGATTCCAAGGCTGTGAAGCACAACTTCTGCCTCAGCCGTGCGTTGGTTTTCATGGCTCATTGGTGGGCTGTGTGTGCGAGGGTCCACATCGTCGCTTGCAGCGATTGGGGGATGACGATCCTGTGACTGAGTTTGTGATGGACATTCCAGAGGCATTTTTCCGTCTCTGTAAGAGCCCTGCTGGCGTATGTGACTGGGGCTCAGTAGTCATCTCCGGCGTGTTGCATGAGTACACCTCCCAGACCAATGCGGCTGGCATCAACTACTAGCTCTGAGTCTTTGGCGGGGTCAAAGTAGGCCATCACAGTGTCTTGGCGGGCTGCTTCCTTGATCCCTTGGAAGGTGTCTTCCTCTGTCAGGCCCCACGCCAACAGTGTTGACGCTTTGGTGAGGTCCTTAGCGGGACTGCCAGTGTCGCTAGATCGAGGATGAATCTGCCACAGTAAGTTGCAGGGCCTACGAAGCTCCGAACTTCTGCTGAAAATGATGGAGTGGCTGCATATTTTATGTTGACGCATTAGGACAGATTGACCTTGACGCCGTCCTTGGAAAAGATTCAGCAAAGAACTCCATCTCTTGCTGGAAAAACTGGTATTTTGCCCAATTGAGGGTGAGGCTGGCAACTCGATCCTTGAGAGGGCAGCATGCAGGCACCGCCGTGTCTGTCAAGAGTGGGCGAATGCATGAGGATGTCATCACTAAACGCTGATGCCATTTTCTAGGGCTGTCAGAACTTCACAGATAGCATTTTGGAAAACTTCAGCAACCAATGACCTCCCAAAGTTGAGCCAGCTTTAGCAGCGGAGGCCAACATGAGTGGAGAATGTTGTAATATATCTGCTGTCCTCGTGTAGCTCAAGCTGATGATAGCCTGAGTTCCGATCTCATTTGGAGAAATCGATTGAGCTGTTGATAGCTACGAGGTTGTCAATGGTGAGGGATATATGATGTTCTCTTTTAATTGCTATGTCGGGTAGGCGCATGTCTATACAGATCCGGATGCAGCATGGTTGCTTGGGTTTGTTGCCGACTACCATGGGGTACATCCACGGGGATTGGTCCAGAGACTTTTTCAGACTCCTGCATTTTCCTGGTTTTGGAGCTCAGCTTCCATCGCTGGACGGAGATGGAAAGGGATTATGTGGTGGCGTAGTGCCACCAGCAAGACTGAGGGTTTGATGTGAAGCAAAATTGGTGGACCTTTTAAGGCAGCCCAGTCTGGTTATAGGTGGGTAAAGTCGAGTAGAAGCTTGTCCATGTCTCATGAGAGGTTGCTAAAGGCTGCAGTGAAGTGGATGAGTTGAAGTTGTTCGGCTGTGTCACAGCTGACAAGCTACGCTCAATCTGTGGAGGTGACAAGGAATATGGCAGGTCATTGGTGGGCGCTATGTGATGCAATGGAGAAGAAGACGCCGGCCAATGATATAGGGGTCATGTTCCTGTATGTGAAGATGCATGCCGATGTGGGCTGCAGGGTAGGCTGTGAAGCCAGGGTGTGGAAGTGTTGCAAGTTAGTGATGTTCATCGAAGCGCCGGTGTCGATGAGCAAAGTGATCGGGGTGTTGTCGATGAGGACTTGGCAGGTGGAACAGATGTGGTGTGTTGGCTGCCCTGGCATCAGAGCACATGAGATGAGGAACATGTCATCATCGTCCTCACCTCCAACATCGCCGTGCCAGGAGCTAGATATGGGTTTTTCGCTGTCCAGAGTGGGCGAGAGCTCATTTGTGACTGCCCTCACTCCTTGTAGGCATTGTGTGCTGCGGCCCTCTGGAGCGAACATTCGGCATCCCCGTTGGCAGACTTTCGCAAAATGATTTTGCCGAAAACACACTGAGCGCGTCTTGCCTCTGGTCAGGCATTCGTTGAGTGGGTGAGAAGAGAGGCCGCAATACACTCGTGTTGTGAGCTGTCTTTCCGTGGAGTCTGTCCCGGATTGGATCGGCGGGAAGGGTCTCTGGTAAGGGCAGCGGCCGTTTCCACTTTGGGCAGAGGGCTGTCTCTGGTGTGCTAGAAAGTGTTTGAAATGCGAGTTCAATCTGTTTGGCTCGGTCGTTAGAGTTCATGGGAGCGGGGGAGAATGATGATTTTGTTGAAGGGCATGTTGAGCCAGCAGAGGAAGTGATGTCACAGCATAACAGACCGGCCGCCTTCTATAATCTGGGTGCGCATTTCTTTCTGTGGACATCTTCCATGCATGTGGTTGCCAGCCTATGCAGGCGGGCGTAGAAGAGGTTGATGGATTCGCCCTAACAAGCATTTGAAATCAGGGTTCATTTAAGGGTCAAAATGCACATTCAGGGCCTTCTTGACGTCAACACAGTTATCATCAGCTCCATTGTTTGGAAGCTTGCGAAATACTTTGAAGATATCCTCCCCTTTGTAGCGCCAGGACACTCTGCTTGAGTAGCTGAGCGCTCAATAAAGCTCTTAATAACATAACATAACATAGGGTAGCCGGAGGGGGCCTTTCGTATCGCAAACTGTCTCTTTGATGGCCTTGAAATAGTTATTAAGTTAAGCCACCCAGTTGAGCCAGCGTGCGCAGTGGTAGCAGGGTTGCAGTGTTCACTGAAGCGAGGCAGCAAGTTGGGTGTTTCTCCTACAGCATGGGCAGGATTGAGGTGTTGCAGAGGCACTGCCTGCGCATTGTCTTGACGATCTGCGCTCATGGTGGTATGGGGCAGAGAACTGGAGAATTGGCAGTAGGGGGTCAAAGACGTGCACCCGGCAGGAGGGCTGTCAGACTGGCGTTGAGACAGGAGTACCAGTACTCACAGCGAACTGAGGAGTCGTGTAGGGGATGAAGCTGGGTGCTGCCGGGGTCGACTGGGCGAGGGCGACATCTTCGAAATCGGTGTCTGCACCCGATACTGCACGTGCTGGTAGGTGTGAGCAATGAAGGTAAAGATCTGGGCGTTGGTTAATGCAGATTTCATGCTTACAGGGCTGAGAGGAGGGAGGGAGTGTGAGGACCATTGTGCTGGTCTTGAGGATCAGCACACATCTGGGCGATGAGGAGTTGGGGTTTGGGGCTGGCTCCCTCTTCGTCACCAGTTTGGTGATGGGCCATGCAGGCTTTCCAGGCATGCGTCACTCACATGGACAAAAGAGACTGCACACTTGCGATCAGGTGTAACTCCGCGCCAGGAACTGGTACGTGGCAGTATCCGCCTCTCTTTATTAACTCGTCCTGACTTCCATTATTGGGTCAGGGCGTGTATGTGGGCTCACGCGGAGCACCTCTGTCCTAGCTCTCAAAATGGCTTTGCCTACTGAGAATGTGAGGTCCCTGTGGGCTGCAGGCTGCCTCGTGGGGGCCAGCTGGACCTGGGAGTTCTAAAGTGGCGTGAGCAGATGTTGAAGAACTGCTAAAGGTCAGGGTGACTGCGGCTGGTGCCGCAAGAAGAGGGTGGCAGAGGTCTGCTGCTGCGGCTCTATAGATGAGTAAACTGGATTGATGCATGTTCGAGGCGGAGTGGTGTGGATCCGAGCACCGAAGGGATACACTGGGGCTGAGTGTGTACGCCCTTCTCTCCTCTGACCCATCCCCTTTTTTCCTTCTGGTTAACTGGGAGCTTTGAGGGGCGACGAGACCTCCTGAGAGAATTCTGTCGGCTGCTCTCCTGGAACTGGCCTGTTGCCGTGCAGTTCCCCACATGATAACGCGTATCTTGTCTTTCAGCCCTACAAATTACCCAGAAAGGCTTCGCACCAACCCACATAAAAGGCCATCTCCTGGACCCCGTGTTCAGTAACTCACGGAATCTCCAGATCAATACCCCCATCCCCCTCCCTTGGACCGACCACGCACTAATCCCTTTCAACTTGGAAATCCCACACAACATCCCCCTGAAGAGCACCATTCAGACACAGGACATGAAATGGTCAAACCTCTCCGCTAACCAGTGGTCCATTCTCCTAGAGAATACACTACCAACTCCTAGTTTCGACAACAACAACAACTACAACCTCTGGATCCAAAGCTCCTTAGACACGCTAGCCCCCAAAAGATCCAACCAAAAAAGAGCTAACCGTAAAACTGCACCCTGGTTCTCCACAAAATTGAGAGAACTTAAACAAACCTGTAGGAAATTAGAAAGGAGCTGGAGACAGAACTCAACAGAAGAAGGAAAATTAATCTACAGAGAGGCAATAAGGAATTATAAGTCAGAAATAAAAACTGCACAATCCTCCTTCTACGAGGAGATCAGCGCAGCCACAAACTCCCCCAAGGAGATTTTTTGCATCGCCAAAAACCTGATCTCTATACCCCAAAAAGACCTCAATCCAGATGATGCACAAGCCCAATGCAACAATCTTGCAGAATTTTTTCACCAAAAAATTGAACTAATTGCCCATTCCTTCCCTCTGTCCCAGAACGACACCTACGAGGCTGACACCAGGAGTCCTCCTCCCACCCCCCTTGGCTCCCTTCGAGAATTCCCCCCATTAGATGAAGACTACCTAAAGGCAATTATGCCTAGAGTGACCTTGGGGTCTCCACTAGACCCTGCCCTTCCCCGACACCTTCCCTTAGTCGCCAATATCATCTGCCCGGTCATCGTGGCTATTATAAATGCCTTCATCCCAACAGGGACGGTTCCCCGTGCCTGGAAATGCGCCCAGGTAAGGGCCCTCCTGAAAAAACCCTGCCTGAACCACTCCAACCTGGCCAATTACAGACCTATATCCCTACTCCCTTGGTTAAGTAAGCTAACCGAGAGACACATAAACTCCATCCTAGTACAGTGTAGCAGGGATTCCGTTCTCTTACAGAACTGTGCATAGAGATCAGGAACCTCAGTGAATTAGGGTGACCCAAAACTCACCTCAGTATCCAAAATCCCCTTACCGAGCTAGCTACAGTGTCTCATTGGTCATAACAAACTCCCAATGACTTAGACAAACCAGAACATGAACTTAGAGTACCTCAGGTATCGTGGAACACATGAACACTCTTTCGCTCTATAATCATTTCAAACCAGAACGTGGAGTAAAAGAGGACACGTGCAATTTTGAAATATTTATTGTTCAATGCAAAGTTCTCAAACGCAGTATCTTATATAATACAAGAAGACATATTATAAAAATCAGAGTTATCAGCATAGTCCCTAATCCATAATAAGCAAACGGTGATAGCATATTATAATGCAAAAATCAATAGAAATTTGTATCACCTATTTTTCGCGCTCCCTATTTAGCATACTATATTATATCTAAGAAGGTCTCATTTGGGTTTTAGCAGGGCGGGCCCTTAGCTCCAAATGTCAGGAGGAGAGGATCGCATCAGCTACCAGCTCTCTGCATGCGAAGCACCATCAAGTGCGTTTTTGCATTCTCAGTAACTCTATCTTAAACCCGCTAAGAGCCCAATGTTGGCAGCAACTGTATTTGTGTTATGTCTAGTGGTGCGAAGATCAGAGCTCCCAGCAACCTTGTGTTAGGTTATTCTTAGAGGGTTCCGCACTCACTGTTCAGACAGTGTACCAAGCACAACTGATATCAGAGCAATAACATATTATTCTCAAATAAATCACATCTTTCGTCTAGGTTGAAAGCTACAATAACAATTATGTGTCGTGTGCAAACTGAAGCCAAAGGAAAATATGTTGTTTAAACACTTAATAAACTCATGCTAACTTAACACGGTATATAGAAAAGCAGCATCTATATGACACCCCCCCCCCAATGATCCGAGGACGGTCAAAAAACTCAAGCCAATACTAGAATAGAGGCATAACATGAAAGCAGAGTTCAATAATATTGAGCCAAGCTAAAAGTGCATATAAAATTTATATAAAAATATGTACGAATGCCTATAGTGGCCAAACAAAATGTAATCCAAAGTCTTGAACTCGAGGCCAAATATAACATCATAGGCCTAGATCATATAAAGTTGAATGTTCGTAAGAAAAAGGCACCTTTCAAAAAATACTAAAAAGTCATGTGCCATAATAACGAAGGTCTCCAAGGCATCTCATGATTGGACAGAATATGCAAAATAGGCAGCAACAGCTTCCAACATGAAATTACTGTCATCATCCGAAAACAGTTCAGCCATCCAATTAAGCAATGGGAAAGAACATACGTGCTCCTCCAGCACCGGACCCTCTAGCAACATCAGAGGACAACTCGGTGGGTTCTCAAGACCGCTATGTGCCAGAAACTCTTGCGCCGCTGCGGGTATGTCCCACCGACCCATTAGTCAATGCATCGCTGCCAAGGCCATAATCCTTTCGCCAGAACAAACCAACTCGTGAGCAACTACGGGGCCCATCAGGTGATTAAAATCGACGTCAGGAGATATCGGCAAGCAGAGACACAAATCAATGGCCCAGTCGAAATCGCAGCTCAGGCAATGAAACACAGGCTGGACACATGTGAAATAGGAAAATCGAAACGATAATCCAAATGCCGTGCTTAAAGTCGCAAGCGGCAGGGTGCCATAGTAATGAAGCATCCGGTTGCGAAACAGTGACAGAAGTAACTGAGCGGCTACTTGCGCAGGATGGGCATCCATGTTTTAGGAAGCAGAATAATATCAAAATGCCTGCAGCCAAAGCCAGCAAAACAGGGAATCCGCCAAACAAACTCAAAAATATAGAATGGAAGAAAGCGGGGATGACACCAAAAATCTTTTCAAATGTAGTCACGAGACCACTGCTAACCAATTTAAAAAAAATGAGCTAAGCCAGACGTGGAGGAGGCATTAAAGATTTGATGAACTAATTCGCAGAAATGAAATGGCAAGTCAGTATTTAAAAGTGCCTGCACCTCTGTGCGTGTGTTAGCTATGTGAAGGACATAAGTTTCACGGGCCGAGCTCAGGGCCACTTCCTTTTGAGACAAAAGAGCTCTTATTCTGCTCATGCCATTGAACTCCGCTTTCAAGGTTGGGATGCGCGGCCAGATGGAAACATCTGAATTCCCATGCGTGGGAGGATATAGCACATTTTTGCAACACACCACACGTTCAGATACAGTAACCACATAAGCGATACCGACCATTAACCCACAACACTCTTCGTTATTCAAAAGCAAATAACTACCATTTGTCAATAATGTAAATATGGGAACTATCGCTGGAACTGGCGTGCCTTTCAAAACACAACCTAAATTAGGCCGTTTCTGATTACAAGAACCATGCAACTGGATGTGTCTGCATATTAGTGAACGGTCAGGCGACTGTGTGCATTCTTCACCATTTAGGTTCACTTCCTTTCCATCTTTCAGACATCTGTACGTATATGGTAAAGACCATGCCTCATGGAGGAATGCACTGCCTAGTGGTTCATATCGCCCTATTGCAATATACGGCATACAATTAGTAAATTTGTACAAAGCAAATGGTAACGTAATAACTCCATGGATAAGCCATGTTGCAGCAGCGGCTTCAGCTACAGAAAAGGGTAAAGATTCTAACTTTTCAATATATAACATAGAAAATGATGCATCTCGCATGGAAAGCATGCGCTGCTTGTCAGTCAAATTAAATGGGGCAAATAGTGAGGACACGTTCATGTAACTCCAGGGCACGCGGCCCGCCTTAAGAGTCTGTAGTGTCCACGCAAACTGCATTACAGAACGCAATTGATTTTGACCATGGTATAATACAGACACCTCATCATTCACAATGTCAACTACAGAAGAAACAATATTATTCAACGTGTAAATTCGGGAAGAAAGCATGTTAATACTGTTATCGACAACTGCAAGCACTTTTTCTAAATTTGCTTGGTCAATCGCCCTTAGGCGCTTAGCAGCCTCAATTTGTGAAAATTTCCAAATTTCATTGTAAACCGCATAAATCCCCCGTTTAGACCTACCATTAGCCGGGCCTTTTATAAAATCATTTAAATCCACATTATCATTTAACTAAGATAGATGTAGTTTAACTGCAGCTAACGTGGAATGTTGTAACCAATTCTGACACAGTTTCCCCACAGAGTAAGTTGTGACAGTATAATCAGTTTCAAAACGGGGATCAGGTCTTACTTGTGTAAACCCTTCAGCCAAACCCAGAAAACGATGTTGGCATGAATCAGCACTTCTATGCCACATCAGCCAACCCTTCGGATCCAAACTGGATACATTAAAGGATGAATTATGCAATAGAGTTTGTAACTCACGAATGGACAATTCAGTATAATTACCCCAACCTGAATACTCTTCCAATTCGGGGATAATTGGTGTGTTTAATTTTTTTGAAGTAGCTAATCCAAAGCATGTTGTTTGGGAAATAGTAGAATTTAGAAACAACATTTGATTCGGGATGAGACATGCACGGTGCAAAGCCTCAGTGCCTTGTACCTGCCAATCTTTGGTACCCCAAACCGATTTAAGGTCAATTGTTCCTTTCCATAGCTCGTAGCCATCTACAGCTAAATTGTCTAGAAAGGACTTCGAATACAGCAATTTTGTATCGGTAAGTCTAACTTTGGACATGGACTTTTGTGTCATTTTGAAATAAAATCACTCAGGATTTGATTGATTAAAGACTGTAAAATAAGTGTATTTTTTCAGAAATGTACTGGAGCTGCCTCCCAATGGAGCTGGGCAATGTTCCCACTGTGTGTAATTTACAGCAACTCTCCTGGAATTTGTTTTATGTAGAAAATGATTACCATAATGTTGAAAGCAAAATAAATCACCATAAGTCACAGAATCTAAGTATAAATCCTCAGCATCAAATACAGCATAGTATTTCAAATCAGAGAATAATGCTTCAACAGCCTGAATATCCAAATCATCAGAACGTATATTTTGTTTTACCACATCCCCCATGTTTACTCTAAGTACATTCGGAACATTAATCACTTCAGTGGGGCCATGTATTTGAAACCTAACCGCATCCCACACAATCCCATCAAGAACAGGCCAAGCAGTGATGTTAACTGTATTCAAGTCTCTTTTCAGTCTGTGTGCTGAATGTGAAGAGGAAAGAGGGGCCAATCTTCCATTAAGGTACCGAATTCCTGTTCTTTCTTTGACATAGTGGCCATCGATCAGACGGAAAAAATAAAACACAAAACCAATTGACATAAAAAGATAAAATTAAAATAGAATCATCCAAATGTATGTCCCAGAGGGAATTAAAAAATGTTTTTTAAATAAAGTGGCATACTTTGCAATAGTTGAAGGTTTCTTTAAATGTTCTGAAACAGAGTCAAAAGAGAATCTGGACTGGCCGGCCAAACGAGTCTGCAAATCCGGCATTGATAAATCAGTTGGATAGGTGTAGTTCAGCTCATCAGTGTTAGTAACAGGAATAGTATTTAATAAAGGACTGGAAATAGCAGGCATCTCGAGGGACACCTCCGGCTCAGCACCAGAAGTAATTGCCAACACAGAGTGCCTCACCATGGAAGGACAGGCAACCGCCGGTGTCATGCTATGAAGACTCGGCCACCCTGTGTGTCTTGACATTGTCAATTGAGATAAATCTGTTTTCCTTACGACCTGGAAGTGGTGGTAATATGACTGTTCTCGTGCCCTTCACTCCAAGAACTCGAACCGGTGCACGATATGAGGGACCAAACTCTTTCTTGTTATCGATCTTCTCTCGAACCAGTTCTCCAACTTGGGGTAGCCAGCCAACTACCGGGATCTGCAATGCACCATCCGACGTAGAGGGCAAATGTTCCTTAGCTAGACTGTCTCTGGTCTTTTGTAGATCCTGTAAAACATTGCAATGTTCATCTACGTCAAAGGCCGCGGCCTGGGCCTTGCAGTCTAGACCGTCGAGGTCAGGGACGTACATCTTGATACCAAAGAGCATTTCGTATGGGGTCTGCCCACCCAGAGACCTTCTAGGGAGATTATTAAGCGCACGCTGCATGCCATTGAGATGGGTCAACCAGTTTCTGCCAGTGCCTATAACTCGAGCTGTCAAAGATTGCTTTAAGTCACGGTTCATTCGTTCCACTACACTGTTACCCTCAGGTCTGTACGGAGACGAAAACTTGACTTGGACCCCTAACGAAACCATAGCATCCTTATACGCCTTAGAGGCGAAAGCCGGACCCTGATCCGAATGGAAGGTACCACAGGCAAAAATCCCTACAAAGACTCGCAAATCCTTAATGACAGTCTGTGAATCAGCGCTCCGATGGGGCCATACCCACACAAAGCGTGTGCATGAATCAACTGCTACTAAGATGTACTTGTACGCAGTATCAGAAGAAAAAGGACCGCAGTGATCTAAATAAACGCACCCCAGTGGTTTATTAGAAATGTACAACTGTGTCTGTGGGCGGACGCGCAGCAGTTGAAGGCTTAATCTGCTGGCGAATGTCACATTGAAGGACATAATCGCACGTCTGTTTGTACTGTCCCCTCCACCAGAACCTCTGCTGTAGGTGAGTTGCAGTGGCTGAGACGCCCGCATGTGCAGACGCCACACCTTCATGAGCCGCTGTAATCAATGTAACTCTGCGATCCGAGTTGGGAATTAAACGTTCTCCAACATCAGGAATTTTCACATAAGGAACCTTATCGGGACTTAAGTGGTATGAGTACTTCGAAGGGAACCCCGCAAGATATTTACCTCCCTTCTCAGTGGCAGCAACAGCTGCCAAGATGTCATCATCTATCTTACTTTTGGACCTCGTGACTGCTGCAACTAAGTATGTTGATACTGCTGACTTCGCCGCTTCATCAGCAAGCGAATTACTGACAGCGTGGACTCCCACGTGCTGATGGCCAAGAGTATGAATCACAAACACGAGTGGTAACTTTTCTTTAAGTTCAGCCACTCGGACCCAGATCATTTTATGTTTTATTGGGCTACCTTTGGAATCACGAAATTCATTCTGAATCCAAAAGAACAAGTTTTCATTGTAAGACTGAACACAGTAGTAAGAGTCACTTACATCAAAGTCGTCACACTAGGGTCTGCGTACTCCAATGCAAGCATCAGAGCACGAAGCTCTGCTAATTACGCGGTGCAGTCCCCAAGTGTCTGCGTGTGCACGACACTGGACTTGAACTCATCGTTCACCATGGCACCGACCACAATGGCGCATGCGGAAACGTAGGCATGTTTAGAGCCATGCGCAACCTGCGCCGAACCATCAGTGTAAATGATGCAATGGAAATCCTCCAACGGCCGCATTGCTAAAGGAGCAGGATGAACAAATTCATACTGTAAGTACTCCTGCGACCGTAAAGTGGCGTCAAAAATAAACGTGACATCCTGGGATGTCAAGGATGCAGCCCATTCAATCCACCGAGGGTGCAAAGCTTTGGAATTTGGTACACTGGCTTTCGTAACTTCCTCCAAGGCAGGACACGGGGTAACAACTAACATGCGTTTTCCTTGTGACAGGGCACGTTCCTTGAGAATTGCCATCTGCACAGCCGTCAAAACTTTTTCCAAAGTGGCAAAACCCATTTCAGCCGAAGTGTACAAGTGTGACTTGTAAGCTATAGGTACTGTATCTCCTTCATTAAAAATTGGGTACGTGAAACCTACCGTTCCAGGGACAATTCTTATTACCAGGTTGGTCTGGTTATCACGAGTCTGTAAATATTCAAAAGCGAGCAAATCAGCTTGCAAAGACTGCAGAATAGCTGAATGCTCTGGCAGCCAGCATGATTTGGAAAAAGATGGTTGTATCAAAGCATACAAAGGCTTGATACGCTGGGCATATTCCGGAATGTAGGTTTTTCCGAAATTCAGAAAGCCCAGTAAAGATTGTTCTTTTTTCAGTGCTGTTGGAGAGCGCAACTGTGCGCATTTCTCCAGGAAGTGAGGAGCCAAGCCTTTTCCTTCATTGTTGAGTTCATAGCCTAGAAACAACACTGTATACTCTGCAATGTGCGATTTTGCAAAGTTAAACTTGTAACCCATGTCTGCAAAGTTACAAATAATACTATTCACTCGACACAGATGCTCCCAAAGCTCGTCGTCTGTGAGATAAATGTCATCCACATACGAACAAGCATCCGGGTCGATTCTCTCCAACAGAGAGACAATGCGGGCGGAAAAAACTCCAGGACTATTCTTATAGCCCATTGGGAGACGCCGAAACATTTTTTGGACACCGCCGCATGTGAATGAAGTCCATTGGGAACTCAGACTGTCCAATGAATGGGCATAAAAATCATTGGAAATGTCAAGCGTGGTTTTGAACCGCTTACGCACAAGACTGTTTACAAGGGCAGAGCCGTGAGTATTCTGTACTGCACAGTTACGGCAATACAAGTTTAAATGCCGGTAATCCAAAACCAAACGATATGAGCCGTCCGGCTTGTTCACAGTAAAGAGTGGGTTATTCATCGGTGACACACATGTTTCAATTACACCTTGATATTCCAATTGTTCAAGGATAGCCGCGACTGAAGCTTTCGCTTCACGTCGGATGGGATATTGAGGTTGAGGCTGTGGCTGAGACTGTAAAGGAATCTCGTGGCTTGGGGACAATTTATCCCAGCCACATTGATTGCGGTACACAGCCGGTGCAAGCGCCAGAGCCCACTCTTCTGGAAAGTGTCCACGCTTCCACTATCGAAACTGTGTTCGCGAAACTGGGGAGGATCACCTCCTCCCCTCGCGCAGCTGCAAGAACAAAAGGTGGGGGCCAGTCAGCCTCCGAAAGCAAAATGTCATACGTAGATGAAAGATTTTCCCAAATAACCCTTTTATGGTACGCTGTATGTCACCTTCAATTAACAGGACAATTTCAAATAGTCTATCAGGGGGAGCAACTCTTGTATCAGCTGTTTGAATCACAACATAAGTGTCGGTCGCTGTCACCTTCAGTAGTGGACGGAGGGCCTCCCTCACTATGGTAATCTCCGCCGCGCTGTCCAGCAAGGTCAGAGCCCACCTCAGATTCCGAAGCCGCGTTCTCATAATCTGGGGCATATCGATGCGCCGTTAAGGCTGCGACTTTCTTCTTGGCAAACTGCGGTCTCTGAGGCGTAAAGCCCTCCTGCTTGTCTGCACCGATGCGCGGGCGGGGCTGACCACGTCCTTGCTGGCCACCCCGGCCCCTGCCGCCCCCTCCACCACCGGTTGACAGAGCCGATGAGTCCTGAAAGGAACGAGGAGAGCGTTGGTCAGAAGCCTGAAACCTATCAGGAGATTGAATCATCGCGCGGTCGCGCAAATCATAAGCACGTTCCGACTGCGCAGGCAAGGGAGACGCAGGGCGAGAAGTCTGAGCCTGTTGTTGCTGTTGCTTACCCTGTTTCTATTTTTTAGGCCAATTTTGTTTTTTATTGGAACTTGGTTGAACCGCCGCTGCCGAAGTCTGTCTGTGGGGCTGCTTCTTCTCTTTATCAGAAAAAGGCTTAAGACCCTTCGCATTGCGGCCAACCGTTTTATAAGCCGCCACAATAATCCTCGCTAACTGTCGGGGTTTATCGGGATCGGTAATCGCCTTTAACGCGTTAGCCACCTGAAAGTTCACTGCATCTCCCTTGACATTTGCAAGGATTAGATCACAAACCGCATCAAAGGTGCCACACAGCCGCATACCCAATTCCACCGCAGACTCCGGTCAGTGATCATCTTGAACACGTTTTAGGACCGTAGACAGATTGGACATAGACGGGGTGCCATAGCACCTCGAATAGACTGCTGCAAAAGTCTTACCCCAGGACTCAGTCACAAAGCTCAGGGGCCAAATCTTTCAGCAAACTAAGCGTTAGAATCCGGTGTTTTTCACCAGGAGTCGTATTCGGAAACACAGCCTCCAGCTGGTCAAATTTCCCGGCAAGCCAGAAAGGAAAATCATCCTTATCCTGGGGCTTCTTGCCCATTATGGAATTCACTATGACAGGACTGATTTTCAAACCAGTCTGCCCCGCCGGAATGGCTGCACCTCTAGGGGCTGCCCCTTGAACATTACGACTTGTGTAATGTACAAGGGCTATAATCACGGCAATAGCGACTACATGCAGACGCCTAAGTTCACCCACGTTACAAGTGGCGTGATTAGGGTGAGGCGTAAATCCAGCCAAAGCGGGCCAATTTGCGCCCGGAATGGACAAAGGACCTAACCTCGGAGCGGTTAAAGAGTGGGGTAAGGCGCCACCAAACCAAACTCCATGCTGCCAAACATCAATAGGTACTTCCTGTGCTCTGCAGGTACAGGTGACGCAGTGTACGAGTGGAACACACAAGAATTTGCATCCACCGCCGGAAATGTCACCCACGAATAAAACAGTTCGTATGGGTAAGCACGTTCCGCACTCACCACCATTACCACAGCCAAGCCTGTCAAAGGAACATCATAAGCCCGCAAATGATCACGCACCGCAATGCGACTATGCAGCGGGATGTCCACAGCTTGTGCCATGACTGCACAGGAAAGTGAAAAAACAAAGAGTACTTTGTAGCACAACTGGGTAGTAATTCAAAGAAACCGTTTTAGTAAGATTCAAACTTGAAAAGACCTATTTCAAAAATAGGTAGGTTTTTCCGACACCACCGTTTTCCGGAAACGGGAATGAAGGGGTTAAGGTTTGAATGATATACTACTCGAGTGTCAAGATATAAGGTCAACAACGTAAGGGCGCCATGTAGCATGGATTCCGTTCTCTTACAGAACTGTGCATAGAGATCAGGAACCTCAGTGAATTAGGGTGACCCAAAACTCACCTCAGTATCCAAAATCCCCTTACCGAGCTAGCTACAGTGTCTCATTGGTCATAGCAAACTCCCAATGACTTAGACAAACCAGAACATGAACTTAAGAGTACCTCAGGTATCGTGGAACACATGAACACTCTTTCGCTCTATAATCATTTCAAACCAGAACGTGGAGTAAAAGAGGACACGTGCAATTTTGAAATATTTATTATTCAATGCAAAGTTCTCAAACGCAGTATCTTATATAATACAAGAAGACATATTATAAAAATCAGAGTTATCAGCATAGTCACTAATCCATAATAAGCAAACGGTGATAGCATATTATAATGCAAAAATCAATAGAAATTTGTATCACCTATTTTTCGTGCTCTCTATTTAGCATACTATATTATATCTAAGAAGGTCTCATTTGGGTTTTAGCAGGGCGGGCCCATACCTCTAAATGTCAGGAGGAGAGGATCACATCAGCTATCAGCTCTCTGCATGCGAAGCACCAACAAGTGTGTTTTTGTATTCTCAGTAACTCTATCTTAAACCCGCTTAGAGCCCAATGTTGGCAGCAACTTTATTTGTGTTATGTCTAGTGGTGCGAGGATCAGAGCTCCCAGCAACCTTGTGTTAGGTTTTTCTTAGAGGGTTCCGCACTCACTGTTCAGACAGTGTACCAAGCACGACTGATATCAGAGCAATAACATATTATTCTCAAATAAATCACATCTTTCGTCTAGGTTGAAAGCTACAATAACAATTATGTGTCGTGTGCAAACTGAAGCCAAAGGAAAATATGTTGTTTAAACACTTAATAAACTCATGCTAACTTAACACGGTATATAGAAAAGCAGCATCTATATAACAACAGTACCTAGAAATCAACAATCTGCTTCATCCATCACAAACAGGCTTCCGCCCCCGACTAGGGACAGAGACGGCCCTTCTGGCCGTAACCGAAGAGGCGCAAAGACTCATGGATCAGGGCGGCTCAGCAGCTATCATCCTGCTAGACCCTGTAGATCACAAGATCCTGCTGAGCCGGTTAAAAAGTCTAGGAGTGACCCATTCAGCCCTCTACTGGTTGCAATCTTTCCTCAAAGACCGGGTCTTTTAGGTCTTTGAAGGGAATACCTCATCCGACTGCTGGCCACGCAGTTGTGGTGTCCCAGAGGGCTCCTCCCTGAGCCCCACACTTTTTAACACATATATGGCACCCTTAGCGGAAGTAGTTCTCCCATTCGGCATACAAATCATAACTAGGGCTCCCGGTTTTATGGTATTTATTTTTTTGCCATTTCCTTCTGTATTTATCCATATTTATTTTTGGGGCATTTTTTATGTATTTATCCACATTTATTTTTGCCGCAAGCAAAAGACGCTGCTACAGCTAGTATTTTTCCGCATTTATTTAAATTGACAATGCACACCAGCGCCGGTTGTTATTGGTCAACACAATACATTCATCTGAAAACTTTCCCATTGTAGTACAAGCACATGTGCATTTCAAGAGACTTTGCGGACATTAAGGTTCTTTCTGGTTTTTAATGAAATGAAGACCACCCCATAATAAGTTAATCAGAAACACGTCTAACTATTCGGTCAAACAATGAGTGTGGGATACCTCAGGACTGTGTATTTTCTGCGTTTGGGCAGCACACTTTAAAGCGTGTATGGCATTCCGGTGCATACATGTTATTTTTCAATTGAAACATTCTGCATGAAGGATTTCATATTCAGGACTGGTTCTGTAACAAAGGCACATTCTTCTGTCGCCTCACTTTAAACCGAACCGCATCAAACGCACACCCACATCAACACAGCTTGAACTACAAATGGAGTCCCTTTCACCCACTCATCTGTGCCGAGCGCAGTAGCTTTTACTCCTCTAACGTAAAAGTTTGATTGCGCTACATTTATTGTTAACGCCTCGATACTGGGAGGACAGCTGTGTGCCGCTGCATTGCTAATTTGCATGTGTGTGTGTTGCAACAGGGACCCTCAATGCTGCTGGTGAGCATGACTCTGCAAAATGTGGGCAGTGGCGAGCTTACCCACTGGCAAAGGCAAAACATACATCTGTCTGGGAAACATGCACAAGATCAAACATTCTGGAGAAAAATGCTTGCGCTGTCCATCGTTATTCCCAGCTGCTTGTGAGTTTTCAGAAATATTTTTAGTCGACATACCTACAAACACAGACTTAAATTAAGTAAAAGAACTGTGGTCTCATCTAACGTATCCCTCACTTATTTGTAGACTGTAATCCCAACACAAGCGCATCCTCCCAATGTGTCCGCAATGATGAAATATAAGACAAAATGTCTGTAAACGTGTGCTGCGATACGTGTGAAGTCAGTGTTTGTTCCCAATTTCAAATCCAAAACGCATATCTTAAAAGAATATTGGGAAAACAATGTCATTGATGTAGCGTGTGCCGTGCATTACCCAAACACAAGCAAAACTTGAAGAAAGTGCTCCTTTACATAGATGCACAGCAGTGAACCCGAAAATTTATACATTTAATTTGTGTGAAGCATGGCGTCTATGAAGTGTGTACTAATAAAGCATGCACAAACCACACTAAGCAATATCTTGAGGGAAGTGCTTAATTACCTTGAAGCGCTGCAGCCATAGATGGTGAGCTGCAGTAAGTGGAAAGTGCTCCGTGTGAGCAACCACTTGAGGGAAGTGCTCTCATTAATGTGCGGCAGTGAACCCCAAAAAGCATACACAGGTGAAAATTAAATCACCCAAAGCATGACGTCCCTGACCCATATGCTGTGCTAAGAGGAAAGTGCTCAGTCTGAGGAAACACTTGAGGAAAGTGTTCGATTTCATTAATGTGAGGCTGGGATTCACAAAAAGCATACACCTAAATTAAAAGTAAATTGCACAAAGCACAGCAACCCTGAACCGAGTCCCGCGTTAATAAAGTATAAATAAACGGCATGGGCAAATCCTTGAGTGCAATCGATGAACCCTAAAAAGCATACATAAACAAGAAATGAAAGCAAGTATAGCTGACGTGAAAGTGCGCATTTACACAGCTACTCAAAATGCTGATTTGCAGCTGTGGAACCATATTCGAGGCTTAATGGCCAAAGCTGCCGAGCTGCACTGTGATTGTGTACAAATGACGTAATCAGCATCTCAAAATGCATTTTCATCTGTGGTCTGTGCTTAGTGCATTTTGATCTGTGGCCTGTGTTTAGACATAAATTATCTCCTGTTAGGGCTGCCTACATGAAAGTAGTATATTGCGTAATGGCCAGAGCTGGCGATTTGCAGTTGTGGAACCATGTTCGAGGCTTAGTGGCCAGAGCTGCCGAGCTGCACTGTGAGTCTGGACAAATCACGTAAGCAGCGTCTCAAAATGCATTTTGATCTGTGGTCTGTCCAAATCCGAGCGGTGGAGCCCAGGAGATGCCGAACAGGAAGGCGTCTAAAATAAAGGGCTAAAGTTCTCAGGGCGGGGCTGAAGGTGTTAGCACGCCCTTAGAGTGACGCTTTGCTAGGACCATGATTGGTTCAGGGTCACCGGCGTCACTAGAAGACCCTGAGCCAATAGGTCCACAGCACGTCACTGGAAGGAATTTCCAGTATCAGAACAGCGGTGTGGCACGGAAACAAAGAAACACTGCAGTGCGCCAAGCGCGACAAATTTACTCGTATTTTACCGTTTATATATATAAATACAGAGAAAGGAAAACTTGTTTCCCGTCTGTATTTATATGTATAAATCCGTAAAAACGGCAAACCGGGAGCCCTAATCATAACATACGCTGACGACACCCAGCTGGTGGGCTCATCTTGCTCTCTCGGCAGCTGCCTAGAGGCAGTAGCCAACTGGATGAAACTCTCCACCTCAAACTAAATGGCGACAAGACTGAGCTCATGTACTTGGGCAAACTGCCATCCCCCCTGTCTGTACATCTATGGCCCACCTGCCTCAACTCAATGCCCCCTCCAAAACAGCAGATTAAGAGCCTCGGCATATGGCTTGACAACTCTCTGTGCTTTGGCCATCAGGCCACTATGCTATCGGCTACCTGCTTTGGCATGCTGAGGATCCTTAGGAAAGTTCTCCCCCTACTTCCCTTCAAGGCCAGAAGGATCATGGTTCAGGCCTTAATACTATCACGCCTCGATTAAGGGAATGCGCTGTACCTGGACGCCCCACAGGCAACCTTACAAAGACTCCAGGTGATCCAGAACAACACAGCCTGCCTTTTGCTCCAAATTGCTCGGAGACAATCGGCTAAACCCGCCCTGAGGATGCTGTACTGCTTCCTATTCGGGCCAGAGTCCAGTTTAAATCCATGTGCCTGGCTCACAGAGCCATGTGGAACACTGATCCAGCCATTACACACTCCCTGATCACGCCCTATCAACCCTCAAGAAACCTCCGGTCCAGCTCAGCCCCTTGCCACCACCAGGAAAGTCCGCCGCACAAAGTGGGGTGGCCGCTCTTTCTCCACAAACGCCTCGAAACTATGGATCTCCCTGTCCCCCTCTCTCCGCAGCAAACCAAACATACTAGCCTTCCGCAAGCTCCTCAAAACCCACCTGTTCCGCAATGTGCCCTAATTGACCTGTCATCCCCAAGCAGTCCACAAGTGCTATGAGGCCTTAGGGTAGAAACGCACTATACAAATATAATTTCATTCATTCATTCATGATAAGGTGACTTTGGAGATATTTGGACCTTATGGCTGCTGAGCAGCGGACACCATGACACAGCGGCTGGGCAAGTGGGCCAGGTGAAGTGGGCAAAACTATTTTGCGCTGTGGGTGCATCCTGCTACCTGCTAAACATAGAGACACCTTTCTTCCTACCCTGTGTTGTATCCCTCTGGGGGAACTGTAAATGAAATAAAGCAGTACTATATTCATGTGTTTGAGATGCCGCTGCTGCCTACACCAGCACTGGTGAAAACTTGAGTGAAGATTCCTGAGAGATGACACATTGCCTGAAGATATAAGAGCAGTTCCCCAAACAAAGCTGACAGCTCAACTAAACAAGCACAGTCCTCTTCAACTCCAAACTCATCTGAAGTGCAAGCGTGCCTCCAGCGACGCTGTGGGGAGCAGGTTGATTCCCTGGGGGTCCTCCTGTCCTGAGCTTGGCCCATGCAGACAGAGATTGATAGACAATCGAGACTCCCAAATGTAGACGGGGGGACCCAGTCGCCTCCAAGTGTCAATCTCAGCCTTCCCATAGCCAGTTGAATGCTCCATCATTTTAGAGGCCGGAGAAGGCTTGCATCAATCCTCCTTACCAGCATTGAACGAGGACCCTAAACGTACACCTGTTTGGGAACTGTACGTCCGCTTTCTCACAGAACTCATGGCCACAGACAAGCCTCATTGTTCACAGAAACAGGGAAAATGGACACATTAACCAAACCTTGCCCATAGGACACTCGCTTGCGGATGTGGCGGCAGATCTGGATGATGCAGATTTACAACTGCAAGCCCATTCCTTTACTTCTACTGACCTAATTCTTCAAGCTATACAAAACTCAAAAACGGCTCTCTAAGCCAAAATCAATACTGTGGGAGGAGAAGTGTCTCTTATTACACTTACTAAACACAGTTGACTGGTTATCGGGGTTTCACTGGTCTGTTGAACTGGAAGATAAAATATCCGTTTATGCTGACGATCTCCTCTACATTGGCGACATGCATAATTAAGTCCCCAAATCATACAGACATTAAGGACTTGGTGTGCTCCTGGGACCTGTAGTTAACTGGAACAAGGCAGACTATTCCCCCTACACTCAACAGCTGGTTGGAATGAATTTCCTGCTTAAAAGGTGATCATTATTGCTCATGACCATTTTAAATACCTGGATATTAAAATTTCCAAGGATGACAAATACGTGTTAGTGGAGAATACACAACCAGTTATAGACCAAATACGGAATGATTCAACGCAATGGCTAACTCTGCCGTTATCTATAATCGATTGAATAGCCCTGGTAAAAATTATGCTTCCTCCCAAAATTATTTATATATATATATATATATTTATGAAAGAGCAATGCGCCAAGCGCTTCAGGAGGGCTACCCACAGCGCATCCGACCATCCAGTCTTTCTTTTGCCCCATCAGCTGCACAGCTCTCCTCCAGAATGTTAGCAAGGAAGTCTGACGCGTTTCGGGGCAGACACGCCCCTTCCTCATGGACTGCTGCAATAAGCACACTCCACCCACCATGTTGATTTAAATGCGGTTTATTTAAATCCGGCCGCCCTAAGTTGGCGTTGCTCTTCACAATATGCTACACAGCATGCTGGTAGCTGTAGTCTATATGGCGAGTGTTGTAGTTTTACCTTAAGTAGGCTGTGCATTATTGTCCTCATAAGTCATCTTGATTCACTACCCTGTGGTTTCTGGGTCGGAGGTGGGTTGTGAAGCCGACGATCATTAAAAACGATGTGCTGTGCTGAATGAGCAAGGAAGGGTTTCCTCGCTCCAGTCCCCGACTTCAGAGGCTTGAGGTGGCTGAGTGTGGCGTTCTCTCTTCACAGTCCATGAAGAAGGGGCGGGTTTTGGCCCCGAAACGCGTCGGACATTCTTTTAAATCAAGAGGGAGCCTTCAGTCATCGTCTGGGTGCCACAAACAAACCGGAGGGTTAAGGTGCTGCGGTGAGCCCTCATCAAAGCGCTTGCGCACCTTGCTGAAATAAAATTACAACGGCCTGCCTTGGTCAGGGTGAGGAGCTCCGTTTCAAAAGCGGAACAAGTATCCAAGCAATTGAATCCTGAGGCGATGTCAACCCTCATCGCCTGTCAGCACAGCACCTTCGAGAGAAACAAAGCGATGTTTGATGCCTACCTTCGCCTTCCTACTCAAGGTTTTAAAAGACAATAATACAAGTGAGGGAAACACCAACCTACTCAAGGTTCCAACAAACTACTCAACTTGCAAAGACTACATATACCAGAAGTCTTGGTGTCGAAGACTCCACCCACTCAGGGCAGGCGACGCCCTTTTTCAAATAAAAACGGATTTGAAAAGTGTAAGCTGAGTGTGGCGTTCTCTCTTCACAGTCCATGAAGAAGGGGCGGGTTTTGGCCCCGAAACGCGTCGGACATAAATCAAGAGGGAGCCTTCAGTCATCGTCTGGGTGCCACAAACAAACCGGAGGGTTAAGGTGCTGCGGTGAGCCCTCATCAAAGCGCTTGCGCACCTTGCTGAAATAAAATTACAACGGCCTGCCTTGGTCGGGGTGAGGAGCTCCGTTTCAAAAGCGGAACAAGTATCCAAGCAATTGAATCCTGAGGCGATGTCCACCCTCATCGCCTGTCAGCACAGCACCTTTGAGAGAAACAAAGCGATGTTTGATGCCTACCTTCGCCTTCCTACTCAAGGTTTTAAAAGACAATAATACAAGTGAGGGAAACGCCAACCTACTCAAGGTTCCAACAAACTACTCAACTTGCAAAGACTACATATACCAGAAGTCTTGGTGTCGAAGACTCCACCCACTCAGGGCAGGCAACACCCTTTTTCAAATAAAAACGGATTTGAAAAGTGTAAGCTGAGTGTGGTGTTCTCTCTTCACAGTCCATGAAGAAGGGGCGTGTTTTGGCCCCGAAACGCGTCGGACATTCTTTTAAATCAAGAGGGAGCCTTCAGTCATCGTCTGGGTGCCACAAACAAACCGGAGGGTTAAGGTGCTGCGGTGAGCCCTCATCAAAGCGCTTGCGCACCTTGCTGAAATAATATATATATATATATATATATATATATATATATATACACAGAAAAGGTCCCCGTGCAGGAAGCCCCCAACCCTTCAGGGCGGTCTCTAGACAGGCACTGAGGGGCCCGTTGAATCTGAACAACGAAAGCAACAGCAAATAGAGACCCATTATGAGCGGAAAGCAATTTATTTCAAAGTGATGCCGCACACATGCTCCCTTCAGTCCTACATGTTTCGGCGTATTGACGGCCTTGATCACGGACAGGAAGCGGTGGCAAAGTGCTTCCGTGCTGGCAATTTCATGGTTTTTATACACGTGACTGTTAGGTGCCTCCAACTTTCACAATGCACCACGAAGCACAAGTAGTCTGATGTTCAAAAGACAGTGCTTAGAAAGTTCGAACATATTTACTTCATTAATTCATTTAGAATCATGGTGCTTCAAATCTGCTGTCTAGATGGATCAGTCACAAACACATAGATAACAAGTGTTAAAATTGTCACTTTGGTTAAATGCTTCACTCACGAACGATCGTTGGGGAGATACAGCCCCAACGAATCCCTTCCAACGCTGAGACAATTTTGCTGTAGTAGCATCTCCTTTGTAGGTTTTGCTGCAGTGAGTGGGTCATGCTTCCTAAATCAATCCACAGAAAAGGTCCCCGTGCAGGAAGCCCCCAACCCTTCAGGGCGGTCTCTAGATGAGCACGGAGGGGCCCGTTGAATCCGAACTACGAAAGCAACAGCAAATAGAGACCCATTTCGAGCGGAAAGCAATTTATTTCAAAGTGATGCCGCACACATGCTTCCTTCAGTCCTACATGTTTCGACGTATTGACGGCCTTGATCACGGACAAGAAGCGGTGGCAAAGTGCTTCCGTGCTGGCAATTTCATGGTTTTTATACACATGACTGTTAGGTGCCTCCAACTCCCACACTGCACCACGAAGCACAAGTAGTCTGATGTTCAAAAGACAGTGCTTAGAAAGTTCAAACATATTTACTTCATTAATTCATTTAGAATCATGGTGCTTCAAATCTGCTGTCTAGATGGAAACAGACACGAACACATAGATAACAAGTGTTAAAATTGTCACTTTGGGTAAATGCTTCACTCACGAACGATCGTTGGGGACATACAGCCCTATATATATATATATATATATATATATATATATATATATATATATATATATATATATATATATCTGGAAACCCTCAAACCACTTCCTGAGTTCTCCCAGCGGCAGTCAGGCGAGGAAAGAGACGCAGACCTCCGGAGCTTTTTCAAGTGGGCAATATTTTATTCAGTGACCCAACACAACGCGTTTCAAGCCCGTAAGCCCTTGATCACGTGTCACAAAGTTGCATACACCATGATTTCAATTTAAAGTGCAAAAAGCGCCCCTCCTACTGTTTGCATCACAGACCACATGTGTAAGAACATGGAAAAAATACTGTGCATTGTAGCTTTCTTTTTTTGTATAACAATTTAACCGTTTGTAAAATGAAACGGAGTATCACACTTGGCATATTAAACACATTTATACAAGTAATCTAAGACTTGAATTTCATTAGTTAAAATATGCCACAGAACTTATAAAAAATAAATATAGTTATAGTTCTTTATATTTTAAAATTTCTTTTTACAAAAAGGCAAAACCACCTTTATCTATTACCGTATTTACAAGCAGTAATTCAGGGAAAAATAAATAACCGGTTAAATCCGTTTTATCAAAATACCCTGTGCAAAGCTGAACTGTTATCCGTTGTAATCAACCCCTAAAACAGTTTTTTAAGTTTATACACATACATAGTCTATAACTATAGAGAGGGTTCAAAAAAGTGCTTATAAGTGCATCCCTTACAAAATAGTAAAGTGCAAGTGCAGAAAATGGTGCAAATTTCTCAAAATAATCAAATTTGGATCGAAGGGTCGGACAAGAAGCGGTGGCAAAGTGCTTCCGTGCTGGCAATTTCATGGTTTTTATACACATGACTGTTAGGTGCCTCCAACTCCCACACTGCACCACGAAGCACAAGTAGTCTGATGTTCAAAAGACAGTGCTTAGAAAGTTCAAACATATTTACTTCATTAATTCATTTAGAATCATGGTGCTTCAAATCTGCTGTCTAGATGGAAACAGACACGAACACATAGATAACAAGTGTTAAAATTGTCACTTTGGGTAAATGCTTCACTCACGAACGATCGTTGGGGACATACAGCCCCATATATATATATATATATATATATATATATATATATATATATACATATCTACAATTTTCCTTTGTGACTGCCATGCACGTGTTTGCACAGGGATCGAAATCAAGAGTTGTGTGATATTTATCACACCCTCACAGTTTTCCACTGACAAATATCAGCAAGTCAAACCTGCCAAAATTGTTTCAGGGGAAAAAGCCATAAAAAAGGCAAACCAGGTCACTTAACAGCAAACCTACAGGTGGAACTCCCCACTGGGTGGGCAGCCAAACCACAAGTCAACAATTCACAGGGCTTCAAGAATGGGATTATGTGGGTATATCAAATATAGGACATGTAGTTTCTGCCAACACACTGAAATCCTTTGAGGATCTGTAGACAGAATTTGACATTGAGAATTCTCAATTCTTCAAATATCTGCAACTCAGACACACACTTCAACCGTACCTGGTACTTGACTCAGACATTTCAGAATTTAATTCACTGGTGGCCAAACTCACCATGTCTCCTATGCCCCAACAACGTCAAATATTGCTACCATATCACTCCTTAATAATCAATACACCAGATACATTCCCTGAGTTTAAAACGGAATGGGAGAAGGATATAGGGCCACTGAGGAGGAAGAGTGGACTTTCGCATCTGTGGCCCCTAGAAAGTCACCTATGGTTACTAGATATCATTTGAATTATTTACAATGAATTTACCTTACTGTTGGACCTGATATCTTTTAGCGTGATTTCCCCTGTCTTTTATCTTCAGACCTCCTGGTTTTTGACGGAGTGCTGCATTTTGTTTTTGCTGGAATTAGGAATCGGGGCTCTTTACCACTGCTGACCAGTGCTAACATGCAAGTGATCCCTCTGGAAAATGTATTGGTGATTGGTTTATCCATGATTGGCATATTTGATTTACCAGTAAAGTGCACCAGGTGTGCCCAGGGCCTGTAAATCAAATGCTACTAGTGATCCTGCAGCACTGATTTTGCCCCACACATAAGTAGCCCTGCAAACATGTCTCAGACCTGTGACTGGAAGTCTGTGTGTGCAGTTTTAAACTGCCAATTCGACCTGGCAAGTGCACCCACTTGCCAGGCCCAGGCCTTCCCTTTTGCTTTGTGTAAGACAACCCTAAAGTAGGCCCAAGGCAGCCCCATGGGCAGGGTGCAGTGTACTTAAAAGGTAGGATATGTACTGGTGTGTTTTACATGTCCTAATAATGAAATACTGCTAAGTTTGTTTTTCACTATTATCTCTCCCAGATGGTAACATTGGGATTGCTTTGAAATAGCTTTTAAGTTTAATTTCCCATTGGGAGCAGATAGACATTTTGAGTTTGGGGTCTTTGAACTCACAATGTAAAGTTGGTTTTTAAATTGAGTGTTTGAAAATGCCACTTTTAGAAAGTGGGCATCTTATTGCTTAACCATTTTGTGGCTCTGCCTGTCTGTAGAAAACATGTCTGGGTTGGCTGACAGTTGGGCTCTTGTGCATTCACGCTAGAAAGTCACACAAAGGGAGCTGAGGTGTGCCTTGCATATCCTGGCGGCCCATCACCAGGCTAATGGGTCTTCCAGAGCTTGAGTGGGGCAAGGAGTTGTCACTGGCCCCTGAAAAGGTTGTGCCTATCCTCACACAAAACTGTCTCTACCCCCTCCTGTAGTGTGTGTGGAGCCAAGTCAAGGAAAAGTACAGTGTTGTGCACTACAAAGACTTTCCTTTGAAGTTTGACTACATCAAAGCAGAAAGGGGTACAAGTATTGAACTTCTGACTCCCCAAAATCAGAGCACTTCTGGACTGAGGACATTCTGCCAGGAAGAAGAGCTGGATGCTGTAGGATGGACTACCACTCTGCTTGTTGCTTTGTTGTCCAGGCCTGCTGCTTCTGTCCTCGTAGTGAAAGGACTAGACTTTGCGTTCTACATCCTGCTTCCAAGTTTCTCTCAGGGTTTGGGTGTACTTGCCTCCTGTTAAGAAGTCCCGGGGCATCAAAGACTTGACCTACAAGTGCCTGGACTCTTCTGCTGAGAGTCCTGACTTGCCAAGTGGTGCCAAATCCAGTTCCTGGGGCCTTGGAAGTGTAACCTAATGACCTTAAGGAGACAATCCATGCATCGACTCATAAGGCCTGTTTTCTTGACTCCCTGCTGCAAAAGATCGACGCATCGCTGCTGCCAGCACTGAAGCGTGGTTCCCACTTGAAGCATCGACCACGGCTTTCACCCTAGGCCCTAGCTCACTGTTGTAGTCCATCAGAAGAAGCGTTGCAGCGTGAGTCCAAAATACTGTGTCACCAACATTTGCGATATCCTCTCTGACTCCGATGCAGCACCTGCTTTCCGGCTGAGGAATTGATACAGCACCTTCTTCCTAGCTGTGAAATCCTCACATCACCTGCATTGACTCTGCTGCATCGACCCATCACGTCTGGATTTTTTACGCATCGTCCCTCAACACCGATTTTTCATTTACACCGCACCACAGTAAAGAACCAAGGCCGCGTGTCCGGAAACCGATCCATCACCTCCCCTTCCAGTAAGGAACCGATGCATCGCCTCCCTTGCCTAGCAGTAAGGAACCGACGCATCATCTCCCCTGCCAGTAAAAAACTGACGCATCACCGCCCTTGTGCAGTACGGAACCGACCCATCGCTCTGCTTTTCCAATGCCTCAACTCCCCTGCGCCTTGCACCGTCTTTGATTTTTGATGCATCTAAGGTACTTTGTGCTAAAACAAATGCATCCATTAATTTCTAGGGACTAAACTTGCTTAGTCTTTAGTGATATTTTGACTTGTGTATGTTGGATTTATGTCGTTTTGGTCTTGTTTTATTCAGATAAATATTGGCTATTTTCCTAAACTGGTGGGGACTCCTTTTGTAGTGTTTTCACTGTTACTGTGTGTGTTATGTACAATTACTTTGCACATTGCCTCTGAGATAAGCCTGACTGCTCATCCCAAACTACCAGGGGGGTGAGCAGGCGTTACCTTAGCTGTGTGACTCCCTTACCCTGACTGGAGTGAGGGACCCTACTTGAACAGGGTGCAAAACCCTGTCAACTAGAGACCCCATTTCTAACACTTCCCCCTCAACGCCTACGGTGTGCACAGGAGTTGGGATTCACCCTGTCTCAGATGTAAAACTGAGTGTGGAGACTTTCTCAACACAGTCTGGTCATATAGACCCCGTCAACCCTTTTGTCATGCTGTACAAAGGGACAGGGTAAAGAATCTGGGTTGTCTGTTCAACCTGACTCCAAAAATGGCACTGAGTAAAATAGCCAATGATGAAGGATTCGCCCAAGGGGAAAATTATTTATAAGGGTGGGCCTCGTCACCTGCAAGAGGGACATAGCACAGCAATGAGAGCGCCAGGACCTCCGCTGATCGAAAAATGGAGGGCCAGTATGGACACAAGATGCAGGCTTGAGAAACCGATTTATTAAGCTGGGGATGTTCTAAAAAGCATGAGAAAACGTGGGGAAATTGGATCCAAAATAGAGACACTGATAATTTAAGATGAAAACACTTAAGCATTCTATTAATAGAAGAACTGATACTTATTTTTTTTTATAAGAAGCCTCCTAAGATCAACAAACAAATGTTTTAAATAATTGTGGATACACCAGGGTTGTTCAATTTTACTGAGATGGACGTGCTTTATATGTTATTTTACTGATATGTTTTTCTATTTCCATTTACTTAAAATTGCGCTTTATTAAATACAAATAAAATGTATTGTGAAAAAAAATAGAATTGAATCTCCAGTGGTGAAGGATACAGGAACCTGATTTGAGATGTCTAGTTTAATCTGTCGATCAAACTGTCAAGCTGAATCAAACTTGTTAAAAGCAAGGGTAGTTTAAGAGGGCAAGTGGAATCTGCCTCTGTGGCCCTCAAATTGCATTAAAATTTAATGCCGGCAATGCAAGTCCTCGTTCACCATTCACATCTTACAGGTGGAAAGGATGATTCAGGTTCAACAAGCTAAGCCAGTGCACTGAACATTGGGTAGTATAGTCAGCGATTTGAATGTGAAGCTGAGATTGAAGATTTCAGTTTATTGTTTAATACTTTGTGGCCCCTAACAAGGTGGCCCCAAACTCTGGTATAGTGGTTCGTCTTAAAGAAAGATTTCACGAGTGGTTCTAAACACACACAAGCGCACACACACACACACACACACACACTCTCGCTCTCTCTCTCTTTTTCTCACCACAAGATAAACAGTTACAAGGATGTTGTAGCATCACTGAGCTCATCACCCACCGACAGGCAACAGAGGAGTCCCACAAAACAGATAAGACCACATGATTAATGCTCCGTCCTGCTTCAGAGAAGTATCCTGTCAAGAAACAATCGCCAAAGAGGTTTTCTGATTTAAAAAAGAAAAAAACACTGTAAGGCACCATAGGAAGGAGAGGTGGCCTTTATCATCAGGGAAACAATGTTGCTCCCAAGACTTTTCAGTCTCAGCGCCATTGATGTGGTGCCCTTGGATGAAAGGAAAAATTAAAAAGGTGATGGATGGAATGCTTGAATTAATCTCAGCCACTGGTAATTATTTTGGGCCAGATCCCAGTATATTGCTTTAATGCCCTTCACACCACCTCAGTTTAGACCCAGCTTTATGTAATTCAGCCTTGGTCAAGCTACAACAGGAATAGTTTAGTCAAACTACCAAGCCAGGTCCTTTCTGAACTGGAACACATGCAACCGAAGACTGATTTCAATCTATGTTTGGCCTCTTCAGTCAGCTGAAGTGTGGTTCCAGTAGCAAATTGAGCACAGGTCCCACAACTGGGCATACTTTGTCAGGGACTGTCTGGGACTGTCTGGGACACAGTCAGGGACTTGTGCAAGGACTGGGAAATGGGTAGTAAAAGTATGCAAAAAGAGGAGTACAGATTTGCCCAGGATCATACAGGAAGTCAGAGGAGAAAAGGAATCCAACGGGTAAGCCTGCACGAAGGAACAAGATGGCTAAGACTCAGAAAGGACAGGCACTCATGAAGTGATTTAGCATTCAGAAAAACTACACCCAGGATGAATGTGCAAGACATATATATGAAACAATATTAACAGTAAAGGAGAGTGTGGGGTAAAGCACTCAGGAGCTCCACATGGTAAGATTGAAGCTCAGTAGGTTTCTCACCCACAATTGCTGTTACAGATACTGACTGCAAATACCCACATATAGGATATGCATGCAAAGGCAGGGTCTGTGGAGCTTATACCTATTGTGATGTTATAAATGTAACACAAAGACAATACTCACAGTGAACAAGAACCACCACCTAGGTAGTCAGCTATGCCCATGGATCCTGGCAATCAACCAGGAACACGCAAGGCAGTAACAGCAAGGGTGTAAAACTAAACACAAGCACAATAGACAAGGAGCTAGCAAGGAGGAGTGCTTAACAGGAAAGGAAGGAAAACACAGGGCACAGGACACATGGCATAAAGCAAGTAACAAACATACAAGGCAACAGAAGCAAGACAGCAGAATAGAAAGACAGCAAACTAGGAAATGGAACCAAGGAAATGGGAAGAAAGGCTGAGACTGGAAAAGAATATACAGAAGGGGAGGCTTCAAGGATATACTAGAATAGTGCAGGTTCAGGAATCAAGAAAACAAAGTAGCATAGAAGGCAGTGCGGGGGCAGGAACAAGAATTGAGCTAAGGCTCAGTAGTCAAGGTAGCACTGCAGGCAGTGCTAATTCTGGAACAAGGGACACTGCTGCAGCTCAGGAACAAGGAATACTAAGGCTCAGGAGTCAAGGTAGTACTGCAGGCAGTGCTATTCCAGGAGAAGGGAAACTGTTGCAGTTCAGGAACAAGGAAAGCTAAGGCTCAGAAGTCAAGGTAGCACTGCAGGCAGTGTGGAAGTGGATTATTTAAAACCCCTTGGTGCAGGGTCACCCTTCGTCCACGAGTTCTTTAACAAGTAAGGAGGAATCAACACTGGAGTGAAGTATAAACCAAAGATCATTTATTAGCATTCATGAATGGGGCCTCATCCGGTAAGCACGATAGAGATACTCAAGGAGGAAGCACACTGAATGTTTTTTTTTATAGCAAAAGATCACAAACAAGTGACGCCCAGAGGTAATTAGGGCTTTGGGAAAAACACACAAATGAGGTAACAGTAAGAATCGACAGCCTTGGTGTCTTTGTGCAATCATCACATCCTAAGGCTGCACAACAAGATATGCTATTGGGATAAACTTTACTTGAGGCTTTACCATTGTCTGAAAACCCCCGAGCAGACTCCAGCTGTTCTTTTGCGCGGGCTCCGCATGTATACATAGCCTACAATATCCTAATCTAGATTCTTTACCAATGTTTATGCAGGTGCGGTGTCAAGGATAGAGCCAGTGCTGAAAGTAGGACAGGGTTGAAAATGGATGATGCATAGCTCAATCAAAAAACAAGAGAATCATATTTTACATTTCAACAGTCATGCTAGTTCAGCAACAAGGGAAACTGCTGCAGGTCAGGAACAAGGAATGCTAAGGCTCAGGAGTCAAGGTAGCACTACAGGCAGTGCTAGTTCAAGCACAATGAATAGCTACAGCTCAGGAATCAAGGAATATCAAACAGCGAAGGAAACCAGGATCGGTCTCACCGGAATACAGCTACATTGACCAACCTTGGCCTGAAGGGAGCTGGGGCTTAAAAGAGCTGACAGTTATCACATGCATCAGGTGTGAGCCAGCCAGCAGCAGCCAGCCACAGGTGAGCTGAATTCCTCCACCCATCCTTGGCCAGCAGGGGTGGAGACGAAGCAGTGAGCAGGGGGTTATAGGTAATGGAGTTTCCAGCATGAGCAGACTGGCTTCCACAAAACCCGGCATGGATTGGGAATGGATGTCAATTCCTAAATAGTGTCCAAATGCCTGGAAGTCAAGATATGCATGCAGGGGAGCGTCTGGAATCATATTAGAACACTGGAAAGCCCCACAATTCGCCCCCCTGGTGGTGGGCACGAGAGCACAGGGAGTGAATTGTGACATACTTGTTGGAATTATAGCATCCCAATAAAAAGTACAAATTAGTGATGGTGGGAATGTGTATATTATTGTCACTAACAGGTAAGTACTCCGGCCGCATCTCAGTCCAATTCTTTTTGTCCACCAGACCACCTTAGATTAGATATAGCTGTATGCAAATAAGCCTTAGTCATGTTCCAGTAGGAACAGTCCAGACCAAATTGCCAAGCAAGGTCCTCTCTGAACCGGAACACAAGCAACCAAAGACCAGTTTCAGCTTCTTTGGGCCTCTTCAGTCAGGTGGAAAATGAGGAAAGGATTTTACTCTTTTTACATCTTGCTACCCAAGAAGGATGAGGCCTGAAAGCCATCCTGAATGATCGCCTCTTGAATCAGTTCATTCAGCAGGAGATGTTAAAAATGCTATCCTTGAGGCAGGAGCAGTTGGCCCTCCATGCTGGGTAGTGGCTGGAGCCCCTGGACTTCCAGGATGACTACTTTAATTTGCCAACACTAGTTCCTCATAGGTACTATCTGTATGTGGTTCTATCATTTACTTTTCCCCAAGTCCCCTATGCCAGTCACAGAACATCTTTGGCTCACCATGATACTTCAACTCGACTTGGGATTTACAATCAGCGCTCAGAAGTCCCACCTCATCTCTACATAGAGGTTGACATGATCCATATGAATGCTTTCCTTCTATTCAGAAGATTGCAGCTATGCAGGACATGATTTTAATGTTTCTGGCTCAGACAACGATCTCGCTTCTGCATGTCCTATGCCTCTTTGGTGAGATGGCCACATGCGTTCTGTTGATGCAGCACACTAGATGGCGAATTAGGACTCTTCAGTGGACCTTGACAAAATAGTGATATTGCATCAGGGATGTCTCTCAGTGTAGATTTACAGCTGTGTGTTCGTCTGTATCTGAACTGTGGACATGCCGCTTCAAACTATTGGTAGCTTGTCCCTGCATCCTTCTGCAGTTCTGGGCTGCTGTAGCTGCAGATGCCTCCTTGTTGGGTTGAGCGCACATCTGAGCAATATCATTGTGAGATGCCCATGATTCACTTTGTGCCTGTTCATAAATGAGCTGGAACTGCATGTGGTCCACTTCACTCGAATGCTTTCCTTCCTCCCATCTCAGGGATTACCATTCAAACTCTGTCAGATAACACAACCACCATCCATTTTATCAATTGATAGGATGGTTTGTTGGCTTAAACCCTGTGTGGTAGGTGATCCAGCTGTAGGGTTAGGCCCTGCAACGGGGCCTTTTCACAGTTACGGCCCACCTCGCATGTATTCTGTGTGTGGGAAGGTTCCCAGATCCGACTCTCCTTAGTGGACCACGGAGATAGCTTCATCTCAAAGTAACATAAATTATCTTCTCCAGATTGGGCTGTCCATGTGTGAGGCTTTATGCCACAGTCTTGATCAGGAAGTGTTTTTGGTTTTGTGCTATACACTTAGCATGAGTAGTTCCTTGGGGTATGTCTTCTGATACTTTTGGTCTCAGCATCTGCTTTATACATTCCCACTGATCCTGCTTCTTTTGAGAGGTCTACAGTAGCAGCAGAAGGATAGATAATGACCATGGTCACTCTGGATTGGGGGAGGAGTATTTGGTATGCCTTCTGTTGATACTCAGAACTCAGCCACCTCTTCCTCTCCCACAGAGGGTGTGCCTGTTTTTGCAGCAGGATGATTGGGTCTTCCACCCCCTGTCATTTAATGCTGCAACTACATGCATGGAGATTCAACAGTTAAGAGAGACCTTTGGAATGCTTGGATCCTTTCTGCTCCAGACTTTCTGATGGTTTATGCTTTGCATTATCTCTTGTCCAGTAGCTATTGTAAATTCTATTTTTGTACTCTATCCATCTTCATGTGCCTCCATGGCCTACTATCTCTTATGTCCCCACTAGTGATGGCCTTCTGACAGGTTTACATGAATTGTTACCTCGCACTTGAATAATTGTTACTTAATGAGGTTTGAATTTTGTGTTAACATTCCTCATGTCGCCTTCGTTCGAGCCATGGCACAGTTGCCCGGTTCATCTACTAATGCTCAAAATGTTTTTTTGGGACAGTAATTTCATCCGATGGGGTCGGTGAACTAAGGGATATTTTGTCCAGCCATCTCCATGGTTTTCTACCCAGATAAACTGGTGTTTGGCACTTTCTTTACATTTCTGCTGCCTGTTGTGTTGACCCTTCACAAGGAGCACACAAAAGGTGATAGGATGAATGCTTAATTTGTCAGCGCTATCATAAGAGGGTGTACCTTCATTTGCAGGGGAACGTGGTCTCATGCATTTTAGGGAATCTCTTTGCCTGTGCTGTATATTATAGACACTTGCGCAGAGGCAAGTATGCCCTTAGGAGTTGTACTGCCAGTGCGCCATATAAAGGTCAGTGTCCCCTTGAAGGCAGTCCTCCCATGGACCCCCTCTAACATCCCTCTGCAGGTGGATGCAGTCATTCACGGCATCTGCCTGCATGGGGATCCTTAATGTGCAGGCTGGTTTCTGGCTGCACAGAGAAAGAAATTTGGCGATATGTTATTCGTATGTATTTTACTATATGTAACTTGTAAATACCAATAAAAAGATTTTTTTTAAAAAAAGGAAACAACTACTCTTTTTCTCTGAACACGCTGCCACCAGGGCACCGCGTTCCCTGTTTAAAGGTGCGCTATGGCGCAGACAGGGAAAGTGCGCCTTATTTGTAATACGGGCCCTGGAGGATATTCATAAGGCAATTAATCTGTTGGAAGATAAAATATCCACAAGAAATATCTTTCCTGAAGGTAAGTAACTTTTTCTTTTGTTAGAGTGCTAAATCCTCATAAACATTGCATGCAGAAAAGAAATAAACACAACAACCACTGTAATTGTACATGTCGACATTTTAGCGCATCTGTTAAAAAAGCTTTCCCCTGGGTAACCTTTAGAGTTTGAATAGAGAATAAAATATAATCTGTACAGTCAATGGAAAAAATCTCAGACTCCCTAAATAAAGTAAACACATAGCATCAACGAGGGATATAATATTTTACACAAATGCTCAACATATGCTAGAGCTGTCTGATAATACTTCCTAGTAGCCCCCCCCCCGCCCCTTAATTTGGCCAGATTTATGGGTTAATTCCAAGTTATGCCGTGTTAAGGGGCCTGAATCACCAATTAAAGGCCTTAATGTCTCCATGCTGTTCTGAATTTTCCTTTTGGAATGTGGAATAATGTAACCCCAATTTATAAGACCTATTTCCACACGCCTTTATGATTCCGAAGGAGACACAGTGTGCAGATTCACACCTTGTGCAAAGAACAATGGCAGTATTCCACCCAGGAGCACCACTGGGGCCGGCTTGTGATGGAGGACCAAAAATGGAAGTGGTTGTAAATATCAAATACAGGGTTGTACCTGGGCTAGTTTGGGATTTTGTCAATAGCTCCACTGCCTGACGTTTTAGCTCCCACATAATGCGGAGCATCAATGGTAGCATAGCCAGTTCTAGTTCCATTTGGAGGAAAATTAATTGTAAAATGAGAATGTGCAAATTTCGCCCAGACGCAGTGCTGGAAAGTAGGCCCCCCAGTATCCCTGTTCTGGCAGCTATTTGGGGTGTGATCCCAGAGAAACATGCTGATTTCACCCTGGTGTCATTTTCCGACTTTTGTCTGAATTCCGTTCCATTCAGAGCAACAGCGTGCTGGCAGTGAGAGTGCTTCTTATTTACATTTCCAGCTGGGCCCAGACAAAGGCCTGATTTAAAGGACCATCAGCCCTTCTTTTGTTCAAACAACATCCTGACTAGGCACCATCTGCAGCCTAACACCTAGATGCCAATGCAAAGGCAGAAAACAAAGGCACACAGCTTGTTTTCACTTGTTTAAGAGAAGCTGTGATTCAGAGGCATGTTTTTAACTTTGTTCAATTCTCTAAGTAAGAGATCTGCTTGCATTGTAAGAATGCAAGATTTATCTGTCTGTTTGAGTAATTGAATACATATTGAAGTGAATTGCACCTACTATTTTTCTTTATTTAATCTTTTATAGCGCTACTCATCCTAGTGTGGGGTGTCAGACTGCTTACCATTACACACAGAGGCACAATAAATCATACAAATGTGTAAATCAATGTACAGTAAATTTCACATAAGACAAAGAGGGTTATTAGGTGTAGGAAGCATATCATCCATTATTGTAGACATTATATGTTATCAGTGAATGGTCGGGAGAAACACAGTCAGGATATAAAAGGTAATGCAGTGATTGTGGTTGTCTGTACTAACAACAATTTATTATATCCCAAAGGAACCCTTCTGTGCAATCTTACAATAACATCAGGATGAGAAATGTCAACAAACAGTGCTCCTATAAAATACTCTGCTTTAGTATCCTGTTTTTATGTACTGTATGTGCTGTGAATAATGCTCCATTAGGTCAAGCATTTTGAAAGAATTGTTGCCTTGCATTGTTTCTGTTTTGTTAGTTAATTGGCTGATGTGCCACTGCAGAAGTTCATTAACTTGTTTAAAGATCTAATGTAAACAAACTAAGGACAGGTTCAACTGTATCTACTGTGCATGGATACATTAATCTGAAATTTGCAACAAGAAATTGACAGTGTGTTACAAACATGTCTGCTACTGTGTTTTCTGCAGACACAGTTGTTCCCAAACGTCTTGGAACCATACCCCACTTTTTAGAACAAAGAATTTTTGCATCCGACCTACCTTTAATGGACATGCAGTGGAGTGATTTTTAAATGTAACTAAAGCATGGTGTTTTAGCGCATTTTCATTTAGAGACAACACATTTTCCATTAAAATGGCCACTAAATTTGCACAGACATACAGTTTTACTGTTAAAATTATATAGCACATAAATGTGGAAATCGGGTTTCTGTGAATATTTATCATTTGTGCATCACCAAGTCAGTGTCTTGATTTGTTATGATCCTATTAAAATCTCTGTTTCCAGCACACTTCAGAATTGCAAAAAAGTGCCTAATGTTTGCTTTCCAAACTGCTGGATGCATACAGTTAGTTTACAGGTATTTTCATTTTGTTGTGTATTGCAAAAAACAATGTCCGACATTGTCACATAATTCATTTCAAAAACCCCTCTCACTTTGCAGTCACAGAAAAAGAAATTGAACATCAACCACAGGTTTAAAGAATTAAGCAGCCTAACATTTGACCTCTCTTTTTGAATCACTGCCAAATATGACAAGTTAAATACAGAATGTAAAGGCATTTGTTTAGGTTTCACCTACATGGCACTTGTGCCGTGCTTGCAAAATCTCTTATAATGAAAAAATGAATCTTAAAAGGAGCTTAGAGTACGCCCACTACTTACATTTACTTACTATATTGTTGGCTCCCACCTCACTCTTGTTTCCTTTCTTCCTGTTGGTGAACACCTTCTCCTACCTCTAGCTTCATGTCTTCATCCTTGCTGTGGAGCTTGGACCAAGTACTGCTTCCAGTGGCCAGTGTCCTTCCACTTGCTGGGCACTTGCAACATACTTTATTATTATTATTTTTTTCTTACCAGTGTCTGCTTTCTGTTTGTTTCTTGTCTGTCCCTACCACCACCTTATTTCCATCGCTGCATGCCCCTTTCCCATTCGTTTCTATCCTGTCCCTCCCACCACCTAGCTCCTGTCACTGCCCCTCCCCTACCCATCACTAGCTGTCTCTCTCCTACCTCCATCATAGCGTGTTTTATATATCGCAAAGTCGACTGGAAGGGCTTGGAGCGCTTTATATGAGCGTCAGTTACATTACACAAGGGCACATTCATTTTTATAGGCACGTGGGGATTAAGTGATTTGTCCAGATTCACAGGATGTTGAGCCAACACAGAGATGCGAACCCAGTTCCCCAGCACCAAAGTCTGCAGCTCTGGACGTACCACCACAGCATCTCTATGCTCAGTGTTCCAGCTAGCTACACTTTGACATGCTGGTAACTGCTATGGGCATTTGTTCAAGGATATAAAGTGCATATTAAGTATAGGGAAAATAACAATTTCAATTGTAAGTGCATGGCTTGACGTAAAACAAAAATGCTATGATTCGGTCTGGCCACATTATATTGCTTTTTTTTAACTTCAAGCTATGTAGCACAGCCGCGCTCGCACAGCTGAAAAACATTAAAAAAATATAGAGAAAGCCAATAGATCTTCTATAGGTGAAACCTATTTGCTCTGTAATGCTTGCTATTTATTGCTTTAACTTTCCTGACCCACATAAATGTACCCATAGTTTCGGACACACTGGGCTAAAAGATTACACTCTTGTTGGTATTAATGGTTGTTTAATCAGCTAAGAGGGGCTCAGTTCTTCATTGTATGTGTCCGTAGTGGCCTATTTATGTGTCAGGGCTTCGATAAATTATAGGAGTATGGATAAGAGGGCTGGAAAGTAGACTGTGACCCATATAAGAAGTATTAGGGGTCTGCAGCTGTTATTATGTTTATTACGTTGTTTTACGAAGCAGTGTGCGTCTCTTTTAGGTAATTTCAGAACGCTATGGTTGAACTAAGAATACAAAAATAAAAATAAAATAGAACCAGAGTTTAGTTCGTAAAGGAAAGTTCGATATTCTTCGATCGCAACCCCTTTATGGGTAGAGCAATGTTTAAATGTTCCCATTTCATGGGTTTATAAAAACACATTAGTGCTGGTTAAAAAAAAGTGTAACACTTGTCATCGTAGAATTACCCATTACATTTTTTGGGCTATGCACATTTTTGGTGATGTACAAAACTCCACGAACTATGCATGGAAATTTGTGTAAATCAAACATTTTTTGGTGTACTCTTGCTCAGCTATGCATACTCCAGTTGACAGTCCACGTGCCTTACAATTGACTGAGGTGTGCATGGTGGAACTGCCCTCGGCGTGGAAACCCTGTTTCCCTGCATAGAAACTCCTTTCCTCTCCAGGATATGCAGGAGTGCACCCACTCCTTTTCCATGGCAATTTACAAATGTGATAAATGTTTGAAATAATGGCAATAAGCCTTGCTCTGGTCGCCATTTCTCTCCATATTTTGTTGCTCCCTGTTCCAATATACTAAGGGAATGCTGTATGCAAATAAGTTTTTATTTTACAGAAGAAGGTCCTACCTCCAAAAGGAGTGCAAGCAATGATTGGCTGGTTCTTACCTCATTGAGCGTTGTTAGTGAGATGTGCTTGAGTGAACTACAAGACCTAGGCTTCTCATGTCTCTTAGGGTTCCGCTAGGAAAAGAATCATTGTGTTCAATAAAGATGGGATGAGTGGAATTAATCAGAACTTCTGCCATTGTTCCTGATATATTCCACTCCATCCTGAAAAGGAACGTTTGCTTTTTACAGGAGTAACCTTCCGGATGGAAAAGCACCTGAAAAACGTTTTTGATGTGTAGACTTTGAGAGGAAACCCCAAGAGACAATCCACACAATTGACAGACTTAAATGATACATCGGTATTGAAGACAGAATTGGCCAATGATCATGATTCTGTGAGTGTCAATTGCTAAGGAGTGAATTGAGTTCTTGATTTGATTTTTTACTTGGTCAATGAAAAGGTGAAGCCCTCCAATAGATAGAAACCCTGCTGCTGAGTAGGTTGCAACATGTGTCTGCAAGAAGGAAACTGCGGAGCACAGGAGGAATGAACCTCAATGGCATATAAAAGACCTCCGGAGCCAATATTCAGAAATATAACTCCAGGCCAATGATGTTGCAGTTGATTCCAAGGAAACAGACCTGCTATCTGGGGTGAGCTCCAGAGTGCCCAAAAACTAGAACTGTAATGAAGATGATGTAACCATTGAGACAGAAGACTTTGATTCAATTGCGAAGTAGAGAAGGATTATTCTGCCTTACCTTTTATACTTGTTGAACAGGAAAAATAGGAAGTAACCACAAGTTGGATTGGGCTGGAGAAGAAAAAGTAAATTATAAGGAACAATCTTGGAATAGCAGAGGAAAGAAGTTTTGGCAGACATTTAGTATCTCTCTCGTGTTCCTTCCTTGTGGTGCCCCTTGTTGTCGCCAGGTATGCCTGCAAGGAAATGATGACTCCAAATGTGCTGGAGCATGCTGTAGCAACCCTAAAAGAAGGCATGCTTGATCCCACACCATGCATTAGAGAACACCTGCCAGATGCAAATAAAAGACAATGACCCACAATTTGGATGTAGCCACTAGGCCGAGGACCCCAAAGGGCCTGAACATGGGCCTGAACAAGTGAAGTTGAAGGACTCAGCTCAGAGGAAACATCCTGCTGCGCTGACGCAAACGCAGTTATTCCTTCACTAGTGCCAAAGCTACATGCAGCTGTGTCCACACCCTTAACTTCGGCATGCTATGAAAGAACAACAGTGAGCTATCTTCAGGTACTTTCTGTCCTTAGGTCATTTTTCTTTGCTCGCACATCTAACTTATGCATGCAGAAAAGATTAAAGTTTGGGTCCATTGCCTTTACAAGAATGCGTCACCGTCTTACCCTTTGAGACTAGGCTTGGGGATGTTGCAACTCTATTTTCGGTGCATGAGTTGTGCCAAAATATTCTGTATGAATATTGAGGTTGTATCATCACAGCCTGCAACTTAAACATTTGGTGCCCTGGGTTCCCAACTCTGTTTAACTCTAGGGTGAAGGGCTATGTTCTTCCACAGAATCAGTTATTTTTATGTACTATACACATTTAGAATATAGTTCTTTCCATAGACTGTGTTAATAATCGTACTTCATAGAAAGGTACTCACAAGCCAAGCCTTGGACGTGACAGCACTCATGTTTATTTATTTATGTGTTTATATATAGCACAAACTTTACCCGAAGGTGTCAGAGCGCTTTACAATAGAAGCAGTTACATTGCATAAGGAGTTCAGAGTACATGAATTACATAAAAGATACAAACAGATAAACTCCAAATTCACATAAGAATGGTAGTAAGTACATAAGTCTACTACAGATACCAGTGGTTAGAGCTACATATAAACAAGTTGCAAATTTACTCAAGATTACATTTTAAGAAGAGTTGAAGCAATTATGGGTGGACAATTATATATGACATATTACACAGCATGATCTTCTCTCCTTTGCTGGGGTTCTTGCTTTCAATGGTGCACTAGAATCGCTGCACACACGATAGACTCTATTCCCTGCATGGGGCAGAAACTTCATAAACATACTTTAGTCAATATGGTCTCAAACTTTCTTTAATGATCGGGAGGTGGTGGATAAGTCAACAACACTACTAGATGACTGGCTGACAGGCACCATGTAATACCAGACATCTAGATGGTGGATAGCAACACCACAGGAGATCAGAAGCACATTGTGAAATAAGGAGGTTACCAGAGAATTCCTTCACCATTTCTGTTTCCTACGCTAAGGTTGTCTAGAAGCGGTTTCTGGGACTTTGCTGCTCTACTTCACCTAAGTTGTCTGACGGTCAGACTTCTTACCAATGGCTTAATCCCTCCCTCTTTCAGTGTCTTTGTTATGGCCGTGTTGGGAAGTATATTGTGAATTGACTCCATTTTCTGCAGAATGCCGTGAATCACAATCTTATTCTGAGTTGTTGGACATTAAACAAGCGCTGCTGCACCCACAAAGTAAAAGAAGTCCCAGGTTCACAAATGTGTCCAGTTTTCATTTCCCTGTATCAATTTTCCCCAAATTTAGCAAGGCCTACCTTTCTCTGTGGGAGGGGTTCAAAAGGCTGAAAACAACGTTTTTATTATAAATGGTAAGAGCAAGCACTATGTGCTTGGAACTTGTAGCGGGGTTTCATGTGGACCCTTTCCATGCTCACAGGTTTGAAAGGCCACTTCCACCTCTCTCCAGATCTACTGGCATCTTATGTTTGAATCTGGAAAAAAATTAATTGAAGAGAATTATATGGGGTGTTCGGATGTTGCCAACTGCTGAATACAACAACTGTTCGGTTCAAAACATCACAAACTGTTTTCTAGTTAGCGTGTACTTTTTCTGAATGTGGGAGTCGGCATCTGCCTTATTAAGAACTCTGGAGCCTTCAAGGTATGAAGACCCAGTCCTAAGGGGATTATTGGGTTGCCCTATTTTGTATAAGATAAAGTTCAAGGTATGAAGAACGCTGATGACACTGCCATTTTTAGAAGATAAAGTGGCGCATAGGTCACACCCACTTTCAGAAGATAAAGTGGCGCCGAGGTCACACCCACTTTCAGAAGATAAAGTGGCGCCGAGGTCTCACCCACTTTCAGAAGATAAAGTGGCGCAGAGGTTACACCCACTTTCAGAAGATAAAGTGGCGCCGAGGTCTCACCCACTTTCAGAAGATAAAGTGGCGCCGAGGTCTCACCCACTTTCAGAAGATAAAGTGGCGCAGAGGTTACACCCACTTTCAGAAGTTAAAGTGGCGCCGAGGTCACACCCACTTTCAGAAGATAAAGTGGCGCCGGGGTCACACCCACTTTCAGAAGATAAAGTGGCGCCGAGGTTACACCCACTTTCGGAAGATAAAGTGGCGCCGAGGTCACACCCACTTTCAGAAGATAAAGTGGCGCTGAAGTCAGACCCACTTTCAGAAGATAAAGTGGTGCTGAGGTCTCACCCACTTTCAGAAGATAAAGTCGCGCAGAGGTTACACCCACTTTCAGAAGTTAAAGTGGCGCCGAGGTCACACCCACTTTCAGAAGATAAAGTGGCGCCGAGGTTACACCCACTTTCGGAAGATAAAGTGGCGCCGAGGTCACACCCACTTTCAGAAGATAAAGTGGCGCTGAAGTCAGACCCACTTTCAGAAGATAAAGTGGCGCCGAGGTTACACCCACTTTCAGAAGTTAAAGTGGCGCCGAGGTCACACCCACTTTCAGAAGATAAAGTGGCGCCGGGGTCACACCCACTTTCAGAAGATAAAGTGGCGCCGAGGTTACACCCACTTTCGGAAGATAAAGTGGCGCCGAGGTCACACCCACTTTCAGAAGATAAAGTGGCGCTGAAGTCAGACTCACTTTCAGAAGATAAAGTGGTGCTGAGGTCTCACCCACTTTCAGAAGATAAAGTCGCGCAGAGGTTACACCCACTTTCAGAAGATAAAGTGGCGCCGAGGTCACACCCACTTTCAGAAGATAAAGTGGCGCCGGGGTCACACCCACTTTCAGAAGATAAAGTGGTGCCGAGGTCACACCCACTTTCAGAACATAAAGTGGCACCAAGGTCACACCCACTTTCAGAAAATAAAGTGGCGCCAAGGTCACACCCACTTCTAGAAGATAAAGTGGTGCCGAGATCACACCTACTATTTCAGCATAGACTAGGTTCTGGTCTACAGTTAAGATCGGAAGTAAGTCTCGCGTTTCTTTGTTGTTTTTTTTTATCACATTTTATTCTTACGCAGTTTAGAAAAGGCGTATTTTAATGACAGAATGAATTCCACAGGACACACCATATCTCTTTTCCACGTGTCACCTGAGGGGATCTATAAGCAGGCGACAGTAGTTGCGTTATGAGTGATTTTCAGTGTTTAAAGTACATAATTCCCTTTTTGTGTGAGGGGAAACTCGCCATTACAGCAGAGGTAAAGCAGAACAAGTAGTAATCTTAAAGCATGATTTGTGGTGTGTAAAAATACAACATGCCTTCCAGAAGAACTGCAGCACAGATGCTTAGTAGGGTTGTATTTCTTTAATTTTATGGTTTTGTTAGACACACTGGATGACTACATTTACTTCATGTATAAATAAACTGTAATGATATGTCATTGCTTCATGGCGAGAACGCTGTTTAATCATTTTACACATTATCATGTGTAAACGTTAAAGGGCTGATCAGTTGGCCTGCTGGAAACATTCTCAAGGTCAGTCTAAAATATGTTTATCTTGGCTCATGGCCAAATTCGTGACACAGGAAGTCGCAAATCGGGTGAGGGCTTCAAACAGTTGGATATTACGAATCTAAATATTGTGAAATAAATCACGGTTCACAATGCATACTTTAGGGAATCCTAGGATTAAGAGTGTATATTTAAACACTTATCATCTTTCTGTATCTTCCAGTTTGTTTGCCCCAGATCAATGATTGTCCTTCTGCTTGTCATCAACAGGCAAGGCACTTACTTCACAGATTGCAGCTGCCTTAGATCATGCAGAGCGAGTAGCTGTAAATAGGGCACTTGTACCTTCTCGTCTGGAGTATGGCACGCCATGGTGTCTTGGCTTGTCTGTGTATCTTCTGTAACAACTTCAGCAGTATGCCACCATTACATTGTTAACTTTCAGCTGAGTCATTACAACTCAGGCCTTACATCGAAAGGGAATACATTGCAAGTAAGTTATAGTACCTTTACATCATTAGTACTTTACTTTGCTGGTAAATCAGGGGCTGCTCCCCCGTTTGTGCGGAGGATCGTCGCCCTACTAACAAAGCCCCAGGCCAGAGCAGAAAAATAAAACAATAATAAAATCTATTTATTACCGCTTTATTTTTCAGCAACCAACCCCTCCTGAACTGAGTGCCAGGACGGGGCGGGCGGGGCCAGCATTACCATGCCGAGTGGTAGCAGCAGACACCTGTGCTTTAAAATGTGTATTTCTCTTTGGCCGGCGGTCTTGCGGCGGCCAGCCAGACATGCGCATTTTACATTTCTGTAACCTAGCTGTCTTAGACCGTGTGGAATGCTGCGGTCAAGTGCGTGATGGTGGCTTGTATGCGCTTCATACCAATGATGTACAATAGCTTATGCAGCCAACAAGTGTGTGAGGGGCAAGTCGTAGTACCCCAAAGGGATAAGATATAGTGAACAGCTGTGCCCAGGGCCAGACCCATCTGCCTCCTTCGCATGGACTTGAGTGGAAAGGTGAGGTCATTGGGCAAGCCTAGAAGGGTGTATGCAGGAAATCGGGGAACCTCTGTTTCAAAATATGTATCAACGTCTTTCAGCACCTCCTCCCAGAACCCCTGTATTTCCCTACACTCCCATAGACTGTGTGTCAGTGTTCCTGTTACCCCACAGCCTCTCCAACATTCAGAGCTACGATCTGGATTCATTTGATGCAGTCTAGCGGGCGTTAGATGACAGTATATGGCCTCTTTGACCGCCATCTCCTTGCTCCCTACATTCCGAGCCGTGTGGTGGGCCCTATAATAAATCTGCTGCCATTCCTTCCCCTAGAGAGTCCGACCCAGCTCCCCCTCCCAACAGCGCTGACCAGCAGACTTTTCCGTTGGTACAGGCGGGTGTAACATGGGGTATAATTCAGAAATCATTTTGCGGTCTGAGTGTTTGGAGAGAAACCACTTCTCGTAAAAAGTAAGCTTACGGCCAACCAAAGGGTGCACATCCGGGTGGAGCAACCAGTGACGGATCTGAAAGTTTTGAAACCGTTTGAGGTCTTTAATGTCGTACCACTCTCACAACTCGGACAACCCTTGGAGGTCGAACAGGTGACCCGCTGAACGACATGTGGTTGCGCGCCATTGTGGGAAGGCCTGCGCCTCCATGCCTGGGGGAATTTTAGGATTGTCATAAATGGGTGTAAGGGGCGAGGGGAAGGAAGTGAGGTCCCGCCTTACCGCAAACGAGTCCCACACCCTCATCACCGAACGGGTGATGGGAGACCTGCGCATATACGAGGAGCGGTCGGCCGGCTTCAGGAATGGCACCTTCCATAAAGGGAGGCGAGCCATGGCCCGATCCTAAAAGAGCCATCTCTTTTCGGACTCTGGTCTGCTCCACTCCACCAAGTAGCGCAGTTGGGTTGCCTTAAAATAATTCAGAAGATTAGGAATCCCTAAGTCGCCCTCGGCGGGAGACCGAAAGTCAATTCACGACGTAGCCGCGGCCTCCGACCGGCCTAGATGAACTGCTGTATTTCATTCTGTAGCGTGCGTAAGTAGTGCAAGGGGGTGTGACAGGTATGACCTGGAAAATATATAGTATTTTAGGCAGGATAGACATTTTTACCACCGCCACCCTACCCAGCAGCGACAAGGAGTATGTTTTCCAACGGCGTAGGGCTGCCGTCACTTGTGAGGTGAGGGTAGTATAGTTGCGAGCAAGAGTAGCGCTTGTTGACGACGTCAGCACTATCCCCAGGTACGGGAGTTCACTGTTCGTCTGCACTCCCCCCAAAATCTCGGTAAGCATCTTCCAGGCCAGCCCCCGCCGAGCCCAAGGGCAGAAGCATAGATTTCCCCTCATTAACTTTAAAGCCCGATGCCCTGCCGAATTCCGCAAGCTCCTCCAGAAAGGCTGGAATGGAGCATCGGGGAGCAATAAGAGTCGCCAAAATGTCGTTTGCGTATAAACTAACTGTGTGTTGCTCTCCCCCGAAGGGGATGCCGGATATCCGGGGGTTGTCTCGGATCCACTGCGCCAAGGCTCGACATAAAGCGCAAAAAGCAGGGGAGATTGAGGGCACCCTTGCCTCGTGCCCCATGTCAAAGGGTTTGGAGCAGGCCCCGTTTACCCTGATCCTTGCCTGTGGCTTATCATAACAACTTGCCACCCACGCACGAAAACGCTCCCCGATCCCAAAGTGTGCGAGTGTCCTATCTAAATAAATTCAATCCACCCGGTCAAATGCTTTCTCAGCCTCAACCGAGATCAACAAAGCGTCCAGATCCATATAATGGGCTTTATCTATTAAGTGCATGATCCTTTTGGTGTTATCACTACTTTATCGATTGGGGATAAAGCCCGATTGGTCCGGCTCGATTATGCCTGGGAGGCGTGGGCCCAACCTGACCGCTAGGACACCTGCAAACAATTTCAGGTTGAGATTGAGAAGAGAGATCGCCGATATGCCGTGCATTGGGTGGGATCTTTCCCGGGTTTGGGGAGAACAACTACCTCCGCTTCCAGCATCTCTGGTGGAATCGTCCCTGGGCCCTGGAAGGAGTTGAATAAACGCGTAAGAACAGGCGCTACGGATTGGCAGAAGGTCTTATAAAATCCCACGGAGAATCCGTCTGGGCCCGGTGATTTTAACGGCTTGAGGCGAGATATCCCCCAATCACCTCCTCAACCCTGATGGGAGCCTCTAGGTCCGCAGACCCCGACGCATTAAGAGCCGTGGTGGCAGCCTGACTTAGGTAATCTTCGCTTGTGCCGTCCCTGGTGGGTTCCCTGCTGTATAAAGAGGCATAGAACCTTCGGAAGGCATCAGCGTTCCGGTCATACCTCTCGACCCGATCCCCAGCCACGATCTTGGAGCGTTCAGTGCGTGCCCGAAGTCTGTTCGCAAGGGGCTTCCCTGTCCTGTCCCCCCCCCCACCCTATGTAAAAATAGTGTTTGAGCCGCAGACCGGTGTACTCAGCTCTATCAAGGTCTAAACTGGCCAATTGAGCTCTGGCTGCTTTGAGGCGCCACCACATGTGCGGAGCCCCAGTCCGGCTATGCACCCTCTCGAGTTCTAGCACCACGGCTGCTAATTCCTCTCTCTTCTACTTACGCGCACAATTGTCTGCAGCGGAGAGCGCGATCAGCTCTCCCCGCACGACCCCTTTGGGTGCGCCCCAAAGGGCCGATAATGGGGTGTCAGCGGTGTTGTTGGTTGCTAAGTAATCCGTTATGCACTTCTGCACCTGACGGCAGGTGTCCGGTCGCTGTTACAAAGACTCTCGTAACCACCACTTCCCCCTCTGTTTGACTGTAGGACGCAAGTCTAAAGTCATCTGTACCGCCTCGTGGTCTGACAGTACCGCCGGTATGATGTCCACCGACCGGACCGGGGGTTTAAGTTCAGTAGACCCTATAAAATGATCCAGGTGAGCATACGTATGATGGACGTGGGAATAAAAAGAATATTGAGTGCTGTGGGGATGCGCTTCCCTCCATATATCTACCAGACTTCTCTCCCGGAGCCACGCTGCCCCTGCAGTAGAAATCGAGCACGTAGCCCAGTGTCTGTGACCTGACCTGTCTTTCTCTGGATCCATGACTATATTATGATCCCCCCAGTAGAATCTGCCTATCGTGGTAACGGAAGATCTCTGAAAGTGAGACCATAAGAAATTGCTCCTGTCCAGAATTCGGGTCATATATGGAACCAACGACTAATGGAGTGTCCCCCACCCAGAGCCTGTATGCCAGTAGTCTCCCTTTCATCTCTGCAACTTTGTCCCCAACTCTGCCCTGAAAGTGCCGCGCTAGAAGGATGTCCACCACCCCCTTTTTCTCTCGAGTAGAGGAACAAAATTGGTCTGGAAATGCCCTGGACTTCATCCTGTGCCAGTCCTTTGGTAGCAAGTAAGTCTCCTGCAAAAAACAGATAGAGGCATCAGAGTTCTCTAAGTAGCTTAGAATAGCCTGTCTCTTGATGGGGTTATTTAACCCTTTCACATTTAAAGTTAAGACTTGGGTCATAGGAACGGACACAGAAAGGGAGCAATGCCAGACCATCCCGGGTGACAGAGGAATGAACGGGGAGCACGCAAGTACAAAGCTGTGGGCAGCCGCAACTCTATAGAACATACCATTCCCAGCATAAATCCTCTCCAATCTTTGCACACCGGTTCCGCCGTCCCTGAACCCCCCTCCCCCCCCGGCCCAAACCCCAGTCCACCCCCCTCCCTAACCCCAACCCCTAACCGACTGCCCATCAACACCCCCCTAACCCCCCTTCCTCCCACCCCCTCTCCCCCCTCCCTCACCCCAACAGAGAGTCCCCAGTGTCTCCTCATAATCCAAGGCCAGGTTTCCCACAATTCAGGCCTGTGGAGAAGGTATGTGAGGGAACGGCCCCCCGCCCCTCTCCCCCCCAACTTGCATGACCGTGGTGCAATATAATCCCCTCACTCCGCTAGCTCACTCCGCCGACTCTGTGTCTTTGGACACCTCTTCGACCGCCAGAGCCTGCTCCCGGGCCATTGTGTCAGGGTCTGGTTTGGTGGCCACCTTAGGCAAGCGTTTGCGGGTAACCCTTTGCCACCCGCTTTGTGATGGGCGCTGATGCTGAGCTGGAAATGGGTGATGTGACGCGTCTATGGAGGAAGACTCTTCGTCAAGCTCTATACCCAGTAGGGAGCAGGTTTCCTGTAGCGATCGCAACTGATGCAAGGCCCCATTCCATTTAAAGATCAACCTAAAGGGGTGACCCCACGAATAAGGAACCCCCTTATCTCACAAGAACGTGGTAACCACCTTGAAGGCTTTTCGTTTGTGTAGCGTAAGGGCTGATAGGTCCTGATAGAGCACCACCGGCTGTCCTTGATATTTTAGAGGTTGCTTTTGACGCGCTTCCCGCAAGATTCTCTCATTCAATGGGAAGTCCGGGAGGAAGGCCAAAATGTCCATGGGGGGAGCGGGCGCCCGGCGTGCCAGGCCAACTCTGTATGTCCTGTCGATGCGAATGTTGAAGTCCTGGGCCTCTCCCAAAATGTCCAGAAACATGTCCTGTAGGAAGCCCATAACGCTCTCCCCTTCTGCTTTCAGTGGCACACCCCGGACCCTGATGTTGTTTCTTCTGGACCTATTTTCAAGGTCCTCCTCGTGTGCCTGTAGGTCTACCTGCTGGTTATGAAGACGAATAAGTTCTTGCTGCAGCTGTTCCACTTCTTCGCCCCTGGACTGCTCCGCATTTCGATAGCCGCCACCCGTTCGCCCAAATTGTCTACGTCGCGGCGGAGTTCCCGATGTTCCCCAGCCATGTCTTGTTTCAGCACCTGGAAGTCGTCCCATAGGGAGTTGAACAGTGCCTCGAGAAAGGATTTGGTGATTGGGACCTCTCCGTCTCCCTGGTCCGCAGATGGCTTGGCTTGGGGGGAAGGTGGGTTCTTATCGCCTTTGGGGGAGCCCTTGATAAGCATATCAGTAAGTGTCCTCCCGCCTCTTCTCCCGACGTTGGCCATGCTATGTGATGATCCCGCCGATCCTCCCCGTGCAATGCTGAGGGTCTCCTCTGTTCGCTTGTCGCGTGTATCTGGGGGAGAGTCGGGTCGACGACCTGTCACCAGCACCCCGTCAGTGGAGAAGTCGACGTGAAGTTACTTCAACTGCTAAACCGGCACTCCAGGCAGCTCTGGGCGCCGCTTCTTCTCCTCGGCCAGGGGGGACCGCCACCAGCTCCACACCAGGCTCAGTCTCGCTCTGTCCCCTGCGCCCTACCTCAGTCCATCGGCCATAGACTCCCTCTTTCGCCTGTCCCAGTCGTGCCACTCCCTGCGCCGGGCCTTCTCAAGACACTGAATGGATGACCATCAGCTTAGTCCCGTCACTGCCAGGCAGTGCTTAATTTGTAAAATTGCAGGTGCTGAAAATTTTGCCATGGAGGCCACAGCTCACTTCTTCCTCCGGTGAGCCCCACTTTGAACACTCTCGCTGCCTCAGTCTTTATCTTCTAACCTTCATCTGTTGTCTGTCCCCTAATTATTTGCTCTAAGAGTCTGTCTTCTAACCTCTCTAATTGTTTTCTATAATCTTTGTCACACCTGGTGTGTTACCTTATTCCTTCATTTCTGATTTGCCCTCTATTCATTCTACCCCTGCCCTTTTTCCTCTTCACTTTTATCTATGCTCAGCTCTCTCTCCCCTGAATCTTGGCTCTTTACGATCACTCTTCTAGCAGTGATTAGCTGTGTCTCCGTTTCATCATTTGTTTGCTTTTTTTCCTCTGTCCTGTCCTCTACATCCTTTAATTCTATCTTTTCTCTTCTTAACGCTCTCTTCTTCACATAATGGCTGCTTTCTTTTTGTATCTGATTTGCTCTCCTTTTCTTCTACTTAGCTCCGTCTTATCTCTCTCCCCTCCTGTTGTTTCTTTCTCCTCTTTACTCCTGCAGTTATTTGCAGAACAGGTAGCTGCTCGAGCACAGCAGGTGATGTCACTACTAGTGCGGTACAAAAGGGGTTGGTGATGGACGGAGCTTCTGAATCAATCAGACACTCACACCCAGTCAAGAGATCTGGGTTTAATCCATCACCGTTCTTTAGCCCACTCTGCCACCCCAGTTCAGACATGGCTATATGCAAATCAGTCTGACCCTGTGCCTCATGGGAACAGTGCAGCCCGAACTGCCAAGCCATGTCTTCCCCGGACCGGAAACAAGCTTCCGAGGACCGGTTTCTGGCATTCCAGCCTTCTTCAGCCCGGCTTGCTTGAATCCAGTGGCAAAGTGAGCAAGGGACTCACGTCTGAGTATACCCTGCCACACTTATGGCGGCCAAAAGCGGTACAAAAGGGGTTGGTGATGGACGGAGCTTCTGAATCAATCAGACACTCAAACCCAGTCAAGAGATCGGGGTTTAATCCATCACCGTTCTTTAGCCCACTCTGCCACCCCAGTTCAGACATGGCTATATGCAAATCAGTCTGACCCTGTGCCTCATGGGAACAGTGCAGCCCGAACTGCCAAGCCATGTCTTCCCCGGATCGGAAACAAGCTTCCGAGGAACGGTTTCTGGCATTCCAGCCTTCTTCAGCCCGGCTTGCTTGAATCCAGTGGCAAAGTGAGCAAGGGACTCACGTCTGAGTATACCCTACCACCCTTATGGCGGCCAAAAGCGGTACAAAAGGGGTTGGTGATGGACGGAGCTTCTGAATCAATCAGACACTCACACCCAGTCTAGAGATCTGGGTTTAATCCATTGCCGTTCTTTAGCCCACTCTGCCACCCCAGTTCAGACATGGCTATATGCAAATCAGTCTGACCCTGTGCCTCATGGGAACAGTGCAGTCCGAACTGCCAAGCCATGTCTTCCCTGGACCGGAAACAAGCTTCCGAGGACCAGTTTCTGGCATTCCAGCCTTCTTCAGCCTCATTTTTTCAGCTTGCTTGAATCCAGTGGCAAAGTGAGCAAGGGACTCACGTCTGAGTATACCCTGCCACACTTATGGCGGCCAAAAGCGTTACAAAAGGGGTTGGTGATGGACGGAGCTTCTGAATCAATCAGACACTCACACCCAGTCAAGAGATCTGGGTTTAATCCATCACCGTTCTTTAGCCCACTCTGGCACCCTAGTTCAGACATGGCTATATGCAAATCAGTCTGACCCTGTGCCTCATGGGAACAGTGCAGCCCAAACTGCCAAGCCATGTCTTCCCTGGACCGGAAACAAGCTTCCGAGGACCGGTTTCTGGCATTCCAGCCTTCTTCAGATCTTTAGGCCCAGATCCTTGTACAGGGGTGAATGTATGACATTGTTCTACATTCTGTCCATCAACTGTGTTTTTTGCAATTTTCACCCCGAGTGTGCTGGGTATACTCAGACGTGAGTCCCAGGCTCTCCACACCACTGGAGTCAAGCTATCCAGGCTGAAGAAGGCTGATAGCCAGAAACCGGTCCTTGGATGCTTGATTCCGGTCTGGGAAAGACATGGCTTGGTAGTTCAGACTAGACTGTTCCCATGAGGCACAGGGTCAAAGCTGATTTGCATATAGCCAGTGTCTAACCCAGGGTGGTGTGGAGTGCAAAAAAACGATGGATTTAGGCCCAGATCCTTGTAATGGGGTGAATGTATGACATTGTTCTACATTCTGTCCATCAACTGTGTTTTTTGCAATTTTCACCCCGAGTGTGCTGGGTATACTCAGACGTGAGTCCCAGGCTCTCCACACCACTGGAGTCAAGCTATCCAGGCTAAAGAAGGCTGATAGCCAGAAACCGGTCCTTGGGTGCTTGATTCCGGTCTGGGAAAGACATGGCTTGGTAGTTCGGACTGGACTGTTCCCATGAGGCACAGGGTCAGAGCTGATTTGCATATAGCCAGTGTCTAACCCAGTGTGGAGTGCAAATAAACGATGGATTTAGGCCCAGATCCTTGTACTGGGGTGAATGTATGACATTGTTCTACATTCTGTCCATCAACTGTGTTTTTTGCAATTGTCACTACTAGTGCTGCCTCTAATTAGTAGGTCCAGGGAAGAAGACAGCATTGGCATCCACTGCTCAGCTTGCTGTGACCCTGCCTGCTACAGCACAGGCATTGTCCCCAGCCGTAATGCTGCCAATGCTGGTAAGTATGGCTGTGGTGCCTATGGACTCACGCATGCTCAGCAATTACCATGCTGGGGTGCAGCGCACAGATTCTACAGGTGATGCCATGGCGCACAAAAGTTGTGTTGGGCTACAGCCGCATCGAGCACGTTGAGGCTAGCAGCGATGCAGGGCTGCAGGGTATGCTACTCTGGCTACACTTGTAAAAGAAATGGCCAGCAAGGGATTTTGTTTTTTAGAGTTTGTACAGCACCTTTAGGACTTGTTATTTAATCACAGTACCCAAGTGAGAATTAAATCAGTGGCTGTTAAATTCAATTAAAAATAATAAACATAAGATGTTACCACACTAACATCATAATAAAGCAATATTGCTCAATAAAACAAGGAACCAGGGTGTATTGTCTGAAAATTATTATTAAATTTCAAGGCAAAATATCTGTACAAAAACAATGAATGATCATAAAAAGCAGGGTGCATACATAGATATACAATAAGGATATTCAAGGTCTTGGTCGCTTTTCCTTGGACATATCCAAATTAAGGTCCAGACTGCTGTATTTCAATAGTTGATTGGTTATAACCCAAAGTCAGAAGAAAATCAAAAGATGACTAGGGGGCAAACTAGGCAGAATTGGACTAAGCAGGTCGACGTTTCGGTCTTATTATGGTTATTCTTAAGACCATCATCAGGACTACAACTGATGAAATTTATTGCTATTTTGTTTAGTGTAAATAGGAAATGTAAATATATTCAGCTGTGTCATAATTATTGTATGTCATGAACCAGGTATTTAATTTAACTGTACATATTATAATGTATTGTTGTTTTTTTACAGAGGGTCATCAATTGCATATACTACTTTGTAGTCCTGATGATGGTCTTAAGAATAACCATAATAAGACCGAAACGTCGACCTGCTTAGTCCAATTCTGCCTAGTTTGCCCCCTAGTCATCTTTTGATTTTCTTCTGACTTTGGGTTATAACCAATCAACTATTGAAATACAGCAGTCTGGACCTTAATTTGGATATGTCCAAGGAAAAGCGACCAAGACCTTGAATATCCTTATTGTATATCTATGTATGCACCCTGCTTTTTATGATCATCCATTGTTTTTGTACAGATATTTTGCCTTGAAATTTAATAATAATTTTCAGACAATACACCCTGGTTCCTTGTTTTATTGAGCAATATTGCTTTATTATGATGTTAGTGTGGTAACATCTTATGTTTATTATTTTTAATTGAATTTAACAGCCACTGATTTAATTCTCACTTGGGTACTGTGATTAAATAACAAGTCCTAAAGGTGCTGTACAAACTCTAAAAAACAAAATCCCTTGCTGGCCATTTCTTTTACAAACCTTGCCCAAGCCCGCAAGGGTATATTGGGTTGCTCACCCTTGTGTACACTCTGGCTACACAGCAAGTGAAAAGTCCACTCTTACTTTCGTTTATTCTTCCTCAAGAACCCTCACTCCCAAGTTCCAAATGCGCTCTCTCAGCTTCCTTGCCTCAACTCCGTCTTGAGCCAGCCCCAGTGCTTAATTTGTAAAATATGAAGTCCAGGTGCTCAAATTTTTCTCGGAGGCCACACCCACTTCCCCCAGCTCCACCCACTCCCTTCATTGGTACCACCCACATACTATATTGGCTCCACCCACATCATCTGGCACTAGCCTTCCTCAAGTAAGGTTTTGATAGGAGGTTCATCCGCCCCGCGAACATTTTGAAAAAGATTAAATCAAAAGTGCATTTAAAGCACAATTTTGGAACAAATTGGCTAAAATTACAAAGCCATCACTGAAGTCATATGATTGTGAAAAATCCAATCACACAAAGAACAAGCATAGCAAATTAGCCTTGCCCTTTCCGGCAGGGGGGTGTGGTATGTATGCAGTGGAGCTTTTTTAAGGCCATGGTTGCAAACATATTACTAAAGATGCTGTGCACATTTTCCATTGAAATTGCCCAAAAATCCCACTGGCATGCAGATTTACTAATGAAACTATGTACCAATCAAACGATAATAAGTAGAAATTGGGCTTCTGAAATTATTTACAATTTGCACATCACCAAGTAAGGTGTCTGAATTAAATTTGATCCTATTAAATCAGAATTACAAAATAACGTGCTTCACTTCTTTAAAGGCTGATACACTTGGAAATATTTTTGCAGTTCCTTGACTTTTACTGATAGTTCGTTTTACAAAGACCACTAACTTGAGAGGTACAGAAATAAAAGTAAATACCACTCTCCGTTTAAAAATGTTAAACATTTATCAGATGACATAGCCTGCCATTTGACCCGTTTGCACCCACAGCAAACCTGACAAGACGAAAAGAAGAAAGTAACGGCATTTTATTTTCCATTCCCCTTTTGAACTCTACCATGATTATTTTAGGAGTGATGAAACAGCACCCCACACCCCTATTTCAAGCACCTGTGCCCCAGGCCAGGAAGCATTGAAATGGCCCACATTAAGGTCTGACAATGCAAACTTAGCAGGTCACTCGCCACCACCTGTCCGCTCTACCTGAGCCACCCTCTATCCTCGTGGCTCGACGACCCTGGAGAAAGCCTCACACAGTCTTGGTCCACAACTCGAAGTCACAGAACCGAAGCAGGGGTTACATATCCTAAGTGAGGGGCTCCTGCATACTGGGGAGTCCAGGCACGAATTTGCACATTATTTAAAGCTTATGCTATGTGCCACACAGAGAATAGGCATTAAATAATAGGTAAATACGTGTCAAGATGATAGCGAGGCATGAAAGGCAGGGCAGTATAATATTTAATTCTTATTCATGCATCATAAGCATGACATAATATGGAAATGCGTGCAAGGGCCACAGTGGCAAGGCAGAGCAACCACCACCTGCGCTCGCAGTTAAATAAGAAGTGCTTTCGCGCTACCAGATTGAATGACGGCCTTGGGGGTGGGGTGATGTTTATTTTAAAAAGAGAAAAAAGGCAGTGCAGGCTTCAACACTTGTGAAAAGTGCGCATGCTGAGCCGGCCAGAAGGGACTTGAGAAGGCGAGGCTGGCAGCATCACAGGCTTGGTGCAGACTGCACAGGGGCCGTATGATTTCTTAGTGTAGGAATTTTTTGCTAAAAATAAAAATAGGCCTCCACTTACCGAGAGCTGAGTGCCCCCCGCCCCTCCTAAGTCCAGGTGAAAAATGTACCCATTAACTCACTCGGAGAGATCTGACCACCCGATCAACAAATTTGCCCGCCCCAACCCCCTCATTCAAAGCACTACCCTTCACCTGCAACTGGTGTTTGGGAAGGCGGGGGGCTTTGCCAGGAACACCCTAAACACACACATAATATTAACAAATACTAGAGTAACTCTACCAATTAAAAAAAGAGACAGGCTTATTTAGCGTCTGACATTACGCAATGCACAGATGTGTCTAAGGCAGACGGAAAGTTCCTCACAACCTCATGACTGGTGTGTCTGTACATTCTGTCTCATGTAAATAAGGCGTTATTTTAGATGTCCTGTTCCACGCAAATTGCCTTGTATATTTCATTTGTTCCACGAGCAGTTAATGCTCTCTCCACACAACAGGGTAAAGAGCCTAATGACCATGATAGGCAGCACCTTTCTAACTCGCCACAAAGCAGTATAGACCACTTCATGCGTGAAATGGAGTGACTTTCCATTATCTGCCAAAAGCCTCTGTTGGGATTTTAGTAATGGGTAAACTCTCTGTGGTGGCAATCAGGGTAAAAATCAGCGCGCGCCACGCTGCCTGCTGCTCAGCAACTACAACATCCGGCATACTGGCATTTCACAACTTAACCTGGGCCAGGCGGGCGGCTGGCCTTGGCTGAACAGAAGCATGAAGGGACTCGGGAGATCGAGGACAGAACAACTCTCTGCGCCAGCTTTGACCCGATATAGCCTCTAAGGACTAAGTCACTGTTAAACAGTCAGTAGTAAACTGTTTGGGAGGGGAGGAGCGGAGGAAACTGCGAAGTTCAAAGGCAGGGCCCGGGAAAGGCCTTTAACACCAGCCAGCCGGCCCGGCGGGCCCTATTGTGATAATAAGGTGTACCGGACCGGACTACGGCGTCGGTGGCCGCTAGTGGGCCACACCAGGCCAGCCCAGGCAGGGTGCTGTGCATAAATTGAATGCTGAGGAAACTTGGGGCAGGGAGGGCCATCTTTAAAAACGTAACCCCACGGCCCTATTGTGATTTATTACTTACAGTTCCTTACACTCATCGGGGTCGGCCGGGGCTGCCTGCGGGGCACTTTCTTAATTGATAGGTCGCCTGGCGGTGATTGTGCTGCCTGCCCACGACTAGGTCGGACTGGCTCTAACATGTGAGGTGCAGGGCCGTAGCAGGCGGAAACAAATCTGCGTGCAGCGCGCACAACCAAATCCGACCCAATCATTGTCTGACTCCCGCCCAGTACTGCTCCCGAGTCCCGCCCACCACCAGCAACACAACAGTCTGAACTAAAGGCCGCGCCCGCCATGATGACACCAAGAGTCAGGTGAGTATCATTATTATGATTAATGATACATGTAGCGAGCAATTACTTTGCTCCAGCTGATCGGCTCCAGGCTCGCATTCACACTGACTGGCTTCACTGAACTGAACCACACTGGGACTCAGGAGACCCAGAACCACTCTGAGCCGATTGCGAGTCACTGAGCAGTCAGTATTAATTATAAGTCGTGCAGAGTGGTGTAGACCCGGCCCTGAAAAGTAAGTGCCGGTGCTAAGCACCGGAAAGCACCGGCACAAATTAAGCACTGGCCAGCCCCCAGCTACAATTATCCAATTGGAGGGCTAGGCTCAGGCAGTTGCATGGTGCAGCAGACTGGGAATAGAAGGCAAGACAGTTTGTCGATGAATTCTTGGATTTGTGATCGGCTAGATGACATCATCACTAACTTGGTGATACACAATCATGCCTGCCTGGACAGGCGTATGCTGGCCTGTCTATGAACATTTACCAGCCAGAAACCATGCAATGTATGTTATTCTTTTATTTTGAATTTGAACAATTAATATTGAGATCACCACCTGCAGGGTCAGAAATTGTAGCCCCGGCCCTTTGAAAGAACTGCAGATGCTGAGCACCTGAAAGCTCCTGCTCAAATTAAGCACCTCCAGGCGTATCACCTCCCTGCGTGGTGCCCCGTCCGTCTAGTATCAGTGGCCAGCGCTCTCCGCTTCCCGTGCCACACCGCAGGTGCACTGCCCATGACTGGTGAAGGCCAGCTAGGCCGCAATGAGGCCGAAAATGCAGGCCCCGGATCCCCTGCCTGAATTGCGCAGCAGCCACCCCTGGACAGTCCCACTGTCAGTACTGCTGAGATCTGCGCGTTGTGGGCCTCCGTGCCCCGCTGAGCTGCAGCCTGTACACTTTAAAGGGGGGCCGTGAGCTAAGCAGTAGTCTGTCCAAGGCCTCTGATCCGCGGCCTAAATTTGCAGCTCCTGGGGCGCCGAGTGCGACATCATGCGTCCCCTGCCGCCCGCGGCCACCTCCGCCTTCGCCGCAGGAAGCTGCTCCACTCTTTGTTATGCGCCTAATGCCGCAGGGCCTGCACGTCTCTCCAATCTTTCAACCTGCACAGTGTACAGGGGGAGGGCCGTGAGCAGAGCACAGCCGCAGTGTCCGCTCCGTGGCTGCCCAGCCGCGGCCTAAAGTTGCGCGGTCTCCAGAGTGCTGAGTGCAATTTCCGGCGTCGCCTGCCTCTAGTAGCCCCCGCCGTCTCATTCAAAGGAAGCCGCCTCTCACCTGCAGCCACCAAGGAGCACCCCGACCGCAGGGGGCCCCCGATGTCCGGCGCCCATGGGTGTCTCACCGCCTACCTCCACTCTGTAGGCCCGAGCGCCCGGACCTCAATTTTCGCAGCGGCCCCAGGAGGGTCCTCAGCCGCCACCGGACGTCACTAGGGCCCACATCGCCCTCCAGCTGGACTCTGCGCGAGCGTCCTCCTCGCCACCTGGAAGGTGGTCAGCGGCCTCGCCAACGCGCCACCCGGCCTGGGTGCGCCTGTATATCTGGACACCCATCTGCCTGCTCTTCGCTCACTCGACCGCCATTTCGCACCCTCCGACTGTGGGGCTCTGTCTCTGCCGTCTGGCACCTCCCAAGGCCGAGAGCAGGTCACAGGACGTGCACCTCTTGTCCGACGCTATTTCGGCCCGTGCTCTCACCAAACTGGGGTAAGAAAGCCTATTTTAAAGTTGGGCAAGGGGATCTAGAGCGGGGAGCCTAGGAGGTCTGCTGCCGCTCAGGTCGCCATCTTGGCCACGCCCCCCTTACTTACCTTTTTAACCAATGTAAGTTCTCATTCCTGTGTATATCTTAATTCCTGGTCAGTTGAGGTTATCCCAGGTGAACCACAGTAATGGATGATACAGTAATTCTATAGAGCGGTATAGAGAGGAATTCAGATCAACCAGTTTATCCTGTTTAAATTTCAGGGTAACCAAGGCCTCAATAGTAGTGTTCTGGAGCAACCTATCCTTGTTAATCACCTCTTCATACATTATAATCAGATGAGAAAAACTCTACTCAGGAAATAATGTATAACATTCAGGGTGATGTTCTGGGTCGTCATTTCTGAGTACCTTGTACCGAAAACCCCTTCAATTGCTCTTTCTTAGTTAATGGTTGCAAAGTGTTTTGCATGGACCCACATTCTACCAGGGAGTGGGGCGGAGAGATATTCAGTTAAAACATTATACAATCTAAATGTTCTTCATGTTTATATATGTCTCCCTGTAGTTTTGTTTACAGAACCCAGTGATGTCACTGCATTAATGGAATATCCTTGGATACCTTTTCTTCCCTAGTGAACTAGCTTAGCATATGTGTATGTCTTTCACATTCTCCATAGCTCCTGGTTGCTGTATTAAGACCCTGAAACAAAACCGTGCTCTTTACAGTCCTCTTAAATTCAAGTGATCCTCCTTCACCTAATATCGTCTTCCTTAGGCCGGAACAGATGACCATCCTCATTAAAAATACATATTCCTCTGACATTCACTACTCTCTCAAAAGGAAAATTATTTTTTTTTCTAAGTTCAACTCCATGAATTGTTTCCAACAAAGTATTTCTTTTAAAACGTCAGAATCTCTTTTTACGTCAGACCGGGGGCAATCAGACTAAAATTCACTAGTAAAAGATCTGGCATTGTGCTCACAAATATCCCTTTGCTCTGCTCAATGTTGTTTCGTTCAAGCTGACTTGGATTGAGACCATTGATTATCGGTTGACATGTCCATATAAAGATTATTAAATATATTTAAGCCACTAGTCTAGGTAAAGTAAGATTCTAGAATCTCGTGATATTTCAGTGTGACCTCTGTGTGAGATTCCTGGTCATCCAGGGTTGGTGCACACACATTTATTACCATGATTCTCTGATTTGCAATTATCCAGTTAACATTTGCATATCTAGCATCGCACCTGATTACTACCTTCCATCACTTTTAACTTAAAAACTTGGGAATCATCCAATAACCCCGTTGTATGTAGCGTAGGAGGAAAATGTTCTTATGAGATCCGATTATGTGACACTGCCAAAACACACACATGCACAACCACACACACGCACAGACACACACACTATCTTGATTGCTTGAAGATTTTTCAACAGTTTTGTTTGTGCAGGTTTATGATAGACCCCTATAAATTGCCTACAAATAATAGTACATGTTATGCCTGATGATCATGAATACCATTTCATTAAGAGCTAGCATAAGGTCTCATTTATTGACAAACTATCCACCTTCAGAGAAAGCATTTTCAGTATCTTTTGCAGCCCTTATCTGCTAAGCGACTGCCTGCTGGTTCTGACTAATCATGTTTAGCATTAGTTGCATAGATCAGTGGAAGGAAGAGATTTGCAATCACCTTTATGCAAAATTATCCTAAATCTCGATTGAAAGTAAAGTAGCATCTACCTTTAGATAAAGTTGGCAGCATTGTCATTGGAGGACAATTGACTCCTCTTTAATATAGCTGCATTGACCAGATATTACTCAATATATCTTAACATGATTTTACAATCCCCTTACATGTCTGTTTAGCAGATCACCCTGCCCTTATTTATTGCATAACTGACGGTTACCTACTGGCACATCTCATGTTACCGTAACATGCAATCCCCACACCCTTGCTCTTCCGTTTCCATGTCAAGTTGTTGTGTGCCAATAGTCATTGAGAAAAGAACTCTACCCAATTAGATACCCCAGTCTGCACTGAGCACCCCAACTACCAATTAACCCATCCCAGGCCCCCCTCCAGATATTGAACCAGTATCCCCCTCCCCCAGTTCTGTGTTTCCTACCTAGGGCGCAACAAGGAGCCAACAAGCTAACCTTACGAGACGGGTAACCAGCCAGAATATTTTTCACACATATTTTTAACACTTTCACAACTAACCTTAGTCCCCCCCTCTCTCTCTTGCTATATATATATATATATACGCACGCACACACACACACATTGTAAGCTCCAGTTTATATTTAAGTTACATGTAATAATACAACGCAAAGGTCTCTGTCATTGCAAGAGTTTGCTCCTTTACTTTTCGGTTTCTTGTCTGCATTCTACTCAGGGGGGCACAGTTGACATAAAACATGCGCTTCAGGATAATGGTATCACTAATTCAGAAAACTACAGCTAATCACTTGTTTGTGGCACAAAATACCATTGTTTGCCTTATCTCAGCAGACTCGTCCTCTGAATAATGCTTACATTCCAGTATGTCTGCCCTTGAATTCTTGGTGTTTTTGACTGCTCTACATTATATCTTTAAAAGAGTAATGCCAACAACATGGAGTGGCAGCTGAGTGATTTTGTTGTGCTACCTGTTGTTAATGCACATTAAAAATGCATAGTGTGATCAATGCGTCTTTCTGTGAGATGCTGCTTTTCTCACAAAAGCTGTCCTGGGATCAGCTCTCCCATGCTGCTACACCACTTTTCTTCATCTCCGTTTTTCTGAGTACTTTCCTGCTTTTACCTCGTTTTTACTGCTTTCGCCTTCCTTTTCCCCATTTTTCTGAGTACTTTCTCTTGCTTTTGCCTTGTTTTTTTACTGCTTTCTCCTTCCTTTTCCCCCGTTTTTCTGAGTGTTTTTTCCTGCTATTGTCTTGTTTTTTTACTGCTTTATAATCATTTCCCCTTGTTTTTGAGTGCATTCTCCTGTTTTTGTCTCATTTTTTACTCCTTTCTCCTTCCTCTCCCGTTTTTCTGAGTGCTTTCTCCTGCTTTTCCCTTGTTTTTCACTGCTTTCTCCATAAAGTAGCTAGCAACTTCAGCGCCTTGAGACCTTCACAGGTAATTTGCTGCGCTTTATAAATCCTGATTGATTGATTGATAACTAATGTTAAGTGTAGTCATCGTCGCTTAAAGTTTTCTTGCTGCTAGGGTGTTGCCAATGTAAAAAAAATCAATTTGTGGAGTAAAGCTCCTCTTTCGATTTCATTTTTTTGTTTAAGGGGACTACATTTAATGTAACTTTTACACAGAGAATCATCTGTGTTAATTAAATTTATTTTGGAGAAAGCTGGTAATTAATATTGCACTGAAACTCATAAAGCCATGTCTCCCTCTGTGTTCAGTCGATCATTTCCTAAAACCAGGACACATGCTGAATTTAGTGAAATCTGCTGGGATGGAGGATGAAAACCCGGACTGTCCTGGCAAATCCAGGACGTTTGCTCACCCTACCTCTAGCTTGCATACATAGGTACTATGAGGCCTGGCATCCCCATTAGGTTTTACGCAGTAAGCCAAGCAAGACGTTTTAGGTAACATCACTTTGCAATCTGGAACTTGGAGGCCCATACTTTTAACAGAAAGTAAAATGAAAAAAACGTCTCTTGGAGTGCGCATGGCCACATTTCATGGGGGGCATTTGCAGCAAGCACTACATACAACAAAGACAGCACAATAGAGGCCTTAATTGTAAGCATGCTTCTATTTTGATTGGAGCAAATCTACTGAAGTTCATCTCCCAACCTGTTTCCTTGCTCTGAAAGCTTGAGGTAGGTTATGTGTCTTTGCAAACCTTGTTTGCATACCCTCAATTGGGTTTTGAAAATGCAATGCGAGCTCTATATACGTGCAAAAGGCAGAACCACTGTATTGAGCCCCCTATCCTACCTGAGCAGAAGCTAACGAGGAGCATGTGCTGAGCTCATAGGCCCAGCACACGTTGGGAAGCCAGCGGCCCCTTTATTGCATTTTGAGCAGGGCTCATGTATTTCCGGCAGGTTTTCGAAGAGCACAGGCCTCATAAATCTTGCATGGCGCGCATATTTTGTCTCCTGTTTTCTCATGAACAATGGGCTGCACTCGGCCCTTCGGATTAAGAACCGCCAAATATTTACAAAGCTAATGGAGGCGGAAACGTGCACGCGCCTGACTCTGGCGGTGAGCTTTGGTTATTCATTTCCACCAGAGACCTCCCTCAGGTTTGAATGCTAATCCTACTGAAAATAGGGCTGCAGCAATAATTTACATTTAGCATTTAGAAGATCTTGTACTCCTATTAAATTACAAATACAGCATGTGCATCTAAATCCACACTTGAGCAAAACGTGTGTGGCCTGTAAGCTTTCTTGGAGATGTAAGTGTTAGTTAATATCCGTGTTATTATACTGGCCTCTGAAATGAGCGTTGATTTTTACTTTGCTGCTATTCTCGTGCTTTTTTATAACATAAATTGACTTTGTTTTAGAGTCAAAGGTTTCTAAAAAAAATCCCCAGGGGCACGGTGTTTGGTTTTAGAGCAGACAGTGACAAATACAAGTCTCCCGAAGGTCTGGCGCTGTGGCGCATTCTCAGGCATGACCACACCACAGAGACGTATTAAGCACGCTCAATTATGCCAAATTAGGAACGGGAAGGATAAAACATCTAGAGCCACTGATGTACAGCACCGCACATCAAACGCTGCTCCTTTCTCATCTGGTTGCCGTTCGCAGTAAATAAGAGGCCCTGTCCTCGTCGTTCCTCTGACTAGAAATAACCCGCAGGCGCTTCTCCCGGGGCAGCCTCGTGCTGTAATTACTGTACGGGCGGGAAGCGCGCGCTGACGGCACGTGCTGCACCACTACGTCACCGCGAGGGATGATGCTCCTGACTCCACTTAAGGAGAGCAGAGCAGGAGCGCGGCGCCTCAGTTCTTTCATGCGCCAGGCTCAGGTGATGAAAACAGAGCCACTTCAGCACGTGACCGACGTGACCATTTATTTATTTGTTTATTCAGGTGAGCTGTGAAGCGCTAATAAGGGTTCTCTCCCGTCACCCCAGGGTTCTTGTCCTCCTACCTGTTCTTCTGTTTTGAAAACTTCAGTTAGGCAAATATGGTATTGCTCACTTCAAGTCTTAATGTGTTTAACTCCAACCCTCAACCAGCAGCACGGCAGCCCCCTCCTGAGGCGCCTGTCGTGTTTGGTAAGACTGCTCGCAGTCTCTTGAAGTTCTTCTAGTCAGAATTATAATACTGTTGTTGACAAGCATGCGTATGAGCACACTTTATTTATTTTACAGTTTTATATAGCGCGAACTCGACCCGAAGGTATCGCTGTCGTGACCTAAGTGTGGGGCACTAGGACCCCGTGGGTCGAGTAGCTGGGGTCAGGTCACCAGACCGGACATCCGGTCATCTGGGGGCGGGGGAACAGGCAGAACATGGGATGACCAAGAGGAGCGAGGACGCCATCCGAGGGGTCTACTGCAACTATGATAATAACTGCACCTATGATCATAAAGGAACCTAAGCAACTGACCTGAGTGATGTGTCGTGCATGTACCGATCCACAACAAAGACACGACAACTGGCGACGAAGGACGGTGACGACCCCACACGCATGAGGATCCCGTCGTGTGAAAGAAGAGATCGCCGACAACAAGGAGCTACACGGGAGCCCACCCCGATCAGCGTCCACCTATGAAAACGACACAGCGCAGTAAGGAGCACCGGGAAGCAGCGCTAATGCCGGGCAAGAAGCGTGAAGCTCTCGCGCTTGAAACTTGAAGAGCGAAGTCTCGCGTGAGGCGAAAAACCTCGGCGGCCATTTTAGGGACAGGCAAATGCAGCCAATAAGAACGACAGGGCAACGCGGCGGCCATCTTAGAGTCAGGAGAAGCGAGATTTCGATCGCGAAATCTCACGGGAACAAGGGACGGCCATCTTAAGTGGGACAATGAAAGGAAAACAGCAATAGGAGCCATAGGACAACCATTTTAAGGGCAGGCAAAACGAAAAACACAGCAAACAAAGAGAAATAAAGAAAAAAAGGGACAAGGACAGAGAAAGATCCCCACAACAAGAAATACAACACAATAAAGAATGAAATAAGAAGAGAGAACAACAAGAACATTACAAAACAAACTGAGACAAAAGAAATATAGAGGCAACAAACACAATTGCCGGAAACAAAGAGAAAGGACACAAAGAAAATAAAAGGAAAATAAGGAGGTACAACGGACACAAAAGAACCAGGAGGGAACAAGCACGGATAACAAAGAGAAAATAAAGAGCAAAGAAGAGAAGACAAAGAAATAAAACAAAGAGACAAAGAAATAATACAAGTGCACACAAGGAAAAAGAAGAGAATAAAAGGAAAAAGGACAAAGAAAGCCCAGAAGAGGCCAAATAAAGTAAAACAAAGGAAGAAAATAAGGGCCAAAAAAGAGCAAAAGGACAAAAATAAATGACAGAAAGCACGAAGAGTCAGTGAACAAGCACTAGAAATAGAAAAGAAGAACATAACAGGAAAGGAGAAGAGGAAAGTAACATGGGTGAAACGAGACCAAGTACACAATACCGCAGACAAAAAGACAATCAAAAAACAGAGTCCGTGACCATAGAGGTGGGGCCCCACAAAGCGAGGCTTGTGCTCGACAGTAGCGCCACAAACATCTCAAGAGAATATCAGAAACAAATAAGAAGACTAGGAAAGCTGAAAGGGAGGAAATCACTACTGAGTCAAGAAATCATCGAGCCGGCAGACGGACCGACAGCCTGGGTAACACCAATGGTAGATCACCTAGAGTACTTGGATCCAACAATAGGCACGAAGATCACAGCAGATGCCGGCCCAGTAGGATTAGCGATAATGGCCCAACACAAAGCAGAAAAGGAATCACCAAGATCACCAATAGTGACGGACCACCAAGCACTAAAAATGATTTATGGCAACCGAAAAGCAAATGTACCACCAAGAACAGAAAGGTGGGGAAGAAAGTTGATGGACTACGAATTGAAAATAATTAACAAGCATGAAAGAGAACAAAATCTAGCTGACTACACGTCCAGACATCCACGGCCATACAAAAAAGACGCAAGAATAAGGGCGGAAGATCACCTAAACCACATCCTAGAGAACAACGCACCGATACCAGCAACAATGTCAGAACTAGAACAAGAGACAAAAAGAGACACCACCATGCTAGCGATCCAGAAAGTGTCGAGGCGACAAAGATGGAGACACACAAACAACAACAGCCTCACGGATCAAGGAGTCAGCAGAGAAGAACTATCAACGCTCGAGACAATAAGTGAAGAACTGTTAGAAGCAGAGAAAGGCATCTTGATGGAGGAGGCACAGATAGTAACACCTTACAGACTGAGCAAGACGAGAAACAGCTCACACTTAGAGGAGCTGAAGACTGAAAAAGGAAGAAACATCAACGGAACCCGCAACAAGCATAATGGAGGAGATAGAGGACAACGAAAGGAAGATGAAGCAAGGCTGAGAAGAACATGCAAGAAACTACAGAGACAATTTGTTTGAAGAGAGATCAAGTGAGCAGGTTTTCTCTCTCTCTCTCTCTCTCTCTCTCTCTCTCTCTCTCTCTCTCTCTCTCTCTCTCTCTTCATCTATATCTTCACTTCTGGCAAATGATCACTATCAACGCTGGCTAGCAGTGACTGCAGAAATGTGTCATGAACATTTGTTTGTAACAAAGGGGGAGATGTCGTGACCTAAGTGTGGGGCACTAGAACCCCGTGGGTCGAGTAGCTGGGGACAGGTCACCAGACCGGACATCCGGTCATCTGGGGGCGGGGGAACAGGCAGAACATGGGATGACCAAGAGGAGCGAGGACGCCATCCGAGGGGTCTACTGCAACTATGATAATAACTGCACCTATGATAATAAAGGAACCTAAGCAACTGACCTGAGTGATGTGTCGTGCATGTACCGATCCACCACAAAGACACGACAAGCGCTTTAAATGTGCACCAGTTATGTTACACACGGACACGTTCATTTTTGGTAGGCGCGAGGAGATTAGGTGATTTGCCCAGAATCACTTTGCCATTGATATGTCATTGCTGTGCATTTCATTAATCCAGTGCTTGACTTTCCACATAGAAGGCAGATGGACGAGGTCAAAGGTCCCGATGTCGTCGGCCAGTGGCTGCTGGTGGGTAGATGGGATCCTGCCAGGCCAGACTTGTCATAAAATGCTTGTCTGAATAAAGATGTTTTGAAGTTTTCCCTAACGTTTTAGTGCTTCAGTTGAGACATCCAAATGTTAGTCCAGTGTGGCAACTTGAAACTCTCCAGCTTGGGTCACATGTATGAAACAGAGGTATTAATTAGAGACGTGCAGCGTTTGGTGCTTTCGAAAGCGACTCTGACGAAAAGGTGTACTGAATTGTACCCGAGGTTACCATTTAGGCGTGCCTTTAAAAGCCTCAAGTGGATTTTGAAAATGTAATCTCTATATACGACTGTCAGTGTTCTGACTAAATACATTGTGTTAGTGAGTTTTCTTGATTTATAGAATTCAGTTTTACTTCGAATTTTACAATCAATAATGCTCCTTATTGATGAGTCAGATGAAGAGAAATCACAAATAATCAATTTAGAACAGCAGCAAATTGATTTCTAAGAAAGACAAATGAAAATGTCTCCCTGTCCCTAAATGCCATAATGCAAAAAGTTATTCAAGCGTTATTGTTCCTAGCTAAAATCTTTTCCAAGCTGCAACTGCTGTCAGCGCAAAACATTTATTCATGTATTTATTTTAAAGTTTTTATATAGCGCGAACAAGACCCATGAGGGTATCAGCGCGCTTTACAGGTAGCTAAAAAGAGAGAGGAGACCTAACAATCAAACAACATGGTGGTAAGGAGTGCAAGGGCAGGGAAACCACTATATCGGCAGGGAATAAATAAATATAAACTGTCTAGGATATGGAGAATAAAAGAACAAGAACTAAACGAAGCATGTTGCATGGACCTGAAGGTTAGGAGGGGAAAAACTGAGCATAAAGAGTATAAAAGTGCATCAAAACAATACAATATAAGTACAATAAAAGTACAGACAGGTAAAAACCAGGAGGGACAAAGTCTTTGAAGTGCGTATAAGGCACAGGAATTTAAGGCAAACATTTGTTCATCAGAAGCGCTTTAACTTCCTTTTTGAAGTTAATAGTAGAAGTGATCGTCCTGATTTCCGGAGGAAGGGAGTTCCAAATTCTCAGCTTCAGCAGAGAGGCAACAGCAACCATACCAGTAATACCATGTATTAATCAAGGCATCACATTAGGGACACACAAAGCATTTTCAATGGATTTAGCAGATATTATGCCACCCTGTACAGTACAGAGAAAGTGTATGATGCTGACTGAGAAGACTCCTTTGCTAATCTGCCCTTGCCCTGCCTTAATGATGTCGGCAGGGCTCTGTTAGAGGGACTCATCACTAAAGACGAGATAGCACAAACAATCTCCAACCTCCTTTATAATAAGGCACTAAGGAAGGATGACTTCTTTGAGAATTTTATAAATGGGTAAAAGAAGATGCAGTAGGCCTTCTTTATGCTGCCATTCAAAAAACAGTCCATATGAGTACTGTGTCTTCCCTCACCAATAGAGCCACAATATAATTATGATTTAATTGCAATATACCCTGGCTATATAATTATCCTAATGCACAGGTTAACTGCAGAGACTTCCTCTCAGACCCCTTCCTAATAAACTGGGGCACCTGACAGGGCTGCCCTTTATCTGCATTGCTATTCTTGTTTTCAGGAGAGGCCCTAGCTGCTGACATTAGCCAAACACTATGGAGAGTGGGCGTACCCACCCTCATTGGAACGTCCAAACTTTTACTCTATGCTGACAACATCTTACTGATGCTCACTGACCTGGGCAAATCTCTCCTATCCTTGATGTCTCTTACAACAGAGTTTTCTGGTATCTCAGATTACCAAATTAACTGGGATGAAAAGCGAAGCATTGTCCATGTCCCTAATTACAACCAGGCCAGAAGTACTAGGTTATCAGTTTAAATGGAAACAGGATCATTTCAAATACCTAGGGAACCTTATTAATACAGGGGTAGAGAGTATAGTCTCTGACAACCTTGATCTGCTTATAGCTCAGACAGAGCTTGGTTGTCCTATATGGATACACTTTGACCTCTCATTATGGCGCCAACTCCAAACTGTTAAAGAGGTGGTAGTACCATGCTTCACTTATAGAACATACGTGAAGCATGGTACTAACACCATGCTTCACTTATGTCCTGAATAAGGGAACCCGGTCACGTTTCAGTTCTGCCTCTTTTTTATTCTGAGCAGATTTTAGATTTTACACCCAAAAAAATGAATCCTTGGGTGTTAATGAATATTTTTGTCGTATGCAAGTTACATCACTTTATATACTTTTGAGGTTGTCAGAGGTTTACATGTTGCCATACAGAAACAACAATTCACTACATACAATTATATATACACTTTTAGCACCCAAAAAAATTGAAATACAAATATACATTAACACTTCACATTACAATTTATACATTACACTTTCTACAAACCTATTCTAAGTTGTACCCTAATTACTAATTTAACGCCAGACCTACACTGATTTATTTTTATCTAATAGAGGACTGGTCTCGCAAGGGCATGCTTCTTTTTTATTCTGTTGTCTTTGTTCACCAGTAGGTATACACCGTTTTATTTGTTGCCCTCTGCGAGTTAAGTGTTCGTAAGCAAGCCGAACAAGCTAAACCGACGCGTTTCCAAGCCTGTTTTCTTATACGTCGGGCTTTTCTTCAGGGCTATTGGCTGGGTACCTATGTAAAAACAATAGGGAACACGATTCAGTGTGGGAACTTAACCTTTTCCAATTATGTAGTGTGGATCATTTGTACACATTGTTATCTTCTTAAGATTTTTGCACAGATATATTCTGGTTGATTGGAGCTCTTGAATGGCGTTTGGGTTGTTCTGCAGAGGTAAAGAACACATAATGTGTCTAATCTTAATGTGGGGCACTATATCACTAAGTTCGTGTTACTGTTATGACATCAGGACTTACGTATGTTAATTTCCATTAGTCGTGACTGTGGCCGCTTATTGCTTTTTGTCTTCTGTTGCACAGTTGTTAAAGGAGCGGCGGGAGCTGCGAATTATTAAAAAGAGGATTTTCAATGGGTGTACTCGGTAACCTGAAATGTCTCTGTGGGGAGTTTCTCCATTGCTGATAGCCACTTACTTGGAGTTTCCGCACAGGGGCTGACCGCCGAACTTTCGTTTTAAAGGCGTCGCCTCATTTCACCAAGGGTTGTGTTTGACCACGTTCGCTGCAAAGTTAAAACATGATGGGATTTAATTATCGGTCTTTAAATTTTGGATTCGTTATCCCACTCGAGCAGATTGTTACCTTTAATTTTCCTTTAGCTCAAGTTGTCTTCGCCTGCTCCCATGTTGAATGGATACTGGGTGTACCGGTCACATGACCTTTTTAAATCTGCTCATGTCATGTGATTTGGTGATTATGGGAAATGTAGTCCTGATGTTTTTTTCAATTGGGGTCATTTACAAGGGACAAAGATGAAAATTAAAATTTCAGATTGTTCATTTAATCCTGCACTCACGCAGTGATATTTCATGATTAAGTATGCCTCTCTCTTGAGTAATAGGGTTTCCACATTTCCTCCACGCGGGGGAATTTTTATGCCTGAAAGGACAGACCACCTTAATTCTTTTTCTGTGTGATTGTGGTACATGAAATGTTGGACCATAGGAGCAGTCAGTACTTTCTGTTTTATTCTGGAACGATGTTGTGCCAGTCTCTGTGTGATCTGTTGGTTGGTTTTCACAATGTAAAGTTTGTCACAAGGAAAAATTATTACATAAACAATATTTTTACTTTTGCAATTCGTAAATTAATTGTGGGTTCATTTGAAAACCAACCAACAGATCACACAGAGACTGGCACAACATCGTTCCAGAAAGTACTGACTGCTCCTATGGTACCTCCCCACGTTGAGATGCTCGCTGAGAGGTTTATTTTCCACGCTCGCAAGCGGCAACTTGATGTTGCTGATCGCGAACGAGGAAACAGTGTCACCGGGATGTCATTTTGCTTGCTCGCGGTCGCCAACTTGACGTTGAGGACCGCGAGCAAGCAAAAAATGACTGCTGCACTATGCTACGCTACGCTTGTTTGCACTGTGCTACGTGCAATTTGTGTAGTGCGAAGTAGCGCAAACTGCGCAAACTACGCTAGCGTAGTGCTTTGCCCAGGGTTACCCAGGATGCTTGTTTCCGGTCCAGGAAGGACCTGACTTGGCAATTCAGGCTGGACTTTTCCCAGGGTCAAGTCTGATTTGCGTATGGCTGGGTTTAAACTGGAATGGCACGTGGAGCAAAAAAACGATGGTTTTGGGCCCATATCGCCGTACTGGGGTGAATGTATGACATTGCTCAACTTTCTGTCCACCAATTTTCTTTTTGCATTCATCGTGCCGTAGCTCATGTCTGCTCTTTTCACAGATATTGCATCTACTGTTTACAGAAAGCTTTTGTGACGCTATCCTGTCATGCCATTCCTTGGTTTGTATGGAAGTGTCTCACAATCACTGGAGCCTGTTCAGGGAGTAAATACTAGGAACCTTCCTCGTCTGGAACATTAGACGATGTTCGCTAGTAATTGTGAGGATGCTGTCCTCTTCTTTTAGTCATTAGGCGTGCTAGATGGCTCGGTGAGTTAAATGGCCGCTGTTAATATTGGTATGTGCCCTGCACGTTAAGAGCTCATATCACCCCCAGAGGACCGGCTCCACATTTCTTTCATCTTCCCAAGTTCCATGGTTGCTGTATAAGGTACCGAGAAACTTTCAAATACACATTTACAGCACTTGCAAGCAGAAAAAAAGGACAGTATTGAACAATATAAAAGCGAATTATATTATTTTTATCTCATTAACCTGCTCCGTCCGCTTGACCCCCAGTTGCAGGGCTCTGATGTCCTCAGTGACTGGCATTGCGCTCGGTTAGACAACAAAATAAATACATTAGTAATGGGAACGAAAGGATGCCCGGAAGGACTAAATTAGCTTTGGGCGCATGACATCAAAAAAGTGTCATATGCTAGGTACTCTTTGCCACAAATACTACTGAAAACAAAAAATATTTATTTCTGGACTGCTGCTGCGGAAATGTTAAGGTTATGGCCTTGCTATTGCTGATGAAAAAGGAGGAATGGCGGTGCTTTTTTGGAAAATGCATTGTCGGCTTAGCATTTTATACAATATGGCCATCACCTAGCAAAGCACCCTGATGTCAGGAATAGGAAGACATATTGTTGGTGAGCTTTTCTTGGCATGTCTTTGCACATGTCAGTCAAGAAGCGCTGTGTGTCTTCTGGTAAATGATGCTTTCAGTACCCCTGTCATGGTGATTGGTCTTAAGAGCTGTGATAACAGCAGTATGCTTTCTAATGGCGGTCTCACCGTTAATAGGAGCACTTTTTGCATCCATTTTGCGGGAGTGCCCATGGAGGATAAGTGACCATTTAGGCCTCGCAAGCAGCAGTGGTGCAGTTTATCTGTTCCATTTAGCATCTCCCTATGCACAAACTTTTGTATTAGACTCCCTTGTATGTTTGATTTTATTTCGATGTATTCATTGCCTTCAATATTTCCTTTATTGTCGTAGAAGAAGTACGTAAAGCTACAGACAGCAAACAGAGCAAACATTAGAAATGCCAATAGGTTTGGCCTTGGCAAGTGTCCACTTTCGTGTTAATATACCTTTTAAACCTATGTAATATCTAAAAATGGGCAAACAAATACAAAAATAGAAGGGTGGCTCAACAGATCGACTATACCAGCCCTAACACTAGAGTACACTCTTTTACAGTTGAGTGTGCATTTGTGATTCAGCAAAACCCCATCGCTCACAATGCAAAACAGCCAGAGGATTAAAAGGGCTGACCCACTGCCCCATGCTTTATTCTGCGCTGGGTGGAATCAAAATGTCAATGACATCTTAACAGGCCAATGGATGAAGAGGGGTGACCAAATGTTACTATATGTATGTATGTATATACTATTTTTACTGTGATTTTTTTTTAGAAAACATGAGGGTAGCAAGACAGCTAAAGCTGTCTGTGGGCCAAAACAAAACACTCTACTGATTCGATAAGATGGGGCTGTGGGACGTATTTGTTTAGCTTCATCATTGGTGCAACAGGGATTGTATGCTGTGCATGAACAGAAGTAAAGCAATGTATGTCATATATCCACCAGTGGCAAGGCTACAAAGGGCGTTATTGGAGTTTCTCTGGGCACGTATACTTTCCTGCCACAGTTAAAATGGGGGCTTACGTAGGCAAGACCCAGCACATATCCTTCCTTTGGAACATTCAAAATAGCAGGTGATGAGCCTGGGGGTTGTATGTGGCACTGTGCCTTCATGGGAATACAGAAGAACATGGGAATGGGAATGGGACAATACAACTGCATTTCAATCCCTATCAGGATTATAACTTCTTTAAAGCAGGTTCTGAACCAGGCATGCAGCCAACAGCAGGCAGAAAAGAACAGGTACCTTTCAACCCTCATTTATCTTATTTATTGGCCTCTTGTGAATCAGCATCTGTTACCATTCATCCCATCTTTCAGGGAATCTTGTGAATCAGCGAGTATATTTCAGCTCCCACTTTTTCCACTCGTCCTTCATTCACAGTCAGGTGAACAGTGCTCATATTTGCCCCACAGCAAGAATAGCCCGCCTGCCATTACACTCAAACTACAGTCACCTCCCTGCAAAGCCTTACATTTTGTGTCCATTACACAAACGACAGTGTACCTGCACTTGCACTCAGTACACACTAAGGAGCTCATTTACAAGCCCCTTGTGACGCAGCTGCATCACTTCTTTTTTGACACAGCGGAGGTGCAATCAGTGCAGGACACTGCCATATCTACAAACTGACTCATTGGGTCCAACGCGTCAGTTTGTGTAGGCCTGCGTCACATTATATATACCTTCTCCAGGTAAAATGTATGCAGGGAAGGCATTCCCAGGCAAAAAAGCCACGTAGGACTGATGCAGTGCAATTTACAGCATTTCACTGCGTCGCTCTACAACTTCAGTGCATCAAAATCCTTATGTCTGCTCGGACCTGGTATAAAGAATGATGGAGGGCTTTTACAATGGGACTCACCTATGTGTTCTGACACATTGCTGGAGTTGTGTCAGTTTTACGACCATCTCTAGCAATGTGTCACTATTGGTCCAAAAAAATGTGTCAGAATTTTTGATAATCTGTTAATCCTTGCGCCATTAAGCCCTGTATTGTAAATACAGCGCATCCATAGTGTTGCAAGGACATTTGGCGCAGGCGCAAGGAAACTGACACATCGATGCTGATGCCTCAGTTTCTTGTAAATGAGAGCCTCAGCCCCTGAGCAAGAACCCTGCTCCAGTGCAAACCCTTTAATCTTCCAGGGCATCTTGTGAATCACATGAAGAACCACCCTGCCAACCTTGAGGGGGATGTAGTGATGCAGCGGGTATCAAGGCAGACATAGACTGTAAGGCAACACTGCACCAGTGTGCAGCACAGAGGAGCAGTCACAGCACTCAGGTGCAGTAGGTAAGGAAAAGTGCTGGGTGTTTTTAACACACAAATCGGATAAACTAAAAAAAAACTGCTGTTGTGCAGGATAGTGTTGTGAACTCTAACAAGCTGAATGTAACAGCATCTTTTTAGGTCGACCCTGGGCAGCACATGCGCTGCTCCGTGATTCATCCTGTATTGAGGTAGGGACTTGAAGCTCTGCCCATTCTCTTCCAGGGGATACTCATTAATAGTCATAAGCACTGAATTATCTCCGCCCATGAGCGGGGACCCGGAACACAAAACAATATACATATATATGTGTAAATATAACCAAAAGTACAAAGTACTAAGTAATTATACACATATACATGTATAATAACATAATATGCAGCCTAACCTTAACACATAGGCTAATCAAACCAAAACCTTACACGTTCTGAAGCATGAAAATATGCTGTATATAAATGCAATAAACAGGCATGAGCCTAAAATGCATTTCATAGCCATGAAAAACCTTTTATTTTCATCAAAGAACCTGTAGTAAACAGTTATTAGCCTAAAAGGGCTGCATATGAAAAACTGTCTGTGTACAAAAAATCAGACTGGCACCCTGCCTTTAAGGCCCCAGAGAATCTGCACACTTTGCCTTTAAGGCCTCCAGGAGAACTCTGTTCCCATCATGCCCCACAGGTGACAGTTAGGTCAGTTCTTTTTTCCGGCTTGTTCTGTGAGGAACCTGGAACTTGAGCTCTGCTCTTTTGAAGTATTTTCTGTCAGAAATTGGTTTTTCTTGCCTTTTCTTGACAAAATATATCTTTGGTGGTGGGTTGTTACCCTTTCCTGACTAAGCTGTTGGTGTTTTTTAGTCAGAATGCCACCTTTATTTTACAAATGTCCTTCCTGTGGGAAGAAGATGTCGAAAACTGACCCACACTCTGTTTGTGTGGTGTGTCTTCCAGCTTCTCATAAGGTGGAAGAATGTTATCACTGCCTCAATCTTTCAAATAGAACTTTAAAAGAAAGAGAGAAAATGAGGTTGCTGGGCCTTCTGGAGAGAGAAAACCGTGGTGAGAAGAGTTCTAAAGGCCTATTATCATCTGCCAGGCCTTCTTCTCAGCCCAAACGTCGAAGATCAGCGTCTCCTGAAGGTAGAACTAAGAAGCATCGACTCCAGGGAGCGTCACCGTCAAAAAAGGTGTGCTCGACGTCGAGAAGATCGCCCTCGACGTCGAAGAGAGCTCCATCGACGTCGAGGACATCGCCGGTGAGGCAGTCGCCGTCGAAATCCTTGTCGACGTCGAGGCATTTGGTGTCGATTGCAGTGAGGACGACGTCGGGAGTGCAACGCTCGACGTCGAAGGATCGTATGAGGTCGACGTCGAGGGATAAGAGATGTCCGACGTCGAAGGATCGTGTGTCGACGTCGAAGGAAAAAGGTTCGCCGTCGAAGGATAAAGGATCGACGTCGAAGGATAAAGGGTCGACGTCGAGAAAGAGTCATCGGTCGACGTCGAGAGGGAGACATACGTCGTCGAGGAAAAGATCGACGTCGAGAGAGATGACGTCGAGGGATTCGACGTCGAGACCTAAAAAGAGAAGGTCAAGGTCTCCATCGCGACGTAAGTCGACGTCGAAGCATGCTTCGGGCTCGAAGCATGGAGTGTCTAGGTCTCCCCCACCTGTGCATAGGTCGGAGTCGAGACTATCAAGACCAGCCTCTCGGACCTCAATTAGGTCTTTGTCGAGGTCAGAAATTAGTCCCGAACCTGGAGTGGGAGGTTCCCCGCATGATCAGCAAGACAACAGATCTGCAGTGGGGCAAGGGATAGTGCACCAGGACTCTTCTGTGGTGGCTCATTCGGGCTCGTCCTCAGGGCAGGTGCCAGATGACAGACAGTTGGTGCCCAGGCAGCGGACCCCATCTGGTTCATTGGTCTCTGAACACAGTGCAGCGTCGAGAGCTTCGAAGTCTTCCGCAGAGCTGAATATTGTGCAGGTGTCACCTGAAGCTTCACCTGAGCATACAGAGCGGCCTATTAACTTGTCACCGAGGTGGTTGGAAAGTTTAAGGCACTGGAAGATGCGTCCGATAATGGGGGAGAGAACTCCGGTCCCTCGGAAGGAACTGCATAGAAGATCACGCTCAAGATCCTTAGTGAGAGAGAAATCTCGTTCAAGGGAGCGTAGGAGGCAACGATCGGCAACTCCTCAAAGAAGACGTAGAACTCCTACTCCATCTTCTACATCATCTTCGCCCTCTTCAAGATCTTCATATAGGGACTATTCTCCGACTATATCTTCTACTCCTCCTTCCAGGGTGTCTCCAGTAGACGATTTAGGCACATTTAATGATGTGTTATGTCGTGGAGCGAGTAAATTCAGCATCAAAATGGCAGTTCCCCAGGTAGCAACCTCAGTCATCTTCGAAACCTTACATCACAAGACGACTGGCAGGCCTCTCCTACCGTTAGTGCCCGGATTGATTGAACCAGCAATGAGGACATTCCTAACTCCGGCCACGGTGGGTTCAGGTCCTTCTAGGATTGCGAAAAAATACAAGGCTCCAGAGGAAGACCCAATGTTTTTGCGGTCTGACCCTCCACCAGACTCCCTGATTGTAGCGGCAGTCAGAAAGGCGCATTCGGCAGCATCTACCTCTTCTGCTCCACCTGAAAAGGACAGTAAGAGTATGGATTCCCTGGGGCGAAGGATGTGCAATACCTCAGGATCGGTCATGCGAGTGGCCAGTGCGTCTGCTCTATTGGGCCGCTATGACCGTCTGCTCTGGGACTCAGTGGCTCGTTTTGCAGATAAACTCCCTAAAGAGGATCAGAAAGACTTCCTGGAAATAGTGGAGGAAGGAGGTTTGGTGGCTAACCAGAGCATTAGCGCGGCGGCTGATGCTGCGGACTTGTCGGCTCATGGCTATGCACATGGTGTTTGCGCAAGACGTACAGCCTGGCTTCGCCTTACGGGGCTAAAGCCGGAGGCACAGAGGAAAATGGTCAATTTACCTTTTAATGGATCAACTCTGTTTGGATCTCATGCAGACGACGAGATGTCTAAGATGAAGGTGGAGTTGGACACTCTTAAGGCCGTAGGCCTTGAGAAGAAAAAAGAATTTAAGCGTCGGGGTACTTTTCGTCCCTATGACAAGAGATCTTTTCAACAAAGGAGTCAACAAACGAATTGGTCTTCGCAAAATCAAGGCCAGAGTCAACAAAGATCGCAATTCCAGCAAAGGCGGCCTGGACGAGGCAGAGGCAATGGAAATGGGCAGCAGTCATCAGCTGCCAAGCAGCCTCAGAAACAATGAATGGATGCTTCCTCTACAACCGTGTCCCACTCCGGTTGGAGGAAGTATTGTGCGTTATCTGGACGAGTGGAAACAGATCACGAAGGACAGATGGGTGCTGGATGTCATTCAGAACGGGTACCTTTTGAGGTTCAAGAAGGCACCCACTGTCATGCGCCCTCTAAAGATGGTACAGTGGAATATAAAGCGCTTGCAACAGGAGGCGAACGTTCTCCTGAAGAAGAAGGCCATAGAACCAGTCCCTTTCCAGCAGAGAGGGCAAGGCCTGTACTCTCGATTCTTTCTTGTGCAGAAAAAAGGTCCAGTCACAGAGTTCAGACCCATTCTGGATTTGAGGCGACTGAACAAATTCATTCGGAAGGAGAGATTCCGAATGCTGGCTCTTCACCAGATCTTCCCTCAATTACACCAAGGAGATTGGATGTGCTCCATCGATCTAAAGGACGCTTATTTTCATATTCCGGTATCCAGAAAACATCGCAAATTTCTCAGGTTTCAAGTGGCGGCTCGTCATTATCAGTACGCAGTGCTCCCTTTTGGCCTGAGATCAGCCCCCAGGACATTTTCAAAATGTATGGCTGTAGTGGCGGCTTGTCTTCGAAAGAGTCGGATTTTCATATATCCATACTTAGACGACTGGCTTCTGAAGAGTTCATCCCCATCGCTTCTAGAGGAACATCTTTCGATTTGTCTTCAGCTCATGTACAAGTTGGGTCTGCAAGTCAACTACAAGAAGTCGATAATGAACCCCACCCAGAAGATCCACTACCTGGGTGCTCAACTGGATACAGAAGTAGAAAACGTGTGTCCTTCGGAGGAGAGGTGGTCATCCATCAGAGCGAAGTGTCTGCTTCTCCTTCAAACTGCACGTCCGACAGTTCGGCAAGTGTCCTCTCTCCTGGGCTCAATGGCGTCGTGCATTTTCATCGTACCAAACGCACGTTTGCAGATGCGTCCTCTACAACAGTGTCTGGAAGATCAATGGCAACAGAGGACGGGATGCTGGGAGGACCGGATTTATCTCCAACAGTCTTCAAAAGATTCCATCCGGTGGTGGATGAAGAAGGTGCACGTGATGAAGGGAGTCCCTTTTCATCAGGACCCACCAACGCAGACTCTGATAACAGATGCTTCTCTCCAAGGCTGGGGGGCGCATATGGGCCCTCTGCAGGTACAAGGGCAATGGTCAGACTTCGAGAAAGGATATCACATCAATCTTCTCGAGCTCAGAGCGGTCCATCTTGCTCTCAAGTCCCTGGCGCCATCGCTACAGACTCGGTCCCTCCTGGTACAAACAGACAATACAACTACAATGTATTACTTAAACAAGCAGGGGGGTACCAGATCCAGGACTCTTTCCATAGAAGCCCAGACCATCTGGCATTGGTTACTGGTGCGAGACCTGTCCATAACAGCAATTCATCTGCCGGGGAGTCTCAACACACAGGCGGACGACCTCAGCAGAGACTTCGTCGAAGCGCACGACTGGGTTCTCAACGAAGACGTCGCGCACAGCATTTTCCAGGATTGGGGAACACCAGACATAGATCTGTTCGCAGACGCGGCAAACGCAAAATGCCCCGTCTTCGCGTCCAGGTTCTACCAGAAAGGGTCTCAAGGGAATGCCCTTTTGATAGATTGGTGTCAAAATTTGCTGTACGCTTTCCCACCGACACCGTTGATACCAGCAGTGATCAATCGGCTGTACAAGACTCACTCCAGAATGATACTGATTTGCCCAGAGTGGCCACGCCAGTGGTGGTTCCCAGATCTCCTCCAGTTGTCAATAACACCGCACAGGAGATTGCCGTGTCGCCCGGATCTTCTGTCCAAGCAGAAGGGGCAAGTGTTTCATCCCAATCTGCCCTCCCTGCGCTTGGCAGCATGGCTCCTGAAGTCATCCAGTACGGGCACTTACAGCTGAATCCGGAGTGTATGAACATCCTTAAGGAAGCAAAGCGGCCTTCTACGAGACAATCCTACGGATTTAAGTGGAAACGCTTTTACCTTTGGTGTCAGAGTAAGGGTCTGGACCCTATTCATGGTCAGGAAAAGGTGGTCTTGCCTTATCTTCTTTACCTTGCTGAATCTGGTTTGCAGTTCAATTCCATCAAAGTCCATCTTGCTGCAATAACTGCTTATAGAAAATCGCCAACACAGATATCTTTCTTTAAAATGCCTGTGGTGAAGGATTTTCTAGAGGGGTTAAGAAAGGTTTATCCTCCAGTCAGGTCTCCGTCTCCACCTTGGGAGCTTAATGTGGTATTGACTAAATTAATGGGTCCCCCATTTGAGCCGATACATAAAGCGTCTTTGCAACACCTGACGTGGAAAGTAGCGTTCCTGGTGGCCATCACTTCTGCTCGTAGAGTGAGCGAAATCCAGGCTTTGTGTTGCAATGAACCATACACAGTTTTTCATGGAAACAGAGTGGTGCTCAGGACTCATCCTGCTTTCCTACCTAAGGTGGTGTCGGATTTTCATATTAACCAATCCATAACATTGCCTACTTTCTTTCCGAACCCTTCAAGTCCGGCAGAGCGGACTTTACATTCATTAGATCTAAAAAGGGTTTTGAAATTTTACTTAGATAAAACTAAGTCTTTGAGACAGACGGACCGTCTGTTTGTGAACTATGGTCCTACAAATACTGGGTTGGCAGCATCCAAGAGATCCATTTCTAGGTGGATAGTGTCATGCATCTTACTGGCTTATCAGCTAGCCCACAAGTCTTTACCAGGTAGACCTAGGGCTCATTCTACGAGGGGAAAAGCTTCTACCACAGCTCTCCTTAGGAATGTGGCTATGTCAGAGATATGTAAAGCAGCTACTTGGCGTTCAGTTCATACGTTTACACGCCATTACTGTTTGGATTCTGATGCTCAGACTGATGCACAAGTGGGACAAGCATCACTCAGAAATTTGTTTGCTAATACTAGTTAAACACTGTGATTTTAAAGTATGACTATGCTTTAATCTGTTCGCCCGCTTCTGTGGGTATGAGCTTGCTACTCTATTCAGTGCTTATGACTATTAATGAGTATCCCCTGGAAGAGAAGGATTAGTTACTTACCTGTAATCCTAGTTCTCTTCCAGGGGTATACTCATTAAAGTCATAAGCACCCTCCCGCCTCCCCGGGCGAGCAGTAGCATTAAGGTTTAAAAGTTTCAATATGTTTAAGTGCAGATTCCTGCTTAAGTTTACTGTACCGTACAAAAGAACTGACCTAACTGTCACCTGTGGGGCATGATGGGAACAGAGTTCTCCTAGAGGCCTTAAAGGCAAAGTGTGCAGATTCTCTGGGGCCTTAAAGGCAGGGTGCCAGTCTGATTTTCTGTACACAGACAGTTTTTCATATGCAGCCCTTTTAGGCTAATAACTGTTTACTACAGGTTCTTTGATGAAAATAAAAGGTTTTTCATGGCTATGAAATGCATTTTAGGCTCATGCCTGTTTATTGCATTTATATACAGCATATTTTCATGCTTCAGAACGTGTAAGGTTTTGGTTTGATTAGCCTATGTGTTAAGGTTAGGCTGCATATTATGTTATTATACATGTATATGTGTATAATTACTTAGTACTTTGTACTTTTGGTTATATTTACACATATATATGTATATTGTTTTGTGTTCCGGGTCCCCGCTCATGGGCGGAGATAATTCAGTGCTTATGACTTTAATGAGTATACCCCTGGAAGAGAACTAGGATTACAGGTAAGTAACTAATCCTTCTCCGCCCATATTTTTTATTGGTTTGTGTCATTGTCCACTGTAAACTGTGGCTGTTCATTGGTCAAAAGGCTTAGTAGTCCCTCCTTAGTACCGCCTTGTCTCATTTTGTAACCTCCCATGGCGACACACCCTTTTACATGTGTTGTTACTCAGTAGACTCTGAGGACTATTTATTTCAATGGTTCTCAAGACATGCTGTCTCCTAACACTTTATCATTCTTTTTTTTTTAATTGCACGGTACGCCACAGTGGCGGCCTTGCGTTTGTTTTATTTACGGTTCCGATGGCAGCTGCATGCTTGTTTCCCTTTTTATTCACTGTTTTTAGGTCTCTCCTGAGCCAGCGTATGCACGCTCTGGCAAGACTTTTAGTAATGGGGCTTCAAAAAGCTCACCACATGCTTTTGCTTGTGGCCTAAAGCTTGCGGATATGCTCATGGTTACGATCGCAGCCGCCATCTTGCTTTCTTCATCATGGCCCTTGACCCCACATCGCTTTCACGGCCGCGTGGCTGTGTCACTTTCACGGCCATTACAGCATTCGATCAGGTTCACGATCACTTTCACTTTCGCTGCTTAATAAGTCCTTAACCCCACATCGCTTTCACAGCGTGCTGCTGCGTCACTTTCCCAGCCGCGCGGCTAATGCTTGTTTCATTGTTCTTAGTATCACAGCCTTCTTAATGTTGTACTGTAAATACAGCTCCCTAATTCTTCAATCATAGAAAAGGAGAAAGTTGACTCAACCCCTTGCCAGAAGTCAGAGTCCCGACCTACATGTTACATGCATGCCTGGGCAACAGGTCCTGAACCAACTAAGCTATGCTAACAGTTTACTGTACACTCGGCCGTTAAATTTTGGACGTCGGTTTGACGCCCTGGT